>NW_027287316.1:12118996-12718996 GCF_022747635.1 Hetaerina americana
CATTGTTATCGTTGTTAATAGTTCGATGTAAAGGCCTAAATGTGCTGTTTTCGGACTTATACTGAATAAATAAATAAATAAATAAAATAAAAATTGCACCTGATGAAGCAGATTCTTCAACAATAGAGCAGGAACTTCTTCAATCTGATGAAGAGATTTTTTACTTCTCGGTGTGAATCCATAGGAAAACATTTTACTCTGTTTTCAAGTATTTGTAGTGACATTTTTGCGTTTTCAGGTTTATTGCAAATCCAATGACTTCATGAGGTGGTTTTGGAAGCTACGATTTTTTGCCTTGCAGTAAATCAGCTAGTTTGGATAGGCAAACTCTGAAGAATTTTTATTATCTTGTCAATTAGACAAGCATTTGGTGCGATATCCCTTATAATTAATATCATTCTAGGCGTGGAGTGTTTTTTAATTCACAAGCACTTTCAGGTTTTTTTTAATTTAATAAATGGCCGGCCATTCTTTGAATGTGTCACTACAGAATTTCCTTAGAAGTACAGGATTAATATACTTACCTACAGGATACCTGTAGGTAAGTATATTAGTGAGAGAGTGTTTCATATCTGTTCTAAACTTTAAAGTGAAGTCGAGGGAAGGAATTAGGTTACTCGTTAACTATAGTTTTCTCATGAGTAGCCATTCCCTCCCCTCTTAACATATTTCATCAAAGATTTGGCTCTCGGGACGTTATTTTAAACATTTATTTCAAAACCAGCTGACTTCCGATCCCACTACCCTTTAGGTGTAACAATTCAGGAGCAGTTCATTAATCATAGCTTGAAGCACGTCACTTCCGTCGGAGCCGCTATAAGTTTCAGCTCCTGACGAACACCGCTACGTTCCCGAGACCACAGGAATGACCCGATCTTATCACGAATCGAACGCCGGCTCGATAGTTCGATAATTGAGGTAGATCGGACGACGACGCCCTTCCAGTTGGACGGTAAACTCGTGAAACCCTGTCCCATCGAGAGGAATCCTTCTTTATTCTTCTTTTTGTTTCCTGCGTTGCCACCCGAAAGCGTGGAGGAGCGTGTCGTGCCCCAGAGGAAGGAGGCGTGAGGAAAGTGACCGAGAGAAGCCGATGGGGGACCCCCGGAGAGATCGCCAGTTGAGACCGGGAGGGAGTGGAGGCGGAAGGGGATGAAGAGAGGGCGAGGCATCCGGCTGGGTACCCTCTGGGGCGGGGTACCGGCGGAGTCGGCCCACCCGACCCCGTGGAGGGTGGGAAATGGCATTTCCTCCGCCCGAGGGGGAGCGCTCGACTCGGGAGTGAGGCTGCTAACTCCCTTCCCCGCAGACACATTGGTGCTGGCTGAAATGGCGTCCATCTGCGACGGTGCCGAGCCCGAAATGCGCATCGGTTCGCCCCCGTTGAAATATATTCGAATGGCGACAAGCATTCGTATTCCTATCGATTTGACAGCGTTGGAAGCTACATTTCCAGGGCAAGGAACCGCTGATTATCCGATCAGCCGGTTACGGAAACCAATTCCGTCGTCTCCGTCGTGACTTAAGGACAAAGATTGCTGTTTGTTTTTGATACCTGGATGCATTTTCGTGACAGAGTAAAAATTAAGAATGTTGAGTATTTATGCTCAGAGTAAGTAAATGTATACACGAAAATAGTGTAATTATTATTGTTGAGGGGTGTGGTAGTGCAGTTAATAGAGCGTTGGGCTACTTACTAGAGGCCCGGGTTCTTTCCCCAGCATGCCTCTCTGGGAACAGTCAGCTTCACCTAAGTCGTGTGATTTTTCGGTTTCTAGATCTTCTTGGGCACAGGGAAAGGAACGGGCGTGTGAATGACACACGTCGTTGGGCTCAGTACGAGGTGACCTCCATCCTTACCTATCACACCGACCTTCAGAATATTAGCTGTGGTTTGTTTTAATTGTTATCGTCAACCACACAAG
Source organism: Hetaerina americana (assembly GCF_022747635.1). Lineage (NCBI taxonomy): Eukaryota > Metazoa > Arthropoda > Insecta > Odonata > Calopterygidae > Hetaerina > Hetaerina americana. Next base: position 12,120,922 of record NW_027287316.1, read on the forward strand.
TCGCAATGACTATGATGAAAGGCTTTTGACAACTTTTCAGTGCCGTTTGATGAAGGAATTAAGGTTCCAAGCATTTGAATGACCTAGAATTGCCTAGTAAATGGCAGTGGCGAATCATGTTTCTGGAAGTGTGATAAAGTTACTAAGATTAAGTTAATGTAGTATTTTTCTCACGGCAGTTAAACTATGATTTCAATGTTTTAAAAAAGAGCAGCAGAAGCCTAAAGGAACTTTTGCTTAAGAATTGCGTCGTATTTCCATTATTTCATCGATTAATGCTAAAAGCACTTCGAATTTTGCCCTAATGTGACTGAGATTACAAATCGTTTCCAATTACACTAAATAAAGAATTCTAAAGCGACCAATTCAAGCCCTAACCCAACACAAAAGATGCATGTAGTAAGGGAAGGATATACACTCAATAATTTTTAGGTGACTATTTACTACACCAATTACGAGCTACATAAGTAGAATGCCCACGTGATTGGTGAAGGCATAACAGTATCATTGACAATATTTCGACGTATTTTCAGGAAAAAATGTCCTCCAATGCAACAATTTCAGGGTGTAAAAATCATTTGCCTTGACCCGGATGCGAACCCGAATCCCTCGATGTGCCAAAATTTCAGAGGTTAAGAGAACGCCTCGATAGCTTATCTGGCTAAAGTACTTGGCCGGACATCGAGGGATCCGGGTTCGAATCCCGGTCAAGGCGAATGATTTTTACACTCTTAAATTGTTGCATTGAAATGCACAATAGTGGATGACTCCGTAAAAAGTTACTGCTGCCGCATCTCCCGCAGTTTCTTTAAATTAATTGCCTATTAGATGGAAGGAAATAACCAATTACGAGTATAACTAAAGGTATATCTCGTGTATCTAAAAGTATTGGCGTCAAGGTTTATCGTCAGCTGGGATAAATCATCCTATTGTAATCTTGGAATCGTTCTTCTCGGTAGGGAATGCGCGTCCTCTAAGTAGGAGCTGAGCCCGTATCGAAAAATCTGATCGCGAACGAAATCTCGAAATCAGACGTACGGAGTGCTGGTTGGACGTGCGTCCTTCTGGCAAATCTGAAGGTCACCAATTTGAATCCTACCTCGGGTACTGCACTGTAATGAAGCTGGTTTACCTCCGGCACAACTAAAATGAAACCAGCATATTAGGAACACATGAGCCACCGTAGTTCTCCGAAAAAGGGTGGCTTTAAAGTCTTTTTGCCTGTTAATCCTCTGTTATCTCAGAAATAACGAAATAAAACCCGGTCCATTGAAACTGAAGAGGTTACTTTTATGTTAAAGTGGTTACTTTCATATTGAATGTTTTATTTATCGCGAGGACGCTCTGCGCGAATATCTTTTGAATAACGTTCGCGGCAAAAGCGTTGCCGTATAATTACTTGAGCTCATTTCTGGGAGAATGACGTGAGTCGTAATTCACTCCTAATAAAATGGCATATTAAAATCTCTGAGTAGTATTTCACCGCCTCCGAAGAAGACGCCCAATGCTAACGGGCCTTGGCATGAATAATAATGAACTCAAAAGGTGTGCGGAGGAAATAAAGACGAATGAATGTGATGCTTGATTTATCACTTGATGGTTTTTCCAGCGGTGAAATGTCCGTTAATAATTATGGTGTTTACCTTAAATCATTCATTTAATTAGAGAATGCCATTTTCATAAACTGCTTGTCAATGGGTTAGGTATGGAAAAATAAAGCCGGAGAATGTGCGCTCGATATTCGGACGTCGTTTTTTTCTCTTCGAATCTCGTCCCTCGTGTGTTCGCGGATTGAGTTGTGAAAGATTGGGAATGTGGTCTCTCGTGAGGGTGAATTCAACCTACCAATAAAACACCTCTTGAAAACGATAAAGCCCCCTTTCCCGCTTGAATAACTAGGAAACTGACACCAACCACGCGAGGATCTTCGACGGGGGAGAGTGCTCAGGGCGGTGGCGATAAAAGTAAGGAGGCCGAAGCCGTTTTTCCTCTCAAAATAGACATTTGATTTCCCTCCTCACCCATTGTCTCCTCTTCGGTGCTATTGTTAGGGGGGTAAAAGCAACAGTTCCCTCTCCGTATCATCTGGTCAATGATGGGTACTCAGGCCGCTACCATTTTCTCCTACTGGCTCCTCTACTCAAGGCGTATTTTACGATTCCCGCCCATTTCCCCCTCCTTTAGTGAATAGCGCCTTTGGAAGCAGTAATCCGTGGATCGGGGAGATATTAGTTTGGGCTTCGAGGATTTCGTTAGTTTCCACCAAGAGGAAGAAGCGCCGAGTTCTTCTACTCCTGTCGATGTGGTGAAGCATGGTTGAAACTATTCTGATTTAATTTGGGATGATTAAAAAAGGCAAAAAATGAACCTTCTTGTTTACGACCATGGAGTACTTATTATATAGGTTCTTAATTTGACGCTGAACTATAGTGCAATAAAACTCAAATAATGGTCATTAAAATGAAGATGAAACCAACCGAGGCCCAAAATGCATCGTGCCGCCAATATCACCAACATTGCTTTACTTTAATTTTTAACATTAATTTTTCTCCAGTCTAATAAAAGAGTACAGAAGTAAAAATTTTACAGTAGTATAAGGTACGTTTGGCTTTCTGATCTTATTGGTCTCATTCTTTCCGTAAGCCTTTCGTGTTTTCCCTAGATGTTTTCGGGCACAATGGGAGGACTCGCGGTAGATGGCCGTAATCTATAATAATAGGTTAGTAAACACCGAGAAATAACTCCATTGTGTTTATTTTCTCACTTTTTCCGTAATTAACTCTTAAGGCCAACTACAGGAAAAGTGAGCATCTAAATGATAAACACTGCTATTCCTGATGAAGATATCAATTATCCATTGTGATGAAAATGACAGTATCACTTTTATTTCCCTGTTTAGGGTTTTGACGCTTCTTTATCGCCAATTTTTCTGCCTTTTTCGGTTTCCGCTTTTTTCATTTCTGCCTTTTCCGTTTAATATCTTCCAAAACAACCACACCAAATAGCTCTCGTATCTGTCTACCGTTTGCGATCAAATTTCAATTGAGTTAAATATGAAGAGGTTTGTTATGATTGTTATTCCGAAGTCGATTTGAGAGTGAGACATCACTAATGGTGGGATAGAAGTTAAGAGAAAGGATCTTATATGATCCATCGTCGTCCCGTGTGAGTGATATGTCGTATCAAGCTAATAGGGAGGGAATAGGTTTAGGAATTTCACTGGTCTCAGAAATTCTGAAATCCGCAGTTCATTTTTCTTACCAGAACTTTTTCTTTCGTGTAAATTCATACATTCGGAGAACTTGTTTTCCATTGGGTGTTCTTTGTCTATAAATTAATTGTTATGCTCATTTTTCTTTGTAATTGAAACTTATGTTTTGTCGCATAATCCCTATCGCACGTTTGGATTGAAATTACTACGAACTCTTCGGTCTATGGCCAATCACGGGTGCTGATTTCTCACCCACATGTCTCAAATTAACTATTGGTAATATCCAGGTACAAAACATATCAATGCGTAAATTTACAAATTATATACTTGCTATGAAATAATTAAATGAAAAATAAGAAATTGAATTTAGCAAGCAACGACATAAAAACGGATCGAAGGAGAATTTTTTTATTTAAAACACGAGTGTGCGTATAGTTTTTTTTATTGTTAGATTAACCAAAATCTTGATAATTCCGTAGGAGATATTTATTTATTGCTTGTAATTAATACGCAGACTCAGGCCTACATGAAGGAAAATAGAAAATATTGATTAGGAAATTCGTGATGTTATCTGTTGATTGGGTTATTTCCTTTGATTACATGGAGTGCCTGGGAGTAAGTTGCGAGGCGAGACTGCTATAGAAAAGTTAATAGTGAAGTTCGTCGATAGGTTTGGGGACGCTAAGGACATTTCCGAAGCCGGTCGAGGAATACTCTTCGATCGGTCAACGAAAACGTGTGCCGAACATAAATTAAATGATGGCCCTTAAAAATCCCCGAACAATTTCTCCAAACTTATAACCATCTCAGTGTACCATTTCTAAGTTGTAATGGAGCGTATGTTTGACATCGTGGTCTTGGAGATTCGTATAGTATCTTCAAATGTGTGATCTTCCGCCGAAGTCGGGCTTTAGGAAGGCGTTCACTTTTAAAGATATTAATGATCGGAGACCTCAACCCCGGGCCCTCCTTCTCCGGGTGGACCCTCGGGACGCACAACGAATAGTTTGTGTGTTTGTTGCTACGAGGAATGTCCCCGGGCTGAGGAGGACTGATAATTTGGCGCGGTGGTTGTTGGGGGGAAGGGGGCTGGAAGTTGTACAGTAGAGGGTAGAGCTGACATCACTGCCTTCCAACACCGCGTCACAAGTGGATAGGAGAAAATATAAGAAGGATCTGGACGCATTCCGTCTTCCTTCCCTCCCTCCAAGCTTCCTCGTCTGATGAGTACCTCCATAGGTACGAGTGCCCATGTTGAGTGTGCCGTTTAAATGTCTTCCCTCGAAAGAGGATGACCGGATGCCTCTATGGATGGGTTTGTGAGGGACACGGGGGGTGGGGGTGGAGGGGAAGTGAGAGGGTTGATGCAGACGGGCGGGGGAGGGGGTAGAGATAGAGAGAGAGACAGAGGTAAGGGGGTGAGGAGGAAAGGGGGGGGGCAGCACAGGGGGAAAGGAGAGCATGACGGTCTTCCATCAATTTCCGTTTTCCTTCTTTCTGACGTCCACTTTTAAAAGGGCGGCCCTCCGAAGCGTCGGCAGTCACTCCGTGAGGAATAGAGGGGTGGGGGTGGTGGGGAGAGTTGTGGAGAGGGGTGTGGGGAGGGAAGAGTCTCTCCTCTACTTCTATATAACGGAAAGTCTTTCGGTGCTTGGCGAGTTCAGTCATTCCACATGTTAATGGTTGGACGAGAGGGAATGTATACACATAAGTATATATACGTACGCATATATGTGTGTATGTATTTAGATGGATATAAAAGTGGACGGGCGGAGTGAAAATTGACCGGACGTCTGGGGTTGTGCTTTTTCCAGTTTGATGTGAAATAACCCGAGCTTAGCGTGCCGGGGGAGCTTCTCACTTCTTTTTCTCTGCGTGCTCTTTGACGGATATTGTGGACAATCCTGCGGTCGCTGGCGAAGCCTACACCAGGGAGTCAAGGCTGTACCATTAGGTCTCTTTTGTCTTTCCCGGTAAGTGCAAACCGTTCGTTGTGACCGGAGAAGGTACTAACTAAATAATGAGAATGCGAAGTTTGAGATCTGACTGTACCCTGCGTGAAACTCGTGGTTAATAACCTACTTGTTTTGATCACTCATCTTCTCGTAGAAAAAACCGAGATCGTTAAATTGGCGTTGGAAACCCAGTTGGTAATTTTACCGTCGGAGTGACTCGGAACATCGTGGTGGAGGTGATGCCTTTCGGTCTATCCAGAACGCCTTTTCAGCTTCCCATGAGCACTTTCAAAAATTGATATCATGGTCGTTAAATGCAATGTCGTCCTCGTTATACTCTGCTAACGAAATCCTTTTTTTTGTCTTCATTGTTTTCTTTTTCTATATTTTTGAATTAATTTTTAGCGTCCCGTTTTGGCGTTTGTTTATCGCTTTTTAAGTGAAAATGATCACGAATCATCCCTCTGTTTCCATTCAAGCCTGATATCCTTTTTCATGCATGTTTTTTTAAGAATGCATTTATTAAGGAATGAAAATATTAAGTAAAAAACCTCCTGCTTCTTTTTATTACTTCGTTGATACCATTTGTGAAATTCCTTTCGGGGCATTATTTGCACCGATAAATTACGGAAAATAAGTACATATTGAATCTCTTATTATTTATCCGGATTTTGCCAGCATTTAAACTCGGCTGATATCATAAGATTTTACGCACATTAGGATTTTTATTTCAGTAATCAGAAAGATATATCGTCGTTAACTAAGCAGATTTTTTGTGTTTGATTATATTTAACTCTTAAATTACCTGGAAGGTTCTACGAATTTTTTCTCCGGCTTCTGCGGTTTATTCTACTAAAAGGCACAACCTTTTCATTAGGGTTTCTCGGTACTTAATTTCAGGGTTGTTTATTCAAGGCATTAGGAAGGGTTTGTCGTTCATAATTTGCGCCGATCTGTCGGGTGATGTGTTCAGTTCGTGAGCGCTATCCATTATCTGATGGGGAATGGGCTATCACCATTTCCGTGGAGTTGGTTTTCATACTTCGAGCTTTAGTTTGATTATAACAGCTGGCGTCACCTTGGCTCGAGGAAGTATTTTTTCGCACGGATCTTGTGACATTGTCCTGGATTGATACCTATTGACGTTAATTGCTTGTATCCTAGGGGGGACGGCATTGTGGTTATTACCTTCCCAAGCCTCGTTCAGTAACAGGATACTCGGATTACATCTAAGATTCCATCGATTCCTCCACCTTACGATGATTTGCAGACGATCTTTCTTCTTCTATTCAATTTTCTTCATTTTTCATGTCAAATACTAGCACAAGTGTCTGTCCTTGAAAAAGTACTCTTTTATTCTTGTTTGCTAATAGGCATAAAAGACAGCATTGAGGATGACCCCTTGGAACTATAAGAGTTCACACAAGGAATAGTTGGAAGACTTATTCGGTATTTAGTCTCCAGTTTCGTTTACCTCTGTAAAACCTCCTTTCTCGTACAGCCGCTAATTGACTCCTCAGAGTTATCCGTCAAAATAAACTACCTTTCTATAAGATTATTATTTTAAGCCCTCTTTGAGGATTTAGATTAAAACCTCTGCCTTTTTGGAGCTTTAACGTAACCGGTATTGAGAAAACGACTCCCAGAAGAAAAATAATGGGATTATTGGCGGAGGAGAAATCCAAGAAAGTTTCAAGCAAAAATGGTTACAAGTCGCAATCGCTTTTTTGTTTATGTCGCTCTCCCGTGATCATATAAAACCTGTCAAACATATTTTAAACTGCCAGAATTTGAATCTAGTTTCATTGCAAGATATTTGGCTTGGATTTCCTTCAATCAAAAGAACAATACTCTTATGTGTACTGCGAATGGAGGAAATAATGAGAAAGCATTTTTCAAAATTTTTACATACATATTTCTGACTCAATTAAACTCAAACTGACGGTATTGACATTGTGTGGATTATGTCCTTGAACATTATGCAAATCGAAGGCTGTAATATAGATCTTGATTTGACGATGGGAATTGTTTATCTTGTAATGATGTTGATGTAAATAACATTCATGTTTCAATATTAAATTGAACTACGTTTCTCTTACCAGCACATTTCACTTTGTCAGCTTGTTTCACTTTCGGTGCGCTTCAACTCTATGGAACTGAAAAAGAGACGTGAGAAAAAGTTCAACTGAGCGCTCGAACCTTTGAGTTGATCTTCGAGAAGTGTAGTTTTTGTGTTTTAAAAATAATTTTACCCCTGAAAATTCATCCCTCTGGAAGCACTTTGGAAATAATTCCTTTTTTACGCGTGATATCATCTAATGAAAATATCGTCAAAAAACAAAACAAATCAACGGAGCATAGGCTGAGGGATATTTGAACTCGGCCACAAAAGTTGGAAATGTAAACATTAAGAGATATTGGCAAGGCAATCACAGCTATCACGGTCACAAATATCGACTATTACCAAGCAATATTTAAAAATAATAATAATAAAAATTAATATACGATATTCGGAACCGATATTAATTTGGCGTTAGAATGGGCTTAGAAAGACTTGTGCTCTGCATCTGTAGATGGAAATTATCAAAGATAAATACCTTGGTGAATCATTTCTTCGGTAAACACTTCTCCCAACTTCATTTCTTTTATTTAAATCAAAATTTAATGTATTTGCCATCATTTCACTCAATTTTCTTCATTTTGAATGCCAAAGACTAGCCTACACAAGTGTCTGCCCTTAAAAAGGTACTTGTGTATTTTCCGTTGGTGATTTTTTCGCGACTGCGAATAATAATTAAACCTGAATTGAATAACCGGAGTGAAACGACGTTCTTCGGGGTACTTGATGGCAAAAAACATCTTCCAAGGGAAAATTGTGAGACGGTGGGAGTTGCCACCCACGAATTCGGATTCGCTGCGCCGCGTCCCCTTCATGTTTACGGGTGCAGGTAGCGTCCGTCGTGTTAGAGGCTTGTTGCTGCGGTAACTCAACTGGTCCTTGGCCGAGTGGTGCTACCATTTCACGACAATTACCCTGTCCACCACCGGGCACTGTACCAATCATTTTTTGTGAGGGACTCATTCCACATGCCCTCGGACGCCAGCAAAAAAAGCGGGGATAATTCCTTGTTGATTTTCGGAAAGCTCATAGTCTCACTAATGCGTTTTCATGGTTTCCTTTCCACCGCAGTGTTTTTTTGCCTCCCCCTCTTGTATCCTCGGATAAAATTTTATGGCAGCCGCGGACGACTCGTGTTTTCAAGAAAAACACTTCTTTCCGCCCTCAAGTCTTTCCCCGGCCTTAACTATGGCGTGTAATCTACGGCTGGAATTCCGTCAAGATTCGAAAAAAAAGCAATATCCAAAGATTTGTAAGTGTTTCGAAGTTTCCGCTTCTGTCTCATTCGGGTGTTTTAGTGAAGTGTGTCGGTAGAACCACGACTGGCTTATTGCCGCCCTTTTCTTTCTAATGCGTTTGTCTCTCATAGGCTCCGCGAGACAACGAAAAAATTGACAGTGAATCACTCTCGGCGCCCACATATCTCGTGATATAGGCACCCCTTAGTTCTCATTAACGTGGAATCTCGTCCGTAGAGAAAATGAACTAGGTGCCGTGTTAAAGAAGGCCATTAAGCAGCGCCTTGCCCGTTAGAGTAACTTACGGAAGATGATCGTGTTCTTGGTTTCAGACAACGTGAAGCAAGTTATCCGGCAGTTGTAGTACGGGACACTAAATAACACGATGTTGCTGGGTGTGGGTACATATACGCATTAATGTCGAGAAAATGGCTATGCAGAACAGGATTATCATTTTAAATTAATTCTCTTTTGATTACATTAGTTTTTTGACGGACACACAGGAGCAAAGTTTTGCTGCACTTCTAATTCTGCCTTAAAGAACCAAATGCCCTGGCACCCTATCTTTAAATTATACTTTCCTTCATTCCGCTAAATAAGGTCAATCTTTTCCACTCTCGTCTTCTCCCAACTAGCATTCGCCCTTATTTCACAGTTTTCCACACTCCATTTCCACTCAATATCCCTGAATCCAATCTACTCGTTTCTTTTGAATTTTTCATGACGACCATTTCCTTTCCCCTGCCATGCCTAGTACTTTTCCGTTTGTTAACCCTTCTGTCCCTCTCACTTTATCCATCTTTCTCCACCCTCACATCTCAAAATCCTCCGGTCTATACTTATCCTCTTGCCTCAACGACCAAGGTTCCAAACCGCGCGACATAAAAGGATGCTCTTTTTTTCGCTTAAGGGATCGTAGTACACGCATTGCATTGCCCAAGCCTTAAAACCCTGAAGAGAGCCCGTCGGGAACTCCCAGAATCAATCAACGCATGCAAACCGAGGAACACGGCAGCGAACCCCTGGGGTGGTGGTGTTCGGGTAATCGGGAGTAGAGTCAGATGTGGCGGCCGGCTAAGGTAAAACTTCGGTCGTGAGCTCCGGGTTTCAAGTGTCCGAGTTATTACGGCGCGCGGACGGAAGCGACAAAAGCATTCGTGCAGATCCCTCCTTCACGATCGAGTGTGAGGGAACGTGGTGAGTGAGGCACGGGGAAGAGGGAGTCGGCCGCACTACTTCCGGGACGAAGGCCGATTTCGGCGGGGGTTGAAAAACATGAATGGAGAGCAGCTTCACTCCCCCCCCCCTCCCCACCCCCAACCCTCTCTCTCCTTCGCAGGTGAGGAGGAAAGGGACAGTGAGAGGGGCCGAGGGGGGGGGAGAGAGAGAGAGGAGTTGGTGGCTGAAAGTGGGATAAATGAGAAAAACGCGACTGCACCGTGGAAGGAAGATCGAAGCTGTTTCTCCGAGATGACTCCCTCTCAGCCCACCCCTCTCTTCCCGTCCGTCCCACAACCATCCTATCCATGGGTCGCCGCCTGTACCAATTGCGCTTTTATTAGCTCCAAAGTTTTTTCACGAAGGTTTCAGAAGTCTTCGACATGAAACATCGTTTTCGATCGATTCGCTCGATGAATGAACTCGCTCGCCAAGTCTGTTCGAATGAGAGTGAGTGGTATTGGATTGCAGGAGTGAAATTGCGAATGGACAGTGACCAATTCAACTAATCCCTGCTCCATTTTCAGTTGTGACTTTCAAGGCCCATTTCTTTGTCGTCACGCGCACTGTCCAACCCGGGGTGAAGGCCTAGTCGTGCGAGATAGTCTAAAACCGATCTAAAAAATTCCAGGTATATACTCCATGGCCGTTTCAAGATAAAGATTAACCTATTGAATTATAGGTTAATCTTAATTAATCAGTTGATATAAAAATGTTTTGTTTTTTTATTCGTTTTACGCAATGACGCACGTCCGCGGAGATATCGATGGGATATCGAACTTAGGGCATATTTCTTTCAAACGCTTTCGAATTCGGCATGGGTGGTAAATCTCGGTCTGGGGCGATGAATCGCCTAAGAACCAAAGGCAGCTAGTAAGTTGCTCGAAAGTACTATTGGGCAAGAATTCCTTTGATGCACTCGAACTCGCAACCTTTTTGTCTTTCAACAGCTGCACTGCTTTCCAATTCATAACGGCCGTCCTCGTTGATTTATGAGAAGTAAGCATTTAGCTGGAGGGGACGAATAAAAAAGGAGGGAATCTCTCGTTTGGGTGTTGGCTTCATCCCCGAGAATATGCATCACCAAAGCTTTATCGCCTCGACTGACTACTGCGATATATCGTACACCGTGTTATCGCAGTCGGAAGTGTTCTCGCACCATTCAAGTGTGTCCAAATGAGTGGAGTTGAGAAATATAATCTTTCGGCATCGCAACTCCCCCTTTCCTCGACGAGGATTGACTGTATCGTTCGGCAGGGAAATTAATCTTTTCGGTCTTCATTATTCATTTTTTTATGAAGTAGCAAACCCGAAAGAAGATGATGGTAGGATAAATTATAGTTTTCAAGTCCCTATTCCGACCATAATTATTTAACTCCTATTTCTACTCCAAATAGTTTCCTCCGAATGAATTTTGGTCGAATGAAGAAATCTAGCAATTACAAAATCGTTCTAGGATTAATGTTCAATTTCCTTAAACTACACATCCAATGTGGCACCTAATGGCATTGGCAGAGAAATCTTTTCCGTTTTTAGATTTCTCTATTGTAAATTATGTGTTATTTGGCGAATGATATCTAAATCAAGCTTTCCTTTCCATTCCTTCCAGTCCTTCCTCAATCACGTTCAAGCGTTTAACCAGAAATAGATAATAGTCACGCGAGCCAAATTTTGGACCTTGGCCTAAATTTTCTCATTCGCTGCACACACGGCGGTAAGCGAATGAGGCTCAACTGTACCCAATGTTGCTACGGACGTGGACGCCATTACATTCAATCGCGATAACTATGTGTTTGACCTGGCCACACAAATCAAGGGAATTTGGCACTATATTTGTCTTTCAAATTGAAACGACAAGCGACATTCTAGGGCGAGTGCGTTTACGTCCCGCTATTCGGAATTCGCGAGACTGGAGACATGGATTTCAATTTGGGTGAGGGAGGTACATTTCGGTAAGGCGTTGATTTTTCTGCGGTGTTTCGAAACATTTCGAACACATCCCGTTCGAATGTATCGCTATTTTTGCCCTAGAAGTGGGCGGGGCAATGCCAAATATGTGTAAATATTTTGTTAACATGACGTTGTTTCACGATTTCATACCAAACAGTACAACAATATATGAGAACAATAACAAGCTGTAAAGTTACTTTAATTTTCGAGAAAGCGTAATCATTTGTTTCCTCGCAATTCATTGAAGGAAGGTAATTATTATGTGAGGTATTGTGATAATTTGTAAAAATGTTATGGAATTATTGTATGAACACGGATGCATATTGTGTTACCAAAGTTTGTTTCCTAACAGTACTACATAAAAAGTACTGTATCAGTTACATTCCAGTCTCGTCTTCATAAAAATATTGGGAAACACATCTGCGTAAATAATGCGTAATTATTGAGTGCAATATTGTTCGCCCTAATGAACGACACCGTTTATGGCTTTTTGGAAAAATCTTAGACGTCGTCTCTCATCAATAAACAGCACATAACGACAGATGCTGGCTTAATGGTGGAAATGCTGTATTTCTGTTATTTGTATAGCAGCTGACGAATTTGTGCACGTAGGTATTTTGTCCTGATTCAAGCGTTTGGTGGAATTAAATAACTTGAGCCTAACTTTTCACGGCGACGTGTTCTCGAGTGGCACTGCAGTCTACATATTACTGTGCCCGGTTGTGGGCATTCCTGTATCCCGAAGTGGCGCATCCAACTTTTTAATTGCCAGCGATGTTTCACATGCATCGTCGTATTCGAACGAAGAGATATCGCTCATTCTCGTTGTAATCGCGGAGAATGATTTCTAAATAGTTTGGGGGGAGGGGCGGTATGAGTGCGTATGATGAGGGAACGTCAACCAAGGAAGGGTGTGCACAAGTAGGTCAGAAATTATGTGGGTGGTTGCTGGTTTTCTTTTTGTTTTTAAAAGCTGTTGCGACCTAATTAAACGTGTTTTCCGAGTTTTCCCGCGATTACTTTTCCAATTCTCGAAAGAAACGCAGTAGGTTTCATTTATGTCTCAGTTTCTGGTTTTCGAAAAGAATGATAATTGCAAAAACATAAAATAAATAGTGGAGCCAACTTTCCTCATCTGTTTCGGTCTGTCTGTGCTATCGGACTGTGTTTAAATAAATGTGGGGAAGATGGTTTGTTACGGTTGGTATATTAATTAAGAGAATGGGTTAATGATCATGAAATGATAGGGCGTGTGCACGAAATCTATTTTCGCGACTACTTGAAAGCGTTGCTTCCCTCGGTTCGTTTTGTGAGCCCCGAAATTCTGTTCCCATCCATGCTCCGATCCATCTTATTTGATCTTTGTTCTTTTGCCAGTGGTTGGCAAGCTCTTGATTTCTCTGGTGTATATATCGAAAGGGGATCTGAGAACATTGGAGCTCCTATTTTGTGTCTGGGACGACTCATAACAGATTCATTGTGCTACCGTTCTCTTTTACTTTACATGCGCCAAACTTCCACGCAATAATTTCCAAATTGCTTGCGTCCAATATATTGAAGGCGATGAAACGTTTGCATGTAAATGCAAAATCTTCCTGCTTGTTTGGCTATTTGGGCACTTTGCATATTTATGGCATTTAGAGGCGTAAATGAAATTAAAGAATATTTCAATTTATTCTAAAATGATTCAGTGATTAGAGCCAAATTATAATTTAGCAAAATATTCCGACAATTATAAAAGTCTTTCTAATGTAACCATGTACTTTTAGAATCCCCAACATTAACGAAATGACGTTCTAGGCGACTATCTTCTAAATTATAATGCATGCTATATTTAAATTAATGGCATCTGAGTATTTACATTAGGTCAGTCTCATTGATAAATATTTACGGGACATTACGCAATGTTTCGATTCATTTACAGGTAGGTGCAACTGTCACGACCGGCCAATAAAATTTTGTTTTCATATATCAAGGTAAAGGTGATCTCAAACCGTAGTACCCACACATTGTTTACTAATGTTTTAACCCCTGACACATAGATCAAGAGTTGATCGATTGGTCTACCTGCTGGACCACCGCCGCGTCACCCACTTAACGCAAGTTTAGTATCATTCAAAAACTCTCCCTGTACGCTGCCGCATTACAGGTACTATCTCGGGGTTAATCTCATAGGAGACCAGTAATTGGGAAATTATGGTAAGTGGTCCCAAAAAAAGGAAGAAGACCTCTAAAAGTGGACGGCATTCCATTTTATCCGCCTTTGCCCAAAATATTTCCTCATTTAAGGAGACGGGAGGGACGGAGAGGAAAAGGCCCCCGGAAAGTGGACTCGGTCGTGGAAGGGCCTCCTCACCCACCATTGGACCCACGCGGTTTTCTTTATTGTTTTTGCCACAGATGAGTGGGCACAGGGCCGAGCTCCACCCTTCCTCGGCCACCCACCCACCCCTTTCCTACCCTAACCGTGACAGCCTCGACTCACGTGAATTTTTATTCCGAGAGTGCGTTCGCTCTACCTATCTCCTCCCGGCGCTTCCGCCGTCTAGGTACGTACCTCCTGCCCGCCTCGTCCCCCCCCCGTCTCCCCTCATCGTCGACCCATAGGAGTATCCTTACGCGGAATTATTGACTCTTCAAGCCGCTTAGAAGGAGATGAGATCTCTTTATTTATCCTTTTTTTTATTTTTTTCGCCTCACCACCTCCACTCCCAACTCCCTCTCTTCACCTTGACGGTTTTATCATATGGAGAAGTTCTTCCGTCCCTCGCCGTTCTCCTTGACCGTGAATCATGTGCGTAGCGGAATGACCTGTTTTAAAAAAAAAGTTCCCCTTTGAATCGAACTCGATGAATACCAGTTCATGCACACGATGGTGACGCACAGATGGGGGTATATATGTACACTTTCGGAGACTTTCGCGGCCCTATTCCGCAAATTGAGTTGGTTTCATCGGCTGCCTACTCTCACCGGTTTATCCTGAAGTGCGGGATTCACTCGCGAGCCGAAGTGTTTCATTCTGAATACGCGGAAATGTCTCTTCTTATTCAGCGATAGTTTCTCTCTTTCCTACCAGTAACATCCTATTTGTTATACGACTCGTATTAGGGCAGGAGAGGTGAATCTTGCATTATGGCTCTCCGAAGGATTTCGTTAAAACTCATCTTCTTCCGCACTTTGATGGCTCTAATCTAAAAGATGAGCATTAACAATTTATAGTACGAACCGATTACCATTTGATTACTTTTATTACCATGGTACTTCATATTTCGAGTATGAGTGATTTACAATACCAAATTCCAAGAAACTGCGGGAGATGCCGCAACAGTAACTTTCAACGGAGTCATCCGCTAATATGCATTTCAATGCAACAATTTCAGAGTGTAAATTTCATTCGCCTTGACCGGAATCCCGGTCATGGCGAATGATTTTTGCCCTTTGAAATTGTTGCATTGATTTAAAGTGTTTTGACATACGCCATGCGTAAACGAATCAGATATCTCTAATTGCGCAAACACTAAATCCGAGTACGAAATAGTCAATTTGTTGCATAAATGCTTCCTTTTGCTAAAATACCTTCCATATGTTCTCTAATTTTAGTCACCTATATCTGGTGCCAGAGAAAGGATCATGGAGCTGAGACTAATATTAATTCTACAAATCCATTTTCCTTCGTTTCCCTTACGCTTCACGCTGGGTTCAGTTGTTGTGAGAATTCACAGAAATTAATGAAAGGAAAAAAAATCTAAATGCCTTCACCAAGAGTCTTATCTGTTGCCATAATTATCACTCATTTGACATAATAGCCAATGTCATGCCTGATATCCTGCAAATTCATTTACCGT
Organism: Hetaerina americana; assembly: GCF_022747635.1. Classification (NCBI taxonomy): domain Eukaryota; kingdom Metazoa; phylum Arthropoda; class Insecta; order Odonata; family Calopterygidae; genus Hetaerina; species Hetaerina americana. The sequence goes on from NW_027287316.1 coordinate 12,136,458, forward strand.
TTGAGATAGCGTTAGAATTTAGTGTATATTTGATGGACAAGGCGGCATTTCGAAAGCCTAAATCAATTAGAAAGCAATCTAATTTTGAATAATAGGTTTTGTTCCTTGCCTTATATTGTTGTCCTTGACGACGGTTGTATTACAGTTACTTTTCAGTTGGTTGAATTATTCATTCTGTCTAGCGCATATGCTAATTTTTGCCTAACATTTCTCTCTGTCAGACTAAGCCCCACTGCCATAGCGGTTCTTAGCTTTCCGATGCCCCAATCGGATCTCTCCTCCAATGCCAAGACAGTCTCACGTGATCCTCTGTCGACTCCGTCACTCGCAATAAAGCTTGGTCCTGGTGCAAGTATTCTAGGTACTACTCTTACTGTTCTGCGTATTATTAGAATTGGTGGACAGATCTGAAAATATCAGATAAGTTTGTTGTAAATGCACTCCAATATATTATCTGTTGGCCGTTTCATTCCTTTAGAACTTGATGGTATTACATGGCATTCGTATTTGCCAATGGCGTATTAGAAGTGGTAAATTTTGCATATTCAAGGGAAGGCTGTGTATCTGCTTGGTGAATTTTATGCTGGGTCTTTTTTTGTCACCTTAAATATATATATATATATATATATATATATATATATATATATATATATATATATATATATATATATATTATATATATATATTTTATATATATATATATATTTTATATATATATATATTATATATATATTATATATATATTTTATATATATTATATATATTATATGTATATATTATATATATATTATATATATATTATATATATATATATATAATTTCCTCTATCCTGGTAGACTGGAGGAAATGGAAAAGATGTCGGTCGCTTTTGGCTGGTCACCAAGGGTCGGAATAATCGAAGGGTAGGTCAGTACATAAGGAGGGAGCCGTGAGAACAGGCTTTGGGAGGTTATTCATAAAATCCCCTAGAAATGATACCAAGGCGTCCTCCCGGTCGAGGTGAGTGATTTCTATACTGTGAAATTTCTGCATTTCGGTGCGCATCAGTGGATGACTACGTTTAAGAAACTATCTCCAGCAGTTGTTCGAATAACCCATAGTAAGTCTACGCAATGGTGTGAAACTCTTCATCTTTGTTTTTTCCCTGAACGGACATCAACAGCGCCTTACTGAATACGTTACTCCCGGGTGGGCAAATGGGAATGGTGACCCAGCGCATACCTAGGTGCTGTTCATCTTCAGGCGATAGTTATATCCTTAAATGTACTACTCAAAGGATGGGGCAATTCTTTTACGCCTAGCTATCAACAATCATTGCCAGACCTAACCAATCGCTAAATAACTCCGCTCATACAAACTTCATTGCGCCGTACCCTTTGGTTCCGTGTTCTGAAATAATTATTTGAAGTACTATTTCCACTACTGTTTATTACTAATTATAAAATTTGGACACCCAAGCTGCTTGAATGAATGTACTATTTTTCGGGAACCAGATTTATCTGTGAAACAGCAGGTGGCAAAAAGAAAATAACTGCCCCCCTCCCCCTATTCCCCTACTCTGTAATGTGTTCACTTCACGCACGGTAGGGCTCAGTACGTGGTGAGGTCTACCCTATCAAGCAACAATTGGGTTGATTACTATGATTACCTTTTGCCACCCCGGTCTTCGGTCTAGCAGAAGGTTGCTGGTGGTATGAGGAATAACCGTTGGCGGGGCTGTAGTAAGTTATAATTAAAAAATGCAGAGATTCTTCTGAGTCAAAGGCTCCGAGTTTCTGGAAGTTCTCTCGGGTTTCCCACCGGGTCAGCGTGGTGTGCACCGACGTTTCGACGGCTAACTCTGCCATCGTCTTCAGGGTCACTTCACCCTGAAGACGATGGCAGAGTTAGCCGTCGAAACGTCGGTGCACACCACGCTGACCCGGTGGGAAACCCGAGAGAACTTCCTGAATACAATACGCCGGGAAAAACTGAGATCCTTCGCTCCGAGTTTCGATTTCATCATTCTTTTAAAATTGCCGTTGTCATTTTCTTCTCGATGTAATTCGAGCGGTGGATTGCACTGCGTCAGGACTGTTAACAACTCGTCACGCCCTGATCCCAAGGGATTACTTCTGTGGCAAATCTCTTTGCCACCACCCACAGTAATCAACCGGAAGGTTAGTAAGGCAGGAGATGGTGGAGCTCACCTTTGTGCCCAGCTCGACGGTGCGTGAAATTAACGCGTAGTGTCAGGGATGGGCATCAGGGCATGAATTCCTTTTCAAAGTGGCGCCTGTGGTTTTCCAGGAAGATATGGTATCCGAGATATCACACAACTAGAGTGAAGTTGTGGGTAGTAATATTGCGTCACCCAGGATCGAACCCTGGGCCTTCGGTCAATAGCCAATTGCCCTACCCATCGTACTAACCCGGCATTTAGAAAAAAATGAAACGATGAGAAATGGGATGTCGGACAAAATGGAAACGGTTAGGAATTATCAGCACCAAAACTAAGGGGGAAAGGTATACAAAAAACGAATGGTTTCGCCGATGCCTTAGCGGATGGGCCCGGAGCTAGGAGTTTGCCCCGAGGGCTCCGGCATGGCTGGAGGCGGAGCCGCAATCTCCCTCGGGAACCCCCCCCCCTCTCTCTCTCTGCTACCCAACAACCCCCCCCCCCCAATTCCTGTCGAATAACCACGCGGCCCGGGCCGCCTCCTCTCCGGAATGAAGTCCCGTCTTGCGCGCGGGAGACGTGATGAATGCCGTGCCTTCTCTGCGCGCCAACCTGGGAGCAGGCGCGGCCGCGTGAAATGGAGACGGGGAGGATGAAATGCGCTCTTATTCGGGAAAGCAAACCGACTCGCCCCGGGGGAGGGATGGGTTTTATGGACGTTTATCTACCTGTTAGCGTGCCCGCCGCTCCTCTTCCATTCTCTCTCTCTCTCTTTCTCCCTCCCCACCTCTCTTCTCCGGAGGCCGTGACCTCTATCGAGGCAGGTGACGTCACGATTCCGGCAGGATGATATACGGTCGGTGTGTTTGTGTGCGTGTGTGAGACAGAGGGGAAAAAGAAGAAGAAAAAATAAATGTTTTTCCAAGCGTATTGAACGGACTCATAGGTTTCTCTCTCTATCTCTCTATCCTGGGGTTGGTACGTGTGTGTGCTACTCTTGCGTGAGTTTTTTGGCGGAAAGCTTAATGAACATGGAGTAAAATGAATGAAGGCGAGATTGAGAGACATCCGACGGAAGACCGCGGTGCAATCTGCCGTGCCTTTTAAGCCTGAGTCAGGTCTTCCAATAATAAAATATGAGTCGGCCCGTGTGGCTCTTCCTTGTTTCCCTTTCCCCATCCCTTTGTTTTCCTAACCCCCGGAACCTTCATTTCGGAAGATATCTTGTCACTGTCGGAATACCCTCCTTGTTAATAAAAGTCACGTGAGCAAAATAACAAAAAATGAGAGAGATATTTTACTCTTACACACACATATATATTCATACATATATATATATATATATATACGTACATATACATATATATGCATAATTATATATATACACCATATATATATATATACATATATATATACGTATGTATTTGTGTATATATATATATATATATATATATATATAATTGTATATGTATAAACACTGATTTAGATTTTTAAAACGTAGAAACACAAAGACAGGACACCCACATTTGTAGCATTGGCGTTTCGACGGCACGGCCGTCATCATTAGAATCATTCTTATGATGACGGCCGCAGCCGTCGAAACGTCAAAACTACATATGTGTCATTTATTTGCGTTTCAATGTTTTAAAAACCTAAATCAGTGTTTTTTATATATTTTTGCGTCGCCGAAGAGCGTTCTATTTCGAAGATAGATATATATATATATATATATATATATATATATATATATATATATATATATATATATATATATATATATATTTATATTTATTTATTTATTTATTTATTTATTTATTTATTTATTTATTTATTTATTTATTTATTTATTTATTTATTTATTTATTTATTTATTTATTTATTTATTTATAATGGTACTTTTTAATTTGTGTTAAACCTGATGAAGACGCCTAGCGTCGAAACCATGGCCGCATTGCAATAATTAATTGTCTAGAATTGGTGTTTCTTTTACCCTTTTTACAATGATAATAAACAATGTAAATTGTAATCCTTCATTATATTTAGGCACTTGAAGGAAATGACCGTTCACCGAGAGTTATAAGTGAGTTGTATTTTTTCAACCAACGATCCTCGGGTTCTCTAACCATTGGTTATTCGAAAGAGGATATTTAAATAAGTTCTTTACAGCCCTTTTATTTCTGGTTTATAAATCAAAATTCATTTTTAAGGATGTGAATGCAACGTGTGTTCGTGTAAAACGCGAGGGCAACATTTCATGGATACTGAAAACCTTATGGTTTAGCCTCTTGAAGGTGTTAAGGATGAATATTCTCGTGTTTCAAAACCATCTCCTGGTTTTTTTGTTTTAAGAATGGAAATATTGCTTTCTTCTCTGAATGGGCGGTGAATGTGGAGGTGGTTGATTTCTTATGGAATGAAAAAATATTCTTCGCCCCTTTGCTACGCTTTCCGTTTAGAAGTTCGCGTGAAGTGCGCAAAAAATCACAGGCGAGCAACTGAATGCAGCGAAGCGGGAAACAAGTGAATCATACAAAGGAGTTTACGAAGAATAGCTCTTAAATTCACGGCAATTTAAACTCGTCCGAAACCAACACTATTAAGTTTTTCTGTATATTAGGCGCAATTAGTTGTGCCAACAATGACTGCATTGGGGATTAAGTTGTGGAATGCCTCTTTATCTTAAAAGAGTCATTAATTTGTGATTGCCTTGCTTCGGCAAATGGCCTTATCACGTATGACTTGGAATAATGTATGATTAATGAACATGAAATAAACATCGTTGGATATATGCGTCATTAAATGTTGAGTATTTTGGGAGAAAAGTCGGCTACTTTAATACTACAATAAAAATCTTCGAAAATATTTGTGCCGATCCCACGATCATACATTTATTACTTTTAAGTGTTTTAACCGCAAGTTAGTGTTGATGTCATGACATGGCACCACCTTACATTGCCCATGGTTTTTTGGGTCCGAATATTTTATCTCGCCAATCGAAAATAATTTTTTGCCAAAAGATTCGTTTACAACAATATAGGATATCATTCCTGTTTGTAGCAATAATTTTGAAATTACTCTTATTTGCTCACAACAAGTACTTGTTCTCCATTTTTCTAAATAGGTACGTAATTTTGAAAAAGTAAATATTGACTTATAAAAGCGTAAGTAAAAATTAAGGAGTATGAACAATAAGTCAAACCTTCGAGCACACCGTGGTATGTGGAACAAAATTAATAAAAAAGTAACTAAGGATTATCTTCAGGTGTATTTGTTTTTCCCATTTTACAATGTAATGTCTAGTTGGGATTTACATTCGTAGGTAATACTCTGGAACTGCACAGTAAATTATTTATTCTGGTCGAATCTTGATTTAATTCTTTTGATTTTTCAAATTTTCACGAATTACATTTCAATTTCCTAGAGTTTTATTTTTCGTGCGAAAATTAGAATTGTATTTCATAATAACTCAGTTACGAATCTTTATGCTCATGTTCAGCGGCGTTTTTACAAATTAGAATTTAGCCAAAGAAGGAATAGTTATGGCCGGGAATGATCATCCGTCGATCATTTAGAATTGCTATTTGCTTAGCTGAGGTTTCGGTAAATTAATCAACTTCATCAATTGCGGCGGAAGAAAATGCGGGGATATAATTGCAAAAAATAGTGAGGCGAGTGGTCCGTCCTTAATGGAACACCTACTTTTCTCACCTTACCACTAACTTCCACGATCTGTTTCTACCGCATCGTGACAGAGAAATTTCCATGAGCATAATTACAAGACATATGTGCCAACATTCGATATTCTTATTCCACTTCAGGTTTGACGTTTGACTCAAGTGAATGCATGGAAATGAAAAAAAAGGTCGCCATTCAAAAGGAACCTCATCTTTAGATGCATGAGCGTTTATTTTTCCTCAAGCAATAAGTATACCTTTATTTTTTTCATTCTCACCCGTGGATTTTTATTTAAATTTGAAATTATCACCGGAAGAAAACCATATATGCTGAAATATATGCGTCAGTGTCACGAGAACAAATATACATCTCACTGGTTAAGTTAAACGAAGGGAATTCATTCCAGCCAAAAGCCCATTTCGAGGTTCAAAAGGCCTTCACTGTGTTCCAGACGGGTTAGTGCCTATATCCAAGGCGATATCCTAAATGGCTTTGCAGCAAAACTCATGAAAGCAATGTGCCACCACGCACTCTTTCAGACTTATCGCCCATAAAAATATGTTTCTCGAAAATAATTATCTACTGTTGCGCCATCCGAAGTCTTGAGACTTCCATCAGTTTGGAATATTTCCCGGGCGTCTTTGAAAGGGTGGGCAAATGAATTGTTGTTGACTGTCCCGTCTGTCTTGGTGGAGCACCATGCAAACCGACTCAAAGTTTCGACACGTCAGATCAAATACTCTTCGTCCGTATCGCCCAAGGAGAAGCCGTTACTCGCACTCCGAAAGCCCATTTCCTAAAAACGTATGCTAACCACCTACCAATCTTTTCCGGGCAATTTTCAAAATGATCGACCCCCATCTTCTCCTTTCACTCAGTGGTGGTATAAATATTTTTTTTCCGGGACACCCACACCCGACAATATTTTATTTTCTTTTACGGGTGTCTAATTTGAGCGGGTGATTTCCGAGGTGGTTTCGAGTCGCCGCGTCCGTGGCACCCATCGAGAGACGTGGTTACCGCGCGGACACACAGAAATAAATGGCAACCCGTGGCCATTTTTAGTTGGGGGAGGCGTTGGATAGGGGGTATGGAGAGGGTGGGAAGTCGACCCCGCTTCTTGACTCCGATCGACGGGCCGAGAAAGATAGAGGGAGAAAAAAATGAGGAAGATAACTCCGGAGTCCGTCCGCGGGTGCGTCATTACGGCCCGCGCCTTCCTTATTATGGCGGCTGTCGGGTGAGGGCACTCGTTGCTCGGGCGAGTAAGCCACGAGGTTCACCTCGTTTGCGGCCTGAAGGAAGTGGACGTGAAGGATGACTCCACGCCACGCACTCGTTCTTCCGACGGGGATTCACGTGTTTTTGTGTTCACACTCTCCGTTCCCTCCTCTCCACTCAACCCTGCTGCTCTCTCGAACATATGAATGCTCCAGAAACGATGGGATCCCTCCCTCTCCCTTCTTTCGTAAGGGTATCTCTTCGTTTTAAAATTATATACACATGTATATTATTATTATTAATGCAATAATTGTAAGTCGACCATTTGATAGGGTGTTAACAAGTTGCAAAAAAGATTGATACCAATATTTCAGGAAATGACAAAATATGTAAATATTTTTGCATAAATATATACACTCATTATAGGTATATTTCTATATACTATACACATGTATGTGCATATACATATGTATGCGCTTATATATATATATATATATATATATATATATATATATATATATATATATATATGCCAGTTAATATATGTATGATTTGTAAGGCACAATGTAACACAAAAATATAAATAGAAAGCACGTAAAAGGACACTCAAAATGAAGAAAGTTTAAACATTCGGCCTTCTCTTAGACCTTGCGGTTCAAGTTTTAAATTACTCTTGTGAGTGCTTCTACATTATCGATATATATATATATATATATATACACACTATATCGATATATATATATATATATCGATACACATATATATATATACATATATACACACTATATACATATATATACATTCATATATATACATATATATACGCACATATATACTTGTACACATTCATGCAAATACCCAAAGTTGTTATCGTTCGATGATGGTATGGCCGTCGAAAAGTGACATATTTATGTGAGTGCTCTTATTTATTCGTCTCATTGTGACACACCAGAGAAAACGACCCACTGTGTCTCAAATAAAAGTTCTACGACACCACTTATGGTTTGTTACCACTTATGATGGTTTTCTTGTCATTTCGGGGAGTATTTACCGCCATTAAAAAGCCCCGCGTTTGGATAAATTATGTGTAATATCATTTCCAATGAAATTTATCCTTTGTGACCGTCCACATATATGTGCGGTAACTTTAGACCCAATTTGTTTTCAAAATCTTCTTGTACTGATAAGTGTGGTTGTCCCATTGGTGTGTGTATACAATTTTTGAAATGACATGGATCACTGCTTTGCGTTTTACCGCCAAGCCAGTCACCGTATTTGTATTAATTTTTGTGAGCAGTCCACACGTTCCCACAATACCTCCTGGATTAATGTTTTTTTGCATCTCTCACGCCTCCCTTAAGATATGCTTAATATCGCGTGACAGCTCTCTCCCTCTCTTCCCCTATCCCTTTCTCCTCCCGTACCGCCCCGTTTTTCTTTATAAATTGGAGCTTATTAAAAATATCTCCCCTTTGCTCGCCTTGTGGAATTGTTTTGGCCGCGAAATGACCGTGGATGAATCTAAAACGTGGAGCTCGTTGCAGCGGTGGACTTACCGCTGCGGAGTTTGTGAGGGACGGACATTTCAAGTATTTCCGAGGCAGTTCCCAGGAATTTCCGGGTGTTTCGCGTTAGAATTTGAGGTCACGTCACGAAATCGTTGTCATATCAGGAGTGTAGCTCGTTCAATGGTCGTACCAATCCTTAAAAATTCACGAGAAAATACAAGAATGGCATTCGGAGCAGAAAGAAAAGATGTCTGTTTATTCGTTACAAATCTCTCCGAGACTTATTTTAGAAATATATCAGTGGTGAGGATTAATCCTCAGTAAAAACTTCAATCCAAACTTATTTCCTACGTGTCTTGTCTCTCAGAACACAGTTTATAGTGTTGAATTTACGGCGCCAAACTTTGAAATCACCTCGGATAATTTTTTTGTGAATACCTTTTAAGTTTATCTATTATCTTTGTGTGCAGGTTGTTTAAGGTCAATAATATTAGATTTCATTCAATAAACGGGTACAAATGGCATGTTGGTGCAACTAAATTTCTCAAATTAACAAGAGAATGAAGTGTTGTGTGTAATTTTAACAGAGTCTTCCCGGAATCGATTTCTCTGCCTTGCGAACCCGCGACAATTAATGCAGAGGGCGAGTATTCTCGAGAAAATAAATATACCGGTTGCTGTTGAATAGAGGGTAAACGAGAGCTTTAAAAAAAATGCCGGGGATGTCTTAACACTTGAAAAGAAAAGGTATTGGTGCCATCATCTGAATAAATTTAAAGTGGGTTTCATGACAAAAAAAACAGTAAGTGAATTAATGCTTTATTTAGGGTAATATATTTCAAAAGTTCCTTGAAATTTCTTTCAAGTTACACACCTTTATCTAATATATGTGTTACTTTAAGAGTGGTTTTTAATCTTACTCGTCGATACTTTTCTTCTGTCTCATCAAAGTCACATCTAACATAAGAACAGCGCCGAATAAATTCTTTTCAACTCTTCCGCTTGGTTAGACCGCTATAAACCGTCTTCCATTCCTATTAATTTCCTTTTTTCGGTAAAAACCGCAAATTCGCTCGCCACATTTATATGTATTTATAATTGAAGGGACCACGAGGTGGTCTTTTTTTTCATGCGTTTCGTTTAAAATGATTCGGTCGTTAGAGGAAATTTCGCAGAGTTCGGAAGATTGAGGGGAGTTAAAGCGGCCTAGAGTTCATCGTGTAATTTTCGGCGAACCTTAACAATAGGTGTCCTCCCTGCCGAAAGGAAAAACAACATAACTGGATTTCTGGGAGTAGGAAGTTTTATCTAGACAAAATCGTTCTCTTTTTTTTTAAATTATGGGGCCCCACTTAAAAGGCATTTTCTACGACTGTCTAACTTGTTTCTGCTTAGTGGACATAATTCGTAGATCGTAAAGGCGAAAATTATACGTGTCCTATCTTAAAGACTTGATTGTCTTTGGGCGCGCTCTTTCATGAGACGAAGAGGGACAGGCACAGTGATAACGAACTCATTGTACGCCGTGGATAAGTGTGCTTGAAGAGAGCCGGTAATATGTCATTAACGATTTCATGCCTTCAAGTTTGATTAATAAAGTGCGTAAGAACATGGTCGATCACAGTATTTGCTTTGCACTAAATAGTTCACTCAAGTGCGGTTCTGGATTTATTGTTTTTCTTTTGTACTAAGCGTGTGGTAGTTAGAAAGGTTCTCGGAATCACCACCAGTTGTCAGTGTTAGCGCAAAGAGTTTCCTGCGTAGTAATAGGTAATCCTTCATGAAAAAACGCGTAACGAGTCAGTGCTCTGGGAAAAGATCCGTGGTGCGGGCACATCTCTCTTCTTATTCCCGTGCAATGATTTGAGAAAATGAAAAAAATTGAGAATCAAGCATTGATTATATACTTCGTAAAGAAAGGTATGAAAGCAAAGGAAATACATACCGACTTGCAGAACACTCTGAGGGATTCTACTTCTTCATATTCAACTGTTGCCGAGGGGGCAAACGAGGTTAAGTTGGATCGGAACAGTTTAGATGACGATCCGCGTAGTGGTCGGCCAAAATGTGTCGATGCCCCAGAAATGATTGCAAAAATGCATTAAGTGGTCATGGCGGATCGCCGACTGAAAGTGCGAGAAATCGCTGAAGCTGAATGTCATCTGAACGGACATATCTCATTTCGTATATTAATGCTTACTTCCATATTTCCCTGTATTTCATGAATGACTCATAGCCTAAGGTTTCCATGAGTACAAAACAGACGTTGCCAATCATAGATATATTTATGTAGGATCCATAAAGATAGTTTTCTTTGAGTAAATACGATTTGAAGCTTGGCCCTGTTTGTATACACTTCATTGATCCGTTGTTACGGAACGCAAAATGCCCCGACAGCCACGTGTGAATGAATATAGTTCGGAGTTGATGAATAGATGGAATCCGCGGGAATAATCATTCAGAGAGATTTTTTCATTCAAGGGGTGAAATTAATAGCTGTAAACAAGATAAATTTCGCAATAGGCAAGGGAAACTCTATGTTAATTTCTTTCTTCGTTGCATATATATTTGCCTTTCTTCCGTTGAATTTATTCATATTTTCATTAAATTAATAGGAAGTGGCTTCATTGTTCAGTCGACCACTTATGTTATGCCTATAGTCACTTTTCAGCCAAGCGGATGGGGCGTCCGAAGGTGGCCGTTTCAAATTAGGGTGAATCCTCCGGACACCGCTAGCTCAAGAAGATCGCCTTTTATTCTGTATTAGAAATCTCTCCGGGAAATCTCCTGTGGTAAAAAGAAAGTAGCTGCCTCCCAATCTGAATGTGTGAATCTTACACGCGTCTTACTGTGCTAGGCCACCTTCACTCATCAAAACAACCTTCGGGTTGTCGAAAGAGATTAGTGTACGAGCTAGACCAGTTTAAAATGATACATCTAACGCGGAAAATTGTTTTATCATCGGTATTTAGAGTTCATTGAACAATATAGTCTTTCAACCTCTTTTAACGAAATATTTTTTTTGCATTGCTCGAAAATATGAAGAAAATTCAGTGATTTGCTTGAAAAGCTACCCGTGGATTACTTAATGCTGTCAAGGTATAGTTAAACGTGTCCGGTGTGAGGTGGTGGAGTAGTATTTTTATAATGGATAACATAATTTTTAATGTTCGCTTATTCATCAAATAGTAAACAACTTAGCGTCTATAAGTGCCAATGGGGTAAACAGAATGATGGTACCAGGGGGTTTAAAAAACGCAGGTTGTGTATTTTGTAATGAATTAGCGTGCGGGACGAAGTGTGTTCACATTTATCATTTGTTTCAGGTCTGGCGTGGTGGACTTTATTCTGAAGTTTTGGGGGATTTTGAGTGGGATTCAATCATATCTATATTTTTGCGTATCGTTCGTTGCATATCTTTATTTTTAATAAAAACAGTGTAATAGAATACACTTTCATTTTGAAAGAACAAAGAGGAACAACTTTACAAAATGCACATAGTGTTTGATAAAATACGAACGTGGTTTCGCAACAATGCAGTATCATCAGATACCGACAAAGTCAGCATCTTATGATGCTGTACTGCAATGTAAAAATGACACCGTGCTTAATCAAATTTATTGTGGAATTTACAGCTTAATTCTTCCATTCCTTCTAAGAAGTCTTAAGTCATTTCCACCCTCGTGTAGGCTACGGATGGAACGAAATTTGCCGGCAAATCTGCGCATCAGTCCCTAGGCATCATGGTCCCAATTGCGCTCCAATACACTTCCTCCCTCCCCTCATACTCGTGCCCGCCAGCTACTTTCAAGGTCGTCCAAAGGATCTCGATACCGCTTTACTCCCTCTCTCTTTCTTAAATCCTCGTTATAATTTGCATGAGCCGGGTGAGGAGCAATCTGCCGCCGGGGAAGTGGTCCCTCGGAGTCCTCCGACGCGTCGTCCGCGAGCCACCGCGGGGTGGTCAGTGGCCCGGCGACGGCGCTTATTTCAGACGGAGAAACCCGTTCGGTCGTCTCCGGCGGAGATTTCAATGGCCTGTCGCCGTCTTAATTGGCTCTCGACCTCGACCCACAAAATTGTCAACTGGCTCCCGGAGGAGGCGGCGGCGGGAGTGTGGTCGGCGGGAACGGGTGAAGATGCCGCGATGATCTCCCTCCTCAGGAATCCAAACTTTCACGCCGGGGACTGAAAGGGGATGAAGGTGCTCCTTCCCTATGCAACCCCCCTTCCGCCTTCTCCCTCCCCCTTGTGACGAACCGATCACTCCTCCCACACCCTCCCTCCTCCTCACACTCCTGCTCATTGCGGATTCCAGTCTCGCAAGTTTTCTTACCCGTCTGCACCCCCCCCCTTCCTCCGTCTTCCTCGGCCACCTTTCCTTCTCAGCCCTTCCCTCCGCCCCCTCTCTTCTTCCTTCCTCCCTCTCCTTCTCTCTTTCCTTCTTTCAAAACGTAAATAAATAAATATATATATATACATATATATTTATTCATATCTAAATTTATATGAGCGAGTGGCCGGCAGGACGGCAAATGAAGGCGAGGCGCGTGTGGGACCGGTGGACCGTTTCGAATGACGGGTAGTTTTGTCCGCGCGCGGCCGAAAGAAATTTAAAACGGAGACAAGTTATCGTCGAGAGGGAGAGAAACGCTGCGCATCCGGTTCCAGTTGAGCGAGGTGCAAATTGTTTTTGAAGGAGAGATTTGAAAGCGCAACCACAACAGTTGAGGCGTTTGTGGGAACTGTTTATTTACTTCTAGCCCTGAGGGAGAAGATCTCTGAAAAAATTCTTGTCGTTTACATTCAAGAGTTCAGTGCTACATTAGTCCTTGTGAATAATTAGAAATAACTGGGTAAAATGTATTGCATAGCCCGTTAATTATTTTATTTAAATCATTAATGTCACGAACTACAATCTTCTTTAAGTTTCTCACCTATTTCTGGTGGGAAAAATCATAAATATTATTTCTGGAGTTAATTTGGGGTGCATAAGGTAATTTTTATAAGCACAGTGTTTAATATTATCTTATTTCCGCAATCCTTGTTTTGATCTTGCCGAGATTCAGTGAAGTGCGTGTTCACATAAAGACTGCCCAACAAATGTTATACTTATTTTGTGTAATGTAAACTTCTTTAAGGATATCATATGGTATTTTACCATGTATCAAGTATGCTTCTAATCTGTGGTATCTGAACCAATCATCTTTATTTTACCAGAAGATGAGTCCATCCTCCCTTATTTTCACACATTTGAGGATAAGTATCGAGCATGTAGATTCTAGCCTCTCGAGTAGCAAATAATATTTGCCATACCAGTCGAAGTACTTTCACCGTTTAATCTAATGTTCAGGTAAAGTCTAAGAGATGATGTCAAGGAGGCTGGAGCATTAGTCTTCTGCGAACTTCGGATAACAGCGCACTGATGCGCACAAGAATGTTACGTTCCTCTTCCAATATTGAGTTTCTTTGAGTGTTCTCTGCCATAATATGTTTTGTTATCTAGTTATTTTTAATATATAAACCTCTCAAAAAAGCAAACACGCAATGAAATTGAAAGTGACTGGGTGGATCTTTGTAAAATACCATGGTGTCCCTTTTTTTAATATTGGTTAGTGATTCCTTTCGTACCCATGATGCCAACGTTAAAGTTATAGGCTATCAGTTATAAACAAATTACTGAATAATAGCGAAAACCGGATGAATGTTAGGAGTCATTCTCTATCTGGTTATAAAACTTAATAGGGGGGAGACCGGATGCAATTGTGATTAGGGAAGTTATATAAAAAATATAGGCTGTCGTGAAGCCGTGTTGTCACTCTTCCGAAGCCCCGATCCTATTTTCCCCAATCCCTCCCATCCTTCTCCTCTTGCCTGACGAACAGTGGTCATCACCTGCCACACGCCTCAAGGATGGGGGGGGGATAATCGTTTTCCAGCCAGCCTTAGCAGTGCAGTTTCACCTCGACCCTGCCACGATGACGCACTGCGACTCGTGCGTCGTCTCACGCCCACTTCAGAAATTCTTTTCCGGGATGCTTTGGCAAATCCGGTGACAAAGCGGCGTTCGGGCGAAAGCTCGCCTTAGGTGTTACTGGGCGAAGCGTGACGAAGTCACATTCACACTCAAATCAGCTCTCCGCCATTTGCTCTGGGCGGAAAGTGGACCATCGATGAGTTGAGAAACGAGCGGAAATTGATTAGACGTCGGCAAAATCCGGCAGTGACGGAGCAACCGAAGTGTTGACGTATCCTTTACTATGTCAATCTCACGAATTTATTCATTAGTCATTTCTGTCTACCGGTGTAAACTCAACATCTGGTTAGAGTTATGTATTTTAATCTACATGCTAAATAAATATCTGCATGATATGATGGTTGGCGGGCGGTGATTCAGCATCACGTATGCAGCATCTAAAGTTGAGTTTTTCTTTACTTTTAGTTACCTATAGATGGGTAAAATAATGCAAATAATGGAGATAATGTTACCTTAATGTGCATGTGCTCTGGTATCGAAGTGTAGAAAAGTATCTTACGCAATAGAACGAGAGTTAATAGTAACGAGATACTAATATCATACAAGTAAAGGACAGACATTTTTAATAGTTTGAGAGAGATAGAGAGTTGGTATAGCATTGACCACTGACTTTTCAATTGCCAACCAAAATAACAATGATAACCTCCAAGGGAGTTGGCTTGAAAAGCAACGCCATAGTTCTCCTTGCAATTGGTCCATGCCCATCAATGTATGAGGATTAGGCGGGAGCCAGTTCCTTTCCCTGGGAAGCCCGTGGTATCCCAGGACGATATGGCACCCTATAATCACACAGGTTGGGCTCAGGGCACCCAGTGGCGTCATGAGAAATCGAGCCCGGGCCATTCAGTCAGTAGCCCAGAGCTCTAACCACTTGAATATCACAACATAGGAATACGTAAATAACGAAAGTGTTCTTTGAATTATAATTGCCAAATGTCAACCATGAATCAAGATTAAGCTTTTTTATGCTTCGAAACTTTGGGGTAAAAATCCCAGGTGTAATAAAATAAAATCTATAATCAGTTGATGGAGAAATTAAGGTCTCTATTAAAAAGAATCTCTGTCTTCGGTATTTTTCATAGCAAGCAAAGGCATCTTCATCAATCTGATCATTTAGTGTTGCTGTAATACTGGAGAAACGTATAGTTATTACTAACTGCTTTTAATTTGCGAATAGGTCGTGAATCATCGCCACAACACTTGAGTGGGAATTTTTGGTTTTCAGCAGGGAATTAAAATGATTACTTATTATTTAACGATTAATGATCTTTGCTGACGGATCGTCATCAATAAATGTTGCCTTGCTAACTAATCTACATACCACTATTAGATTTGTATTTCTTATTCAAATACACATAGAAAGAAATAGCTTCTTACCTTTGATTTCGCGTTGTCTAACAAGCATATATTTTTCCAAATATTCAGTCGTAGCAATTTTGCATGGAACTTAATTTTCAAATGTTTATGAATGATATTATTTTGTTGACCTTGTTTACCATCAGTATTAAATTTTTAAGAGACCAAAGTGAAATCAATTGTTAAGAAGTAATGAATGGGCAATAGGAGCTGATAAGCGGATAGGAAAATATTTCAAAAATACCTTCTGGTGAAAAATAAATCAGTGGATCTAATGGTATACCGAGAGTAATTTTTTCCTCTATTTTTCTGAATTGACCAAAACTGTCCAATTTTTATTTTGAATCCTCCCAAACGGGTTCCATAATAAACATATTGGCATGTTAAAGCTTGAACCTGAAATTTAGGAATTCCAAGATGCTGATAATTTTTCCTCGGAATATATTACGTGAATTCGGATAAAATTCCTCATTCAAAAATCGTAACGCTTTGAATACATTAAACGCAACCGTTAAATCTTAGCTCACCGTTTTTATATCCCTTTAATGTTAAAAGGTCATCCATCCTCGTTGTGGGTTATCAATGCGGGTATTGGTTCACAGCAGTTCCCTAATTCCCGCAACAGCTATCCTGCTGCCGGTCAGTTTCTTCATTCCTTCATTGTTCCTTTGGCTGACGTCTCCCGCTATCCGATTCTCGAAATTCAACCCTGGCCTTCCTCTATTCATCAAGAAGTTCCTCCTTGGTCAGCTTTGATCTTTGACAAATTCTTCTGCCTCTGAAAGTATTCGATTGCTCCCCATTTTTTTCTTCTATGTGTCCCTCATGTGCTTCCTCCTTCTTTACTTACTCTTCCAAATATTTCTGCGTTGTCACTCTGCCAATTAATGTTATTTTCATCACTCTTCGGTAATAAATTTCCGACATCTTCAATCTTATTTTGCCTGCTTCTCCTATTGTTCAAATCTCACATCCGAGGAGATGTAACCCATTAATATGTACAAAATGAATCGCTTCCTTATATCTCTTGCTATTACGATTTACCAATGCATAGTTGGTGTCTATGCCTGATGTAAATCCTTTTGACACACAAATTCCTGCTTTCCACTTCCCTCCTCTTGCTTCTCCCGTCTCCGGTTATCCTGCCGCAAAAATAGCAAGACACTCCCAGTTAAGAGTCGTTATCGGTGATTTATTAAACGGTTTCCTTTTCGCCGAAAGTGAGGTCATTCACGCAGCGGTTATTACCCCCCCCCCCCCTTTCTCTCCCCAGGTTAGTGCATTCCACCCACGAAATAGCCCTCGACGATATCGCAATTAAATGAACTCCAGGGAGTGGCGATTTCTAAATATAGCCCCATCCGGGATTCCGGTGACGTGGACATTGAAACTCCAGAGGGATGCTGGGGAAGGGAGTTGGGGTGGGGGATGGGAGTGAGGGAGTGTGGGTTGGATTCAGCATCCAGCCCACCGCCTCCGCCGATGCGTCACTGAGCCCCTGGACAGCGACCGGGGACTCGGCGGCCCCTCGCGAGCCCCCGCTGACACCACCTCCTTATTACTTCCCCCCCCCCTTCCCGGCTCCCCTCTCCCCGCAAAATTCCCACACCTCCGACGCGGGATTCTCCGCCGAATTCCTCCGACCCGTGACGTACGATCGATCCCGCCACCTCCGTGGACCTCCGTGAAATGTACAAAAGGAAAGAGGAAAAAAATAATTTAATAAAAAAGTCTTCAGGATGTCCATTCATTCCCAAATTCCTCTAAGGTCGGGATGTGAATAAAAAAAAGATGTTCGGAGTGTTTTTTAAAGCTTTTTTTTCTCTCTCTCTCTCTCATCGTTGATCCTCTCTCCCCCTCCGTCCGGACGCTTATTCATTCCCCCTGCCCCAAGCGACGACAAAAAGGCTCCCACGGAGTCGAGAGCCGCTGCACGTGCACAGAGGTTCTTCGGAGATGCATTCTTCTAAGAGCGGGGTGAGACTGAGGAGAGGGACTTATGTGCTTCGAACACGAAGATAGTAACACGGTTTATTGAGGCTATAATCTTTAATCAAACCAACTTTCAAGATGACGGCTGCATTACCTGAAATTATGTGCCGTGGGCACAAGCAGTGGAATTCAATGGAGAAAAATTAGTTTCTACAGCTCACCAAAGCATCAAGCAATATTCGCTTGATGTAAATTAGAATAGCTCAGCGTGAGATTTACATATAAAAAGTTATATTCCACGGAAATCAAAAAAATACTGGTTAAAATTATTCCCTTTCAGAAAAGGCTTACTTCTAACCGTTTAAAATTCCTTGGTGTTCCAGTCAAATAATGTGAGTTTGATGTAAAAATGTTTTTCAAAATAAAATTAAAGTTGGGCCCGGGTATCGCGTCATTAAGATTAAGGTAATAAGGCCGTAGATTGCATTTAATAGCAATTAAAGTTTGGAATAATTTAGTGTTTTGGCGTTAGTCTTTCATTAATTCCCTTGCAATGGTCCACTTCCTTGATCGGGAAAAGTGCTACATGTGAGGACGACGAGGGTTAATTCCATGGTAGGAAAAAGGATACTCACGCGTAGATTCTCTCACTCTAATTTGAGGGCTAAGAAATTATAGTCCATTAGTTCAACATTAGCAGCAAAAGGTTATGGGCTACAGTGTTGCCACTAATTGCGATCAATTATTATTAATCCGTGAAGAATATGTGAAATTAAAAAGTGTTTGGGACAATTGGAAAAAAATCTACCAACGCAATCACAAGACATTGTTCTGAGAGCGATTTCTCATTTTGTAAGCAACATATAATACCGATAGTGTAAGGTTTTTCGTATAGTTTTATGAATTTCCAATTAATCATGAAAATATGAAATTATCGAGGAAGTATCGAATTTTTTTACATTATTTAATTCAAAAATGCACTCTTCCAGTTTGGATGAAACCGGAGTTCTCCCATGACCAGCGGAAATTTGCCCTTGTCGATCTCAGTCCTTCGGTACTCCAAGCTCTATTTTTTTCAATTTCTCTTCCCTATTAGCTCTTCCCTTTGTTTTGCTATAAACCCGAGGATATAAGAGAGTAACTCGATAACAGTACCGGAGGCAACGATCCTAAGCATCTCTGCCTGGGGCGAGAATCTGAAATAAACTGGGCGCCAGTACCTTGGGTAGTAATCCAAGACAGTTGTACTTTGGGTGGTGATTCCTAGAGTAATATGCCATGACACTTGTGCCTAAATAGGCCCCACTACCGTGGTTAATAACCCTAGGTTACAGTCACAGAACCTATCTCTGAAAATTATTTACATATTCTGGGAGGCATTGCAATGTGTCGGGATGCGAAAACAAGGGAACGGCGGATGTATGTAAAGGGAGGCGTGGGGGAAGGGGGGTGGGGGAAGAAGGGAGGAGGGCGCAGTGCGAAACGATACACGCGTGTGTCGTGAGCAGCCGGTGCGTTCCTTCGCCTTTTCCTCCTTCATTTTTCTTTCTTTCTTTTTTAATGTTTCCGCGAGCCGCCCCGGAGAGTTTTGTTGTGTGGATGGATACGCCCGTTGTCCCGCTCTGCCCCCCCCTCCCTCTCCAGCGCACCCCCCTTCGCCCTCCGCACCACCACCCCGTTTTCCGTGCCATCACCGCCGACCCCTCCCCCCCATTCCATTCCCCCCGTCCATCCCGTGCCCCTCTGACACCCTTCCCTACTTCCTGCCGCACCGCGCGCCGCCTCACCCACTCCCCTCCCCGCCTCGGTTCACCCAGAGCCCTTCCCGCCCCCTCCCGCGGAATGCCTTAACTCTCCCACCCCCCCGACGCTACCACTCACTCACTCAATCTCCACCTGTGTAATGTGTGCTGCTGCCCATCCCTCTGGCGTTTAATCTCTCTCCCTCCGTGCCTCCCCACCGTCTCACACCGAAAAACCTTTCCCCCTTCGCCCATTTCTTTAAAAAAAAATTCCCTTCCCTCATCCGTCCCAACCCCCAACCACCGCCCCATCGAAACCTTTTATGCTCCCTACCACCGCCGAGCGAGCAATTTGCCTCCTCCTCCTCCTTCCCTCCAACGTGGAAAACCGTAAGGATCTCTCTCCCTCCTCTCTCGTATAAAAGCCTCACCAGCCGCCGCATCGTGCCGCCGCCTTCTACCGCCCCACCCCACTCCTCCTCCTCATCTCTTCCTCACCTGGGTGGGTGTGAGAAACCGGACTGAAGTCTTTCCCCCCCACTCATCCCTTCCTTCTTCGTGGGGGGGGGGGAAGGGTTTGGGAGAGAGGAGGCAGAGACGGTGTTGCCAACCGCTGACAATGATTTTTGACGGACGGGAACGGATATTTTTAAAAAAAATTAAGAAATGAATGGATTCGCTGTTGACCCAGTGCGTCGCAGAAGCGCATACCGACTGTCCACGTGACATCTGAACTAGAACCCACCGCTGTCTGTACTCCTCGAAGTTAGGTTTGATACATGAGGGTGGAGCACACACCTGATACTAATTCTAACCCCATGTACGGCGCATGCATTTCACACAATAGGTGATGGGGGGCCGGTTCCTTTCTCTGCCCCACTGTTCGGTTTCCCTAGTACTCAGAAAATAGCAGAGTTTGGGTGCAGCCGAGGGGGCCCAGGGGCGTCATCCGGAGTCGAGTCCAGCCTCCCCACCCGGTCGATATCTTCCATCGCTCTACCCACTTGGCTACCGCGTCCTTCACAGCTGATCAGCAAAGGGGATTTTACCGCAGCTCTGATGCCCTTGAGATATGCCGTCTTGGATTGATATTTTGAACCATTGGTAATTTGAATCTGGAGTGGAGGATCGATGATTAGGGACTTGGACGTCTGCGAGGGCAGACCTCGTAAGGATTTTCATCTACGGGATATACTTCATGCCTAAATATGAATGACCATCTCCCGGCTCGAAGGATCATCAAAACTAAATAGGAAAGGATGAGGGAAGCAGTGCGTCCACAAGTGTTAGTGTTACGAAAAAAATTCTTCTCGAAAATAATGTCGAAATCTATGCTGGTAGGCGCAACTTTTCGGATAAAAAAAAGTAATTGCCATAGGAGTGTCACTCTATTTATGGAACCCCGCCCCGTACTGTAGATGGGTAACCAATTTGGAAAATTAAGCTTCACCCGGAAAAAAGTTCTCACTGATCTCTTGCTTTTCTATTTTGTTTAATTCACCTAATTCCATTCACTGTTACCTTTCGAAGCTAATACGGCACTGCTGGTTAGTTTTCTCATTTTCCTCGTCGAATTACCACTTCCCTGCATACATGCATGTGGGGTTGCATGATAAACTAACGTGCATAAAGCAACTGCAATTTTGAAGATTGCGTCAAGCGAAAAGTACAGGAAAATACCCTCATTTGTTTTCCCATTGACAAGAAGGGCACTCCCCTTCCCATCCCTGTTCATGGTTCATTAAGGTGGTCACCACCATAGCTAGTCCACCTAGCAAAGGTAGATTTTGGATGATCCATAACAACTATTTCTAAGCGTATCGAATAAAATTCCTGTTTCTCGCCCTACGATTTCCTTCTTCAGTTCTTCATACTTAATACCAGTCTTCAGGCCTTTCACGCAGTCCATTCTATTTTTCCATTCTATTCCTCTATTCTATTCCTCTATTCCTCCTTTTTTCCCGCACATCTAACAACCTCTTAACATCAAGACCTCCACAGTGTCCTACTCCGTCTCTCACTATCTCATCCACGCAATCATTTAGACATTCTTCAAATATCACTAATCGACTTCCACTCTCTACGGATATATTTAAAACTCTGTACTTAAAGTCTTCTCTATTATTTCCTCAATTCCTTACCAAACTTAAACTTCTAAAAAGTATCTCATATAACCTTATAGGGATTATGTTGGTTCGCTGGCTTACGCACTGGCTTTCAAAGTTTAGGGATTAGATTCGAATCTAGGCGGTAGAAGAATTTTTCGGTGGTATCCCGATCCCTACTTGAGGTACTTTGTGGAGAGCTCTTTAAGTGTGTGCGCCATCCATCGGATGGGATGTTGAACTGTGAACTTATTGGGGCCTTTCGTATTGTTGACGGGTATCTCTCCACTCATTCTTCAACCATTCCCTAAAAATTCCACCGCTCCTTGATGGTACATCTGTCATTATTATTATTACATAGGACCCTCTAAGTCACCACCCGGGCGTGTGGCAGGGGGTGATTACACGCCAGACTACTTTTCACAGAAAATATCGGCTGGTTGCTTCTTCAAATAACTACTACACTACGCTCAAATGCCATGTTTCTGTTATACATAGCTTTAATCTCCATATTTTAAGGTCTTTACTTATTTTTTCTTAGTACTGTGTTATGGTTGTAAGTTGCAAATCCATACGTACTCCTAAGTGCTATTATCAAGTAGATATAACATAATTTATAAGACGAGAGGCTTGAAATTTTGCTGCTTTACTCATTCCGATATCCTAAATGTTTACAGGTACCTGTTTACACAGGTAAATTTTAATACGTATCAGAATATAATGGGAAATTGTGTTGTTAGATCATCATTATACCGCTACTGCCCGTGGCTGCTGACTGCTTCTCAGTTTTAGAGGGTGCAGAGATTGAAATAAATGTTCGGACACGAGGGTAGGAAGAATTTTGTGACGTGTGTAGATTCCAGACTTGGAATCTGTTTAAATACATTAAAATCACACAGATAGATCGGCATTTGATTCCACGGCTAACGGAAATGTTTTCTTTTACTTTATAATTTTGAAACCTCCCGCAAGCTCGGGCCGTGAAGAGGAGTGATTTCCGGGACATTCGAGCGCGTTCAACCCATTTCGATGGCGGATTTCCCGAGGACCCGCACGGCGGTTGGCAGAGCCGGTCCCAGTATAGTGTATGAACGCGCCTTTACGTGCGCATGTTTCCAAGCCCAGACTCGCACCCCCGCCCACCACCCACCCCATCCTGAAAATTCCGTGAGAAAATTCTGTTGGTCAAGTGGAGGAAGAGGTCCCCCTCATCTCCCTCCACCGGGACCTCCCGGTGTGGCGGAGGGAGGGAGGGACGGATACATTGTCTAGTGGGTTCGCCGATGCAAACTTTACGACCGCGTCTTCCGGGACCTCCTCACATGCGTGCAATCCGAAGGATGTGATCGATGGTCCTTCCCATCAGAGATTCTCTCTCTTCGTGACGTCATGTGTCATCCTCATTGGGAGGAGAGGAGTGTTTCCCATGGATGGGGTGGGACTGCGTTGGCGAATTTGCGATCCGGCTCCCTTTTCGTGAGTTGGCGGGGCAAAGGCGTCGATTTTTCGGCTGTACGCAACTTTTTCATTTTTTTCCCTTTGTTATTTCTTCTCATCAGTATCCGTTCCCCTCCTTCACCGTTAAAGTGAGTCTCGGAGGAAACAACGAAACTGCAAAGCAAATTTTCGGGTTCGCGAGTGAACGGCCCCCCGCTACGACTCGAAAGACCCGCGCGTTGAAATCTCCGTGTTTCTTCCTCCCGAGACCGCTTCCGAGATCCCAACTCACAGTCTTAATGAATGAGAATGCTGTGTGGAGTCCCCATGTTCGTGTCGTTTATGCTGTAAGGAAGGGCCTGCCTTTAAGGTAGGTCTGAGGACCAAGAGAAGGCATTGTGGTTCGACTATTGTCGGTGGGAACCGAGAGCTGGTGGCGGCCTAGTGGGGTCATCAGTCGACCCGGTGTACGGTGGAGGGCTGCGCGGGGGTGTGTAAGACCCGTCCCGGGTGGCTGTTTACATTTGCCGCGGCGTGAGAAGAAACTTCGTGCGGGATGAATCGATGGGAGTATCGGGGGTTGGGGAGAGGTGGGCATGGTGGCCCAATTCGTCCGCGCGTCCATTGTTTCTTTGTTCCGCGGGGGCCTGAATCACATCGAAAGTATTTGGCAATCGTTAACCGCTTCGTTCCGATAACGGGATTGGCTAATGATTTGCTTGGATGTTAAACCTATAACCAAAGGAAGTGTGCGAGCGTGGCGTTTTCGGGAGGTGAGATGCACAATAGGAGGCTTGCGGCGTATTTTTTCTCCTCGTGAAATTCTAATTCTCGGATATTTACGCCTGACATCATGCTCAGTACTGTTAGCCTTAAGCAATTGGAAAATCGCGCACATGCTGGAAACTCAATAGAAGTCTTTGAACTTGTAAAACAAACATCTATTGTCTCCCTCTTTTCAATCCACTTCCGTGTCCATTTAGTGCCTGTTGTTTGTTCAACTTGCAGGAAATCCCACGAAAAATAAATTGAAGAGACATGAAATATAGCGCTTTAAGTTTAATATCAAATTTTAATTAATTTAAATACAATTTATAAACTGTATTGCTGTATCACACATGTTCTTTGTTTGTATTTGTGCTCAGCACAGTGAAATGCAGAGACATGATGTTTTATTCCTGTGATTTTAAGTATTTGAATTTCCTGCTGGTTGATAATTAATTGCTTAGTAACAGATAGTAAAAAAAAAGATGAAATGGGGACAGAAACCTAATAATTATTGTATATTACTTTCCAAGAGTTCTAGTTAACTAGTTCGAGGAAGGAAATCAATTTTTCAGTCAAAGTTCATTTAAATTTTTTAAGCATAATTAAATGTTGATCCCATACATAAGGTATTGTCGGGGTTTATTAGTTTGACTTATTCTTCTGTGAGATTTTGTATCGGAAATTGAGAATATTGGTTGAAGTTTGTCGGTCAATTTGATTTTGAATATATGATTTAAACATCAGATTGTTTGGAAGCATTGCTTTTCAATGAACTCTATCTTCTTGGTAAAGTTTTTTAAAATATTCATTACCATCATTTAAATATTCATATATCATTCCATTGTTAATACTAACTTTTAAATTCTATACTACTCTATATTGAGCCTAAATGCATTAGATTTTTACAAAGAAATAACTGAAAGAAAGAAAAGAGCTCCATAGCCATAATTCTAAGCTCAGTGGGTTTCATTTTATCCTTCTGTTACAATTAAGTTGTCGCAAATATAACCTATTCTTGTACTTTATTTAGCGTATCTTGAAAAAATTACGATTGTTAATGAGTATTATATGCAGCGTAACAAAGAAGATCTTATTTTCCAGTGGAGCATTTTCAGTCGCAGTGTTGAATCCTGATTTCCTCTTAATGCAACGCATGCATCTCCATGCACTTCGTCTGGGAAGTCTACCTTGAAACGATGTTTTGGCTTTCCCACACTCGTGTTCACGCTCTCAAACGTACCCTGAATTTGAATTTAACGCAGAAGAATCGGCTTTTATCAGTTCATCCTGATTACTTGATAGAAACATGAGTGAAGTTAACAATTCGATCTATGCTATGGTAACCTACTCTGCTCGACTTTACTGTGGGAATTTTTTTATTTAACTCAGTTCATGACGTGAATACCTATTTTAGGTAGAGGCAACCGAAGATTCAGATTTTACGTGTTTAAGTACTCAAAACAAGTATTACCTGAACATTTATTCCAAATGCGCGCAAAATTCGTGTTTAAAAAGTTTATGAACAAAAACTCATTTACCCTGTATTCCTTTCCTTTTATCTTTCTATAGCCCTTGTGTTTTCATATTGCCTTAATTATCATTAGCAGCATTGCCTCTTTGTCGAAGAGTACGCTCCCTGCCAATGCTCCCTTTTCTCAGGGTATTTAACACGCATTTTTAATGTACTACGCGGTAGTCCAGGGGGTAGAGCGTTAGACTACTGACTGGAGGGTCCCGAGTTCGATTCCCGGGCAAGGTACTCTGGGAACCTGAAACTCCACCCAAGATATGTGATTTTTCGGGTACCAGGTCTTCCTGGGAAAACATAACCAGCACAGGGAAAGGAACTGGCCCCCCTACCCTGATGTGTGAATTTCACACGCCGTATAGGGCTTAGTACTGGGTGAACTCTGCCATCACCAACCAAACCGACCTTCGGGTTGATTACTGTGTTTATGGTTATATATATATATATATATATATATATATATATATATATATATATATATATATATATATACACACACACACACGCACAGACTTACACTCGTGTATGTCGATTTAATCGGAAAAATTCAAATGTGGCTCTCAAAGGATGCCGGTCTAGGCGAATGATTTTTATTCTTTGAAATTGTTGGTTTACAAGGTAGCATACTATCGTTGTTTTTTTCTATTTTGTCGCAACTCGGAAGGTCTATGACTACCATCTAGTTCATTGTAATCAGTTCTTATTTGACGTACGTTGCTATATTTTTAATTTTATATCTATTTCAATTGAATGATAGTTTCGGATGAATGGATTAAATCGTAAATCTATTCATTTACATGTAGCTGACGATAGATTTGCCAATTTTTAACTCCTTTATTCATGTGTGGGTGGCAATTTATATACCCTTTTGGATTTTGATTTGATAGCTGTCCTAAGGAATCCTTCAGGTACAGTTTAGTTGCATCTTCAATTTCATGAGAACCTTTTTAGTGAACCAGTCATTTATAACATCTTAATTTACATTTTGTCAAATAATTCACTAGAATCAATAAGTGGATTTATTTGCGAGATGATTGACAAACATTTGCTGTATATACGCATTTTAACCAAAATTCAATGGTAGTTTAATCGGTGAGCAGTGAAAAATTATATCTTAAAACTATTCCTCCTTTCAATGGTGATAGATTATGGCTTGCCTAAAATGTAGACCTCGCTCATAATTCCTATCTTATTTTACAATTCAAAATAATTGACATGTTTCCTTTCAAGTCGAATATCTTCAGGAATGCCATACCAAAAGCGCCGTCGTCCGCGTTAGACTGAAGTTGAATATGTGGACAGAAATTTCCTAGAATGTGGCCCATAGCTCTATTCATGCCAAGTTCACGAAAAGCAGGTTTTTCTCCTAAGTAGGAAGAAATAAATCCACGGGTTGGTAATTTTTATATAATGCTTTACAGCTTGTCCTTCCCGTGGCCAGTAACCATCAACATGTGGTGCCCTAAGTTATTTCAGATCAAAATATTCCAGCGCTCAACAATAATTCTAGTGTTCATTTTCGATAATCTCCGAAACTTTGAGCCTGTAATTTGGTTGCCTAAGCACATGTTATCAATATGTTTTCATGCATATATATCAAAGCATTCATGGATTTATTAAAAACAGCCAGTTTTCTTGTGGGAAATATATTGGACCCGTGAGTAGTCGGTACAATAAGTAGCGTTCAAATTAGAAAGAACATGAGGACTCGTACCGTGATCTCATCAAATGGAGCAAGCAGAATACTTAGTCTGAGCAACATAAGCTCTAATCGCTTTATCTATTCTTTTCAAAAGTTCTTTGCGGTATTTATTGATCTCAAGATCTTTGCAAATCACCAGTTCTCATACTAATATGAAAACGGAACAACTCTATGACTAATTACTAAACCGCTGCCTTAGCTGATTATTGAAGTTGACAGATTTTAAGTCTTGAACGCAACAGGGAGTGGTGAGACCGCTTATTTGAGTTAAAGTGACCGCTAGGGAAGCTTTTTTCTGGTTCATTTTTTCTCTTCCGATGCATTAGCTCTGAAGGTTCTGTACTTGCTCTTATTATGGAAAGACTAAACTAGAATCGAATCGTGTCGAGTATCGGCGATGCTTAAGGGCGATTCTTAAATTCGCGTAGTATAAATAGGACCCGTTATTTGATTAAAATAATCGCTGCAAATATCTGGGTGCGTACTCAATACCCATCGGCACAAAACTTTGTTTTAGCCTCCGTCAATCTAACAACATTTTATTCTTTCATGGGAGAGGATGTAAATATTCTTCTAACAGGCTTTAAAATTTGAGTCCCAACAGTGAAAACTTTACCGGCGTCGTCCGTGCAGAATGTTGGCATAAACACAACCATATCAACGCTCGTAGCGTATTGTAAAGAAAGTACTAAGTGGGATAAAGCTTCCCATTGTCTTTCAAAAGCCTAAGTTAGGAGCAATGATTACCTGTGTCTTTGTGGCTGTATGTCAGCTAACGGTATTTTCTGAAGTCCATTTTTTTTAACGCGGCTCCCAGTTTTTTTCTATGAGCATAAGCAACTCAAAACCTCAGGTAGGAGTTTTTTTAATGCGTTGATATTTTTACGGTTGTCGTGTGAGAAACGTGTGACTTTGAAGAAAATGCTTCTTTCAAATGTATGGCGGCACTGGCCAACCTACCGCAGAGTGAGTGGTTAGTGGGATTCTGCGGAAGAGGGTCAGGGATTTAAATTTTTTGGCTTCGTCATTAACCATGGACGTAAATTATGAGATCCTCTCTAAGGTTGCCGCTCTTGAAGCACCGTGTGGACAAAGTATCATAAGTTTTCCTTATCGGAAGCTGAGACCACGGTAATAGATATTTAGAGGACTAGAGTGCGTGATTAATTTGCTTTTGAGATTAAAGGTTACGTAGATTTTTTTTTTGGTTGGCACCGTAGTTATGGGATACCTCCATAATTTCTAAGATTAAATCTGGATTTTTTTGTTTGACTTTAAGGCTTAAGTTATGTTAGTCTGTCTTCTCATAGCAGGGTATAGTTAACCACCTTTTAAGATGTTTTTCAGTTTTCCACCCGGAAATCAACGTGGAATCCGCACATAAGTTAGGTTAGTTGATGTTGTTACTCCGGGTAAGAAGCATTATTTAAATACGCAATATTAAATTAATTTTTCCCCTATGGCATCAAAACCCTTTCCAACAAACTCATAGTTTGTATATTTATGGTTAAAACGTTTTTATTTGAGAAAGTTATTTATTGAACTATTAACGGCAATGAGCTCAATTCGTTTCCTTGCCATAAACATCGGGGCGCGACCAATTAATTACACGTTGATTTGTACTGCTTTGAGTAGTCATTAAGAAATTGTCTATATTCTATTTACTTTGATAACATATTATGACGTATTGCCAACGAAATTAAAGTGAAAATAATAGCTGAAATGAGGGAATCAAGAAGGGCTTCAGAGCGTTTTCGCCTTTTCGCTTAACAATGCAGTCAGGTATTTTTCAATTGGATTCGTTATTTGCAGCCTGGTAATATTTTGATTTGACTTCTTTTCACAGTGCAAAATTCTCTTTTACAAGTTAATATAGTTTACTCATAGATAATGAGTTAGATATTAAGAATTTGCCAAATGTTCATATTTTTTGGATCAATTACATATCCTGATAAATGCATGCATTATTTTGTTGAAATAACTTCATTTTCGCTTCAAAAGTAATTTTTCACTTTATTTGTAATCTTATTCGATGTTCTGCCAGAAACTATTCATTCAATTTTAGTACGAGGGTCATCCGGAAAGTAGTACCCGTTCGTGAAATAAAAAGACAAAAGTAAATATTAACAAACATAAAAAATTTTATTTGAAAGAGGATACTTTAAACTACTTCTCAACATAATCTCCAAGCAAATTAAGGCATTTGTCATAACGTGTGACAAGTTTCTGTATTCCTGCTGCATAGTCCTTCGCCGCCAGCTCATTGAGATACGCGAGAGACCCATCTTGCACAAATTTTTGCATAATGCAGATGGTGTTTAACAATTTCATGAACAATTGTTCGAGAAACATTGGGAAAATGCTCACAGATGTCATCAATTGTGACGCGCCGATCGTTCCTCACGAATTCGTCAACTGAGCTCACCAGTTGGTCTGTAATGACAGACGGTCTCCCGGAACGCTCATCGTCGTGTGTGTTCCCCCTCCCCATGTTGAAGTTGCGACACCACCGCCGAACAGACGACTCGTCCATTACATTGTCTCCATACACCTCCTTTAATTGGCGATGAATATCACATGGGCGAACGTTTCTTGCATTGAGGAATTTAATCACTGCCCTCACTTCACAACTGGCGGCGTTCTCAATTTTTTTAAACATTGTAAACAATCACAGAAACAACACAGGCAATGCTAGCGTCACGCAACTTGGCTCAGAGAAGGCAGACAAGCTACTGAAGCTATCTGACCTCGTCCAGCGGCTACTCGCGTCGTCAGCACTTCATGCGGCACGAACGGGTACTACTTTCCGGATGACCCTCGTATTTTGTTCACTTTAAATGAATTAAACTATGTCATTGATGTATATCCTTAATCCTTTCTTCCAAGTGAAGCGTATGGGAGTGTTTCCTTGGGGCGTGGTTTATTTTACATTCATGCTCACCATCTCGAATACTTTTGGGAACAATGTACATATTTGTTAAGATGCCATTTACGATGCGTTCTGAGAGGCATTAACTCCCCATTAGCAAACCCTGAGTACTCTTTTGAGTATCCGCTATCCTTCCCGTCTGCTAAGTTGCGCGAATGCGGACTCGGCAAAGCATTTGGTGAGATTTAGGAATTTACCCGTGAGAAAGCGGTCATATTAACATAATTATCATGACCCTATGGGTCTAGTTGTTCTTATGGTTTCAAGGAAACGGCTGGGGGCACATTCCGGAAATGACGCAACGGGGCTATTCAAATGGGCGCGCCATTTGGCTCTTCTACGTCCATCAACCTCCGTCTACGCTCCGGTTTCGTTTTAATGGCGCGTCCATTTTAGCTGACTCCAATTTTTTTAAAGTGACGGCAAAGTTGAAGTCATGGGCGAGCTTAGGATATCGCGAGCGGCATCACGTCATCTACCCACAGCCTTGCATCGTCATGAGAGGGTCAGCAGGTGGAAATGCCAGAGAATGCGTTCACGTGTAACGTTAAAGTGTTTGTTTTTCCTTGTCTTGGGCGTGAAGTGCTCTCTCGGCTGACCAATGGGGTCGTCGAGCCCTCAATCATAAATGAAAATTTTCTCCCGGGATGAATTTAATTTATATGGTGCTCTTAAAAACCATGTTGTGACTGAATTTATAAAAAATTTGATTTATGCGCTTTTAATATGCACCTGATAATATAGGCTGATAAAAGGGGATACATTGGGTAAGAGAGGCAGAAGGAGAAATGAATTTGCCATTTTGGACTGAATAAAGGGAGATAGAGTAAGAATGAGGAGTTGAAGAATGGAGCGTGGTACAGTTTGGTGTTTTTGTACTTATTTTTAAGTTAGGTGAGGTTACAAAGTGTAGCAATGGGTGGTCTCATTGTCCCTCAAGTTGATTTAAACGGTAATACAACAAAGAAAAATAATCGAGTCTACTTATGTTCGCACTCGATACATTATCACCGTTGATGCATTAGTTATCTGATTGAAATAATTTTAATGGCAGTATTCACCCCGTGCTATGAAGTCATGAAACATACCCAAATCGAATTCATTATAAATTTACACTTTTGATCAGGTTTTCATTCAGTGCAACCACATAATGTGTAAACAATCTCACGACTTAATATGGGGTTCGTTTTGATATCCCCCAATTTCTGAAATTAGGTGATTCAGTGGGAATGAACGAGACTGTAATTTTAAATAAATCGAAAATATTTCAGTTTGGGTATTGAAATCAACAGCACGTTATTTCTATCTTACTTTTCTACAATACCATTTATTATAGGCAAAGGAACTGTACTTTATGTGATCAAAAATAATTTCCATATAAGCTCACCTATTGGATAAATTGTTCTTAAGTGGTCACTGTCTGGAATTTCAAAGTGAACAAATAGCGGACAATGGAGCACTTAGAAGACAAATTTTTCCTCCGTGGGCTTTCGTGGGAAGTGATGTTTTATTTCGCCGCGCGGAATTGAAATAGTTCTGGCAGGACGTAAAAAATGTGGCAAAACATTATCTTCCGGGCCTTTTGTCCCCCGCAGGACTTATAAAAAAAAGTTCAGGAATTTTATTTTTACGACGTGTATAATATGAGGCTGTTACGGCCGTGATGGGATGTAAAACACGAAAGTATCCGATTTTGATGTTGAGAGACCGGAATGAGTGGCGAGAGAGGATTGGCGGAAAAGAGAGAGGGAGAAGCCCATTGCCGCCAATCAAAAGTATCCGACCTTTTTTCCCCTCCTCATTCACCAAAGGGGCAGATTCCCCACGCCGAGATATCGGCAAATGGCAAAGGAATTCTCGAGACACGTGGAAACTGTTGAGGGATATTCCCGTAATCCGTCCTAATTTCTCGGAGCCCGCCTCGCTTTTGTGGCGACCATGGGAAAGAGAGCTGGCCACCAGCAGGACGGGGCGCGGCCGATTCGACCGCGCGTTGAAGCCTCCCTCTTTCTTCAGAGGACGGGAGGAGTCCCAGGGGACGGAGAACCGACCGACTCGCTCTGCGCGCCCAGCGCGAATCTTCTCTGCTCTCTCGCCTTTTATTTTTTAATAGCAGGGACTTAGAAGCGGGAGTTTCATATGGGACATCGGTAAAGTAAGCAAGCAGGCAAGCAAGCCAGCGGGCTGGGGAACAAGTAGGGATTAACGGTTCCTCGTCTGTCGGCCCGGATGCAAAGCAAGCATGCGTGATTTATCGCGTGTACTCTCAACATATGATTATTATCTGTGGCAAAATGCGTTATTATCTTATTCCGACCATGTGAAAAGCGATTGCGACCGGCATGCAACTTGGCATTAAGTAATTGAGCGCGTTAGTGCCGCGATCATTCATCTCATATTTCATACATTCACTCAGAGGAGGGAGGAGAATTTGTGCCACTCAGAGTGAGTGCACAATAGCCCATTTCGCAACGAACTTTCTCCGTAAAATGAGTTCCTTAGGTATATCTTGTCTTTAGTGTCCCGATACTTCCGCAGTGAGGCTTTGTTCAATCCTTCAGAAATCGTTTGATTCCGCTATCGATGCAGAAAAGAAATTGTTATTGGTATTTTTGAATAGTTGTTTACTTATAAAAAAGTACTTCCCGGTGATCCAAGATTTTTTGAAATATTATAAATATTGTGAATAAAAAATAATGAGAATGGAGAATGCAGTCACACCAAAACATTTCATGGCTAGTAAGGTTCCTATTTCATAGAAATGGAAATATATTCCAGTCTTGGTGGCAGTACGGCTATCCCCTTGCCTTCCTACTCCAGAGATCAGGGTTCGATTGCCGTATATGTGCTTTCTCCTCCTTTCTATGGTGTGGGTGTTTTCAATTGTAAAATGTTGACCCTATTAAGTATAATAGGCGGGTTGAAAATAAATAATAATTTTCTAAAACATAAAATACATCCAATTATCTGGAAAGTTCAAGTTTTTGTAAAAAATTAGTATCTTATAACCGGGACATATTTAATGCATTAAATATTGATACGTTAAGGGTAATGCAAGATGTTCTAATTACGGCTCAAAGATACATAGCGGATGGAATCTTTAGAAGAGCGTAATGCCGTTAATATTGATAGCTGACAGATTTTTCGGATTTCTGAGTAATTCTAACTCTACTTGAACAATGTAGGACTCGCTATGAATTGATGACACAGTTCGTTTTAAGAGTTGTGTGTCGGTCAAGTGGAGTGGACATCACTGCCTGGAATTTAGAGCTCAACTGTTTTCATAGCGACGCAGTGAGAAAAAACGTTACGAGTCAGGTGGTGTCACATCCGCTCCGTTCTTGAAATGCCTAAGATTCAAGTTCAGAGGTCATTAGGGCTGCACAAGGAAACCATTAAGCTGTCACACGTCCAACCAGGAAGGTCAAGAGAGGTGCGGGATGGCTTCCATCTGCCTGAGTAATCGAACCGTAAATCGTATCGTTTCGATGCCCTAGCACGTATCTCTCCCCACGGAAATGACACGTCCGTATTGCCTTGGAAAGCTTCGCATGGTAGTTTACTCTAATCGGGATTTTACCAGTCAGTCGTTGCTTGGGTTGAGTAGAATATCCATGTGTGCAAGGAAGCGCAATCGTGTCCACTGGAAAGAATGAGTCGTCGGCGATGGACCTCTTCTGCCTCCATTCGGCGTCGTAAGTACCATTGCCTTCCTAGCATTAATATTCACCAAGGATGGAGCCGTTATCGTAGCCTAACACACCAAGCATTGCGCTTCAAAATGAAGGGACTCTGTTTTAAACCCCGCGTAATGGCATTGGGAAAGCGTCATCTAAAATGTGAGGGGTCTATTCTCCCGTTTACAATAACTTTGGGGGAAATCGCGGAGGCGGCACGGCGAAAAGAAATGGGCCCCGTAATCATCCTCAGTGCGTGAATGTCACTCACCCAAGGCTTGTTCAGAATGAGCCTTACCATCAACCAATGAAAATAAATCTTCAAAATCAATAATGAGTTAAGGAAAATGAAAGATCTGCGTCGAAACCTAGGCCATTGAAAAACGAGTTGCTATTCATGGTTATTTCTTGCATGAAATTTCATAGAAAAATTCAACCGTATCTTGTATAAAATTAATGTAAAATAGACGTATCTATTTTACATTAATTTTTCTAATTAAAACTTCGGAGACTATAGATTTCAATAACGGGAACTTCGATTTGTGGTTTAAATCATTTTCAAAAACGCAATTTCAAAATGCCCGCTCTTTAATTCAGAGGATTTTATAATGGTGAAGTTTGATTGGATAGGCAGACAACACTAGTTATGCCCACTACATGTTTTCGGATTAATTCTACACAAGGCGACATTTTTAGGTAGTGCTAATTGATTTTTCCGGCTTATTAGCTCCGCGTATAATTTTTCCATATGTCTAAATGGATTTTTTTTAAATACCACTTTCGAGTTGGTATTTTTTTCCCATTAATAGTTACATCATTTCCCTCGCTTTTCTTAAATCTCTTGGGGTATGCTTAGTTAACATTTATAGTGAGTAGAACGCAACACCAGATTAGCGAGCTATATCTAGAAAAATTAGTAATTGGTCCTAGTCCAAAATATCAATATTTACGGCAGCATCTGTACTTTAGGCCCAATTTCCGCTAAAAATAAATGATCCTTCCGTGTCTTTGTACGATAAATGCATCTATCACGGTTCTAACCTGGTACGCTCGTAGACATGGTTCCGTCTCCTTACACATAGAAAGGTCCGCTAGTACCAATTATCCCAGATGTGCTGGTCAAGTCCAAACGACTTAATAATTGATTAATACGGTTTAGTTTTTTTTACATAAAGTCGCCTCGCAATAGGGAAGTAAACTCGTTGCCTACTCGTGCATGGTTTCAGGCACGGGATCCGGTTTTGAAGACTACTTCAAATCCCGCATCAACATGGCTTCTTTAAAAGAGGAACAGCTAAACGAATCAGTTATTAGGAGAAGGGCCAAGGAATCACGTCGTAATAGTGCTCACGACGTTGTGAGTGTGGTTTTAGGCCTCTTCCTCCCTTTGTCTCGAAGTGCTGCAATTTAGGGTCAGTAAAAATCTCTATCCACAGGCGGTAGCTAATAATTCCATTTAGACTTCTCTAGGAAATAAAATTTCACAATCCAATAAACATTTACCATGTCAAAGATACTTTCATAATTATGATGATAGCCAAGGGCTGTTTGTCTTGGGGAAGAAAATGAGGCACCAGTTCCTTAGTACTTAAGGTTCGATTTCTAGTTACAGTTACTTTGATGCTAGTTAAAATCCAACGCTCTGCCTCCAGGTACCGGTTACCCTGATAACTAGGTACTGTAATCTTCGGGACTTTTTTTGGTACCTTTCGCAATATTGCTTTGTATGAAGAAAAGAAGTTCCCTTTGAAATGTTATTAGCAAAGTGCTGAGGTTGCATCATTATTCTGACGAGATTTAAACTTCTCCTTTCAGTTATTCCTTCTAAATACCGATTTTGGTTTTTTTCGTTAAAATGAACCTAAAATAAATGCATTCAGGGTAACGAGCGCTTTCAGGCAATGGATTCATCCGTATACAGGCACGGCATAACGAGCGATGTCGATTGGCCGGAATGGGGACAGCGTATAGAATTTGCTATCACGCGACACCGAAAGGAAAAACGACGGAAAGACGAGCCCGGACGATGCCGTTTAGGTGATGGTCGATAAATTCTAAGAAGACAGCGCGGGCAAGCAATGCAAGGTCCCCCTCTCCTTCGCGCGGTTTGCCATTACGTATTCGGAAGTTTTACAGTCGCGCGAAGGAGGGACTACTGCGGCGATTACATTTGGTTTGTGCTTTCCTGTGCCGAAAGCGCAAGACGGCGGGCCCTGTTTCGCTCTGTTCCCACCCTCCCGGGAGGGGTGCCTCTTATCCCTCGAGCGACCCCACCGCCGCTCGCGAAGATCGCAGAATCCGAGACCTATCATCCAGCAGTACGCTCGGATGACCGTCAGCTCACGAGAGTTAATGGCTTGGTCGTGCCCCGATCCCAGACCGTTGGGCACTCTCGGTCATTTCCAAAACCACCGAAACCTTCCGACCTGGACAGAACGCAGGGATGGTGTTCTTGGTTTTTTTCAACTCCTTTTTTCACCTTTTTCTTTTTTCTTTGGCTGCCCTCTCCCCTACCTCGCCCGCTCCTTTAGTAGAACCCACCGTTCTGTCACGATGGCTCAATCATTGCATTTTAAAAAGGAATACAAAAAATGAAATGGTGTATCTTCTGTTTGCCCGAATTGATTCCTGGGTGGAAGGTGGGTGGGACCGCGTCGTATCCCGAGCGGAGTATCCCTCGGCGGTGGTCACGGCGGCCCTCGGGATGGGCCGACCGCTCTCTTCGGGGGTGGAAAGGTGTAATTTCGGAAATGATCGGCGGTGTAGAAGGTTGTGTGTGTGTGTTGACGGGGCAAGTTGGGAATTGTTTCGCTTCCAGCGTGACACTCATTGTGAACGTGACGTGGGAGCGCGCTGAAGATTCGGATGATATCTATGGAAGCTTCAAGCACTGTGCGTACGTAGAGCTGAAGTACATTATGCGTCGGAGGAATCGTCTATTGGACGTGGTGGACTGGAACGGCGTCATGCAAGGCCATAAATCATTGAATGTTGACCATGTGACTAGAGTTTCTCGTTACTTTAACGCCATCTATTTGTGTTGACGGAGTAGGAAATTCTCTCATTCGAAAGTTGTGCATCACGTTCAGTTAATACTTTTGTTTGTAACGGAAATATGTTGCATGACGAAGGAATTTCTAGTGACAGTCTTATTTCCGTAATGCCACCTATCGTCTGGCAAATCATCCAGATGCATCCATAATATCGTATCCCATCTTTACATGGAACGCGTCGTTCATACCATTCCGAATGTAATGGTATGCTTCACCTTTTAATGCTAACTTTGTGGGATTCCGAGTCATACTTAGCGGTTTAAGGTGACAGGGGTTTGTGACTCTTTAAAATTTTGTTTGAGCGCACGTGATGTTTACATAACGGTCTTTGTGTCATTTCCCAGTTTCTTCAAATTCAAGTTTCAATACCAACTGTAGGGCCCGTAATTTAACGGTGAGAAAACACAGAAATTCGAGTTGAATGAAACATTTTGGCAGGTCATGAATGTTTCGTTCATTACCTCCGACCGACTCGTTCTAAATTCAGTATTTTACGAAAATTTCCTCGCGAGGAACGGATCAAGTACAACACTTTTATTCGGTTACGAATCCAAAGAAGTTGGAAGCACAAGGAATAATTAAAAAGAGCATCAATACACTGTTTTCCATCACCTTTAGAATTGAGTATAGTTTTTCCCCCTTGCTCGAAAACCAGTTAAAAAAAGGATAGCACAATGTTTGCGCTGAATTAATTACCAAATGTCGTGCTTAATAAGACGAATATAAGGTTTTCAGAGATGTTTCAACGGTGCACCCTCAATTTCCTCGGGAGGTGACTCATGAAATAAATATCCCAATTATGTGCATAATCATTTTTGAAAGAGAGTCATACAGATCGAGATAGGATTTTTGCTGGTTGAGTGGAGAAAAATGAAAGATGGTGTGCTCTTAGGAACGGGAATCAATCTCGCTATCCTTAAAAGATTGTGAGGAGCTGGTAAGGAGCGTTGGAAATGAGTTGAGCATATTTTGAGTTTGTAATCCCAGATGTGAAACACGCTGGACGTCCATTCCCGCATGCATGCAAGGTGGACGTAATGGGGAACGCTGGCCATCCCGTGAGCATCGCGGAACCGTCGAAATTGGTGGGCTCATGCATTTCGTGTGCTCCCCACGCTCCGGGTGCTGTCGTGAGTGAGAGGAATGGAGAGAGAGAGAGAGAGGGAGGGAGGGAAGGAGCGGGGGTGAGTGGAGGGGGGGGGATGGGTTGTGAGGGACGGGGAAGGAAAGGATATGTATTGACATAACGGTTGTTCCAAAAGTAAAGGGACCTTACCAAAAATAGCCTCCTAACCTCCGAGTCAACACTCGAGCGAACTTATCCGCTCGAGGGGAGCGGCGTGAGAATGCGCCAAAACAAGGAGACGCCGACATCGTTCGTTGTTACAGCACATGAGGTGATATCTTCCGCGAAACAGAACATTGAATCGTAAGAACTGCGAACCTTTTCAATCAAATACCCAACCCCAATCGTTAGCATCCAGTGAACATAATCGAAATGTGGGTTTTCAATACAATTTACATTTATTTTTTTTAGAAAATGTATTATTTAAGTTTTCGCCACCATTCATCAAAATCAATCTTCGGTTGTTTAATATATCTTTTGATTTAGAAGCCTCATTAATCATTGGAATTGTGCTCAGTGGTTCCCTCATTTGGTCATTAAATATTTCAGTTTTTGTAAGTACTGAGCATATATTTCCGTAAATGTTTATTTGAGTTTAAATCTTAAATGTAGCGTTCTTTATTCGATTTTTTTTAAATCAGTACAGCTATCAAATAGTTTATTATAACCTAGGAACATAAACAGTTGATTCCTGACTTCATCATAATTATAGAATCATGATTTATAACTTCTGAGATAAAATATATTGCTCTTCCTAAAAAAGTAATTTTTTTTACACTGCCGCAAAGAAAACAGATGCAGCGTCTGTTTTCTTTCCGGAAAAACATTTTAAAATGTATTTATACACATGTCGAAGAATATAGTTACAGTGGCGTCTGAATCTGAAAATTCTCAATAGATTTAGCAAGAAAAATCTCAAAAGATTTTTCTTGCTAAAAATAACACTATTTGTGGGCGGCGAACTTAATAAGAATAAATATCCGGCTACTTAGAACACCCACCCAATGTTTCTGATCTAAGTCCGACGAAGGCGGTATACACACGCGCATAGATACGCATATATATACCATAAACACAGTAATCAACCCGAAGGTCGGTTTGGCAGGTGATAGTAGAGTTCACCCAGTACTAAGCCCGACGGCGTGTGAAATTCACACATCAAAATCCTTGTGCCGGTTATGGTGCCGGTCCCTTTCCCTGTGCCGGTTACGGTTTCCCAGAAAGATCTGATACCCGAAAAAATCACATCGCTTGGGTGGAGCTGCAGGTGCGCAGAGTGCCTTGCCCGGGAATCGAACCCGGGACCCTCCGGCCAGTAGTCCAACGCTCTACCCACTGGACTACCGCGACCCACATAAATATATATAGACAATATATGTATATGTATATATATATATATATATATATATATATATATATATATATATATATATATATATATATATATATTCAAACACGAAATCCCGCCAAACGGCGAATAAATACTCATATATACAGAAACATATATAAGGAAAAGGGATAGGAACACGTATAAAGGACGAACACAATAGAGGTGGGGAAGGCGGAATCGAACGGATCACAAGAGTAAAAATATCTCCTCAACCGGGACTCGAACACCGGATCTTTCCACTTGCCGGGCGGATGCTCTTAACCACTTGAGCTATCGAGGATATATGTAATTTACCCTGAGATCCGTGGGTCTTATATGTCGCCAAGCGCCCCGATTCTTTAGCCAAGAGATGGCGTCAGGGGGCTGTTTCACCCACCAAAGGAGAAATAGACAATTGGTGGGTGAAACAGCCCCCTGACGCCATCTCTTGGCTAAAGAATCGGGGCGCTTGGCGACATATAAGACCCACGGATCTCAGGGTAAATTACATATATCCTCGATAGCTCAAGTGGTTAAGAGCATCCGCCCGGCAAGTGGAAAGATCCGGTGTTCGAGTCCCGGTTGAGGAGATATTTTTACTCTTGTGATCCGTTCGATTCCGCCTTCCCCACCTCTATTGTGTTCGTCCTTTATACGTGTTCCTATCCCTTTTCCTTATATATGTTTCTGTATATATATATATATATATATATATATATATATATATATATATATATATATGTGCATAAAACTTTGTAGTATTATTATTTTCAATTTACTCTCGAACAGATGAATGGTATATAGGGCGAGCACATACTTCTAGGTGTGGGTAACAGGGATAAAGGTATATCAAAATTTCGGTGGCACATTTTCGCGAGGATGTCACCTTGAATCGTCATGCGTGCATCGCAAAGATCGTAAGAGCGCGATCTTGTCCTTGGCTCGCGCGCTCTCGCTTCGTGCATCATTCCCTCGCTCTTTTCCTCCCCTAACCCTTCCACACACCCCCCCCCACCACCCTCCCTTACGACTCCCCCCCCCCATTCGCCTCGCGTCCACTTTCCCTGCGCTCGGCCTCGCCGCGTGGTGCATTTATTTGCTTGATGGGGGTCGGAGGGGGGCGGGGGTGGGAGGAGGAAGGAACGCAGTGCGGAGTGCCTGCAAGCCGGTCACCGGGTCGGCTGCATCAATTTCACCGCTCCGCGCGTTCCCTTATTATCATCGTCGTCGTCCGGCTGTTTGTGTGCGGGGGGAGGAGGGAAGGATGTTTCGCGGCGGACGTGCGTGCTCCCAAAGACTCCCTGCTCATCGCATGCTCGTAATTGTCGCCGGAATCGCGTGTCGGGTCAGGAGAGAGGGGCCCTCCTCGCCTCGGAGGGACGTGGGACGCACGGGGGTTATGGATTACGGAGGAGCGGGGGGGGGGAGGAGTCTGTGCCGAGAGAGTGATCGAAAGAGGGCGAGGAGTATGGGAAGGGAGGGGGGGACGGCGTGATTTTGCGGCGGTGGCTTTGCACAAATGGTGCACTTTTGCGAGGCACGCCCAAGCCTTAATGATATAGGAAAACCCCCTCCTTCGGATTTGCTAAACGCGAGTGCAGAGCCGCTCAGGTCGGTGGAAGCGACCGCCATTGCACTGCTCAAATTACTTCTTCCTTGCTCATGCGGTACGTACAGTTCATAAAAATTAATGATGGGATCGCCACTCCTCGATGGATACCCCAGAATTTCCCACCGCAGGGGGTGGACAAGAACATTGCGGACCAAGTAAAATGTATAGTAGTCTCGCTAACTTCGGCATTGAGGAAGTACGTTACGTTAAGAAACATCTACGCAGCTGTAAAGAAAATGACCTTGCCTTTATAAAATTACGCGGTGATTTTAAGGGGAAATATTCGAATGAAAAAATGCATCATTAACTTTGAAAATAGTATTCTTTAATAGATTGTATGGTGGCAGTACTAACGTTTCGACATCACGCGACTGACATGACAGTTGGTGTTATTTCAAAGGAAAATGTATGTCACTCGTAATATATTCCGCTGAGTGCCTGCCTCAGAGAAGATATTATATCGGTGATACTTTTTATGTAAATCTCTTTCCCCTTGACATTCCCGTTTAATTATTTCCTTCGCCCGGCGCCTGCATGAAGTAACATTCCATGCATAATAAAGCTTTAGTGTATCGCGTCGACACGTACACGTCAAGCAATCGCACCTCTCTCATCTTTATTCCACCGTAAACGTTAATTTAAGCTGTCAAAATACTGTTTACACCTCAGAGATAAGATCTTCGTTCTTCGTCATTTATGAATGTGACGGCACCCTGGATACCTCTTGCACCACGTTGTCAAAACAATCTTGGCCGACTCTCACCTCGAGATG
The DNA here is from genome assembly GCF_022747635.1 of Hetaerina americana. Classification (NCBI taxonomy): domain Eukaryota; kingdom Metazoa; phylum Arthropoda; class Insecta; order Odonata; family Calopterygidae; genus Hetaerina; species Hetaerina americana. The sequence continues at coordinate 12,178,165 of NW_027287316.1, forward strand.
ACTCTCGGATATCGTAAGCATTCATTCTGAGTTATATTTCACCACCATTGGGTAATGACTTATTTTGGGCGATAAAAATATCTAACGTCCCCCTGAAACGGATTTCAAGAGAGAAATATTCAACGAGGGTGTCTGAACTTGTAAATGGATGTGGAATTTGAGTGCGTTGATTGTGAGAAAATGTTTCGATGTTCTTTTTAACACTTTCAAGGAAAACGACTTAAGATTTCCTGTGTGAAAATTGTCATGCTCATCCAATTCAAACCTCTGATTTTGTTTCTCGTTTGATACCAATACCCTAACTGTAGTTGCCGAGAAAGCTTCATATTTTATGACTAAAATTTTCAGAGCTAGTATTCCGTCATGAAGTTGAATTTACAGCAGAAGAGAAATATTCAGCGTGGCTATAAGTTTTTTAACCATGATCACAGTTCACAAAATTACTCTTGTGAGTTGAGAATACTATATCAAAATATCGTTTAATGGTTCAAGTTCCTTAGTTCTAACCATGAAGTTACTGTTATTTCCATCTTCCCTTGTAAATAAATGTACCTTCTATCCATTCATTAGTTATTTCTATCCCCTGATTGGTAAATACAAGTTACCGCATTAAAGAAATTCATTTTAGTATAGGCACGTAAGTGCTGCTAACCTTCAAAGGATTGACGTAATTAGTCGATCTTTAGGCCGCTGAACATGTCTCGGGGAAACTGAGTGAATGGTTGTGCTCTAGATTTCTATTGTAAATTCTGGAGACGCGGCAAGGCAACTTTGCCACAAGAATGGAGAATTTGTGATGCCTGCAACTTTCAAGGAAATAAAATTCGGCCAAGGGAAATGTGAAAAGTCATGGAAATGGATAAGCAAAATGGGAATTTGGAGCATTTATGAGATAAAATTGAATGATTGTGCGTGATAGACATGATTATTCTAATATATGAATTAATTGAGTCGTCAAATAAGAAAAGTAGCATAATCATAAATTTAAAAAGATATGTTTCCATTACGAACTTGTTCTAGCAGTGCTAGTCTCTCATAAAATAATAATCCATTAGGTTTGAAAGCATCGTATTATTTTATCCGGGAAGACTACAATACCTAGACTAGAAAATTTATAAATCAAAATCTATAGTAACACTGTGACCACACAACTCTCATTCAGTTTATTTAAGGAGGGACTTTCTACTCCATCTTGGGGCTGACTACTAATTGGATACCACAACGACCTAGAGAACCACCTATAGGGATATATGATGGTTTTCGTAATTATTACAATAGGAATAAATCGCAGCAAGTAATCCGGTGGATAGGGAAAGTATGCATAGAGGATAATATTCCCGTATAAATAACGCGATACATATTCAGCATTGGAAATGAAATTAAGGTAACTACTAGTAAAAGTGTCACTTCAGCCCCACAAATACACATGCTATGCAAGATTCTAAACCATTAGGAGACCTTACAGTTTTAGGGAAGGGCTACAAGTAATAAATGCTTGACTTCAGATTAGTTCCTTTGGATTGTAAAGGGAAGTAATCTCTCCATCTTTGTTAATTGAGATCGTTGGTTTATCTTTTCAGCCCCGTTAATGGTTCGCATCCAGCACGCATTTCTTTCGAATTCGATAGCCTGTTATTTCGCGTCCTTTTATCTTGGACGTGCCCGCCGAACACTCATCATTTCCGTTACACTTCCACTTGATTCTCCGCTACTTATCTCGCCGATTCTCTTCGTGCTCTTTCCAATTCAGTTTTATAAATGAAAAGAAGACTAAGAGCCATTATTTTCCAGTGTAATATTTCATCCTTCAAAATTTCCGCTGATAGTTGGGAAAATATTTATTATAATTGAAGAAAATCTCGTGGTTCGTGCGGCTATTGACTCAAGAGCGATTTCAAAAGTTAGAATCGGATTTGAAATCTGGTAGATACTTCGAGTAATATAAACCCAACCTCGAGCCAAAATGATGTAATGTGCGTTTTTAATTATCGTGGCTTTCTGGAATACCAAGGTAACAGAGGGAAAAAACTGATACCCCACTAATACGTGAAATTTTTAATTTTACACGCCGTTGGATTTGTTACACATTGAGATCTACCTTCGACCATCAGCTTCGCACTTCTATTTGAACTTCCTGAAAATAAAATAGTGCGAAGTTTAATTAATCATTTGTTGCACTGAAGAATAAATGTTGAAAACTGTATTTCGTGAAAAGCATTTTATTACGGTACGGTCGGTATTGTCAAAACAGTGAAATCATATGGTACCACTAGTAACTTTGCCTCGCATGGTTCCATTGCATCTGATCGGTAATATTAAACTCATCTTTACGCATTTTAACTTATCTTAAATCCCACAATTCATTGCATTAAAATTTTATAGATGAGACTCCGCATATTTTAGTCTGAAACCATTGACTTTTACCTATTTCCATGACGACTGGTGATTTAATTTAATACTCCTCCCGGAGACAGAGAGTAGATCAAACTCTTAGATTAAAACTGCGGTGTGCGTTTTGGTTTGAATATGAAAGGAAGGAATCCCCATCCTCTCTCGTCCCTCTCCTCAGGGTTTTAATATGGCACGAGTGCATGAGGCGAGCAGGGTGTCCGCAGTCCACTCGCGCGGACGATGATGTACGGGGCTTCTCCCCCTTCCTGGAGCTGGAGGTCGACAGAGAGAGAGAGGGAATCACCGGTTTGCCCCTTCGCGCACCCTCCTAGCGGAGGATGCACGGGGACACGTAGCTTGGGGGGAGGGACGGGATGAGACCTCCTCCGTGGTGACGACGGCCAGAGGAGGACGCTAGAAGCAGTCGGCTCTGCCAAGGGGAGAGGAGGTGGCGTTGGTGTGGGGGGGATGCACAGGGAATAAAGGGGCACGGAGAAGACGGAAGGCCAAGCGGATGTGTGTATGAGTGCTGGATTATGTGTGGCGGGGGGGGGGAGGCTAAAGTGGGATGTGGGGAGGGAGGGAGAGAGAGGGAGAGTCAGTCCGTTTCTACTGGGAAGGTCGAGAGGGACACCGAGAGTACGGACCTTACCGTGTGCGTGTGTGCGTTGCTATATGGCATGGAGGAGGATGCGGAGATGTGGGGGAAGGAGACCGGACCGTAGTTAATGGAGTGGGGAAGAGACCTGGGAAGTGCGGATGTGCTCTAGGTCTGGCCTCGAAGCCAGCGGGGACATTGTTGAAATTGCGGTCTTATTCCCTCGTTCGCATCGCTCGTAGTATTTTGCGAGCGTCATTGTTTCGAGGGCTCTCGACCTGGATAAGGTACAGCCCCATGCATGGGTGGGACCTGTCGGACAAAAAAAAAGGTTTCAGGAAAGAAGGCTGCGGTGTTTTGGCCTCGTGAAGCTTAAGGGTAGAGAATGAGATGCAAAGAAATTGACAGACAGGAAGTTGTAGGAAGGAGGGAAATAGAAATATCCATGCGAAGGTGGAATAGGATCTGAGGGAAAGGAGAGGCGTTTGAGCCCTAGATAGAGAAAACCGACTCCATAGACAAGAGATGAGGCTGAAATAAAGGAGAAGAAAAAGGTCACCATATGTGCGAGTTTTTTTACTGTGTGATTTGGAGTGTTTAACACTAAAAAGGGCCTAAAAGACCAAGTAAAAAAGTTACTTCTGATGCAATAAAATTATCCTCTTATTAAATTTGTTGACAGAGGGGGATAAAGGTGACGCCTTCACTGTGAACTGGGAGTCGTGACGTTTGCACATGAAGGTCGAGAGCCGTCGTTCATTCACATAACTGAGAATCAGCTTCTTACGCATTTTGTACACGTCATTCTTTCATGAGCTGAATGTGATTTGGTGTTAACTCAATGATCAGATGATTCTAGTGCCGTTCTGATCATAACGAACCGTTGAATTTTAAAATATTTGGAGGAAAGCAAGACTGATGAAAGAAACTTATTGGCTTGGGGGTATTGCTTACGAAAATGTTCCAATTAAATTTAAAGGGAGGAAGGATTCCAAGATATACTCACCAGAACTACCTCCCAATTCTTGAAGTTAAAATATTCGACGATGAATGAATAACTTTCCCTTTGCGTTTCTTACTCGGATTTGGAAATTTTACATTGGCATATTAAAGATTTTTATTTTGCTACTCTGATTTTTCTCCTAACCATTCACGTGTCGTTAGACACCCTGCCCTTGCTCTCTGCAAATTACCATTGTGCATGTGGCAATAAAGTGTATACCATTTTTACTCATTAATTTAATGCGGTATTTGTGGATTTTGATTCATATATATATATATATATGAATATTTTGATTCATATATATATATATATATATTTATATAACTTGGACAGCAACAAACAATATAAGAACACAGAAAAAGATCACTCACACTTTATTTTTTGATAATTTCGACGGAATTCAGCTCCTTGCTTCATTGGGAGAAAGAGAAGTACTGATGTAGGCAGTAAGTACTGAAGTAAGCTCCGTCTTCCGATTAAGACAGAGCTAAATTCCGTCGAAATTATCAAGAAATAACGTGTGAGTGATCTTTTTATGTGTTCTTATATTGTTTGTTGCTGTCCAAGTTTTTCATTCAACACTTCCGTGTTACTTCGACAAAATCATCTATATATATATATATATATATATATATATATATATATATATATATATATATATATATATATATACATATACATATACACACTCACACAAACACGTACGCACACCTTTTGAAGGTGCTTGACATGAAAGACTACAAATGTATTTCCATTTCGGTCCGCCGGCAGGTACTACCCGTCGCCAGTTTCCCTCGACTGTCTGCGACAGCCGAAACCGTTCGTTTCTATGAATAAGGATTACGGAAAACGACGCCACGGCTTCATTCTTCGTTTGTCTCCTGGATGGACGCACGCTTGAAGGCAGTGCTCCTAGCGGTTCCGTTGCCGTATTCTGGCATTTCCCGTAGAATAATTAGCATTTACATATACCTGAATGGAAATCTAAGAGGTTATATCGACGTGAGAGCTCCAGGAAGGGATGCGAATTGTTTCACACAAAACAATTCGCGAAAAGATAGACAGTTTCAGTGACATTCCGTGTGTCCTCACTTTTCGTGATCCCCGGAGACAAACGGATCTATTGAGAACCAACCGATGATGCCGTGCGAATTGTGATGCCCAGCGAATACTCAAAATGATAAAATTTTCCGATGGAAAAATTAAAAAATTTTCATGCCTACAACCATTATTTTTTTTGTGTATCTGCCAAGAGGTTCAAGTTTAGCATTAATTTTTTCATGTTGCTAATGATAATGTTTACTGCATGTGCTCTTCAATCTGCTCTTGCAGTTCCAGCCCGTACATAAATACCAGAGTCTGGAATTGTTGAGGTTTTTAAAGAGACGTATGTAGAAAATATCAATGCCTGTAGCTATAATAAATAATTTGATTGGCAATGTAAAAAGTTCACCAGTGATAAGTTGTCGAATCAAAGGCCTTTCGATTTTGAATGAGGTTTGTATATTTGTTAATGAAAGAACGAATCACCAACCGAATCTGCTCCCTCGTCACTTATTTACGAAGTTTGTATATATATATATATATATATATATATATATATATATATATATATATATATATAAATCGATGATATAGAAGCACTCACACGAGCAGTTTAATATTTGGACGGCACAATAGAACACAAATAAAATAGTAACACTTAAAAAGACATTCACATTCTAGATTGTTAAAGCTTTCGGCCTTCTCCGAGGCCTTCAAGTAAGACTCACTTGAAGAAGGCCTAAAGCTTAAACAATCTACAACATGAGTGTCCTAATAAGTGTTATCTCTTTTACAAGTGTTCTATCGTGCCATCCAAGTGTTATGTTGCTCTTGCGACTGCGTCAACATCATCGATATATATATATATATATATATATATATATATATATATATATATATATATATATATATATATATATATATATATATATATACACACACACACACAGGTGTGTGTGTATCTACATGTGTATACATACATAGTATGTATAAAAATATTATATATATATATATATATATATATATATATATATTTTATATAATAGGCAGGAAAAGTGGACGAAGGGGGTATTTACCGGCAGTGGGATGTGGAAGACTGTGATTGAGGGGAGAATGTTGGGCAAAAGAGGAAAGGGAAGGAACAGGATAGGGATGTTGAACGGGATGAAGGGAGGAAGAAAGTACTCAGAGATGAAGAGGGACGTGATATAGAGTAGGATGATGGTTTTTGTGTTTTGTTAGGGTTAATAAAATGTTTGTTTGGTAGTTGGGTCCATCCAAAAACCTACCTTAACCGGTAGATTACCTTTAAAAAAAAAATATAAATATATATATATATATATATATATATATATATAATATTTAATATGTTTATACATACATAATATTATACATAAATATATATGTTTATACATTATATATATGTGCAGAAAACACACGATGGTGACAACTACCTTGTGGCCACGAAAATATAGACAGTAGCCAGGGTCCATAACACCTTCACGACTGCGTGTATATCACAGGTAAGGCTTTGACTTGGTGCGCATAGCAAATAACTCTACTAAAATCATTTCTTATGCGGGTCAAGGAAGTTTCGAACCAACGTCATAAAGGAATACCGACTCCACGAGCCAAATCGCATAATATGGCCTAAATTTTATCCATTGAATAAAATGATTCAACTGAACCATATGTAATTCGCCGAGAGAACATTGGCAAAAGATCTCATCGTGATGATCGGTGACTGACGCTCATCCACGGGGGCGCCGACGAGGGTTGGATCCGCACGGTCGGTGCACTGCCTCGTGATCGAAGGCGGGCAATGCACGCTGGGGTGCCGGGGAAGGGGAGCGGTGCGGAGATGGGGTCCATTTTTGGCCGAGGTCATGGTCGTTTGTCGGTCGAGGGGAAGAGTTTTCCGGAGGGCCGCTCGTGACCGCGCTTTGATCATCATTGGAGAGGACTCGAGGGCGTCCCGGGTTGATAGGTTAACCCTTCCGCTCGCCACTCGCCAGTGGACTTGGCCGCGGGATAGAAGCCCGTGTTACGATTAATTTCACGTCGGCATTCCGAGAGGACGGGGGCGTGGAGAGAGGTGCGAGATTCGAGGGGTGGGAGCGTGCAGGAGGGCGGACTATGAAGCCGCGCTTCGTGATGTCAAATATTTTTTATCCCTCAATTTTTTCCAGTTTACCTATCATACGTCTTTACGGTATTCCACGCTCTGACCAAGCTCGGGGATTCGTCCAGTGAGATTGGTGTTGAACTGGAGCGCTGAGTAGAGACCTCGGGTTCGATCACAAGGAGTTGCCCGTATTTCTCAATCTGGTTCCTAATTATATTGTGTAAAGAACGCTTGAAAGCTTAGCAGTATACCATTAGGCCAATACGTTAGATACTGGGCCTCTGTTCGCTATTAAATATTGATGTGAATTAACTTTCCTCCAACGCCAGATTTTTCTTCTTCATCTCTTAACTATAGTACTCAAATTGATCCCTCTAATCATCTTATTCTTAATAGCGTTTGAAGTTGCCTCTACAGAATTTACTACCGGAGTTGATGAAGTGCAGGGCTAGTAAGCATTTTCCACTACTAACGTCAAGCAAAAGTAAAAATTAACTGTGCTGATTGATTGCCACTGAACGTCTTTAAGGTTCATAAATTTTTGTTTCAAGTTCATTTTCATTAACGAGCAATGCTGCACTTGAATACTACAGAAAATGATCGGAAACAAGTTAGATATCTTCTGTATTTCACTTTTTGTGTGGGACTTTTAACGCACAATGTACGGTGTAAAACCCTAAGTTGTCCCTTTGCGGTTTTTCATGAACTTGATGCCTCAATAAATATAGTAGTTGACTGCGGATGGAAACTGCTTGAAGAATGGTCTAAATGACCGTTGTAGTCGCAAATTAAATATATAATGGTCTAGACAGGGATGGCAATGAGTTTAGAGCACTTTACTACTGGTTGAAAGGGTCAGTGTTCAATTGGGTGCGGCCTTCTGGTACTATTGTTTCCGAGTTACGGTTTTATGGTTTCTGAAGATATTTGTGAAACGGCAAGCGGCACAGAGAAAGGAACTGGTCCTCCTAACCCGAAAATATGAACGTCATGCGCCTTAAGGCTTTGTACAAGATGAGCCCCACCATCACCTACCAAACCAACGTTCGTGTTGAATACTGTTAGAGCAGTAATAATGTGGGTTGAAATCTAAAACGTTGGTATATAGTACTTTATTACGACTTCCTGCCAAAACGGAAAAATCCTCCCGTTCTCTCCCCGTTGGGTACTTCATACTGAATTGCGCGAATCGTCTGTATGATGATTTTCATTTTTCCTTGCAAGAAGTATGTAAAGATTCTCATTTGGTACAGCATTGTATATATTTTTATCAATTTTGATTAAATTTAAAGGATGAATAAAATATGAAAAAAAGTTAAAGGATAATGATGAAGATGTGAGCAAAACAGATAAACTAATTTGGTACCTAACCTACTTAATTTGTGCTTCTACAATGCGATTAAAATAATGAGAACTCTATGTTTACGGTATTAAATGCGAATTCCAAAATATGCAATGATTAATTGAATACATTTCGTACCATGTTCCCAAAACTTTCAGCACTATAGTGACCAATACGACGATGCGTAATGTTGTCTTGTGAACAAACGATGATAAAAGTTCATAATTAATTTTCTCGACATTTAAATAAATTTAATGATATTACTGAGTGAGCATTATATTCAGCTACAAAGGTAAATTAGAGTTAGCGTTATTACCGTTTGTTCTAAAATTACTCACGCCTCATTACTTCCCGAGGTATAATTCAAGGCCTCTGCCATTAGATTTGAAACCGATGAGTTTTCCGAGTGCGTTCACCTCCCTCTTTCCGGTCCCTGGGAAAGAGACCGGAACTATATCGAAATCTTTTTGATCCTTTCTCTCCCTTTACTGTGCGATATTCGGGTAATTAGGGGACATCATTTCTCGAACTGTGAACTTTTAAGTGCACTATGTTGCCGTGATCTACTTAGTCTCTGCCGTGAAAGATGAGCGGTCTTTTCTTCGATGAACATCAGATTCATCGGCCCAACCATATGGCCATGTTATGGAGATATCTCTCCCTCTCTGTCTTTCTCACTCATATACGTGTCGAACGTGCACTTCGATGCCCCATTTACCGAAGTGTGAGCTGGTTGAACGAAACTTGCCGAACGGCCCCCGCGGCCGTATTTGCTGTACCAAATGCCATGAAATTTATTAGCCCGGGTATCTTTACAATGGGTTGCCCATCATTTGTTACTTGCTCAAGAAGGGTGAACCTCATGTGGAGAATCGCTCTGCCCTTACTGTTCGGGTTTCAGGCGGTGACTGAGCAATGCTGAAATATATATCATATATATTCCCGTTCTCATCTACATATATTCAGGCAAGTTTTTCGTATTAGAGGCTTGTCAACCGTGACCTAAATTGTTAGTTGGTTTCTATTAGGATGGGTTTTTATTTCCAGCACTGATTCGCGAGGTAGGATAAGGAAAACCCGATAACAATACCGACGACTTTAGGAACTGAATCAATGGAATTCAATGCGGACATTCCTCCACAAAGGTCGCGGTGGGAATGTTTTAGAGTCAAGAATGGAACGTGAATAACAGGTAATTCCATTAAAATATCACTCCCTGTGAAGAAGGCTACTAGGGAAGGATTTCAAAGAAATGGATATTTATCTCTCGTCTGGAATGGCTAAGACTGCAAATCAGAATCATACTGTTATCCCCAAACGGGATGTAGTCGATGGGAAATCGTAGGCTTTGACTGTTATCAGTTTTACAGACCGAACAATATAAATTATAATGCTAAGTAATAGAAATAAGGATGTGAAAAACATTATCCCTATTTCAAAGATTGCATCGAACCTATATGTGATGAGAAGGATTGTTTGAACGTCTTGAAGTAGGAAGCATTGGACAGCATTACTGAAAAAAATTATTTCAGTTGCTAAAGAAAAATTGGTCTTGAGAAAGCATTTGGAAGATATTTATGAATTTTATTCTCATTCCTACTCTAAAAATTAATCCAAAATTTTACTCTTTATGAGTCCCACAGCTGATATTAATTTAACTTATCCATACGTAGTCGCTGTGCAAATATTCATGGCAAAAACCATGTCTTTGCAGCCGTATGCATCTCAGCTGTTCTTCAACCTCTGACCGTTGGATGCCGTTAGCAGGATATTGCGAAGATTTCACCAGTGTCGTTTGAACAGCGCAAATAAATTGCAATAAAATATTGAAATGACAAAACACTCTCAACACTATCAAATAAGTAATATAAACTCTTTCCGTGGTTATAGTGGTAATTTTAACATTTCAAGCTACGCAAGTTTTCTCAAAATAAATGTGACCACAGCCAGAAGTTAGAGGCTGCTTTGGCAAGATCTTTTTTTTCTATGTTTCTCTTACCGTTTGATAATTTTGAATTTCGTGAGTGGCGCTTACTTGCATATACTAAACTACGAACCTCAAAAGCAATTTCGTCAATTAAAAATTTTATGAAAATAAATTAAGGGGCTCAGTTAGAAAACTTTTATAAATGCTTCAGCAATTAAACTTTTCTCAGAAACATTTTCATTTCCCCCGTTGCTTCCTTCCGTTATTCTAACAAATACAGTTAGAAGACAAGTTGCATCTTGTATCATTTTATGAGGTAGTCTTACCTGTTTCTCTCCGGTTTGGCGCCGAGTACTAGGTACTTAAGACAACCTTAACATCTTCTCAGTACTTTTCGTGGTGGGTCTTCCTAATACTTGAAGTGCTTGTACTGATTGGATTCACCATTGAAACTGTACCCACAACAATGCACCAATTTTTTTAATAACATTATTTTATGTATCTTAATTTCGTGGATTGTAAGCGTTCGCGTTTCGTGTAATATATGAAACATGTAAAAGCCACTTCAAAAATGTTGAAAATATTTAGGATAAATGTAATATTTTGTCGCCGGGCAAAGAGAAGAATCTGATCGCTTGAGCGATGCTCCCTGTGACCCTCTGCTGTTGATGAATCAGTCTGTGAGCGTGATTGCAACCGACAAGCATATCTGGTGGCTATCCAAGGGCAGTAATCTAATGTCCCGGAAAAATGAACAGTCGCGAACCGAATGGTTCAGAGAAACATTTTTCCCTGTAACATCAATAACGGGTCCTTGAAAGATCAGTGGGGCGCACATTTAACATCCTAATACATCATAGTACGTACATGCCTAGTGTGCTGGTATCATGCGGGCACAATAATTTAAACAACCATAACTATTTCAGTGCTTCCATTTTAAAGAATCGATGATTAGTATTCCAGGAACACTCTCTTGATAAGGACGAGACGATCAAGAAGCAAATATCAAGTATCCATTTTATTTCTTGTTAAAAAATATATACTATACCATAAGCTTCATTCCCTTGCCGTAGATGTAAGATTTGGGCCGAGTTAATCCTAGAAATCGTGTCAAATCATTCGCACACCCGTAGAAGTCCCCCAATAAACAAACAAATTAACTAAAACAGATTAGGAAACTTCTATAAAAAGCTCATATCCTTTTCTTTTTCTAAAGTGTGCGTTTCGCTTTTCAGTCGTGTCCGGGGAAAGTAGATTCTAGCAACTCTTACTGACGATAAAAATACGCTCGGATAGGTAAACTGAACTCTTTGAGGATAGCGCAATTAAAATCGCGAGACTAAGTGGAAGGCGGGTGAGCGCCGTATAAAAATGGTCGCAAAACTTAAAAGAGCCACGCTTATGCCGTTGCTGTTGTCCGGATGTTCTCTCCATTTTCGCGAGGGAAACGTATAACGGTCTGATCGTACATTCTCAGGGAATGGCATTATTGGAGAGGGGACTGTATTTTTTCCGAAACAGCCGTCGTTTGAGGTAAGAAATGCTCTCCATGTCCGTCCACACCGTTAACAGGGGAAAGAGCGGAGGACGACAGTGCAGTGACGCCGCCTTAAGCCCTTGTCATTCCAGGAAATCCTCATTCTGGGAATGCGTGCGTGCTCGGTCTCGAGTTGGTGTGTGTATGTGTGTGTACGCGCCAGCAGCGACGCACACCTATGTTTCCTTTCGTAAGTGATTAACAGCTGAAACAGCCATAACAATAAGGAGAATTTTTCAATATTTATTTTTGATTGTTTTCTTTGGAATCATCAGTAATTTGGTTCACGACAGCATCCGCAAAAATTGGTTTTCCGTCGCAACGCAACACGTATATTACAGTGAAAACGACTGATTTCATTATCTCAAGTTAATCACTTTCTATATATTCTTCTATTTCAGGCTTCACTTCGTGGAAGCATTTATTATCCATAATAAAAAGACTTGGTACTTTTCGACAGATTTTTATATTACGGTACCTTATAATAAAAATATGTGGAAGAGTACAAAGTCCTTGTAGCTTGTTTAGTCACTTTATATTCGTTTCTTAACTTGTATTTTTTATATTTTACGGCGAGAACATAAGGTGCATAGCTGAAGGAACTAGATCATGTCCAGAAACGTTAAACTTTGCCGCGATAAGTTGGCGAGTAAATATTGAGAAAAAATGTTGCCAGTGTCGCGAAAAAATTTTGGCAAATAATTCCATGCCAAAATTACAGAAAATACACCATTCTTGTGAATGAGTACGAAGCAATGAACGCTCGAATGAAGAATGAATGACGTATTTTTGTTACCATTCTACATTCACATAACTCGTTAAAGATATTAATTGCCTTCATGAATACCTCATGATGTTACTGATTTCACCATATTTGCAAGTAAATTTTAGTCGTGCGTACTAAATCGAGATCATGAAACTCTAGCACTCTAACTTTTTTTTTAAAGCATCCTTTCTTGGTCATTACTAAATGCTCGGTACATCACTTGGCATATATTTATTACGAACAATATCACAAGAAGTTTGAATGGCTGTAGAAAGAACAAATAATATTAAGATTCTACGCATATTTTGCATGCTATTTTGAATTTTCGGGTCAAAGACCAGCTCTTTTAAATTTCAATAATATTGGTTGCAGACTCGTCCAAATGCCTTATTTATGAGACCTAGCAATTATTCTGTGGAATCGGACTCCACATTCGTGGACAGCAGAGTTTAGCAGTACTATATATAATATCAGACCAAAGCTGCCAAAATCTGAGGCGGCCACCTTCATTTGTTAGTGGCTTATGGTTGCCATGGACAGACAGCCTCTTGTACTCTCATGACTTCATTCCCCCCCTCGCCTCCGGATAATTGAATGGAAAGAAAACACCCCCTTTGTCGTTTTCCCTCTTCGATCTCGTAAAAAATGTTCGCGTGATGTTTTGCATGCGTTCGATTCGACCTTTAGTTTCCCTCCTGACTAGTTCATTTCATAAATTCTTCAGGCATCACTTCCCTGATAACATGGGCGCTCCGAGTCCGTAGCTTCAGGGGTATTCTTAAAGGTCCATCGCGTGTACGGTGAACCTGGAATCTTTTTATAAATATATTTCTTTCGTTTCTTCCTCGTCTTTTCTTTATGTATGCATGTTTTTTTTAAAGAACACATTAGACTCGCCATCGTATCTCTTAAGTTTTATTCCATTTTTGCATTTTTTCAAAGGCAAGCGCCGTCCCTGCGTAACGGAGGGCTTGAATGCTTCCTAGAAGGACGAAATTGGCTTGCTCAAATTTCTCTTCTTAATCGGCCCCTCTTTATTACTGACCGCCTCTATTTCAGGAATTTGTCTGACTTCCGTCTGTGCTTAAACATAAGCATACACTCCGCTGTGATTTTTAATATGGACTGGGCGAATTAATTTGTCCAAATTCTCTCACAAATGACGTTCTCAAGGCATAAACCTTATTGATTGCGCCTTTGTGCTCTGTAAATCAAAATCTCACCTCTTCACCTTTGATACGTGCTCAGCAATTATCAAGAAACAGGAATGAAATAATATGCTTAACTCCCTATTTAAAGTAAATGGGGAGGTAATGTTTAGTACCCAATTCTATCATTTGACGTGCGCAAGTTTCACAAAAAAATTTATTTGTAATATTCAGTAAACATTGTATAAACTTTTAAGTCACTCACAAGCCTTATCCTTTTATTTAGCGAAAGAGATTGATTATATATTCTAATTTTTTCAAATATCCTGTTTTATGCTAAGAAATATTTTATTTTATTGCAGGACGCTCTACAAAGTAGTTGATAAAGTGAACAAAGCCTTCATTAAAACGTTGTTTCTTGTTCGTTGAGGTATCCTGTGAGTGATTAGTATTAATTATACTTTTCCATCGTTACAGCAAGGAACGAAACGGAGGACATGACGTCACATGACACACAACGGGGCAGGATGAGGCGGAACCGCGGCGTTCTCTCAGGCTCCATGGCGGACGCTGCGTTCGCAGTTACATTATTCTCCTGGACGCTGGCGGTGAGATATAAAAACTTTGGAATTTCTGCGCTGTTATTGTTATTAGATAATGGCAATTGTAACGGGTGGCACCTAAGGTGATTGCCCTCTCTTTTGATGCAAATGCGCGGTCAGTTAGGTTCCTTGTTATATTTTTATTCCATTGTAACAGCTAATACTAAAGCTCTCACGACATAATGCCATGATGTTAAATTTCAATCGATTTTATTTATGTGAATGGTGAAATTCATGCGAAGAAAGGAACACGCATCTCAGTTCTCTTCTTTCTAGTTCTCGTTTGACGTGAAAGATGATACCACTTCGCATGAGACAGCGCTGCGAATTTCTGGTTTTTCTTTAATATTTTTATTGCTTCGCAGTTTGCGTTTTTGTTATGTGGTTTTCATACGAGAATGGCAACTTCAGTTCATTTTTTGTTTTATTTTTTTATCATTCATTCTTATGTTGTCTGTATACCTGCCGTTGGTCTGTTGGCACATGATGAAGTTTTGTGAATATTTATTATTATTTAGAATAAGTAATATTACTAATTTATTTTATTTCTAACGTTGGTTCTTATTTTGCACACATCTTTATTGTGATTTAAATGAAATTCATAACGGTAAGGGCACGGTTTTCGTCTTCATGCATTAATATTTTTCAGACGCTACAGTAAAAAGTGGTTAGATTGGAAAATTTTAATGATAATCCTTTACTGTTTGAATTATTTGCATTATTTTTATGACAACATTTTAGGATGCATATTATGTAATTACTATGATTCATGTATCAAACAATCATGAAGGACCGCGCAATGCTTTTAAAGTTTAAATTTGGATGTAATGTTCTGATGTAGAAATACGTGCACCAGAATGGATGAATACAAGTTTTTACAATCAAATTAGTTTGACGTGATTTTTTTATTTTTACCGGTATCACATTTAAAATTAATAGAACATGATTAAATTTGGCGCCTTAGTTGCCGCTGTTTGGCTTAAAACGAGTTCAGTTAGTCTTTCAAGAAGTGAAATGTACCCTTGATAATTAACTTTCTCTTCCTTTAGAGTTATGTGAATTAAGTTTTATCTAGAGTCAACCTTTAATATAGCCTCTCAAATTTGATATTTATAACCGGCCAATTTAATTATATTGCTTGCAAAGCCAATGGAACGCAGTTAATGCGACCACTGTAGCGTTTGGTCATCTAAAAATAGATATTTCTTTGTTGATACAAAAATTGTTTGATTCTTTGTATCACGCGTGTTATATATCCATGAAAAATTTATGTAAACTTAATTTTTTTACATTGTGTGGATTGATTACTATTCATAATCACGCATATGTTTAAATCAAAAATTACTTTAGCTCCAAATTTTAATTTTTTTAAAACATTCCGGCTTTACTATTGGTACAACCCAATGGAAAACCAATTGTGTCACCATTGCAGCATTTGGTCAAGGTCGAATGTCGGATTCCTTATATGATAATGTCTCTCCTTGGTTCTTCGCATCATGAACACACGTGAATGACTCGCTTGTGGTCCTCAGGTGGTGCTTGGCACTGTGGGTGCCGCGGGTGGCGGTGAACTATGGCCCGCCGAGCGGCCGCCGGGGATGCCGTCCATCCGATCCCTGGACGTAATGTGCGGCAAGGAGCACATGGACGTCAGGATCGCCTTCTCGCACCCCTTTTCCGGCATAGTGTTCTCCAAGGGCCAGTACGGTGACCCGCGGTGCGTGTACGTGGCCCCCCTGGGTCGGGGTGGGGGAGTGGGTGCTGCTCGCCCTGGCCTCAGCCTGCACCCCGGCGCGGCCTTCCGCACGGGCCGCAAGGCCCAGGATGAATCCCTGCGGCCCGGAGTCGTGGTGGCGGAGGAGAGGCATCGGCTCCGAGGCAGCCGCTCCGGATGGACTCCGGGAGAGGACTCCGGGGAGAAAGGGTCGCTGATGGAGACGGAGAGGAGCGATGAGGGGGCCGATGACAGGCTGGGGCTTGGGGTGGAGGAAGGCAGAGGCGTCGGGGGCCTGGGAGACGACGGTGGGAGGGTCTTCCGGTTCCGGATAGCATATTCCCGGTGCGGCACCCGCCCCGACCACCGGGGACAGTTCTACGAGAACACGGTGGTCGTGCAGTACGACAGGGACCTGCTGGAGGTCTGGGATGAGGCCAAGAGGCTGAGGTGCGAGTGGTTTGACGACTACGAGAAGAAGACGGCATCTAAGCCACCGATGGTCATTGCCGACTTGGATGTTGTCCAGTTGGATTTCAGGGGTTGGTATTAATGAGGTTGTGCCCACTCTAACACTTTGCCGTTATGGACAGTCCTTAAATTACCTAAGACAAATGTCTACTTTTTTGAAGCATCCCCCATTTCTTCCGATCCGAATATGAAATTATATATGTCCTCATCCTCCCTCTCTCTTACGCCGTAATCTGAACTATTATTGATATCAGGAAGATATCTAGTTCCAAATTAAATGAAATTTGGACTTGTAATATCATGCATGCGTGAATTTGAAATAAATATTCATAATTTTTTTTAATATGACGATAAATGTCCGAGTAAATTTGAAGCAGAAGATTCATTAAAGAATATTTGCACGGTAATCAACGATTGTTAAATTTCTTTTTTTAAAGAGCGGCTGAAATGATTCAATAATAATGTCAGCCTTATGTACTTTCTCCGGTAGCTCCTCCTACCTTTCATAAAGAATTGTAATAATATGGCACTCCTACCTCATCCCCAAAAGTCATAGGTACTTTAAGGATATCTCCTATTTTTATCTGAAACCACCAATGCCCCAGCATTACAGCATTCCTCGGATGACATTGTTAATAGAAAGAATTCTGGTGAATTTTGGTCAATATGAATGCTTAGAGCATGGCCCTCTAAAATAGTAATTTTTTAACTACTACATACTGAACTGACTGAAAATGACACCCTAACATTGCATAAGACCCTTATTTTACTGAATTGACAATAAAAAATATTCCCACTGTGCTGTTGTTTGAAATAATAGTGTTCGCGTATTTATCTATCATTTTTCTAGCTATACTAAGTTATGATTTTTTAAGCAGTAGTGCCATATAATCAAATTGATTTCAAATTTGTGCACATCGGAAAAATTTACTTGTATTTAATGTTCACTAAGTCACGATGGACAATGATGATCATGAATGACCTATTGCTCAGGAATCCATTTCGTTACGAATGTTTTTTTCCTTCAGCATTCTTGTGTTCTAATACACAACTAAGTGTTATTGACATACCTTTTGCATTTTTCAAATAAACATTTTGAGACAATGTGGGGTAGCAATCATTAGTGTTATCATTTAAACACATTTTTTGATAAATTTGATTTATTTATAAATTTCGATAAACGCTAAACTAGTTAATGGGGTGAAAAATTTCCTAGTATTACTAACGAAGCATTATAACACAAATCTTTCTTTTAGACAAGCATACAGTATATCCATTTCATATTTGCGACTTAACCTTAACGGCTTATCTTTTCTAAGCTTTGACGTACTATAATTATTGTTAAATGTTTAAGATTGTTATAAGTTTGCCAAATAAAAATAATATTAGCAAGTTTAATGAAATACTTAATTTTAATTCAATTTACGAAATAACGGGGAATGAACATTGTATAATCAAGTATGCATGCAGTGTCCACTTAAATAAATATCTATCGTATAAGTTCGAAGGACCTTTCGTCGAGGGCGTAAACAGAGCGAGAAATCTCATCAATAACTTACACACGGTTTTTGCAGAGGAAGAACGGAATTTTCGATAGTTGCTGGGCGCTTCATTACAATTTTTCTCAGCTCTTCCCGTAGTCTCCCCTCTGGACTTCTCAGTCTTACGGTGTTATCGGGGCCCAAATGGAGACCGCTAACTTGGCATGAATCTACAAATTTTTCGGAAGCAACGTTGTCACGTCTTTTGCTTTAAATTAGACGTTGTCAAATTTTCTGATAATTGCCAATATCGACCGTACGCGATTTCATAGCCTTCTTTTATGGCCTTTGGAGCCAAATGGCCGACGGTTCTTCTCTTTCCCTCTCTCTCTCTCTCTCCTATCGCTATCTCTCATTCTCGGCGGATGAGTGTCTGATGTCTCGGGATACCGTTAAGCGTTAGGTTTTTGTTTGCCGCAAGGAAATAGGCCGCCGACGATGTGTATCAAAATTGTCTTCTTGCGAGGAAGAGAGATCTTGTGATGATTTTAATCGTTTGCGAGGAGGTTTCTTTAATTGTTTCTTACATAAAGGAGTGGAAAATCATTCGTTTTGTACCCGGGAATGTTTTCTTGACGCTGCTTTTCATGGATATAGGTCGAGTGGGAGGAATTCCTAGCATCTTCAGACGCTGGAATGTCACCCAATTTTAGTTTCCAGTTCGGATTTACATTTGAATAATGATTACTTTCGCAAACATTGGTATGCTTCCTTCAAGGCCTCGTTGGATAAAGCCTGTGGGAGATTAAGAAATAAATTTAGTCAACGTGGCGTTTGGGAGCGTATAATAGAAGTCTCGCATGCCCTGTTACGCTATCGAGGAATACGTTTGTGTAATCTCTGAATTCCCACCTATGAAGAAAAAGTTGTTCATATGAGTCACACGATTGATAGAATTGCATTCTGTTGATCTATGTCATTTACCTGAATCGTACTCATTGTTTATTCATTACGAAATTTTTAATTAAGCATGAAAAAACTGTTTTCCCGTTATATAACGACGATAATTGTACGTGGATAGAGGTTTTTTGATCGGACAATTACCAAAATTGAGTCGAAAGATGAAGAAAAAAATTTCCACATTTTATTCTGTCGATGACTGTACATGGATGTAGTTTTTTTATGGCGACGATATAAATACACGGTCAATCAAATGAACATCGATATGAATGAGCATCACTCCGCCAGAGTTAGGAGCCGTTTTTCAAAATGGTGGCGTTAATTTTTTCTCGATGTAATGGGTGGTTTTCTAATTGCTTGTGGAGTGTGTCGCAAATTGATGCCTCATTTATTTCATCCTGTAAGAGAGGACAGCAAGGGAGAGATCTCGGGCGTATACCTCCCGGCTGCTTTGTCTCGCCGAGGGATAGATAAATAATGTGTGTGTGAGATTGAGAGAGAATGAGACGGTGTAACTGAATGTGACATGAGTGCAAGAGGAAGGCTGGTGGTCGCGAAGGTAGTGGAGGAGGAGTTGGAGGGAGGGAAGGAGACCGGGAGAAAGAGAGAGAGAAAGAAAGAGAGAATCGCAAAATAAACAAACAAAGGTGTCGCGACTTCTACCGCGAAAAACCTTACTCGATTACTCATTCACGTCTGTCGTCATCTCCCTCCACGTCTGGGTCCGTCTTCCCCCGTCTCTCTCTCTCTCTCTCCATCTTGTTCTTTCTCTCATTCATGTCGCCCCCACCCATTTTACTAATCTCCCCTTTCCATTTGCGTCCCTCGTAGGTGACAACGTCGAGTGCTGGATGGAGGTGCAACAAGGGAAGGGGCCGTGGGCGCCCCCCGTGTCCGGAATAGTCCCGCTTGGAACAACCCTGACGCTTGTCATCGCCATTAACGACTTCACAGGTCCGTATGCTGGTAGCGCGCTAATGTCGCAGGGTGCTCGACACCCATTCACACTTGCAGACACCTCCTCATTCACACACATACGCGCTCACACACTACCGGTGTTGTCCCTACCCTCGCCATCTTCGACGACGGAAGTTAAGTATTCGCGCTCGCACATACACGTACGTTCGGGCGCTCCCATGTCTGCCCGAAGCGGAAACGTCCGAAAAGACATAGCTGTCCAAATAACACATAGAATATAGGTTTAAAAAAATGGGAATTCACATTATTTAAACAAAGAATGTTTGAATTTAACGGTTGCTATGCCTGAAAGTTAAAAAAAATATTTTATCAATGCTTTCCAGTCGATAAAAATGGTCGATTGTGGGTTTATAAAATATTGAACTGTCTTTTTTGTGGAATTAAATGTTTTCCTGATTGCTAATTTTTATTTTTGGCTCTTCTATTGTACTCGTGATAAGTAGTTTTGGTGCAGCATCTATGTAACTCCTGCGCGGATTTCGTGTCCAATGAGCCTTTGGTTCTTCAGGTTTTGAAATTTCAAACTAAAAAAAAACTGGGAGGAAGAAATCACAAAATAAGATACCTATGACATTTCAGGTCAAATGTTGAAAGAATTCTAGAGTAGTGGTAACTTATGGAATATACGTTATTACTTAAGCGCAGACATATGCTGTGTCTATTGCTTCAAAATTACTTCATATTAGAGGTATATTATATTCTTGCCTAAACCCTGTGCGTAATAAACTTTTGATTGACTTTTGTTATTTTCAAACTACCATATGATATTAAAGCACTTAATATGAAATACTATGCTGTTTAGTATTATAAAAACTTCTTAATAGTGGATCGCTGTAGTCCAGGGAGTAGAGCGTTGGCCTGCTGGCCGGAGGGGTTCAATTCCCGGGCAAGGCACTCTGGGCACCTGCAGCTCTACCCAAGCTATGTGATTTTTCGGCTACTAGGTCTAATAATAAAAATAATAATAATACCAGGTTTAATGTCATAATCATAGGTTTTATTTCTATTTTGGACCTTCATATATATTTTTGAAAGTGACTTTAATGATTGATATATATGCCTCATTTGTATATCATACTCCGAAAGGGCGTGTAGCGAGGTGAAATCATCTATTTATCATGAGAATGACTATTATGCGGACGGATGGACTGACAACGAAGTATAGGTTTACCCTATCCATACGTGTGTTTAAAAATTATTTTAATTTTTTTTATTTTTTGTTATCATAAGGAGAGGGTCAACAGAGGTAGTAAAAGTAGTAGACATCCCTGTATTTTCGCAAATCCAGTTGAGGGAATTTTTTTGGAATAAACTTATCGATAGCATAGTGCTTCATTCGATAGACAACCGCGTTGGATTTTTGCTCGCGTTCATATTTAATTACTTTATCAACGATTTTCTTTCGACTTGATGACGAGACGTCGCGTTGCCACGAAACCCCTGCCTTTGTCCTCGGCGACGATCGTTATTCGAGTCACCAAGTTCCTCCCATTGATACGGGGGTCGTGAGTGTGCAAGTGTTGGCCCTTTTTCTTTCCTTCGTTTCCAAAAATTCTTCGACCCGGAAGCACGCCGCCGCCCGCGGTCTCTCTCGCGCGCGAGTGCGTCTAGGCGTTAAAAGGGCACGCGCTCCCCCCCCCTCCCCCACCTTCCTCATTCGGGGTCGTCTGCACGTCGTCATCCGTGTCGCAGTCGCCCGACCCCCACCCCCTACTCCTTCCCTCCCTCTCTCTCATCCTCCTCCTCTCCCCTCCCTCCGTCGATGACGCGAGTGAGCAGAGCACCAATCCTTCCTCCCCCCCCCCCACTCTGGGACGCATTCCTTTGCGTCCCCAGTTGCGCTTTCGCGTGGAAGGTGGGATGGGGGGAATGAAAGGGGCGGAGGGGGATTCGGATGAAGTGGCGGTGGAAATGTTGTGTGGAATAAAGAGCTTGATCACTGTTATTTGAGGATTTACTCCCCCCAGCGGATCAGGTCAATCAGTTTTGTGACCGAATGGCGTTACAGCGGCCATTAGCGAGTGCGCTGATCACTTACATTATCCCATGGGGCTCTAATTCAATGATTCCCTGTGCTTGGTGAATGTAGAGAATTAACTATTTGCTGCACATTACGCGGTGGAGGAAATTTTTGGTGAAAAATTAGTTCCGATGAACGCATACATCCCTTCTTTCTCCTTTGGAAAAATATAAAAAATGTCAATGTTTTCAAAATGTAATAAAGCACTTTATATCTAGAAATAGAATTATTAAAATGTATCTTTAATTATAGTTTTGGTGGAGATTCTTTTGGTTGAATTTTTTTAAGTAAATAGTTGGAATAATCCACTTTTTCATTACACAAATATGGAAAGCTCATAAATGTATCGGATTCGGATTGAAGCTTCGGATTTAATTCTGGTGCTTATTATGGCGTGCCGTAGTCCATTGATATTTATTAGTTTAAAAAACCAAGCTAATGGTAGACATTTAGCATTTTATATGGGAAAAAATATGGGGCGGTCTAGTTAAGTAATATGGCAAAGGTAATTTAGTTTCTTTTGATAAAAATAAAAGAAAGCGAGGGGAATTACTCTTAAGGATTATTTTCTTTTCAAACTTTTTTATATTTAATATGTCGTATTTTTTATACGAAAGAATTTTTAAAGCTCTTTTGCCAGTATATTACTTGGTTATTACATACCCCAATCGTCATTAACTGCTTTGCGGGTAATCCGCCGTAATATAAATTTACCACTAGCAGCAACATCAAAGGATACTTTTGGTAATCCTACGTACAAAGTATGTATTCAGGATTAATTTTGATTAGGTGACAATGATAACCGCGATGGATAAATTATTAATATTAATTATCTGGTGAAATATTGCTAGTTGGCTAACCTTTTTGTTTCTGAAATGAATATTCATTAATAATTGTACATACTATAAGTAACAACTTCCTTTCAAGTTTTGCGTTTCAATAAACTCAGCAAATCGATGCTAAAATGGTTTTTTTGCAAGATCAAAATTCACATTAGATATTTTCTCCATACGAAGTTACTTCCCTAGAACCAAATCAACGACGTTTTTGGTGACATTTTTTCATCATTTTGTAAATATAACACTTAAAATTATGTCCGTATTTTGATTTTAACACCACAATTGATTTTTTTCTAGATATAACTCTTTGGATGAATATTATTCTAATATTTGAGCCATCTATTTACAGATCATCAATATCATGCTCACAGAGTTGGAATATTTATTTAATCGCTTTTTTACCGTTTTATGGCTGCGACAAGTTCCAATCCATTGGGTGAGATTAGTTATGACGAATGTACATTAACTCTCATGCTCACATGATTCCTTGTCACATTTTCCGAAAAAAATATTTAAAAGTATCACTAATGAGTCAATTTATACAGTTTTTTACGAGGCAATGATATATATTTTTGCTCTATCACTACAATTAGGCTTCGTATGGTCTTCCTTGTGTCTTGATTTTCACGACTTGATTTCCATTGCTATTGTGTTCGAGTCACTATTGATGTGAGAATACCGTAATATCCGCCTCCATGCAATACCTTTCCCGTGCGATGCCAAAGATCACTGGCAAAGGGTTGATCATTGTTGGCTGCCAAAACATCTGGCTGCTGTCTTTGCCAGTAAGGCATGCCAATGACTGTTGAACTTAGGAATTCAGTTCATTCTTTCCGTGTGAGAGACACCGAATTTCCAGGAAATGTCTCATGCAATTGAAATCCATGCCAAATAATGTTTTCATTTTTTGCTGATAAGAAAAGAGGCACTTTTTGTTTTACGTTTCGTGGGGCTGATTTCTGATTTAGCCCAGGGACACTTCCTTGAATATACCTGTCTCGATAGTGATTCAATAATTTTTTGATTAATTATTCTCTTAAATAATGTAAGTTAAAGGGTATCCAGTGCTCGTATTACCATATTGTCATTGTTTTTACTTAAATCAACTATATTATTTAATTCTCTAATGTGTAATTGGTTCTGCAGTCATTAAGATATTTAAAGCTATCATTTCGATGATGCAATCCTTGCTATGGGTGGTGGCTGGTTTGAGGGTATTTTAAGGTGCCGATTCAATTAATTTTTTACATCAAGAGACTATATAATGATCACTAAGTCAACGGATACCGTAAGCTAAATTCATATGCTCAAGAAAAATGCTGAGTTTTCTCTCCAGCTTCAATCTTCAAGTATAGCTTTGTATGGTAAAGTTTAAATTGAATGTTTTGAAATCAAATATGAAATTGCCATGCTTCTATTGCCTTGCCATGCTACTTTCATGGAATTGTATGGGATGCCTTGTCAAAAAGCTGATCGTCATACTAAAATGTCCTGTGATAGCAAACGGAGGTTTAGTTCCTCCAAATCTGTTTTTCGGGTAAATCATAACAGTTATATGCGAGATCAGGGAAATTAAGGAAACCTAATGTAATTCAGGGAAATTAATGTGTCATAAACATTAGTCAATAGATTTTCGCGTGTTTGGTGATATTCTCTGTTCTTGAAGTTCTATAAATGTGATACACTTGTTCGGACCAGGAAGAGAAACTTGGAAATTTCGACCTTGATAGGAATTCAAATCAAATTCGTATATTAATGTAATTTCATACTTTGCAACTTTATTGAACAAATGTAAGATAAAAATGGTCCCTGATCTAATCAAAATGTTTACATTAAAAATTGCAGAAAAATATGGAACTCAAAAATATGGAAAAAATATGGATCGCAACGTAGAATCAGTAATATCAGTGGGTGTCAAATTTGAAATCAGTCTCATGTTTAGAATAATCGACCACCTGGTAGTTAAATTGTTTTTTATTGTCAAGTCAAATATTCTATCATGTAAAGAGGGACAAGGGCGCCTTATTAATCTTCCAAAGAACAACTAACCAATCAAGAATATCTTTGCAATCTGAATTCCAAAATATCGGATTTTGTTTCTTCTACAATGGGTTTTATATTTTCTGATGGTCGTAGTTATTAGAGGAGACCCCCAACACCTGAGGTCATTTGCGCCATTAGGAATGGATGGGAAGGAAGGGTGGAGAGAAACCTGCTAAACCTTAACGAAAGGCGCCAAGGGGTCCGCCGTTTAACGTCTCATCCGACGGACGACTTACTCAATTAAAGTGCCCTCCACAAAGCACCTCAAGTAGAGGTGCTTTGTGGAGGGATCAGGATACCATTGAAAAATATATGGCGTCCGTCCGATATACTATAGATCCGTCGTGTAAAAAGTGAAATTTGCAATAAAAACGAAAAGCAAAATTTTCCACTGTCATTGTTGGGTGTTGCATTCTATTTAATCATATTATTAAAAGCGCACGCTGATACGCATGAATTTTGAACCTATCGGAGGAGTTATTGGCAGTAAAATCAGATGAATGCGATTTAAATCCTCCTGATTTGGAAAGAAATTCTTACAACAGAGTAGTACAACGTAGTAAACAATAATGTAATAACCTGATTAGAAAAACCAGGACGCGAATCTTTCCGGATCTCGAAGGTGAATATCACGCAATGTTAGTAAAATTCGACATATTCAAGGATAATTCTCACACTTCTGTAAATATTTGTTGCCTAATTTTGTCCAAAAAGATCTCAATTTAAAAAAATAATGTTTCAGATTTAAATATAATAATGAATCACGACGTGGATTCGGTCGTTGACATGATAACGGAATGGGTCTTGGGTTCATATTCATGTGATTTCTTCGATGATTCCGAACTTCTTTTAAAGCCATCCGAGCATCAAAATGTTTTGCTTGCTGTAAAACTGATGAAACATGATCGATTTGCCTTGAATATGTGAATATAGCACGCCATTGTATTTTTTGGTGGGTGAGCTCCAACCTCACATATCGCACCAACCATTTGAACGATTAATATGTTTAATCATGCTTATTTTTAAGAATATGAATTTTATTTTATCTCAATTTTAGGATTTTTAAATCCAAACAAAAATATATCACAAAGACACAAGATTTTTCTTACCGATATTTCTATACACCTACACCCCGTTTCCTTTTGGGAAAAGGACTTACAAAAAAAGACTAATTTTAGGTGATTGCATGTAAAATGTTCCCTTTCATCTACAGCTACATAATACCCCGCAAGCCGCCGCAAGGGTGTGTGGCGGGGGATGTTAGGCCACAACCAATTTTACCAATATCTTCCATCCCTGCATACATTTCGTCTCCGGCACACGCATATTTCATTTCATGCAGTCGCTTCTGCACCTAGAGCATCAAATTACTCTTGTCATAAGGGTCTCCTCGACTGTATTCATTTATGGCTAACTACTTCTATCCCTTCCTCTCCAACCATCTCATATTTGGTCATTCCACTCTCGTCCATTCTCTTAATACGTTTAAATCAGATTAGCGTATTTCATTCACACATTTCTATTACCCGGACTTATAATCCACATTCTTCCCTGACACACTCACTTCTCATCCATTTTTGCCCCTAATATATCTCTTATTTCCCCACGCCCTTCTCGTATAAACATACTATACTGGTATACGCAAGTGTCAGTTCCTAGAGCAGAGAGTTCACTTTTATTCACTGCCCTCACACAAACTGCCCTCTTATAGCCTACTCAACCTGCTACGAACAGCACTTCAGCTAGAATTAGCATATATTTCAAATAAAACATTCCTTCACTTGTTCATTTCTTTCGTTTATCATCCCACGTTTGAGCATTCATTACAAAAAAGAGTTTTTTCGTTGCAGGAAAGCTTTCAACGACTCGACATGAGAGATGTCAAACGATGTCATAATGTCATGTTAGAGTGAGTCGTCTGAATAATAGATTCATCAGAACTATTGAATAATAGGAATCTTATAGAGTAGTTGAAGCTAGAGCGTTTCGCTATTACTAATAGCGTACTGGGTTCTAAACCCGGATGCATCTTAGGATAATTCTATCTAAAATCTAATCACTGTGATTTTCTAGTCAATAGATTTTCATAAAAAATCGTATAGTAGAACAGTGAGAGAACTCGATGATGGACTTTACCGATAGAAATTTTCATTCCCTTCGATTTATGCATTGGCTCTTCTGCTTGCTTCGTCTTCAAAAGGTTTTCATCCCTCTCTACCCTGGTCTATAAATGGTTCATTTTTCTCCTGCCTAATAGTCAATAATTTTTTAGTACTTGGGATTCATGCATCCTTTACACACAGCTCACCCAGTTTCCTCGATATTATCGCACACCATTGGTTTTTTAATCATGAAGTTCTTCCCTCAATTGTTCATATTTGATTGAATCGTAAACGTTCATACTAGAAGTAGTAGGAGAATTAGGTGAGACGACCGACAGCTTAAGTCATTTGCACCATTAGGGATGTATGGCCAAGGAGGAAGAGTGGAGAGAAACCCGGCGTCAGCATTAGCCTACTCTTAACGGAAAGAGCCAAGGGGTCCACAGTTGAACGTCCCATCTGACGGACGGTGACTTAGAGTCCTCTCGACAAACCACCTCTCTCAAGTAGGTATCAGGATACCAGTAAAAAAGATCTACCGCCTACAGGATCAAACCCGGGCCCTCTGGATGGGAGGCCAGTACATAAACGCTCTTCTCAGGCTGTCAATCAAGAATAGTTCTCGTCGGCCATTCGCATTCCTTTCTATCTTCTGCCATTCCCTCTAGTTCCGAGAGCCCACCACATCCCACATCATCCACCAGTTTTCACGAACTCAAAATCGGCTGCTCTTTGCCTTACACTACTTGCTCTACTGTCCATGTCAGGCTCTAATAACTTACTGTTGACATGAGGAAACAGCCAGAAAGCAACTGTCCATGTGTCGCTACCATGATGCAATGCACACCACACCAAGCAACGCCTTCCATGAAGATCCACACTAATTAATTGAATTTAATGGTTATGAGCCATTGAGTTACACTTTTCATAGAGCTTCTACGAGTATCTGAGTTGTCCCCGTCACCACTTGTCTGATTTGGTGCCTTCTTCCGCAGGCGAGTTCGACATGAGGGTCAAGTCGTGCTCGGCGTCGGACGGTGGCGAAGACGGCTCCGGCGGCGGCCACGCCATCCAGCTGAGCGACGACCGCGGGTGCGTCCTACGCCCCAAGATGGTGGGCCGCTTCCTCAAGGTGACCGGAACGGACGGCCGGGCCACCCTTCTCACCTACGCCTTCTTCTCCGCCTTCAAGTTCCCGGGCGCCCTCGGCGTGCACATCCGCTGCAAGGTGGAGATCTGCCGCCACGGCTGCCCGGACCACTGCGGCGACGACTCCGTGCCCTCCCGGCACGGCGCCCTAGACCGCTCCGCCGTCCGCTCCCGCCGGGGGGAGGGCTCGCCCCCCGCCAGCCGGGTCGTGGTGACGACGGGTGGGCCGACGCGGAGGAGGGGTGAACACGGGACGCAGGGCGGGCCGCGGTCCCTGGACACGGCGAGGAGGCGGCGAAGGAGGGGTGTGGAGGAGGAGGTGGTCGGTGTGTCCGGAGGATACTCGGTCATCTCGGAGGCGGACATGGCGGAGGAGGAGAGCGAGGCGGGGGCGGACTTCGAGACGACGGCGGCGGAGGATGCGGCGGGCAGCCGCTGGTGGGGCCGCAGCCGGCCGCACGAGGTCTGCGTGCCGGCACACGGCTTCGGCGCGGCCTTCCTGCTGGCGGCGTCGGCGGCCGCGGCGTCCGCCGTCCTCGCCGGGGCGTTGTTCCATCGCTACCGGGGCACACGGGCCGCGGCAAGGGCCAAGGGTGGGGAGGCGGGCGTCGGGGGCGAGATGGGGGTCGGGGGGTCGACCGCGGTGGAGCAAGGGGGTCTCTGGGGGTGGGTGGCCATGAGGTGGCCGGCCAGGGGGGGCTGACCCGCGACGCGTGACTAGGGAGCTCATCGGTCGGAAACAAATGAAAGAAATCCTTCTCACACACCATCCCACGTAGCTGACTCACGCGCATCTAATGTCTATTGTCATTTTTTCCGAGTTTTTTGTCTTTGGTGTCATCCGCATCTTGTCGGGGCGGGGAGAGGGGGGTCATCCTTTTCGTTTTTTTTTGTTTTTGGCCGGCGTTTAAATGTTTTCATTTGAGTGCGCCAATGTGTTTGCGTGTGTTTGGTGTCTGAGCGCGTGTGTGTGAAGGATTTATCGACCTGGCTCCAGCGAAATCACTAAGTAATACAAGGGGTAATTCAACACGTCAAATGTGCGTCCAAACCCGGTCGCTTCCTTCCCGATTCCTTCTGGGTACAAGAACAGTGAAAAAAAAACAGCACGGACACTGATGAAACTAACGAAGCGCGCCGGATGTGTTTCTCTTATTTTCTGTAACTTGTTTTCGTACGCCACCGTCGCATATCCATGGCGCCGTATGCTCGTCTTGCCGAAGATTGGAAGGGATACCGGTCTATGTTCCGTTGTTTATTCGAGCGCGAGCGGCCCATTTTTTTAACGGAGAAAAGAAGGACAATAACGCAAATAGGGATTATTTGTCTGGTTGTTTTTTTTCCTTTTTCTTTCTCTCGGAGGATTTTGTGCAATATGGGGTAATTTTGTTGTAATGGGAGGGAGATATCTTTATTAACTTTAGAATGCAAATTCTTCGAGGAATGAATGATTGAATGAACCCTATATACGTTATTATTTTAACATTTTTTTCTTCGTTTAACCGCTCAATGTTTTTTGCTGTCAGCCCATTCTGCTATAGTCTCACTTCATACCGTAGTCTATTACTAATGTGCGATTGAGTGCGTATGCACTACGAGGTGTAAGCAATACAAATAATATTTGAAAACCCGGAAATTAGTTAAACCAGGAAGTTTTTGCTCCGTGAAATTCTTCATTTAAGGTAGTTTTATTCGCACAATAATGTAATCATATTTCATTCTCACATAGGCTTAGATATCATACCTGCTGAAATAATGTTATTTATTCGGATTATGACAATAGCAATGACTCTCCACGCTGCCTGCTAAGTTGTAATTAGCACGGTTAGGTGGTTTTAGTTACTATGGCTTAAGGTCAGTCATCTTATTTGGTAAACGTGTGTGCAATCTGTAGTCTTACTACGTGTAATGTGCATAATTTTGTTCGCAGTGAAGTGCAGAGGCGGAAATGAGCTAGTTTCCGTCTCAGCAACTTGGATTCAAACATTTGAGGGCCGATTGATGATCCAAATATTTGTATTGTCATTGCTACATGCTACTGATATATCACCTGCTGTTCATTCATGATCCATTTCACTCATTATTTAAAAAAATTTAATCGATATGAATGTATTTATTACTTTATATTATTATTACTATTATTAATATTATTACCCTTATATAACACTTGTCCAGTTAATAAATAACTTCGTCATATCAGCCAAATAATTTTCACCAAGAAACGCATATCATCAAGAAAGCATTTATCAATCGAACAGTTTGTAAACTAAGATTTCGTTCACATCTAAGATCCGTTCCACATTATGCAATGGAAACCTTGTTTTTATCATTATTTTATTATTGAACGTTTTACACATGACAACTGACATCGTTCCCAAATGCTTACTGTGCTCACCGTCATTCCCCCCTTAAACCGTCCAAGACTGAAAAGAGACCGGCACGGTAGAGCAATTAATGTGAATCTAATGACTGACATTCGACATTGTGTTAAGGTGGTGAAACTATGGTCCGCATATTGTCAAAGCGTTATCTTATACTTGGACATTTGACGCACCAAAGACTTAATGGCTGGCGTTACAAGTTAAGACACAAGACTGTCAGACTCATGTGGCCAATTTTTCACCTGTGATTGCCTCCTACTCCCCATCGTGCAGCAACAGTGACTTCCCTTAATTTTCTCTTCAGGTCCCCGAGACAAGTAACGAGCCAAGACTTGCTTCCTCCAGTCAGTTGTCCTCCTTTCTCTCATCCTTACAGTACATGCCTGGACTGTGTGTGCCCGTTCGTCTCTCGGCTTGTCTCTTCAACTTCCCTCTCATCTTCCACGCTTATGACGCTTTACGACGAATTGAACTGCAGAAAAATTATTCCAAAGAACAAAGTGCACAAGACTGAGGACTTTTTGCGTGAAACGACCCATTAAAATTGGGGAAATAGTGTTTTAATATTCTTCACCTCAGACTCCTTTCATAAAGAAGCTGGACGTGTTCCTTGCCATCCCTTATGACATAATGCTCACCTTCTCCCCCTTGGGCACTAGTGCAACGGCGGAGAGGAAGAAAAACTTAACTAGTAACTACTTAATCCGCATTGGCGATATAGCTATGCATCTCCTAAGAATTTATAGTTATATTACAAATATGCATATATGGAATATATTGATATTTATACCTGTATGATTTGACTGTCGTGGAGCTTGGTTGTTGTTGTGCTATCATTGACTGACTTTTTATTTGGTGTCTTTTGTGCGAAGAGAGTCGCGGTGATTGGCAAAGTGAAAGAGCTAATATGCGTATAAAAATGGTGTGATGTGAACGTCCCTTGTTTCATCGGGGTATTTCTTCTTGCGATGATCGTTCCGGAGGACAAATTATGACGACAACAATGAGCTCAAAAGAACGTCGCACTTCCTTTGTCACGCATGGTGAAGAAGAAGGAATACTATATCATCATCTATTTATGAATTTTTAATAATGAAAGGCGATTATTAACAAAATGATATGAGTTTGGTGAGGGAGGAAGGAGTGTTTTAATTATTGTTGGGGGTCAAAATATGTCATTTCTGCAATGCTCACATGTCCGAGTGTAAAAAAATGCGTAAGATGTCATTCATTCAAAATTGGAATTTATTTTGAAGCCTGCATAAGCAAGTGGTGGAGGAAAAAAAAATCTGAATTCTTCAAAATTCTGAAGTCTCTTAACTTTGTGAATAAGCATATTTTCAAACTTAAAATCAAGAAAAAAGACTAATTAAAGCACATAAAGTTGTCCAGTTTATTTTGTTGGTTTAAAGGAATGACATTGGTGTGTGTATGATATATTTCTCAGGCAAATATCTTTTTTTTAACAAAAATATCTCAAAATATTTTAATAAAAATAACTTTTGTCATGTTTCATGCAGTATATTATTTATGTAAAACAGAAATATGTATTTATCCTTGAACTATGTTTCACTTTTTATATTTCGATGCATTGTCTCTAAATTTATTCCAAAATTATTAAAAATATATGTATTTGTGCCTTTTAGAAATTTTGAGAAAGAAAATAAAACACAATTTAATGCATAATTTTTTAATGAAAACCAATTAATGCGTCATTCATTGTCTACACCGTTACACACTCTGGAAAAGTAGGTAATATATGACAATTTTTAATAACGTAATGAATAGAAATATTCGGTCCTGGATAGTAGACCACAAGGAATTGGAAATGAATTAGTTTATGCAAAAATGTTATGATTCTCATTATTTGATCACTATGAACCAACGGATTTTGTTTAAAATTTTGCTCAATTATTTTTCGGTCGAAGTTATGAGAGTAATATTTTATGGTTGATATGAAGTCCCTGACAAGTATTAGCTGTGAAAATTTCATTTATTACATTCTAAAAATTCTGTTAAAAGATACTTTAATGACAATTTTTAACTGTGCCTTGGAAATACGTCAATTGAACCAAAGGAAAACTAGTTTTTCTAAACTTTTACAAAATCAAATTAAGTTATCATTCACTAATTGTACACTAATTGCTACCGTACCTCTCTCACTCAATGAATACCTGTTTTAAACTTCGCAGCCGTCTCGTGAAAGTGGTATACATGAAATGAAATATTTGACATGCCCTGCCATGCATCCAAATACTGGAATCAAATTCCCTTATCATTGAATTATCGCCATTTGATGTTTGGCAATAAGTTAAATGAAATCGATTACATACTCGATTAAATTAATTAATTCTTTGTGATTAGATTCACCACTTATGCATCAATGATATTTTAGAGCGATTACAACTTCTCTAAATATAATTCTGTAAAATTCATTGTTAATTTAATCGACAACGGATTCAAACATATTTGACAACGATTACTAGTATTCGAAGCATTTATTAAATAATTTATAACGCAAGATTTACACAGTGGATCGTATAAATATAAAGTATAAGTTTCAATAATTTAGAATTAATATTCCACGGATGGATTTCATTTATAAATACCAAACTCAAAAGGGAGCGAATATAACATCTTCCTCTTTTCTATAGTGTGTTTTCATTGCCGTTGCTTGGATTCCATAGACTGTTACTCATTGGCATACCTCACTGACATCGCTTTATCAAGAGCGATGCCAGATGGTGCTGATGTCGCCTTTTCCTTCCAGTTGATATAAGAGATTTGTCTCGTGGCATCGTATCCAATAACAAGTTTTTGACTGGAGGAAAGTAGTCTTTCCGGAACTACGCCTTGTGTGTAGGCATTTTGTGTCATGTCTAAGAATTCTTAACGGTTTAGTGATGAGACGCGTCATCTTTATTTCCGCAACCGGCCAAGGAGACCGAGGAAGCCCATTCAAAATTCTGAACGCATATATTTTCTATTACGTCGCGTTGGAATAGAGAAGGAATATATTAAATAAATTAAATTTACCGTTGTTTGTCCCCTGCAGTCTTACTTAGCATAGATTTAAACAGCACTGTAAGTTTCTTAAACTTAACTTTAGTACCCACGGTTCATTGCTAATTTAGGTCATCATTACGAGAGGGGAAGACTGGAAATTTGGCTCTTGTAGGACGCGTTGCATAACAGGTCTGTGAATTGCTCTTATGCTGATCTCTTTCCCTTGACGATGTGCGTTCAGCTGAAATCCTTTAGATTGTCTTGTGCTGATCGAGTATTTATTTGGGTGATAGATATATTATCGATTGCCCAAAATTTTTTATGTACTTTAATTTCAGAGGTAACAAAGTTAATGTAAACTGAGCATAAAATAGGCACAGTTCATTTTACATGAATCATTCATTAAATTACTCTTCCAAGAAACTAAATAGGTTGCAATAAAGCCGTACAGCGTGCACGCATGGTTTAATTGTGTGTCCTTTGTAACCAATGCCATACTTTCAATATATAGTCCTGCTTTCGGTTGATGGGTCCAAACAAAAACGACATTCACCAAATGCGGATCCACGGGAAAAAAATATTTTTCAACTTTTTATTCGGAATCCTCTGGGATTCGCGAGTCTCTAGACTGCTTCGGCCGGTAGTTCCTGAGAGTCTAAATGTTATAAAACTTTCAAAATTCCATCGCGTGAGCTACAGAAACGTTATAGTTGGTGTTCTAATAAACGTATTACCACTAGACGCTTCTGCGTGAGTCGAGTAACTATTACTAATCTGTAAAATGATTTGTTACTTTGAGAAACATTTCTCCTAGGGATGGAAATACTGCCAGTATTAGACGACATTTTTACGCCCCTGTGGAGTGGAGGGTTGTAATAAATGCAAATTCTTGTTTGAAACTAGGCAGGACCCTCAGCAATATTGGAGTCAACTAGTCGGAGTATTACCCGCAAAGTTTAGGGCGACCGCTCAGGGAATGCGGAACGGATACAGTTTAACATTAAGTGTTATTTATTTCCTTAATTTTCAAGTGTTACCTACTTACCTAACGGCCATCGGATTCTCTCTGAATCTGTATGGTGTACAGACCGTTTTACATGACGTATTTTTCTTAACTTTTCTGACATAGATATGTCCCTGAGTGGAAAAGACCATAAGGAGTATGACCAGGATGTATTCGTACGCATTGTGGACTTGAGGAGGTCTTTGTCAGAGTAAATTGGTCAAAATTAATGAGAATGTGCAGAAGATAGGAGTGGACTCGAGGTATGGAATATTTATCGGGAGCCTATACATGTCTCAAAAGGTACAGTGGCCCATAGCTAATGGAGAGTCGGGATGGACAGTGCTAGGCTGGGGATCAAGACAGGAATATTTATGACCACCTTTTAATTATCAATAAATACATGTATGCGGAGGGTATGTAACGGGAGGTATCGGAAAGCCTGGAGTGAAGTAGGTGGGGAAGTCTTCAAATCAGTCAGATTACCGGATGACCAAGCGTTAGTTAGTCAGCCTAATGTTTAAAACCATTGCTTAGCGGATTGCAGAATCAGTCTGATAGCATTGTGATAAGAATTAATGGTAACTTAGCGAAGATAATGAGATCTCAAGAAGAAACTGAGATAAACATGAAAAATGGGTGACACAAACTAAAGAGGTAAAACAACGTCATATTAGGGAAATGTTTTGGATGAAAGGGGGCAGAGTGGAAGGTTTATTAAAAAAGAATTGGTGTAGGTAAAAAAAAGGGTTTTCTATAATTTGAAAGTTTATGAGAGACATCATGAGTAAAAGAAGCACCATGAGGCACTATGATTGTAAAGACTATTCTACTAAAAAGTTTAATATGGAGCGTGTTATTTATGGCTCGAAAACTTGGTCTTTGAGCCAGGGGTATGAACGTAGATTGGAGGTTTCTGAAACGCGTGTGCCGAAGGAAAAAGTAAAATGAACGGAAAGTAAAATAAGCAAAACAGTTATAGAAATGGTAGTTTAAGGAAGGCGGCTTTTGGGAGAAGTTCGAAGAAAGCAGAGCAAGTGGATGCAAGAGGTACAGAGTGGCAATTCGATACTGGAGGCGGTAGAAGAGAGGAGAATACGCACTGGGAAAGCGAGACTGAGGGAAATGAAGAAGGCATTTGAAATTAAACTAAGGGAGTTGAAAGCATGCAGATAGAAGCAATAATTTTTTTTACAATGGAGGCCAAGGATATTTTGCACAATTTTAGTTTGAGCTTAGGAATGCAATATTGTTTGAAGCATGGGTCTAGCATAATCCTATCCACGACTGGTGGACGTTTAATAATAAAAATTAACTGACCAAAATTTTAAAAGAAGCATCACTTTCCATGTTATGATAATTTAAATGCCACTAAAACCTAAATTTAAGAGGAATTTTGCGAGTAATACAGGCACTGAATCATATTTTAAAAAATGATTTAATCAGGCTCTAGTTACGATCAGTTATTTATTAAGTTCATGCTTCGATTGTTTCGTGGCTCACCTTTTTAAATATTCCTCAATCTCCTCATCGCGCCGTACCAATCAGCACCAATCGTAGCACTATTTGCTCACGCACCGGGCGCAACTGCTGAAAAACACAGATCCACATGTTTATCTAAGGAAAAGTTGTCAGGATGATTTGGGAAAAGTAGAAATCCATTGTTGCCATCAACAGCCTTCAATCAGTAAATTGATTTGATAACTCATTGCCTACAGAGCCATGAGAGATCCGAGGAACAGCAAGGCAAAAGTAGTTGAACCAATGAACGAAGGAATAATGAAGGCGTTCAAAGCGAAGGGTACTCAATTTGGAATAATCAAAGATTGATAAGACTGTGAAAAAGCACCAGAGAACTTCGAGGAGAGCATGGTAATTGCAATACCGAATAAGCCAAAAACAGATAGATGCGAATAACAAAGAATGTGCTCTGATTCGTCACACATGGAAAATGCTTGCTTGGCAAATGATCAGAAAAATAGAAGGGTAGGTAGAAGAAGAAAAGGTTAGAGATGGGTGAAACCTCTTGCCAGCACTACTTAACGTATATCTAGTCGTAGAAGAAGTATAAAAGAAACACAAGAATTGAACATCAAAGGAGTCTAGGTGAATTGCGAATAAATTAACATGACCCAGTTCGTAAATGTTGCCGAAAGGAGCAGAGCCTGGGGGGACCTGAGAGCCAAGCTTCGGGAAAAATAATAAGCATCAATAAGAAGAGAAGTGAAGTCCATAAGTGTGGAAGAATGAGTCTGAAATCACATTGTACAACTGGAGGAGTGAAACTAGAGCAAGTGGAATCATTGATCTGCTTGGTCAATAGTATGACTAGAAATGGAAGAAGTTCGACCGATATCAAGCAAATAATAGCTTAAGTTAAGAAGGAGTTCAGGCAGCTACTATGATTAAAGAACCCGAGGTTGAAAACGAGGAAACAGTTCGTCAAAATTTCAATATGGAGCGTGACACTCTACGAATCAAAAGCATGAAACATTGGAAAAGTGGACCAGCGAAATTGAGGAACGAGAAAGTATATATAAGAACAGAAAAAGAAATGACTATATGGAGAACTAAACAATAAAGAAGAACAAGATCGATTGAATACAGTTTGAGGGACAATGGATTAGTTGGAAACATGAAAAAGGGAAATTTGTAGTTAAGATTCCATGGGGAAGATTAAGAGGCCTTAAAATTATATGGGACAAATTTGGGACGAAAACAGAGAATACCAGGGGGTGAACTAATTAACTTTGAATAGAGATGAATGGAGGGCTTCAGTAAACCAATCTTAATATTGAAATGCTGATGATGAAAGGTGACTCGGTGAAGATCTCATGAATAATCATTCCTGCAGGTTTAATGTGCATAAAATATGCTCAGAAGTATAGGCAAAGGTTTATTTGTTTCACGTCATCAATGAAATTGTACCGAATTCATTTGGAGGTTACCAATCACTACGATATTTTCACCTGAGGTAAAGTATATTTCATCTATATCGCTCAAATTCTGCAAAACCTTCTAGCTAGAGTGATGATTGGAGCAGTGCATCACAGAACAATGGTGAGTATGCCCTTGCTTCAATAGGATATCACGTTGGATTTGCATTACGTTACCCTATTCCAGGGCACTCTGCTACCCATATAGAAATATCGCAAAATATTTACGCTCGGAACTCTAGACCGCCGTACAGGGAAGGAATAGTAGAAAAATATATTCAGAACTATCTTCAAAAATATGAATATTTTTTGCACTGACATGACCCCATATTCCTCTTAAGATTGGCTTTGATCGAGCTGAAGAGGAAGAGACCTTCTTGTCTAGGATCGTATCAGGTAATGAGTCATGGATTTATGGATATGACATCGAAACAAAAGTGCATTCTTCACAATGGATTGGCTAAACATCCACCCGCCCAAAAAAAGCTCGACAGTTTTACCCAATATCAAGGTGATGTTGACTGTTTTTTTCAATGAAATGGGGGTCGTGCATCACGAATACCTCCTACCTTAAGGCCAGGGAGCCAACACGGGGTACTGCCTGGCAGTTGTGAAACGCCCAAGAGAGGGAATCAGGTGAAAACGGCCCCAAATTTGGAGGAGCGGCGAGTGGTTTATTCTCACCATGACAACGCGTCGACTCATTCGTCTCTCAGACCTCATGATTGTTTGCCAAAACTAAGACCACTGTCCTTCCCCCACCCACCCTTCTCACCAGACCTGGCCCCGTGTGATTTTTTTATGTACCCAAGACTAAAAATCCCGCTCAAAGGAAAAAGATTTGCCACCATTTCAGAGATAGAGAAAAATTCGACGAAGGAGCTAATGAGCATTCCGGAAGAAGCGTTCCAGGACTCTTTCAAAAAGTGGAGACACCGTTGGGATGAGTATACGTTGGAGAAGAGACTGCTCTGCAGGGGACCCTGACCAATTGTTTGTGAAGCATTTTTTTGTAATAAATAAGTTCGGGAAATTATTGAACAAACCATGTATCTTCAAATTTGAACGTGATGCTCAAAATTGGTTTTCGCCAACGTATTCCACATTAAAATATTTAAATTAAACTGTTTCTGATATCCGATGCAATACAAAATGCTTTTTTCTTGTTTTATTGTGTTATTATTAATAACGCGGGCTTAATAAGAGTGAAAGCCTAGACAAAATATAGAATAACACATACGTATGTTCCACAGAATTCAGGGTACAGAAAACGATAGAAAGAACCTTGAAATACTTTGGATGAAAGCAGAAAGGGATTGGGAATTCAATTGGACATCGTAAATTCATAAGAAATCGGATGTGTTATAACCGTATGAGAATGAGTAGCGCATACAGCCAAGGCTAGAAATTGCTTTGAAAAATTTAAAACCGTTGTGAGAAGTGGATAATGTACAATGACATCAGTTTAGCATATGCCCAATAATTTGGCATTTATTTAAGTTACCATGGATATTTGAAAATATTATTGATCATTCACCCTACTTCACAATTCTCCATGTCCCTTTTTCATTTTATTTAGTACGTTCAAGTCCTCTGAGAGTCCCCTAAAAATAAAGAAATTTACAGTGGTGTCTTTAGTTATATTCGTTTTCTCAAAGGCAAAGGGGGATCAATTGGTAAAGAAATTTGGATGAAGGAGTATTTATTTCATTTTAACCATTATCTAAAGATCGTACTAGCTCCTTATTTGACGTATTACGTTACTCATTTTTTTATTTTATTCGACATTCAGCGGACAGTCCTCAGCTAGTCTTTTATGTGTCCTACTTTCTGCTTCGTATTTTTATCTAGGAGGTTGTGAATATAGAGGTAGAGTAAGAAAAAGAGCGAACATTTCACGTTATCTAAATATAGTGTACTCTAAATCCAGTGATTGGTAGGGCTATTTTCTACTGTCTGTTGAGGCAGAGAAGAAACAACGTATTTACAAATGTTTTCGCAGCGGCTTGAATCTCATATTGCGAAGATGAACTTGACGCCAGCCCGTGTGGTTTCCAAATATCTCAAATTTAAAGTTTGAATTTGAATGTCATCTGAGGGAAACTGTGTTTGGACGAGAGTTTGGCATCGGTTGTCATTACCAGCGCGAGATACATCAATGCCGAGGTCGACTGTGAGAAATGCATTACTGATTACGGCATCCAGAAGAAAGTTATTCTTAAAGGTATTCTACCTTTTCATATTCTCATATTATCCTTCGCCTGTAGAACTAAACTATTTTGAGCAAAGAGTATTCGATTTGATTTGTGGATAGCCAAGTAATTTTTTTTGAGCACCGTTGTATAATTAATTGGTTAATCAGTGGTAGGTATACACATTTACCACTGGACAACTTCCACTCTAGGTCACAAATGCTAAATTTCTAACTTCTTCTAACCTCTTGTCATGTTCACTTATGTCCACATCCTAAAACACACATGAATAAAATGTTGGCCGTATTTTGAGGTCTTCATCGCGGGTAATGTCATACTCCAATTATATTCAAAAGATTCAAGCGATATTTAGTGGAAGTAAGTCATTATGAGAAAAAACAAATTTGCACTTTGCCACAGGTATATTGGCAACGCACTACAAGTTTCGGTTCACACAACCATTTTCAGGTTCAAGACCTCTTGACGGCTTCTACCTGAAGATTGTTCTGTGAACCGAAACGCGTGGTACGTTACCAATAAACCTGCGGAAAAGTGCAAATTTGTTTTTCTCGTCATATTTCGATTTATTCGTTTCCTGAGTCAGTTTAGGAAATGTGTTCCCTTCGAGACGACTACTTCCCTTATTAATGTGAAGGTTTTGTAAACTTGTCTTTCCAAACTTGAAACATTGTAAAGATGCAAAACACTTCACGATACATCTCGGGATGAAATTTGTTTGCCATCCACTTTTCACGATAACGTTTTATATATGACTCTTAAGTTAACGAACATCAGAGATCATTTGTAAAACGGTTTTTCTGTTTTTTTTTATGTTTTCTCATGCAAATTGGCTCAAACTTTCTCATATCTTTTGGAAATTTCCCCGTTAGACACATAGCGTGCCTGGTCATAGCTTGTTGCATGCCATTTGGAACCCGTAGAACGAGGTGATTTGATAAGGCATCCTAAAAGCCCATTCGGCAAAAAAAAACACAATCGGAGTAGAAGAGAGCCCTACGTCTCCGGTACGAGTTAGGAAAGTGGGAGCGTGCCTTTAATGTGCCTAGAACGTGACAGAAATGGCTCAATTAAATTGCTCCCTTGATGAAAGCGCTAATTATTTTTTAATTGTTCCTGAATTTTCGGGGATCAATTTCCGCTCAAGTCTAAACGGCATGGTTGAATTGTGTTAATGCTTTAATTACTATTTGAGGCTAATTTCCTGTCTACAGTTACCTTTTTCTCTTGCTTTAGAAACTCATGTGCCCGTTATTTATAGCGTAAGAAAATGTTCAGCGAAGGAAAACATTATAACGATATGGAGAGAATTTAAAAAGCGGTGGGAAAACTCGTATCAGTATTCCAAAAATAATTCACATCAATTGTATAAAGGCTTAAATCGTACGTTATTATTTCAATCGTTTGTTAAATGAAATAATACATTGCATAAGTTAACTGTTTAAATAAAAACGTGAAGGTCCGATTTTCAGTAAGACGTTAATGATTAATTTTCGCAAATTCACTGGTTATTAGGTTCAAAACCAAGATGATAAGTTTGAAATAATTCTATACTAAAATCAATTTCATGATTTACTTGTATTCTTTTGAATGTTTAAGATGAGCAAATAATGGTACATTTCTCAAAGCATGTCTTCGAGCTATCATCCAATTTTTTTTTCTCAGAGTTTCAATTTTCTTGCAAATGCAGTCTGGCTTGTGTCTGCATCAGGGTAAAAAGATTGAAAGACTTTTTTTTGGTAAAAGCGGAAAATTTATGCTTGCGGACGGCAGAGATTATATTTTGTCTTGAGCAGAGTTCAGTTCACGCGGTTCAGAGTAATTTCACGCGGTTGTAACATCCAAACTTGAGATGGGAATTGAGTTTGCAACCTTAAGGTTTTCTGGTAAGCGCGCCAATCAACGGGTTAACGGAGTCGGCGTGAACTTCACCATCTTTCACAAACAAACCTGTTCCACCCAATAAAAAAATGTTATGCCCGTCTAGCATAGGCATTACAAGTCAACTCTGGCCCGTGCATGCAAGGATATCATAGTAAAGCATTCGATAACGCGTTAAATAAAAAATGGAGGACGGGCGTTTGAGTTACATGTTAATGGAGGAATGCATTGCGAAGTTACTCGAATCTCTTTTCCTATTGCGCCATTATTATTGTCTCGCAATTGCTACGTATATTCTTTGCCGAAATCCGTCCGCCATTTTATCCAAATGGCTGGAACCGTCTTGATTTGATCCATTCAATGCCTACCATTTCTTTCCAAAACTGGACACTATTGAGTTCGTTACCTCATCTATCACTGCCTCATTACTTTAGCTGGTGCAATCAACGACAGCTCACAGTCTCGCTGCCACGACTCTGAGACGGGATTTTAATTGGAGTACAGTTTATCTCGAAGACATCGATTACGTCACGCTCGATGTATTCCTCGCTGCACTTGCCACTGTTGAGCACGAGCTGGTGGTTTCCTGGTTCTTGATGATTTCCGGTTCTCTCTCCAGCTCCTCCCAACCCTGTTTTTTTAACATTAATATGCCTTGCAGAGGGTGTCGGTAGAGTAAGTTATTGCCTACGGATTAGTACAAGTTTGCAGTGAAGTACCTCATGTCATTATGCTTGATCTGAGATTAACTATTAATGAAATCTCGTGGCACACAAAAAAAGTTATTTAATAACCAGGTGTAGATCGCCGCGGTAAAGTGAAAGGTTTTAATTTTTCTCCTTCAGATGATGTTATTCATTGCAATATTCGCGCATACTTCCTACTACATACTCTCATTGGAGCATCATATGATTTAATTTTTTGAAAGTGTGCTGAAATGAATGTGCTCACATGTTTGATCAAAATGAAATGCCACGCAGTAGCCTGTTAGGACTCGAACGTAACTATTCTTTTAAAAAGATGACATCGATAACAGTAGCGCTTTGTCATCAGTTCTCAGAGAAATTAAGTTCGACTAATTCGTCGTTAAGGAAAGAGGCATCTTAACAAATGCGTCTTAGCATTGATGATTATCTATAATTTACAAATGGATCTCGCATTCACTCCACGTGCAAGAGTCAAAAGGAGTTCGACCATTGGGTGTGGCCGCTTTTTGTCTAAAACTATGCTCACCGTCCCTATTAACATCGAGTAAGATTACAAACTCAAACATTGGAATCACGGCAGTGATTTTGAGGCCGAAATACGCCCTCACGTAATCCGAGATGAGGTGAAGAAGCATCATTACTCTTCTCCCCCGTGACAGTTATTCCAATCAAAGTCATTGTTCTCGTCCCGGATTTCCTCGGCTCTTTGCACCGCGAAATGTGCCAACGCTCTAACCTTTTGCTATAGTTCGGAGGTCGGTCACGTTTTCGCGGTTTCCTTGCACGATCCGTGAATTGCAAGTGCTTCTTTTCTGACTCACCTTCTTTTTTTTACACCGCAATGCCTCCTCATATTTTTGGCAAGGTCAACTGCGGTCCCACCTTACGGGGGAAGGGAGAAGATCCATTTCCCTTAACCGGGTCTCCTCGTTCCTTTTTCATCTCGATTTCTCCGTCTCTCCCTCTCCTCCCCCCTCTCCGTCAGCCCTTCCAAGTTCCACGAATGCAGGGATGAGATTTCAGGGGGTCGGTAGACAAAGAGGATTCTTTCCTGTTTATCAACGCTGAGGAAATGCACTCAACTTGACATTGGGGGCGCTACCAACCTAACTCCCGTATTGTCTAGTGGTTAGGATACCCGGCTCTCACCCGGGAGGCCCGGGTTCGATTCCCGGTACGGGAAAGTTTTTTTCCGTAAGAAGGAAAATTTTTTTTGTTCGGGTTCGATTCCGGTACACAAATGGTCTTTAAATATTTTAGACAGTGAGCATTTATAAGGTTGCGGAGAGTTGGAGTACGTCTAAATTGGACCTACGAAATAAGGAAGCATTACTGGTAAGCGACGACGCCCATCAAGATGGTGAATACATGTCTACCTTTGGATATGGATGTCCTTAATACCATGAAAAATAATATTTTTCCGTGACCAGTCGAATACCTGTCCTCAACCATCGCACCGGAAATAGCGCGCTATAGATGGGATGAGACTTTTTCCACATTGGTGAAGGTGGAAATCGCAGCATATTAT
Source organism: Hetaerina americana (assembly GCF_022747635.1). Taxonomy (NCBI): domain Eukaryota; kingdom Metazoa; phylum Arthropoda; class Insecta; order Odonata; family Calopterygidae; genus Hetaerina; species Hetaerina americana. The sequence continues at coordinate 12,222,057 of NW_027287316.1, forward strand.
CCCTCATTTCAATGTCCTTGTAAAAATTACAGTTTCAGCTGTAGTTCCAAAATGAGTGAAAGCAATCGTCACTATTAGATCGAGGAGCTTTTCATTGGTTGCCGCAGAATTTTAATTCATGCTTCATAATATTTAAATTAAAACCTTTTCGATTCGCCTTCAGTACCAATTTCTTATCTGACTTTTAACTTCAGGGTGAGAAAATACCTCTTAATGGGTCACTAAGCACATTAAACATGTTGAAGGGTGTAAGTTATTTGCATAGATCTTGAGGTAGTGAAACACATCGGGGTGTTTGGTCACCAGCCATTTGGGTAATTTGCGATTTTAAACTTCATCATTTAATTCTCACTAAGTTCAGCTTGTCGTACATGATAATTGATATGACTGTTGTCAAAACTTAGCGAGAGGAAAAGGATTCGTGATATCGGTCTGTCCGACAATCAATAATCCACTGAATTTCTCAATGTGGTTTCGACTATCAATTTAATAAGGGTTTAAATTATTCCAAATACAAATTAAATTAATTTAAATAATTCCTTGCGCAAAACCCGAATTACATAAATCTATTTAATAATTTAAGTTTCATATACTTAATCTTTGTGATTCCAGCCTCTCCCAAATAGCACTTTCCATAGTAATAATAATGTGACACTTTATGCTCGTTCCTGGCAATTTTTCACAAAAAAGACCGCTTTTCTCTATTGCCTGTTTAATTCCAATATTAAAGCCTGATTGGCGTTCCAAATACTTAAAATAAACGCATTTCATGCGAAGTTTAACCAAAGTGATATGGGGCTACTCTTTTTCTTTTTCATTCCAATTTACACCAACTATTCGCTTGATTGATCCACGTTTATTCACTGTAGGTCTGCAGGTAACTAGAAAACGCGCTTTTCTCATACAAGATGTAATTTTAAAGTAACTTCCAAGTAATTTTCTAGGTCCATAATTCTTATGAATACTAGGTAAGAGAACAATAAATGCGATATAGTTGTGAGGGTGAATGGATTTTTAAGGTCCCCTATTCCCATACGGTGCCGAACGCTCAGCACGTGTTTCAGGTGGGTTCAGACCAAAATGTTGGTCATTCATGGACCCCAATTGGCTTGAGGGCTTCCATGCAATCCTCACCCTCGGGGAACATACTGGAAGCGGTGACTTCGGCCCGCTCCAATCCCGCACGCCTCCACCTTGGGCCCCATTTCCGCGGCCCCCTCGCCAAGCGCGGCGGCAGCACCACCAGTGAGTCTCCGAAGAGGGCGCGTCGCCCTCTTTCGCGATGGCCCTTGGCGCCGCCCTTGTCACAGCCGCCGTCTCGAACGCCCGCCGCTTCCGCCTCCATGTTTGGCACGGAGAACGGAGAATTTATCTCCCGCGCGCATATGTATTGCACTCAAAGAAGCGGCCGGGCTTCCGCCGTGAATGTTTTAACGATCATCCCTCGGCCCCGTTTCGCCGTCTCCTCACCGGCCGTGGGAGGTTGGGTGCGGGAGGGAGGAAGGGAGGGCCGAGATGCCGACGGGGAGATGCGAGCGAAGAAATTCGTGAGTGTCGGGGGAGAGGAGGAAGAGGGGGAAATCGACCCATTGACCAACAGGATACTTCCCACACTTTCCTCCGGCTCCCATGGTTAAAGATCACATAGGAAATGAGATAAGTGTCAACAATACACCGTTATTAAACAGAATGCATCATCGAGACAAAAACGATGCACCCATGTTGGAAGAACGAGCGACAGAAGAAACCAAAACGTAGTAATGGAAAGCTGGTTAGATTTAAAAGAATTACGTGAATGGGACCGGCTATAAAGCGAAGGATGTCGAAACAAACATCATTGCCCAGTCCCTGAAAGAAAAATGATGATGATCGATAGAATATGTGGACATTTAAACGCAACAGTGTCACACAGCCACGTGATTGAGTGCACCTTTCACTGGAGCAATGGAAACAGCTGGATGAGGAATTTTATTCCAGTAGCATTCCATCCTAGGAAGGTTATATGATTTTACCTTGCTTTTGAAACGATAATCACAGATGACCTGCCACCCAAGGCTCTCAATGCTCTTTTCTTCATATCACTCTCTCTCTCTCTCTTCTGTTCATGCCTTTGACTTCCTCAATTCAGATAATCCCTAATTTTCTTCCTCCCACTCCTTTTTCTCTTCAACCTTCCCTTTACTGTTCCTTACAGTAAACTTCTCAACACACGTTCCCTTATCAGGTTGTCATCAGTAATATTTTCTTTTCGTAACTCGCGTAGTGCTCAGCAGTTGTCTCTCTTCGATGACTCATCATAAAATCTCTTATTTTAAAATCGTTATCGGGCCATTTTATGTTTCAAATTCTTCTCCAAATCCACAACTCAGAACTTTCTATTATTACTCAAATTTCTTTCCCATAATGACCACATTTCACGTCAGTAGAGAGCAGCATCCCAAAGGAAGCATTTGACATTCTCAGTTTTTTCCTGATACAAATCCCATGTTAGAGGTAAGCATCCTACTTTTCTTTCTAAAAGCTTCCTCTGCCATTACAATTCTTGCCTTGATTACGTACCTTTCCATATTTTCAGTCATTTTTTACTTCGGCGCCGAGATACTAGTGAACCCCTCAAATCAAAACACCATTTGTACTTCTTAGCAGAGATATTCATTTGACTCATTTTCCATTAAAGTTTATTTCTCTTTTATTTGGTCTGACTTTCTCTTCCGGCTGGTTCAGTATTTTTCATACATTTTTTTGATTATTCTATTAACAAGATCATGTCACCCGCAGATATTATGCTGTAATATTTGTTAGGGATGTTGAGGGCTCTAGCATACGTATATTACGATAGAAGAAGTAGTGAATGAGTGGCATTTCTGCCTCATTTATCCAGTAAATCACAAAACATAAAATCCTCTGGGAAGAAAGTGAAAACTGCCGCTTCATTCATCGCAAACCACTTGCTCGATCGATAATTTTCCATCGACTGGGAAAAGAGGAAGATAGACGTAACCATCTTGCACCCACTCTTAAGAAAATAAGTCTTTGCACCAATGATGGTTTGCAGTACCACCCAAGACACCACAAGGGATGTTAGGACGCTAGCCACAAGAAAAAAGAGGAACGAAAGAAATCGGTAAAACGGAAATATGTCTTATTATTCCAGTATGCCCTCCCAGTTTGCGTTGTGGTTAAGGACAATAGAGAGCTAAAAAAGCCCTTGGATCTGTCCTTCCGGCATTTAGTGTCTTTTTTTCCACGATAGTTTTTTCTTGACGACGTGAAATGTGGCCGGGATTTATTCCCTCGTTTCGAGTAAACTTACCGGGTAATCTTCTCGCAATAACCTTAATCCAGCTTTGAGAGTCTTTGTGCCCCAGGGGACTCTAAACCGCAAATACTAAGCTTTTTGTTCTCTTGGTGGATTTTTTTTTATTTTTAACGGCCAACTCCATCCCATCATGATATTCCTTGGCGTTTATAAAGAGAAATGAGCCAAGAGCTTTAATGTTCATTACACGGAGAGATAGAGGAGACAAGTTTTAATCAATTATTTCCAAGGTGCAACGCATGGCATGCTTTTATAGCCCGTGAATTCTCAGACCCACGAATGCATTCATTTTCCGTACGCCTCAGAATTTATTGCCCACCCACCGACCAGAATCCTCAGGTGGCCGAATTCCATGCGTGCTTTATGCCTGCGTCAATAATTCATATAAAAAGACTCTCCCGAACGGCGGACGAGAGATACAGAGAAACAGGTGTTTCCCACAGAGATTCATTCATGAGCTATCCATTATTTTGCGCGGCGACATTGTGACTACGTCGTCATGACGATCTTATCATCTTTTATTGTGGCGATGCATTTTCGACATATTTTTCATCAACAAAATCAAGTCAGCGTGTTCAACGAGAATTTCGTTAACGTATTTGCAAATTCGTATTCAACCAGATCAGGACGTCACCATTGACCCAAATCACAGTAGCCTATTTTATTAGGCATTTTTTCAGTGAGTTGACTTTGAGCCCTAGATTAAGTGATGGTTTAGAAAGGAAACAGGATTGGGAAAATACGTGGGGGTATCGTTTTTTTAGTAATTATTACTAAGAAATAGCTGAGATAAATTAATAAAAATTATTCCGTAAATTAATTGGTCATATGTACATAATGCTTTAATTACAGCCATTGATGTTGATTTTTTTAGATTCTGGGAGCCGTAGATTGAAGTAACTCGCAGTATGGAGAAGATAGTGTGATTGAGTTCCTTCATTAGAGAGATTACAGTGTCCAGCAAATCCACATTGAAATGTTGACTGTTCATGGAAATAATAGCCCATCATGTGACACAGTTGTGAGGTGGAAAATGAATTATCAAACTGGTCTCGTGTCTCTCACAGACGTGCGAGACACGAGAAGACGAAACCAACGAAAGAAGTGCAAAACCACCATTCACGGATGATGTTGCCACAGTGAAGAAAGGGCAGAACTTTATCCCATTAGACCGAAGAGCAGCCATCCAAATCATCATGAATAAGACTAAAATATGGGATGTACGACATTTATAGCAGTGTATGGAAAATTATACATCTACATCTACATCTACATAATACCCCGCAAGCCGCCGCAAGGGCGTGTGGCGGGGGGTGTTAGGTCACCAACCGTAAAAAAGAAAAATACCACATGCAAAAAAAACAACACGGAAAATTACACCCACAGCAGCGCACACACTCATGCAAAAATCCCTTCATCCAACACTCATGCAAACACATATACCGCAAAACAACTAAAAATCTGCACCCCATGATGCAGCACGAAAGACATTCTACAACACCCTAAACCAACACGGAAGCCAGGACACAACAAGCAAGAAATTGAAACATCACTACCACATGAAAATGCACCACGAAACACTCTATCCCCAAAGAGTCTCTAATTGGCAGGGAATACGACCCAACGTTGCAGGTAGCAGGAATTTGCCCCCGCGGAGAGGGACGAGGGATTGAAAGGGAAACTTAAAAACAGATGAACAGAACATGAATGAGGTCATTCGGAAAGAATGGGTTATTATAGCAAAACACATAAGGTTAGTGGAAGAGCATGCATTTAAATACAACTAATTATTTTTTAGACGCTGAGGGTGGCAAGTGGAATTTTTGCTATCTATAACCCTGCAGTTGCTATCCCGTATTGTCCGTGGGAAGAAGGAGTCCTTGAGTCGGCTAGTTCTGGCATCTATTTCCCGAATTTTATATGCATGATCCAAGCGACTAATGTATGTAGGAGTACGAATAATTTGCGAGACCTCGGTGCTGAAACATGCGGATCTAAATTTATTTAATAATTTCAATCTTGCATTGAATCGTCTCTCAGCCAATGATTCCCACCCCAAATCCATGAGCATTTCGGTGACGCTTTGCGTTTTATCGTAGGAATTTTTTACAAAACGGGCTGCCCGGCGTTGAACCTTGTCAATTTCCCGAATGAGACCTTTTTCACTCGGATCCCACACGCTGCATGCGTATTCTAAATGAGGCCTTACAAGAGCGTGGTAACAACGTTCCTTGACCTTCGAGTCACTTTTGCCGACAATGCGTCTAATGAATCCCAATTTTTTATATGCTTGACCGCAGACTTTACGTATGTGAGTCCCCCAAGTTAAGTCTTTTGTGAATGTGACACCTAGGTATTTCACCGTATCAACTACTGCTAGGTCACCTCCAGCTAATTTGTAAGCAAATCCCGTTGATCTTTTAAAGAAATTTACCACTGAACATTTATTATAATTTAGAGTCAATCCCCAGTTAGAACACCATTTAGTAATGCAATCTAAATCCTGCGCTAGAATAAAACGATCCTCATCCCCAGATATCTCCCGATAGATCACCGTGTCATCCGCAAACATCCTAATGTTACTTTTCACTTCGCGGTTCAAATCGTTAACAAAAATCAAGAAAAGCAACGGCCCGATCACACTTCCCTGAGGTACCCCCGACGTGACTCGAACGCTGTCGGAACTAGCGCCATCAAGGACTACCCTCTGTTCCCGCTCCGAAAGAAAATCTTTAACCCAACTTATGGCGCCCTTATTTATACCCGCGACCTTTAATTTATGAATGAGTTTACCATGTGGGACCTTATCAAATGCCTTTTGAAAATCTAAGAAGATGGCATCCACTTGCCTCCCTCTCTCACCCGATAAAAGTAAATCATGTGTAAATAATCCTAATTGGGTTTCGCAGGAGCGAGTTTTCCTGAATCCGTGTTGATTGTCACTTAAAAAGTTAATATTGTCAAGGTGTCTCATTATTGAACTGACAATTATGTGCTCTAAGATTTTGCAACAGATAGAAGTGAGAGATATAGGTCTGTAATTACTGGGATCCTCCCTGTCACCACCTTTAAAAATAGGCGTTATTTGCGCGGTTTTCCAAATCTTAGGTACTTTGCACTCTGTGAGGGATTTGTTAAATATAAATTCAAGGTACGGGGCAATGTTTGGAGCTAAATGTTTTATCACCCTAGCTGGTATATTTTCGGGACCCGGGGATTTGTTGGGTTTAATCTCGTTAAGCAATTTTAGAATTCCTTGTTGGTCCACTGTTATTTTTTCCATGGGTGGAGTATGTATTGTTTCTTGGAGATATGCGGTGGCAACATCATTCGAGAAAACGCTTTGGAAGAATGAATTTAAGATGTTAGCTTTACCCTCACTGTCTGTATGAATTATATTGCTACAATCCCTTAAGCATGCCACGGTTTGTTTACTCCCATTTACTTCCCTAACATATGACCAGAAAGCTTTGGGGTCAGTGTCCAAGTGCTCGCAAAGTACTTTGCGTTTAAAGTCCAGTAAAGCGCTACGTAATTGTGTTTTGGTTTCAATTTTGGAGGATCTATATGTGTCCCATAATTGTTTATTCTCAGGGGATGATGTGTTCACGCCTGCCCTCTTTACCCTAGAGTGTAGCATTCTCTGCTTTCGAAGGGCTTTTCTAACGTCTTTATTGTACCACCTGGGGTCGCGATTTGCTTTAACGTATTTTATAGGTATGAAATCTACGATTCCTTTTTGCATGATTATACTCGAAGAACTGCGCATGTCAAAGTTGTCAGCACGCTGGGTTCCACGACTGCAGACTCCTTTTCAGAAGCAAACACGGTGCGACCAGCAATCAAAGCGATGTGGCATTTAAGTTTGCCTCATCCGCCCTAATCTCCCGATCACGGCCTTTGGAAGGTCAAGAAACTCCGGGGGAATTAGTATAATTCTGGATGGCGACTATTTGGAGGAATCTTAAGAAAGAACAGAAAGTCTATCTCGATTATTTTTTTAAATATTTTAATGTTTAAGAGACCCCCTTGTATGCGTCAAACTCCAAGTAGGGTTTAACAATTATTGAAAGAGGTGAACATTCTTCGGTGTGGAGTTATGTTGATCCTATTTTATTTAATTGTAAAAAAATAAAGTATTGCACAGGTGAAATACTAAATAATGGTCTTTTAATCGACACCAGAGAGGGAAGAGAATATTAGGAACCTTAAAATGGAGAACAAATGCCTACAATTTAAGAGAAGAGTACAGGCAATAAACTGTCTTCTTCTCCTCGCTTCTTTCCCAATTGCTTGAGTTCAGCATTTTGAATTGTAGACCTCCAAAGGATGAGGTCAGAAGCCTCCTCATCGCTATCACCGCACTTAAGCGTCCCCTCCTTCGCACCCTTTATCACCTTTCTCCGGTCTTCCCACCTTGTTGAAATTCATTGCTTATCTTCCGTCTTAATTAGTTATCCCATCCTAAGATATAACAATCGTCTCATACTCTTTCTCCTTTTCTAGTGCAATACTTGCAGATAAAATCCCTTTTTCAAGGCAATTCCGAATTTTCTCTCTTTGCTAATCCCATTTTCCAATCCATTGCCAACCGCATAATCCATCTAATCACGCTAAATTCATTTTCATATTGTGATTCTTTGTGTTTTAACGGACCAAAGTTGGACCAAAGGACCTGGCTACAGACCTTGTAGAAAATAGGGCTTGCGGTATAACTGATCAAAAGTACCAATTTTGGGTGAAATTCTAATGCAGGACAGTGATCTTCAAAAAAATCAGAAAAATATATAGTATTTATGATTTTCGGTCTCTTCTGTTGCCACTCCAAAATATTTGGATTCATTCCCTCAGAGTAATGTGCGCCCTTGAGATGCTAACTTAAATGTCTTAAATTATTCCATCAACCCCAATGCTTGAATTGATATCGTTGGCCATGTAATTTATGTAAAGTTTCGTAAAAAAATCAATTAACCAGTGCTTGGTATGGATTGTACTTGCCGTAGAGTCGCCATTTAGCTAATATTGTGCTAATCGAGATTTGAAAAATACTACTAAGCAAAAGGATCAGCACTCTCTGCGTTAATATTCTTATAGAGACAAACTCCCCGCCTTAATTTTTTCAACTAAAATGTATATTTAGACGTAGATACCCTGAATGGCGTATTCTGAAAATGTTACATTCATAAATGCAAGATAAGCATTATTCATATCCAAGAAGATTTTCATTAATATAATACTGAAAAATAACTTAAAAACGTTTCAAAATCTAATTTACTTACCGGGGAGATCATTTCACACGTCTTAAATCAGTTCACAGACGTTTTAAATATTTAAATCTCCTATGTATTTCAATTATATAAAATCTCATTTTGTGGCTTATAATTTTGCGCCTTGAGTATGAGTAGCGGTTCATATTTTTAAAAAAATATGGCACAAATATTTAAGAATCGTTACTTGAGAATTGTACTCGGCTATTAGTTCAATTATTATTAATTCAACCGAGGAGAGGGCTCATCTTTCGTCGATGTCCTTTGTTTACCACGCCATTCAAGATCTCCTTATAGTCGCTCAAAGGATGACAACGTGTGGTGGATAATGTTTTCGATTTTCATATAAATATAAAATAGCCTAGATGAATAAAACAATCTCTTGCTGCGCCTAGGCGAAGGACGGAATTCTTCCAGCTAAAACCAAGATGCACTTTAAGAAAGCACCTTTTCTCGTATCATTAATTTCTCTAGCTCTTAACACTGGTCACGGCTCTCCCGCAATGCTCCCTTAAATAAGATCTGGGATTGTAATCTACACTGAAAGCTAACTTTCTTGGATTCAATGCTAATTGCTCTTTATGGTCATAATATTGGATAGTTAGGGCCAAAAGCAATCGATATTATCGTTCTCCAAGCGAAACAAATACAATCGATAACATTCTAAATAGTGGAACTTAGGCAATATCGATGGTATTGGCACCGTCCCTTTGTACCAAGTGGCGCACCACAAAAATGTACGCACGGCGCTTATCATGCATTTGGTTTAACTTTTGAGAGTGCGCCGATCCATTCGATAAGGGCAGGAAACGTATCGGAGATATTTTCCCACCCGTTCACTTTTTCTGGCCCCATCATCAAGACGAACTTAAACGTCCTTTTTTGCCCACCCCACGCTCAAGAGCTACGTAAACTGTCTCAGTTCTCAATTACATTGGGTTAATGGATGTTAGGCGTGCAAAAACAGTTGAGTGGCTCCGAGCGCAATGAAAATAACTCCGTCGTGACGCACCTTCGTGAGTACGGAAGATATTTTTCTCTGTAAAGTGCATTTTAATACGTGTGGGTACTCGCTTTTTCAGTTCATTTCGACTGGGTACCATTGATTTCATGCGCTGCTGGCGCAAATCAAATTTCATTAATTTTTTATTACCTTGTGTTTCTTCCCTCGACCGCGTTGTCCTTTCACCACCTCCATTATTCTAAGCGGAATTGCGGGTTAATATACGTAGTACCCGGAGAAATATTTCTTGATACGCGATATCACGATAAGGAAGAAATTCGGTGTTAATAGGATTTTTTCGGTACAGTCCAATACGTTAAATAAAATCACCGAGAAATGTGGCTCGATTTTTATGCTAGTAGTTACCACATCTTTTACACATCTGTAAGCCATTCTCCCTCTTAATTTTTGCATCATCATCTCATGGCACTTAATTTTAGCCTTGATCCGGAAACTACTTCTACTCAACCTCAAACCATAAATTATTAGCATAAATTCTTAGCTAGATGTATCTTTTTGGCAAGGTGTTTCATTTTTCCTCATTAGTCTCTTGTTTTATAGACTTTACATGTATTGTATACTCACCTATGACTTGAAATACGGCTTACCTAATGTTAGCGGAGAGCATTTAAAATGTCAAGATAAGCTTATTTTACCCTTAGCAAACTGAAACAGTTTTTAACTAAATTACAGTGTATAACATTTTTGGGAAGCACATTCCGATTGAATCAATTAGTAGACTATGTGTAGGTAGGAAATGCCCAAATTCACTCATTATCTCTCATTTGAACCCATTCATGGTTGTTTGTCACCCTGATAACATGCGCTGTAATTGAAAACGAGTTTTTTAGAGCTTATTTTGCAAAGGTGGCGAATGTACTTGCATTTTGATATTTGCCAAGCCTAGAGAAAATTTTCACGACATTCACTTTCTGGTATTCCTCAGGAAACATAATTTTGTCGCATGGATTGTGATATTTCACGTGAGAACACTTGAGACGATAAGCTTTTTTAAATGAATAGGATGGTTTCAGGCGTCACTTTGTGGAAGCGATTCATTTCGGAAAATAAATACTTGGTTATTCCACATATACGAGGGTCATCCGGAAAGTAGTACCCGTTCGTGCCGCATGAAGTGCTGACGACGCGAGTAGCCGCTGGACGAGGTCAGATAGCTTCAGTGGCTTGTCTGCCTTCTCTGAGCCAAGTTGCGTGACGCTAGCATTGCCTGTGTTGTTTCTGTGATTGTTTACAATGTTTAAAAAAATTGAGAACGCCGCCAGTTGTGAAGTGAGGGCAGTGATTAAATTCCTCAATGCAAGAAACGTTCGCCCATGTGATATTCATCGCCAATTAAAGGAGGTGTATGGAGACAATGTAATGGACGAGTCGTCTGTTCGGCGGTGGTGTCGCAACTTCAACATGGGGAGGGGGAACACACACGACGATGAGCGTTCGGGGAGACCGTCTGTCATTACAGACCAACTGGTGAGCTCAGTTGACGAATTCGTGAGGAACGATCGGCGCGTCACAATTGATGACATCTGTGAGCATTTTCCCAATGTTTCTCGAACAATTGTTCATGAAATTGTTAAACACCATCTGCATTATGCAAAAATTTGTGCAAGATGGGTCCCTCGCGTATCTCAATGAGCTGGCGGCGAAGGACTATGCAGCAGGAATACAGAAACTTGTCACACGTTATGACAAATGCCTTAATTTGCTTGGAGATTATGTTGAGAAGTAGTTTAAAGTATCCTCTTTCAAATAAAATTTTTTATGTTTGTTAATATTTACTTTTGTGGCTTTATTTCACGAACGGGTACTACTTTCCGGATGACCCTCGTATATGTGGAATAACCAAGTATTTATTTTCTGAAGCTTTTTTTACATAAATTGTAGGGCGGAATGGGAAAGATATTTTTTATGATAGTACCCATGGTTCATCAAACATTATTTATTGCTTTCTTCAACTCTCCTAGATTTTTCGTCAAACACTGCCTGGAAGATGCACTGCGCACAAACTTTCCGATTTTTCCGTGGTGGGAAAGCAATAGCCCAGAAGAGTCGAGAGAAATGATCACCACCTCCATTACCATCCATGTCCGGATTTCCGCCGAAATATATGATACTGTAGTTAAGCTAAGTTTGCGTATTAAATTAAATATATTTCGGCAAGAAAGCTCTCCGATTCAGGTAAATTTCTGAAAATATGTTAATTTGTATCAAGACTTCATGGTCATTATCTGAATATTTTGATTCAATTTATCTTTCCTGCCTCGGGGGAGTAATTTGTAAGGTGTTCAGCGTTAACATCTCGTACATGATACAGAGTCGATTCCCACTTCGCTTCGCAGGGAGCGCAATGACTGTACTGGAGGAAAATAGTAGTGATATTTATAAACTCTAAAAGGGAAGTGTTTTACAACAATTTATTGTCAGGCTATTTTTATCTGTCAACCATTTTCTTTTATACGAATACAGTGTTAAGTGAAGAAAACATGATCGTATTTATGTGTCTGTTCAGGAGCCTGTTTCTCTTTCAATAAACGGGAAGTGAAACATAATCAATGCTATATTTGCAAATATTCCAATGCGGTATCAAATTTTATTTAGAAATGAGTGTCAAGATGCAAGCAGTTCCTGCCACAGTTACTCCAGTTAATATTTCTATGCAATATATTGCATCATGATAGTCCGTCAAGCTGCGGACAGCTTTGTTTTTAATTTCGCTAAATTATTTCACGGTAGCTTCTACCAATGAAATGCGTAGGCTTGAATTAAGATTGAAACAAAGTAATAACAAAGATTAACGAAGAATCAATTGGGCAGAGTGAAAAATTCCGCCTTCCTTCAGTGTTTAATCTTAATTTTAAAATATAGTTTGAGCTCCATGAGGCACCAGTACCTAACTTTGCCCAATCGAATCCGAAATGCATTGTCCTACGAATAATGGTTTTAGCATCGCGGGAAAGTGAAGTTCTCCATCTCCAGGAAACGGTGGAATATATAAAGAATCATTTCTTCGTATTGAGTAGTAAATATTCTTGGGAGAATGGCTTCTATGATTTACGCGCGTATACTTGAACATAATAACCCATTTACTTAGTTTTTAAGGAAATCCAATCGCGGTATGAGAAACAGATGCGGGGAAACGGTAGCCTCCGTGGGTTGCTACCGGCAACCTTGGAAGATTCCAATTAGCGATGGATCCTTTATCAAATATTCCTTTAGGATTTCATATGCGTAGCAGGCAGGCTCTTTAGCAGTACATACTTGCCTCTTTACAGATCACCTACTTTCTATTTGTATTGCAAGCAGATGAGTTTTAATGGTGTACGTGCCCACAATTTTAGCCCTAAGTCAAAATGTTTCCCTCTCCTGATCCAAAAGAATATTGACGCAGGAATGTGAATGCATTAATATTTCTTATCACACTCGTCCGCACCACCTACGCTCTTTGGTTACAACTATTCTTAATTCAAATAATACGCTGGCGCTGTTGAAATAAAATATCAATAGCACACACACACACATACATATATATATATATATATATATATATATATATATATATATATATATATATTTATTTATTACCAATATGCATAAAATAGGATATAGTCATGAATGGATGGATCATGACCAGGATTAAGAGTGGAATCTTTGGTAATTTTTCTTGAGGACTCTCATTTATTTCCATGAATACAAATTAGGTATAGGCGTTGAGTTGCGAGTTTTGTCCGGCGCTATTTCCATCACATGGCTCTGATTCCATTTTCTCCACGAGATTGCAGCACAGGAGATGAAATATAATATGGCATGTATAAGGGTGATCTACACCAGGTGTGCCTTAAGGTCAAAGGCCTCTCCAAAGAATATTTGTATCAACCCTGAGTTAAAAGGATCTAATATTCCTTTAACATGAATTGTCACTCGCATGAAACGTGACCGCTATGAAGGACGAATAAATCCACAAATAAAATATTTCCTTATGTATTATGAAATCTCACATTTTCGCGGATCGATCATACGCGAGTAGTTAACTTATTGAAAATAATTTCGAAACAGATACGCTCCATATTCATGAAAATTTTAAACTATGCCGGAATAAACATTTTCAGCCGTTAGAAGCTGACCATTTCTTTGGGTAAGGATGTCATTTCAGGATCTTCAAATTTATTGGTGAAGAGCTGTCATGATTCCCATTTCTCTATCGGGTTTCTTCCCCATTTTATTTATTCATCTATGAGGTTAAATGGCCAATATTTATCTTTAGGTTGCCTTTTCAAAAAGACGAACTATTTTTTCTTGCCACTGCATCAGCTTTTAGCGTGAACAATTAATTTTTCTTTGATAGGTGATTTTTTTTAAGAGAGAAGAGCTAACCTTAGAAGTTCATCGTTGCCATTCAGAAAAAGAAAGGATTGGCAATTGTGTAAACATTGGAGCACTCTATTGACAACTTATGTATGCATCAAAAATTATGACAATTGCATCAACGTGGGTTATCAATCCGTAGATTGGTTTGTAGCAGCGATCCAAACTCTCCTGTTCTTTACTGCCAATTCTTCATTTCCTCACAGTTCCTTGCAGCAACAGTTTCCATTGCCTTTTTCTCAATTGTAGCATTCTTCTTTAATTATTTTCTTCCATATTTCATTCAATTATGATCTCCTGTCAGCTATCATGTGCCTTAGAATTTGTTCAATCGGTTTCCCTCTTCTTCTCTTTAGGCTTCTTTCTGCAACCACTCTTCGGTATACTTCTTCAATTGTTACTTCTCTTACCCTTTTTATTTTAATAATTCTTCTGTGGTAACTCTTTTCCATCACCTCGAATCGTGTCTTTTTTCTGCTGCACCTATGGTCCAAGTCCCTCATCCGTAGAAAATAAGCCTCCACAGACTCTATAGGAATAACTTCCATAAGTCTGCGCTGAAACCATTTTCTGTTATTAATTACATATCCTAATAGAAAACCTCCATTTCTATTTTGCTTAATATATCCCTCCTGAGTTTTCCATCGCTAGCGATCCTGTTTTCTAAATAGCAAAACTTTTTCACTTGTTCCAGTGTGTCTTTCCCTGGTAATACTTGGAGATTTTCTTCCCTACTTAGAAAATGTACCATTATCGAAATTAAGAAGAGCATCCTCTAGTAAGTATCGGGCGCATTCAAACAAATGGGAGATTACTCTTATGTAACGGGTAGACCACCTGCGATGAGAGAGCATTTAGTGGAAGACGGGAGGCGGAATAACCCGAGCGTAGTGAGCTCTTCATCAGAAAAACTAACTGCTAACGGCAAATGTCGCTAGCTTGGGCATGAGGAAACGGTTCTCAAAAACCTATATAAGGAGTTGACGTTTCTACGGCTGGGAGATATGGACGAGCAGCAAGCCTCAGAGAAAAACGATGGAAATGTGACGTTACAGAAAAAAGAAAACGGTTACACTGAGTAATTATGGAAAGGTCCTCCGCAGTTGAGGTGAAGAGAGACCATTGGAAAAGGCAAGAAGAGGAAAACAACGGAGTTATAAATTTCCCCGAAAAAAGCTTGCTTATTGATGGTATCATGGATGGATATTGAAGGAACCACCGTAAGGGTGCGCTATAAGCAAAACTCCAAAAACGACGTATTCTAGTTTCGTGGGATGGAGAGGACATGGGCCAAGCAACTGCGAAGGAATGCTGATGTTGAACAGGGTTGATGGTTCCTTGGATGGTTACTGGACACCACTCATCGGATTGATGACGTAAAGATGCCATTAAACAAATGAAATATGAACATTACGAAATGATGATGTCCGTGAAATTCAAAAAATCGTTTCCTGCGAACTTTCGTAAAAATACCGATAAAATTAAAAATAATGTTCTGTCATTTTCAAGATAATTGTTGATTCCCCTCATTGTAACATCTAAGTATTTTTATTTTAAAATTTCAAATACATTTAAAATTCCATATCAAAAACATAAACATTTTTGAAACAATGGAGGAAAAATGTTATGTGGCTACAATATATTTTACATTGATGTAGCATTGATAATTTTTGTGGCAGCTAAATTGAAAACTGATGGAATATTTTCAATTTTTTTCTGAGTATTGCTTTAATTAAAAAAAAATAGTGCGAATCCTTTTTATGACTTACCTAATCTATAACCTCTTCTAGTTTATATTTCTTCGCGGTCACTTCAAGCCAGTTCATTCTTATTTCAGCAGATACCCATATTCATCACATTTTTCTCCTTTTATTCATAAAATAAAAATTTTGTTTTTGTGCAAAAGGTCCTGGTATTTCAAAGAACAGATCCAGGGTATCATATAACACTCGGTCTGCTCTCATAGCGAAATACTTGGGTTTGAATTCATTAGTGATTGATTGGTCGAAAGGCAAGGTTTTCAACTTCTTCTTCTGGTGAAATTTTTCAACCATTGTGCTTTTCCTTTTGCAGTTTAAAACCATATTCCTTAAACTGAAAGGATACTTTTCAGAGGAATCAATAGTACAGGATCTTTTTGTTTATGGGGATTAGGTTTTCACATACTTTATTTTCAAATCAACAAGTAATGAAAACGATCATAAGCGTAAGGAAATATTATTATTGCTATCAATTTTATTTGAAAATAACTTAAATTAAGACAATATATATATATATATATTATGTTTATTATATACACAATGGCATTACTTATCATTCCCCTGTCCTTGCAGTTTTATGTACATTTAACAAATGGCTTGACTTGAATTTTTTGTACCTTGGTCCGGGGATAATTACCAACAGATACTCAAAGACATGAGGCTGACAACTGCGGACCAGGCTGTGTCCAACTCTTTCTCCTTTTTTTTTCTTTACTGATGCTTGAATTGCCCTCTCCTATTTGTGTTTAGGGTCGATCAACCTCGGTGAATGCACGTGGAAATGAATCTGGTTCCCCTGAACTCTTTTTGCCTATTCATAATACTGAGGGGATTATCGCCGTGTTTCATATTTCCGACACAAAACCATAAAAAAAACAAAGGTTTTGCGGATGGCTCTTATCGTGGGATTGCACTTGAGGGAAATAGATAACTTTTATTACGTTAACCACGGCAAACTGTAGTGTTTTAAAATGCAAAGTTTGGCATAGGGTGTGAGAAATTGGTGATAGGTGATGAATTTTTTTTAAAGTCTTAGATGATAATTGAATAAATAAATAAATATTAAAAAAACCATCAAAAGCACAAGTTACTCTCCCTTTTAAAATAAAGTTTGCGGGATGTTGGATATGTCATTTGTTGAATTTGCGTGAGGAATAAAAGTCTTTGCTTCGGTTTCAGTCGCTTGAGAATGGATCCATAGGCTAACCATGCACCACGTTAGACGACAAACGAAAATATAATCTCCATTTGAATCTGATAACTTTCGGTGAAAAGTTAATTCTTCAGAATAATTACTAGACATTTGAATCACACGAGCGCGTAGTTCCGTTGCAAGGTTGAAACATTTGCAGCCGAAAACGTTGCATCGTCGGTATAGGCAAAGTATTTGTGAAATTACAGTTACATTAGAAGAATTGTTTGCTTTTAAAAGTCAGTGATGCATTGAAAAAATATTGGAGCCCAAATTTCTGCAAGAGGCTGAATTTTAATTAAGAAGGGCACCAGAATACAAACTCGTGATGATTTGCTATTGACGTCTATTATGGTATGCAATCTTAGAAAAGATATTTCAGACAGTAATTTTAAAGTTGGGTACTAAAATAATTTAAATATATCGACCACATATATTTTACTGGACGTATTTAGTAACCTGCTGATTATTAAAACTTGGAAAACACTGCAAATTCAATATTATTCTTGGCTATCACTCATTGAAGATTTTTATCATCGTTTACCTCATCTACGCTGCATGGCAAGAAATGAGTTCCCCTCAATGGCGTCATTTCCTCTGCAATTTGAGCAAATTATAACTTCCTCCTTTCAGGAAAAATTCCTAATTCCCGTAAAAACATATGCATTGAAGTATTGAGCTGCTTTGGGTATAGGTGTATAAATATACAAAACACAAATGTATGTCGTTTTTAGCCCATTGGTTTTTTTAGCACCTAAAGAGATGGGGCGTTAACGCTCCATCCCTCCGGCGAAGTAACGAGCATTCCTTCCCACTCTTCACGGTGAGAGAAGGTGGCCTTAGCTGTGACAGCGATCGAGAAATAAACAGATTTCAACTAAACGATTGTTAATGCCACCCGAGACATTAGATTCTAGGGCGTTGGAACAAAAACGTTTACAAACTACCTATCTAATGATTATAAAAATACACTAAAAAAAATAACGATGCGCTCACTGATCGTCGCATCACCAGAATGAGACACTGACAAGCATATTTCACACTCGAAAACGAGGTTTCCTTTTGCCTTCTGAAAATTAGTTTTGCCCCATCATGCTGTCATAATTTGACTCGTCCAAAAGACGACCGCGATTGAACCAAAAGATGTACAAGTTGAAAAGAAAAGTCGGACTCTGAAAAGCTTGATTTACATCGTTGCAGCACTCGCAATTTATTGATTATTCCTACAAACTGCAGATGATTTGTTTAAAATATCATAAACTTTACCCGTAGAGAATGGGCTTTAGATGCTTCCCTCAAGCTTCAAGAGCGCAACTACCAACTTTCAATCGAGCGAAGAAGAAAAAATGAACGGGAAAAAAACTGAGAATAGCAACAACCATTTTTTAATTACCCCGAAGTTGGTAACTCTACTGCTCAAATGAACCAAAATTAGTGTCTGTCGTAACTAGAGCGCGCCCTATGCGCTTAAGGCATATAAATGGTAACCGTTTGCCCTTATAATTATCTTTCATAAATCGTAAAGAAATCTATGCAATAATTATTGTGCTGCCCTCGGGACACCCCGTTTCAACTCGGTTTTTTTTTTAATTTATTGATTTTACGCCCTGAATTGGCTCCGAAAGTGGGCATGTGTCCACGACCCACGTGGAAATTTAATCGAAACCTCTTGCCCCAGCGCGCATCATTCCCACCCCGCGAACCAAGTGAGGAAACAAAAGAACCTCGTTCCCGGTCGCGCGCAACTTTCGTGTGAATTACGCTTCTTTCCACGCCTCAACCGATGACGGACGAAATAACCAATGGCGTCCATTTCTTGATATTATTTTTTTCATAACAAATATGTCGCTTGATGATGTGTGTGCGTGTGTATGTGTGTGTGAGTGGGATGGGGACGGTGAGTGTGGGGCATGAGGGGTGATTTATTATTTTTTTTGGGTTTGCTGATGAGGAGGACAATCGTTTTTTATTATTATTTTCTATGCAATAATATCAATATAATATCCTGAGAGGGGGCGCACGTGAGCATTACTTGATCAGGGGGTGGAGAAAATAGTAACAATAAAAAACAGCGGACGTCACGAACGACCAAGAATGCGTGAAAATTATTTTTTCAAAACAAAAAAAAAACAAAAAAAAGTCTTTCGCACTCCCAAATCCTCCATCTTCCCCTGCGGCGGTCACGACGTTCGTCGGCTTTTTATTCCCTTCTTCTACTCCTCTGCACCTCCTCCACGTCCGCTTTCGACTCCTCCTCTCTCCCCCCTTCCCTTTCCCCCTCTCTCCGGAGTTTAAAAAGAGATTGAATTAAATCACCTCCGGGGGGTGTGGGGTCAGAGGTGAGGCTTTCGCGTCACCCCGCGGGGGACTCCTCAGAATCGGGGGCGCCTAGCGGGCGGTGTCACAGGCAGGGCGCCCCCCTCTTGCCGGCGGAGGACCCCCTGGGGGGTCGTACGCAGAGCAGCACGGAGAGGAGTGCGGAGAGGAGGAGGAGGGCGAGGGGGAGGATGAGCGCGGCGGCGAACCCTGGGGTGGTCATGCAGACGAGGCCGCGCGGCGGGGCGCCGAATGTGAGAGTGGGCACGGCGCTTTCGGAACCTCCGGGTGGTGGCACGGGGAAGGAGAGGTCACCGGGGGAGACGACGCGGATGGCCCGGTCCAGGCCCACCTCGCCGCCGTCGTCGGACGCCCTTCGCACTCGGCGCCGCTCCTCTCGCGGCCTTCCCCCGCGGTATCCCTCGGGGGGCACGCCATAGATCTCGGGCGGTGGTTCCAGGGGAGGCAGGGCAGCACCAGGGGTCCCGTCCGCGCACTGATCCGGACACTGATACCTATGAATACGATCAATGAAGGGTGCGTCATTTAAATATTTATCCTTCCTCATCGTCCACGCATGATATGAGGGACGCCTTCCACCAGATGACGTGGTAATCAGCCGAAATTCCGATGTCTGACCCTTGTTAAGGTCCTCTCAGAGCTTTGAGCGAGGACAGAGTCAACAAGCCACATAATCATCGGACCTCAGAGAAAAATTAAGATTTAAAATGGATAGATAAACAAAAATGTCAACAGTAAACCTATTAGAGTCGCAGTTTCACGTTCACACCAATGCCTTGACTTTCACTCTGAGTTCGAACCCCAGTCCGGATGAATGCTATTTTTCAATGGGAAAATCGAATACAAGTACTTGTAAATCGTATGAGTTTTTGACGCTGATTCAGGGGAAATAATGTTGCCCCGCTTTGCAATGAACTGCCAGGACCTCAATGAAGAGCTATTAAAATTGACTGCCGAACAGAGGGATATAAGGAGTCCTTTATCCATCCTCAGGTGTATAAATAATAGATCACGTTTTCAAACATCCGAAAAATTAAAATGATTCCGAATAACATTAATAATTGCAGACTACACCGATGGATGGTGACCTATCCTACACCCCCTGCCACACGCACTAGTTGCGGCTTGCAGGTTAAAATGTGAATGTACCAGTGGGGCACGGTATCCTCAGAGCTTTGCTCAGGATTGATTTCACATAATTTTTCTCAAATTTTCAAACTCCACCCCTAGTGCCCTTGAAGTTACGCTAAAAAGACCTAAAATACCTAATGCTTCTTACCATTCATTCTAGCAATAATTCCGCAGAAAACTCCTCTCTCAGCGTGATGATTCAGGTTTTTACCACAGCGGCAATAACAGCGCTCGCTAGACGCTTAAGATTCCACTCATCACAGAAAGTAAGTTAAACATGTGCACGAAAAGAGCCAAAGAGCATAATATTCATGGTAGAATGGGGATATAAAATGCTTGCACGTCGATACAATACCAAGCTACTTGCACCGCTGGCTGAAGCGCAACGACTTCATCGTCATTTCCTCTTAACTAAATGGGTCTGGGAAGGCATCCAACATTGCCGATTCATCAACTTTCATTTTCTCATTTCTCCTCGAGGACTCTAATCAATGAATAGGTAGAACATCGAGCTTAATACTTTTCCAATAAAAAGCTGCAAATCCACTGATCAAGACCCTTTAAGATATTTTCTTTCGTCAATGAAGTAGATTATTTATTCAGTTAAATTACACATTCATGGACGTCATCGCTATTAGACCACAGAACGCCAACCGAAGGCCATTCATGTGTTCATAGATGGAGCAGTGCACACTCGGACATACACTCGTAGATTTGAATAATTTATTTTGCATTTCCTAGTAAAATAGAATTTCATAAAGCCCTATTGCAAAACGAGGTCTGTCTGTTATTGATTAGCGCTCTATTCATATTGAAAAACAATTTTGTTGGCAAATGTAGAGTGAATTTTCCTCAAAACGGCTTCTGTTTAATTCAAGTGAACATATAACACATTCTCAGTTAGCCTTATCTGAATTCTCTCAGTGGATCAATTAGTATGTACAGTTGAATTTGCAAACGGTACTTGAATGGGAATCTTGTTTTCATCAGAAGCAAAGGCTGATTGGGCTAATTTTGTCCCTCTAATGAAAACAATATTGATTTCGTCACTTCTGTCGTTCATTCATTCTCCTTTGTTTCAAAATAATACCCTGTTCATGGCGAGTCTCTGAATAACTATGGCAACTTTCGTATGACCGGTATTACATAAAAGTCACGCTACATTTTGGTTTACCATTCCTTTACCCTTTGCTTTTAAATTTTACCCTCTTGCGAACAATATTTTATATACTTTATGAACAAGTTGTTCGACCATGTTAAATTGTGTGCCTAATATTTTTCAACTATTCTTTGTTGGAAATTGCATCCTCCCAGGTTAGTATTTCGGTATTTAATTAGTTATATACTGACAATTTTTTCTTACTTAAAGTTTTCAGATCAACTCACGGAGTCTTTGTGAGTAATCGGATAGGTTTAGACTTAGATTCGGATGTACTCCAGCATGGGCGTTTAAGTTTACATGAATTTCACGATCCCCTGGGCGATGGTTAATTTATGATTAATTTAAATATTCAGACTTTACATTAAGGCAGAATCTTCAGTAAAAAAAACTTCAAATATCAAGTAGTTCGTAAAACATTCAGAAAGGTGAACATATTTTCAAATACTAACTACTGATTTATTCTAAAGCATCGCAATTTGGTCTTCTTTTTGACAAATGAAAATCACCAGAAAGTGGCATGAATTTATTCTACAACTTGCTTGGGAATCCAAGAAATTATATAATAAATAACTTATCGAAATAATAACAAATATTTTATCTGATTCTATAAATTACATTTAGAAAACATAGACATTAAAAATGAAAACCCTAGAGTAAATAATATTAAAATAAAAAGACAATAGCAAACAAAAGCATTTTAAGACATATATTATTCGCCTTTTTTATAAATGATTATTCATTCCCACGCCAGTAACACCAAGTGATGCCAATATCACGTTCCGCCTTTCGTGATGACAAAAAGTGACATTGCAGCCATTAGACAGATCTTAAATTTGGTTCTTGAAATTTCTGATGTCGGTCATTTTGTAAATACTATAGTGTATATATCCTTTTTTTCTATTTCTGTTTCTCTGTGAACATACTTTGTCCCCATTTCTTTCGTGCTACCCTTCTTGAAATCTACAAAAAATTGTTTCCTTCGAAATCCTTTTGGAGCCACAGAATATTTCATGAATTATTTCATCTCATACAGTCAAGACTGTACGCTACCATGGTTTCCCAATGCACATATATCAATCTTCCCATGAGGAATAAGCAGAGAGATACCAGTCTTTAATTTGGTCTTTGGTTGATTGCTCGTATTTCTGCTGAGAAGTTTTATCTAGATTTCGGTAACATTCTTGAACACGCACATTACTTTATCCGTGTTTGAGGGTGCAAACTTGCCGTATACTTCAATATTCTAATTAATAGTATATTGCTGCATTATTTTCCCACTCTAATATTATATTATGAACCAATATGCCCTCATATCGATGATGGAACAACGATTAAAATTTCTAATTTAAGGTAAAATGACTATAATACACATAAATATGTGGATATAAAAAAACAAAAATATACTAATTCTTGTGTAAAATACTAAAATATCTTCTCACGTTATCAACACTTTTTAACCGCTGAACAAGGAAAAAATGATGGGAAAGTGTAAAAAGCTTTACAGAACTGCTAATTTCATTGTAGCATTAGAAACCATTTTCGTATAATCAAGTTTAAATTTTAAAAAAATCAGATATTCATTCAATAAAACATTCAATCTTGTTTCACCAGAAACACATTAATGGAAGAATCTTATAGTACTCGTTCGACATTATGTTATCTTGTTGTTTCTTTCTAACTTCCTAAATGGCAGTGAAAAAATAACTAAAAGTGATGTGTTCTCATTCAAAAGCTAATGCAACCCCATTATTTTCATTGATTGATTTACGCGAATATCATGAATATCATCTCAAATAATAAAATTTACAAATTATAGAGTTATCTGATAAAACTCTGGGAATAGAATCTTTTGATATGATTGGAAAACTGTTATTTACGAAAATATTATTAAATGTTATGAATTCAACACAAAAAAATGTCCATTTTCAACACTTCGCAGTATGCTTGAACTTAAAACCATACTTCTACAATTAGCAAGGAGATTTCTAAGTCCAATTTACATCTCTAATGATCTCAAGCCAGATATTCGTAAACAAATGAGTTGCTCTTAATATTTTTTCGATGCGTTGTAAGTGAATAACAATGGCAAAATTAATTAAGATTACAAATGAGTAAGTTGATCGGTTTTTGCTCAAAAACGTCATCCAAAAGTACAGTAACTCACCTGCAGATCTGAATGGTGCACTGGAAGTGTACCTCCATCGAATCTGGGAATTTGAACGCCTGGAAATGCGCGTAGGATAGCACGGATGCAGATGCTCCAAAATTCTTGATTTTGGTGAATCTGGACATCAGCTTCGGTCTTACGACGCATCCCCTCCTGCGAAAAGATGTATTTCTTTAACTTCAGGGAATAATATCCAATCATAATATTAACAAGTTTATTATTCCATATTTGTGGAAAAGTTTGATATTGTTTATATCCATGAACGAAATCCAAACACATTTTAATTACGAAAAAATACGAATTAATTAATATTTTACGTAAACCGACAATTTTATTTCTGTGCTTATTTACTATCATTTATACTTTTCTGAACTGCTGACCATGCATATTTTAATAAGCATAATCAATTAAATAACTTTCAATATATATTAAGATAATTGTGATGAAATTGACCAAAAATAGTAATGCATTCTTCTAAAAGTCAACTGTATAGGCACTTGTATGATTTATTTTATTTATTCCTATACTTATTTGTCATAATAATGAATTAATAATTTAAAATTCTAAATAATTTAAACTTACGTAGTGCTACTGAAATCATCCCTTATTTTAATCATATTGCTTTACTCAAACTTGTTACTGGATGTATTAACATGTGACACATTACCAAGTCTTTCCAAGAGTAATGATAAAGATTTAAGTTTGAAAGAATGACAACGTGTGATAATCAAAATATATGCACAGTTAGCTAAATGCGTAAGTCGTACGCTCAGCAGACATCACACCCACGAAGAGTTCATTTTCCTTGTGTCAGTTTTTCAAAATATCGTGACTCACTGTCATGTAAAATTGTCGTAGTATACTTAATTTGTATTCTTATTTCGTTTAAAAATATTAATGCACCCATTCAAAATTTTTCTTGATTATTTCCAAGAAGCCCAACATATAAGTAGGATAAACAGCAATCAAATATTGCATTTACCCTAAAATAGGAACAGAGCCAAGAATAGAACGTATTTCCCATTAGAATTTATCCAAGAACTTCCCATTAGGAATACCATGCAAATTTATCATTTAATCTCGTAATAATTATAAAAATCAGTGAATCATTTGGCTATTCACTGGGATTAATCTCCCTGAAAATTGAACTATATTGCGTAAATTTGAAGTGAATCCTGGAACAAATTTAAAGTTGGAAGTGTTGTTTAATTTTTGACGCATGTGCCATTTGCTCAAGGGTGCACGAGCAACCCAGGACATGGACTGCCTACAAAATGAAGTTTCTTTAACTTGTTGTGAGTAAATATGATTAAAATAAGAGGTATTTTCTTCGGAGATAATTTGAACATGGTTCTGCCCAATCGCTGTGCATCTTCACATAGAAGAGTGTGAAATAATGGGACCTGAACTGGCGGAACACCATTACTAGATGACCTCGGATTCGGAGAGTTACCTGTCAACGAGCTGTATCGGTGCCCTCTTTCCGTCGTGCGCCATGCAATTCCTCACCAGCATGTCGAACTTAGAGTCGTCGTCCTTGATGGCCAGCACCATCGTCATGGTCTGGCCTATCTTGACCAGGCCGGAGACCTCTGATGCCCAAGGGCCTCGTCCAACCTGCAGGCATAGTGTTTAGGTTAGTGCTATCAATGAATGATTCCATCTCAGCGATTAATTTTAAACCTGAACTGAATATAGTACCAATCCATGAGCATGACCATCATATTTTACTTCTGAACTTTATGCATACATTAATGCATGAAAAACTGGAGATAAATATGCGTCATTTAAAATGATTTCATAAAAATATTACAATCAAAGCACGCACGTGCACAGATTCGAGCATCAAGGGCATAGGCAGACTTATCGCGGAAAAAATTGAGATTACTCCAGTTACGTATTTTGAGCTTTGAAGTTCAGTATATTTAAAGTATAGGAAATCGAATTACAAGATGCCTCGATGGATGTGGTCTCAATAAGCTTTTTTCAGAATTGAATGAAATTATTAGCATGAAATAGTTTCTGTCGGTAATGGTTAAGTAAATTAAAATTCATTGTCTGTTACTATATTAAACTAATAATCGTTTTTTGTACTTCAAGCTTGAAAATGTTTGTAACAGCCACCGTTTAGTTGCATTCAATTGTCTTTGAAAGACATAGTAGTAGTAGTTTTTAGGGGAGGCGACCGACAGCTGAGGTCATTTGCGCCATAGGGGATGGACAGGAAAGGATGAAGGGTGGAGAGAAACCCGGCGTCGGCATTAGCCTACTCTTTACGAAAGGCGCCAAGGGGTCCGCAGCTTAACGTCCCATCCGACGGACGCCGTACTCACTCAAAGTGCCCTCCACAAAGCACCTCAAGTAGGGATCGAGATACCTCTGAAAAATATTCAACACCGCCGGGATTTGAACCCGCGCCCTTGAAAGACATTAAATAATAAATAATAAGCCTTCGTTTGTTGCACCTAGAGAGCGTAACTGTTCATGAAATTGATAGAGAGCTATGATATTTATTGCACATATTTTACAAATTTCCCAATAAGCATACAATTTTTAATGAGTAGGAAACTTAGGAATCGCTGAATACAAGTATTTGTACTTTTTGTTGATATGCAAATTTTCAAAGACAGTCGAAAAATACGGACCACAAATATTGTTAGCAATTGATCTTTTGTCTTAAAATATAAAGCATTGATAGCCCGGAGTTAAGTATACCATAAGATTAAAAACAAAATAGGAAACAAGTCGTGGCATTGTAATACCTTGGCTGTCTTCTTTAAGGAAATGGTTTTCAAAAGTTAATATTAGTGTCTTGCGCATGTGCAGTTTTTCCAGGTGCAAAATACTGAATCACCTACCACGTGAATTAAAATTTTGCCTACAACAGCATTTGAGTGCCAGCACAGATTTTTCATCCCATCAGGAGTCTGTATGACCTTAGATAGGGTGGATAGAGTGGGGGAGTTTGTGAGTGGTTGGTGAAGGGATGGGGGAGAGGAAGACGGAGCTCACCTGTATCTGCATCCAGCATCCCACATTGTCACCGGCGAAGTCCGCTCTCACCACGTCGAGCATGTCCACGGGGAACGGACGGAAGGTCACGGACTTCTCGTACTGGTCGTGCCAAGTGCAGCGGAGCTTGCGAGCCTGGTCCCACACCTCCTGGACCTGCGACGGGAACGAGAGACGGGAGCTTTAGCGTTGGGGGGAGGACGGAGGACCAACGGGGGGTGCAACTGGCAACAGGGGGCCTGATTGATATCCCGGGAAGGGAGGCCAGGGGAGCAAACCATTTCTCCGACCAGCGCACTCGGCGAGCACGAGACGTCACTCCGATCTCACTCGCTTCAAGTTTTTATATCTCTCGCCGGGTGACCCTGAGTAAACAAGGTTTTTCTCCCACTTCGAAGAGGATGAGGTCAGCTATTTTCAAAGATTCAGGTGTGGAACACAAATCTAGAGACGCCGAAATGGATTATATCAGCGGTTGGTCGCAGTGTAAAAAAATATTCACCTCATGAATAATTGGTTCATTTGTATACGCAGTTAAGATCAGCAAATAATCTCTGGCATATGTATTTTTTCATTCTCTTTTTTCATTGAAAATCAATTTCTTTTCATTTAAAAGCAAGCATGGAGGATGTTCCCTTTAATGCATGTATAATAGTGTTATAGATGCGTATATGTCTTTTATCAAACCAAGGGTGAATTATTGCTGAATGATTTGGTCTTACACAATATGATTAACTGCATTGCAAATATACCTACGTCACATTTTTTGCTTCTGTTTGTATAACAAGTTTCAATTTTTCGAAAATTGTCCCCACATGATCAGTAAATAAATAGTCAAAATAATTTGCTATGTATTCAGTTATTAGAAGTTCCACGGGTCACGGGGAGATTAATTCGTTTCTGCATGATATTCGCGCTTGCAACTTCGCTAAACAATTTTTCGTCGAGGCAAAAGAAGGCCAAGACATGAAAACCAAATAATGATTAAAAAGGTAATGAATGCTATAAATTGATTACTCCACACCGATGTGTTCTGTGTGTGTGTGTGCGTACATATATATATATATATATATATATATATATATATATATATATATATATATATATATATATATATATATATATATATATATATATATATATATATACATACATACGAGGGTCATCCGGAAAGTAGTACCCGTTCGTGCCGCATGAAGTGCTGACGACGCGAGTAGCCGCTGGACGAGGTCAGATAGCTTCAGTGGCTTGTCTGCCTTCTCTGAGCCAAGTTGCGTGACGCTAGCATTGCCTGTGTTGTTTCTGTGATTGTTTACAATGTTTAAAAAAATTGAGAACGCCGCCAGTTGTGAAGTGAGGGCAGTGATTAAATTCCTCAATGCAAGAAACGTTCGCCCATGTGATATTCATCGCCAATTAAAGGAGGTGTATGGAGACAATGTAATGGACGAGTCGTCTGTTCGGCGGTGGTGTCGCAACTTCAACATGGGGAGGGGGAACACACACGACGATGAGCGTTCGGGGAGACCGTCTGTCATTACAGACCAACTGGTGAGCTCAGTTGACGAATTCGTGAGGAACGATCGGCGCGTCACAATTGATGACATCTGTGAGCATTTTCCCAATGTTTCTCGAACAATTGTTCATGAAATTGTTAAACACCATCTGCATTATGCAAAAATTTGTGCAAGATGGGTCCCTCGCGTATCTCAATGAGCTGGCGGCGAAGGACTATGCAGCAGGAATACAGAAACTTGTCACACGTTATGACAAATGCCTTAATTTGCTTGGAGATTATGTTGAGAAGTAGTTTAAAGTATCCTCTTTCAAATAAAATTTTTTATGTTTGTTAATATTTACTTTTGTGTCTTTATTTCACGAACGGGTACTACTTTCCGGATGACCCTCGTATATGTATATATATATATATATATATATATATATATATATATATATATATATATATATATATACATACATATATACACGAGTATAAACGACACATCGGTATGGAGATATTATGTACATGCATGTATACATGCACACAAATCGTTAAATTTTGTTCATATTTCCATATGAATATTATTTACTTGGTCCATACCAAAGTGTATACGCATATACAAATCATGGTTTTTTAATAATATTCGTGCTATGAGCCACCACAATGGTACCTATTAGTGGCAGTAAAAACATCGCCATATTTGCAAAGTGGGCTCAGAAATATAAATAATTGAATTTTTAAGCACTTACAAGTTCTCAATGAATTTCATTGAAGGACGGTTTCTTTTTCAAATTTTTATGCAGAACAATGGATAATTTAGATTTATCGGATGCCTCCGATAGGTACATAAACGGAGAGCAACCGATGGCCATATTACCCGCCAGCTCATTAATCCCAGTACATTTCTCTCGCGGGACGAGACGAAGCGAGGATGAGTGGGAGACGGGGAGGAGAAAGCGCTCTCTCGCTCACCTGTGGGTCGTATTGGATGACAACTGTATTCTCGAAGTACGTCCCGGAACCGGAATCTGCTCCGTATCCGTACAGGCCGTTCTCCGTGTTGCCAGTGGTTCCGCAAGACCTCACGCCGATGTCAAAGGTGGCCGAAGTCCTGCCCAGTCCCGCCGGGAGATGGACGCAGTGGCCGTTGGCGAAGTGGCCCTTGGAGAACACGATCCCGAAGAAGGGCTTGTCGAATCCCAAAAAGACCTGCCAAGTGAAGTGACATCGGGAGAGATGCACAGTGTGAATTATATGCGAATATATATACATACATACATTCGAACACGAAAACCCGCCATATGGCGACCAAATATTCATTCCAATGGAAATAGATATAAAGAAAATGGATAGGAAAACACATAAAAGAGCAACGATCCGGCAAGTCGAAAGATCCGGTGCTCAAGTCCCGCTCAAGGAAATATTTTTACACCCGTGATCTGCTCAATTCCGCTTTCCCCACCTCTCCTGTGTTCGTCTGTTATATAGTATGTGCTCCTATCCCTTTTCCTTATATCTATTTCCATGTGAATGAATATAATATATATATATATATATATTTTTTTTTTAAGGTAATCTACCGGTTAAGGTAGGTTTTTCGATGGACACAACTACCAAACAAATATTTTATTACTCCTAACAAAACACAAAATCCATCATCCTACTCTATATCAGGTCCCTCTTCATCTCTGAGTACTTTCTTCCCCCCTTCATCCCGTCCAACATCCCTATCCTGTTCCTTCCCTTTCCTCTTTTGCCCAACATTCTACCCTCTATCACAGTCTTCAACATCCCACTGCCGGTCAACACCCCCTTCATCCACTTTTCCTGCCTCCATAGGATTGCTCCCAACAAACCCCTCTCTTCGCCCACCATACCAAGTACTTCCTCATTTGTTTTCTTCTCTGTCCATTTCACCTTCTCCATTCTTCTCCACACCCACATTTCAAAAGCCTCCAGTCTACGTCTATCCTCCTGCTTCAATGACCACGTTTCCGCGCCGTACATAGCTACGCTCCATATCAAAGTTTTTACGAGTCTTTTCTTAACATCCTTACTCAGAGTCCCCGTCATCAACTCCCTCCTCCTTGTGAAAGCCTCTTTGCCTAGCGAAATTCTTCTCCTTACGTCCCTACTACTTGGACCGTGTTGGTCCAAAACACTACCGAGATACGTAAACTGTTCTACCTGCTCTAGTTTTTGCCCTCCTATTTTAATGTTAAGCTTGGCCTTTTTCTTTCTAGAAAATCGCATAACCTTTGTTTTATTAATATTGATTCTCATCCCATACCTGTCGCACTGAATTTCCAATTCACTCAGCAATGCTTGCAGCCCCTTGGCTGACTGACAAACTAAGGCTTGGTCATCAGCAAACCTAACTGATTTAACGAATTCCCCGCCCACTTTCATTCCTACCTCGAGTTCTTCCCATGCCTCTTTGATCATTTCCTCTGCATACAGGTTGAACAGCAACGGTGATAATGGGCACCCTGCCTTACACCCCTTCCTAACACTGCCCATCCTGACTCCCCGTTTCCCACCCGCACCTGAGCAGTCTGAGACATGTACAGGTTGCGGATTAGCCTCCTTTCCCTCCAATCTATTCCTATTTTCTGCAATATACTCATTAGTTTTTCCCAATTCACTCTATCAAACGCTTTTTCGAAATCTACGAAACAGGCAAATACCTCCTGGTTGTGTTCTATATTCCTCTCGATTAATAATCTCATTACTGCAATGGCATCACGCGTACCTCTCCCCTTCCTAAACCCAAACTGATCATCCCCTAAGTAATCATTTGCCCTACTCTCTATGCGTTTGTTTATGATCCTGAGAACAACTTTAGCTGCGTGGGATATCAAACTAATTGTCCTATAGTCCTCACATGACGTGGCCTGTACCTTTTTCGGAATCGGAACTAAAACTGCTCTCACAAAGTCTTCCGGCCAGATTCCCTCCTCATAAATGCTACGGATCAGCCCATATAGCCTCTTCCTCCCACATTTTCCTAAGCATTTTAAAAGTTCCACGGGAATGTTATCTACCCCCACGGCCTTATTTAGTTTCATCTCCCTTAATACCCTTTCTATCTCATTGTCTAGTATGCCTGGACCTAAGCTGTCTTCCTCTACGTCATTTTCTTTTTCAATGTCTATCTGTGTTGGTCTATGTTCTTTACTATACAGTTCTTCTATATACTCCTTCCATCTCTCTTGGATCTTTCCTGCGTCAACTATTACCTTACCCGCCTTATCTCTAACTATTAGCATAGCTCTTCCTTTCTTACTTCCCGATAAAGATTTAACTTTGCTGTACAGCGCACCGATTTCACCCTTCCTCTGCAGACTTTCCATATCCTCGCACTGCGTCTTCCACCATGCGTCTTTTGCTTTATTTGTTACCCGCCTCAATTTATTGTTCAATTCTTTGTACTTCATTTTGCCTAATTCTGTATTTATATTCTTCCATTTTCTCCGCTCATCCATCTTTGTAATCATCTCATCCGTGATCCATGGTTTCCTAGTCCTTCTAGTGTTAACGGTTCCAATAGTGTCTTTTGCGGCTTTAGACAACCCTTCCTTGATCATTTCCCATTTTTCTTCGATAGTACTAAGCCCTTTACCATCCTCCATGATTTTCTCTACCGCCTGTTTGTATTCCTTCCTTTTCAACCCATTTAATGCTTCTACATTCCATTTTCTAACTCGCCGCCCCTGCCTTATCTTTTTGAAACGTACGCTACATTTCATAACAACTAAATTGTGGTCTGAGTCCGCATCCGCTCCCGGGGAGCTGTGCGAATTTATCACACTGTTCCTAAACCTGTGTCTAACCAGGATATAATCTAGCTGATATCTTCCTGAGTCACCGGGCATTTTCCATGTATACCTGCGTCTTTTGTGGTGTCTAAACCAAGTGTTGGTGATGACTAACCCCTGTCTCCTGCAGAACTCAACTGCTTTCTCCCAGCGGTCATTCCTCGTGCCTAAACCGTAGTCCCCCACCTCATCACCATCTCTTCCTTCGCCTACCGTCGCATTCCAATCCCCCATCACTATCAAATGTTTCCCTGCAGGAACACAAGCGATCATGTCCTCTAACTGATCGTATATCCTATCGACCTCCTCTTCCTTATGGTTGCTCGGTGGCATGTATACCTGAATAATAACTAAGTTCGTCGGTTCTGCTTTTATCTCCACTAGTAGTATTCTATCCGTTACCTGCTCTATGTTGACTACGCTTCTTCCTACCTCTTCATTTAATACTATGGCAACCCCTCGTTGGCTCTCGTCCCCACCGCTGTATATTATTCTATACTCATCACTCCAGTAATCCCCGCTATCTTTCCATCTCACCTCGCATAGACCTAAAATATCTATATTACCCCTTTCCATCTCTCGCTTAACATTCTCCAATTTCCCTGTCCTCATCATTGTCCTAACATTCCACGTTCCTATTCTAACTAATGTGGTTTTCTTCTCCTGCGTCTTCTGTCCTGCTGCTGCTGGTTTTCCCTTGCAAGGGTTTCGTGGGATGACGACCGCGGAAGCCTTGCCTCCCCCGCTGCCGGGCACGACACACGGCCGATTGGGCCGAGCCCCGTGGTTGCCAGGACTCAAAATATCTCTATTGTCCATCATATTTTTCTAGGGAATGATAATTGAGGTGGTTTCCCGTTGCCTTCCTCAATAGTGT
Source organism: Hetaerina americana (assembly GCF_022747635.1). NCBI lineage: Eukaryota > Metazoa > Arthropoda > Insecta > Odonata > Calopterygidae > Hetaerina > Hetaerina americana. The sequence continues at coordinate 12,254,983 of NW_027287316.1, forward strand.
TTTTAACGTGACACCATCACTTACTGGCCGCCCCACTGGGGTCAGACGCCATTGCAGCCGCCTCACTGAGGAACAGACGCTGCGTGGACTACCTTTCGTCTGGCTCCTAACCTTCGACCTATCTGGCATGGGTGACCCTACCAGGAGCAATTTTTATTACTCCCGCCAGTACAGCTCTAGGGGTCATCGGAACGCACAAGCCATTCCACCACGTCAAGGTTGTAGTCCGGGGAGGGGATATATATATATATATATATATATATATATATATATATATATATATATATATATATATATATATATATATATATAAAATCAATATACACATATTATATTTACAAAGGTGGGCAGATTTCATGGGCAATATAGCGGGCTACAAGGTAGAGGGGAGATTGTAGGCTGGTCAAACAAAGCATAGGGGAAAAGATTTGACGGAAATGAAGGGAGATAGAAAGCATGCGGATTGAAGAGTCGTTTAGGGTGGTGCGGTATTAGGTACTGGTTCAGCTAGTGTTTAGAAGCGCAGCAGCGGTCAATCTGCGTCTAATAAGAACCAAACTGAACTGGTAAACTACCATTAATAATAATAATGAACCAGTGATACTTAAATAATGTTCTGAGAGTAATAGTAGGAAGGGTAATTATTGACCTCCGTATATTGTTTCGCGTTTTTACATCATCATTATGTGACTGAAAAAGTAAATGAATTACATGCAATCTGTACAAGCATCCACTTGAGGAACGAGGTAGAAATTCCTCTCGATTCCTTTTAAGTCCTAACTCAGTGCGTTCACTGATCCTCGGGCGACAGTTCCGTAGTCGAAAGGGCAGGTCGTGGAAACCTATGTGAACTGAACAAGTAGTAATGATAAAACGATAGAATGTGTCACTACATATCTAGGAGGGTAACATGCAGTGACACATTTTATCATTACCACAGAGTGTGCGCGACTTTATTTTCTAACGAGATTTCTTTCTCGTAATTGAGGAAATGCTTTGATTAAGTATTTCCTCTTTTATTAAGAGGTAACTAAGATGGCTTACGTCTCTAAGACAAATTATGCTGATTTACGGGATTTCATTTTGTGCATTCATTACGATCTCCCATTGCCTACTATTTCTCACCCTTGGAAAAAGTTTCCCGCAAAAAATTAATATTGCTAAGAAATAGTTCAGGTTATAGAACTTCGCATTGCGAGAATCTTCCGGGATTTTGGCGCGCCAGTTGGGTCTAATCTAAGCATCGCCTCTCTGAAACTTTAATAGTGTAATTACGGCATCAAGGAAACACATTTGTAATTTATCTCAATTTGCCTTTTTTGAGGTTGACCTGAATAGAAATTCCCTGTGGCCGTCAAATCATTTCAGGTATTTACAGTCATTTTAACGTTGTAAAGAAATCTTGCTGATATTTAGAGCATCCTGGTTTATATTACTGGACGCTTCAAATAAATAAATATATATAAATATATACACGAGAATATATGTGTGTGTAATGAATTGTGTCCCTAGCTTACATTCTTTTTTTAATGACATTTACGATATATCTAAATATTTACAAAATAATTCTTAGCAAGGGTAAATTTTAAGTCGTTGCTAGGAAAATGAGTAAAAGGAAGGACAGTAACCCGTGCGTTAGATGATCCTTTCCCGCAGTGGCATGGTCAAAGTCGTTTTTCAACCCCTGTGATTTTAATGGGGAACTTTTAATTCGAAAAATATCAAGCAAAATGGCGTACGTTGTTTTTATATTGTTACCATTAACAATTCCCTGCTCCCAAATCGAAAATTCCGCCAAAGTCGCCAAATTCGATAAAAATGGATACCTTTACATTCGAAACTTAGAAATGGAAGATATTCGTTCGGGTTCTAATGGGTGAGGTTGTACTGAGCTCTCCATTTGAGGCAGTATGTCGGGGAAAGAGGTTGGTTTGATAAGGAGAAGGAAAGTTTTGAATTATGATGCGTAAGAACAAATTTAAATGGAAAACAGTCAACCTTTTACTTTGAATATGATGGAGACAATCTGCCGTAGAAATGTGTTCTGTTTGGTATATCTGTGGTTTTGGTTTTCAAAATGTTCAAATTATGTAAATATAAAGAGACAATTAGGAGCTCTCATAACAGAACGAGTAAGGAGAGATATTCTTTGGTTACTCTCAATCACTATTGATTGCTTCTTTGCAGAAGACCTCAACTAACTTCCCCTCTGTAATAATGTGGCAAAGACTGCAGATGAAATGCATTGCATGGTCGAGGCTTTTGAGGTTTTAGTGCATCTTTTCAGGTTTTTATTGGCCATGAATGGCCTTTCAAAAGCTGCTTAAATGGCCGTTGCAATTAAAATAGATCTTGGGAATTTGATTGCCAATGAAATGAGTGTCTTCCTCTCACCCGGGGCAATTCTCAGGCCACCGAGGCAACATCTGTCGACGATGAAATATATGGGGAGGTGCGTCGTCCCCTGGGTTCCCCGCGGTGTTCCAGCCACTGCTTTGCCACGTGATTGATTGCCCTCTAAGAGTGAGCCAATCAATACGCGTGATGAGCCGGGCTGATTAAAACTTGCTGTTTGGGGAACTGTGTTGAACACTCAAAAATGCTTCCTTCTATGCTACCCTGATAAGCGTGATTGCTGCTATTCACATACCTAAGGTTTTATTTACGCTGAATGCGATTGGAAAACATGATGTTGACTCGAAAAGCCTTTCTGATAAGTCGAGAGACAGTAATTGGGAGTGCCCCAAGTGAAAATGTGCAGCTAGATTAAACCATGCATCCAATACAAAATTTCAAATAATTAAGGGGATTCGAGTTATAAAAACTCGTAATGCTTGTCAGAAGTTTGGATGATAAAGTAAAAATTTTTCTTGCAACAATGTAGCACACATTTTGCATTTCCAAATTTAAAAAAATATATATATATATATATATATATATATATATATGTGTGTGTGTGTATGTATATATATATATATATACTAGTATATATATATATATATATACATATACAAATACAAAAAAATATATTTGTTCAGCATGTTTACAATTTTTAACACATTCATCGCCAAAATTTCAAGGTCAGAACATTGTATTTTTATTTTACAGTGACATTTGTTGTAAAATATTGTGAGCACCTCATTCATTTTAAATTTTTTTGTACAGTTGTGCTTGAAATTTTTTTAAAGTACTGTAAATTAAGAACGAGTAAATAATAGCCAATCATGTACGTATATATAATTTTTCAGAAAATTAGGTGAAGTAAATACTGATGTAATAGTTATCAATCCATATTTTCTCTGCCTGGTCAAGGGACGTTATTGAAGGTTTGAAATTGTTTCCAATGAGTTTAAATGTTAAAAAAATCAAGAGGAACTGACGTGACATCGACTAGGCTTTAAATATACAAAATGAAAAGGAATGTGCCTCTGTACCCCCCTCCCCTCACCTTCATGGAGTTCTTCTCGCACTTGACGTCGAGCGAGATGATCTTGGGCATGTCCGTGGAGGGTGCGGGCCAGGTGTCGGGCGGCGGGCCGTACGTGCCCACTGCTGTGACTCCGTTGACCGCGAAGTCCGCGACGCCATCCTCGGCCACATGGATCTTGTTGGAGGCGCCGTCGTTGCCCTTGGGGTACGAGGGTCCCACGGAGAGCAGGGGCGGGTTCCCGATGCCGGCAGAGAGGGCCGAGGGCCCGAAGAACGCATCGCCGTCCGCGGACTCGAGGGCCAGTTGGTCGCCGTTGGAGTCGTCCCTGTTCTGAGCCTCCTTCGGGAGGTCCATGGCGGATGCTGGAACCGCCTCCACCACCTCCACTTTGCCGGAGTCGGCGCTGTTTAGGCCGGAACCTCCCCGGCTGTCCTCGGCCTGCGGAGACAGAGGAAACAGCGAGGTATGAATACTATGCAATCATTATAATGCACACATACACTCTGCCACCCTTGAGGCTTTGATTCCGTCCACCAAAAAAACAGGATGAATAAATACAATCAATGAGGGATAACATTTGTATATTCGACAGGTTTGAAGTACTGAATCAAATATTTTTCAGCAGAGCACATTACATATCATGCGTTACAATAGTATAAAATGATTTCTTCCTTTCTGGCTGTGTAGTGTATAAAACAAATATTACACTGCTTAAAATAAAAAATCACGAATTTCAAAGCCGCTATTGTCGACTTTGAGTATGCATGTTTTTAAGCTTTGTTTAGCACTAATGATTATTTTGTGTGTTAAAACTGTTTTTTTCTTAATATCTATACGTTAATTTAATATCCGCATAATAAAGTGCTCTTAACTATGGCAGAATGAGGTGAGCTTTGTGGAGATTAAAGGCGTTTCCGATAAGAGATTTTTATTCGTCTTGTCGACTAGTCCGCAAATACAGTAAAATTGAATTGATACTTCATTCACTCTCTTAAGTGCAGGCTTTAAAGAGCTCCTCAAATTGAAACAAAGAATATGATCTCACTCAAGACCACCTCAGTCTATATCGTGTCGCGACTGACCAACCAATGTTCAAGGAGGTTCGCCTATTCCCAATGAGAGAGTCTTCATCATGGTGTTCCATGGCACATCTCAGGGTCCGACTGTGAATGATGGTCCAAGACCCTTCGGTTCGTCGATTTTCCCTTAACCCAAAGAAGGTGGAATTGCTTACCGAATCAGGTCACATGCATCGTAGATGAGATCGACTTTCAAAATGTTGTTATGACACGCTGAGTAGCGTATGAAATTTTTTCTAGGAACTAGGTTGAGAATCACTCACGGGACGAAGGTTAAATTTCACATGTATTAAACGTCTGCCATGAATTGGAGGGGGTTTCGTATTTAGCGATGGTGTTGAAAAAGTATCATTAGCCCCGACATACTGCGGTAGGAGAGATCATGTAAATACAATTAGAGGGATTAATAATACATAGAGTTTGAATCAAGATGTAATTTTTTCCACGGACGATAAGGGATCGGAAAAACGTTGTCCGACCGCTCTAGCGAGGGAAAATAGTATTTTGGTCAAAAATAGCCCGGATTTCAATTGCCCCCTGCCATACACCATGGCGGTGGCTTGCAGGGTGCTATGTAATAATAATAGTAAAAAAATGTCCCCGAGTGACCGAAGTCGGCAAGCCGGTTTGTCCCCTCCACAACGACCCTATTCCGCGAATCCCGCGGACGTGAAATCAACAATTAGCGTGACGTCCACTGGAAAAAGAGAGAATTGGGGGAGGGGGCAGCAAACCGTCATCGACAGGGAAAAACAGAAAAATGAGCAAACGAGCGACGCATTCCAGAGGGGCGGAGACGGGGACGCGCTTAGACAACCGAGACGGGGGGCGGGGGGAATCCTCTACCATTCGGGACGGCAGAGAACTCCGGGACGGACTCATGAATGGGCCGCCGAGAGCCGACCGGAGGGCCGGGCCGAGGGGAAAGGGGGACCCGGGCGGTGGTGGGCGAAGTGGAGAAGGAGAGAGAGAGAGAGGAAGGAAAGGGGAGGAAGGCAGACGACGGAGGGAAAGATGCAGGAGGAGCGGAGTTTAAGAATCAAAATCCGGTTATATTCTCCGAATGAGATACAGTTAAGATCTCCCCGCGGGGATGGATATACCTCCCGCCGCACACAAACACACTCACCGTACCCATATAAATTCCTGCACCATTTCCAGACTGAAAGAGATAACGGAACGCGTCGGCGGACGGCGCTAAAGGAGAAGAGCAGAAGCGGGGTGTGAGGGAAGGGGGGTGGGTTGGGGGATGAGGGAGGGAGGGAATCGGCGTGGAAGGAGGAGGGGTCGGCGGGGCGGGAGGGAGGGCATGACGGGTTTTTCGGGCTTAATTATCGAGGAGGGAGTGAGAGGGAGAGAGAGTGGGGATCCGCCAGGTCTCAAGTACGGAAAAATTTATGTGAGACCAAATTGCATCTCTCCCCTCCTTTATCTATTTATTATTGGGATTTATTCGCGAAGGCCTCGTGTATGTGTGTGTGCGTGAAAGAGTTGACAAGGGTGAGAGCGAAGCGGTTGAATACCACCCACCCCCTCCTTCCCCCCCCGGTCCGCCACTTTGCCACCCCCCTCACCACCTCTCCCTCCTCCAGAGTGCGAATGTGGGCCAATGAAATTCTCACGACTCCGATATGCGCGGACACGGTCCCCTCCCCTTCCCCCCCGATATCGGCCGAGGCGTGCGTGTGTCTGCCGCTACCCTTCCTCCCCCCGCGGTTCTCCCTCCCCCGGAAATCCCTGCGACAACCGACTCCAGAGAGGACCCGGAGGGAGAAGGGGAGAGGGACAGAAGATGGTTTCGGGAAACTCGGTGGTGGTGGTGGCGGTGTTACCTTAATGATTGAGAATATGAGAGCGGCCACGGATCTTAGGCATTAGGGTGGCCATGAGGAGGATGTGGAAGGTTAAATAAAAAATAACGTTGTTGGCATCAGGTCTTTCGAGAATGGTGCCGGACCCGAAATGTTTGGACTCGACCGTAAGGGAATGTTAGCCGTCGCTGACCGTATAAAGATTTTATAGGAAGAGGACGAGTTATTATTGTTTCGCCGTAAAACGTTACAATTGGAGCGCGTGGCTAAGGTTTTAGCGGTGATTTAATGTACCGACAAAACGGAGAGTTTTGATGGGATCGACGTTGACATAACAACGGATTCGAAGGATAGGCGCGTGTTTCATGTAAATTTTGATTAATGAAGGACACACATTACATTCCTTCGGTTTGAACGAAATATTTTGACAATTTATTTCATTCGTTGACGGTGTATTGAAAATATCTACCCGTTAAAAAATAGTGCATTTGGATTAATTATGACTAAAGGTATTTTGCTAATGCTGTTGCAATGAGAGAGAGAGATAATATAACAAAAGCATCTTTGACGGGAAAGATTCACAAGGGAAGCATTTAGAGCCGAAAATACCATTTGGAAAGGTAGATAAAATAATTTATGATAAAATATAAATTAATTCCGCTATTTCACATATCACTATTGTTATAAACTACAGCTTATTGTTAGAAAGTACTTTTAGCATCGTCATTATATTTGCAAACTTATATATTTAGAGGTTATGTGCCGATACATTCGCGTATAAAATTAATCTTAGTAATTAAAAGCTAAAGTCTATACTTATGTATGTATGCATGGTGGTATTAAATATGAATCGCTATGAACACCGTGTACTCCCAAACGTCTTTAGACGAGAAAACAGATGGACGCTTGTTACATTAAGAAGTTATGTTTAAGCAGAAAGTCAAAAATAATGACCTGTCTGCAAATATGGAAGTTTTTACGAGGTTCATTGGAGGATAATATGAAATGTAATTAATTTTTTTTAATTTAAAAGTTAAAAAGGATGCGGCGATATAAAACATAAACTACCCGTGGATTAATGCATTGTAATTTCGAACGTCTTTCTATAAAAAAATAGACGAATGACTGCCCCATCAGTTGGCTCGCCAAATACCAGTTATTTTTAGTCTGAAATTCAAGATAATGACGTGTTCGTAAATATAGGAAGTTTTTTTTAGGTTCACCGAAGGATAAATCGCACTTTTTTTTCACCAAGGAATTAGGACCACATTTTTTTCCATCGCCCTGCGGAACGGCTTTAATTCGTTTTCGCCCCGCTCGCCAATTCCGCGGGCGAATCCCTGGCCCGGTCCCGGTGTGGCAGAGCATCCCTCTCACTATCCCGTCGCCCCACCCACCCCCCCGCCGGCCGTCGGTCGGAGCGCGACCGCGAGTGGCGCGCCACTTGGCGGGCGGAGGCGGGGGTCCGGCCGCTGACTCATTAGGTGCCGCCACCCTCCTCGCAACCCCTTTCGCACGGGGCGTCTGGGGAGCGCCCTGTGCGTCTAACTGTAAATCACCTGGAGCCGCTTAGGTCGCTTATGCAGTCTGTTCGGTCTCGCGTCTTAGCTTTAGGCCGCTTCTCCCCTCAAACTCTTCCCCCCTCCCAACACGTCCCAGAATCACTCTCTTTCAAGGGGTGTCTCCCTACACGGGGGTAATCCACCCACACGCCCACGCCTCGCCACCCTTGGGTTGACATCGAGGTCTGCTTGTGGCCACTTTCAAAGTGTCGCCGGACACCTCTGGAGGGTTTTCCTCCTCCCGGAGTTGGGGTGCCAATCGCGTGGAGCCGCAGTTCTGTTACTTTCCCGTGGTGGGTAGCCACGGTGGGTGTGGACTTCCGGCGGAAGGAGCCACAGAATCTCCGCGTCTGCTGCTGGTACTCCCTCCCTCCACGCCCCCGCGTCCCCGCCCCCGTGTGTGTATGGACGGCTCTTTCCTCAAACGTGTCCACGTGTCGCATTGATAAACGACAGGGAGAATCGTGTCGTGATCACTGGTCTCTTCCTCAGTTGTACTCTAAGCCTAATTGGATGGTGTGCCGCGAATAGGAGCTAGATTTGTGAGATACTTAATTGTGCTCTCAATAGAATATTTAGATTATTACATGAACTAGGTTAGGAATCAAAGGAGAGTTGAAAATTGAATTACATATTATTTATCTGGCATATATTTGAAGATATCTTTTGCGATAATGCTACAAATGTATCGCTATTCCCGTCGTAAAAGGGTGGAGAGATCGTGAAAATAAGATTGAAGGGAACTGTAGAACCGACGGATTTAACGTGCTGTAATTCACGAACGAAGAGACAACTGCAAACGACGGCGTTAGGATAAAAATATTTTATTCTAAGTAGCCTAGCGTGTTCTCATTATTATATATAACCCCCATTTTATTGTTCTTCTTATTAGCAGTTCATTTTGTACACGAAGAGAAGTACTTTAACCTCCCACACTTCATTTTTTGCAGCTGCGGTAAATATCATTATCATTATTTGAAAAGTAATATGTAGGTATCTCTTGGTAAGTAACATTTAATCAGCACTTCATGTTAATATTGCCTTCCTGGTGTAGACTCACTCTCTGTCACGCACCGTAGACTGGCAAGGTGCCATGTAGATACGAGATAATGCAGAGATATATATTGAAATAAATCTCTGTTTCTATTTAGAGTCTGAGTTTCACTTGGAAATGGAAATCTGCAATCCTTATTGTATGGCATTAGAGGATGTAATATGATCATGAGCAAATACCGGCGGTCAATGCAGACTGGTACGTATACCAATGGAGTAGCCATTGATAAACTAATAAAAATTGCTTAGTTTCAGAGAACTCTAGGAAAATGCAAATACAATTAATGCTATGAGGTAACATGTATATTTACACCCAATTTAACCTGTGGTGAAAACCTGCTTAGTTGTCTCATTGCACGAAGATGAGATTCCACATATTTGAGCCCGGAACCATCGAATACAATGCGAGTACGAATGATTACTGGGCTGGAGCAGATAAAAAAAACAGAGACAAACAGATAGGTGCAGTCAATTTAAGTAGACATTTATCACCTAATAATCGGTAGAAAACAAGTCAGAACCCAGTAATATCATTAGTGCCACGCATTAACTAGACATAATGGTCAGAACATATCAAACGTGACACTTTTCAGGGAATCAGTTAATGAGCCAATGATTTCCACGATTTGCCGAGCAGAGAGAAGCAGCCAGCGGAAGACGATTTCCAGGGGCTTTATTTCCTCCGAGTCTTTATTCTGTGGAGAATCAGCCTCCATTCCTCTTATCATCATTCGACTCACCTCCATTTTTCCCAACATCAAGTTCCTCATGATTAACTCCTTGCGCTCAGTCTATCGGTATCATCCTTTTCCTATGGCTAAACTAATACTTCCATTTCTTATGCTTCTCTAAGCACTTCAACTCTCACCTTCCTGTCCGATTGATTGGTGGTCGTATCCCAGTTTAGGTTAAGCTGTCGCTCGAGGATAAGCGGAAAGGCGTATAAAATATATGCTTCCATAGATACCATAGTTCATTGGCCCATTCGCCGTTAGTGGTTTTTATGATGAGCATCCTTCAAAACGTAATGTGACACGGATTCGCTCGAAATGAAATTGATAGACCCACTGTCAATTTGGATTGAAAAATTTAAGACGGCCTTAAAAAGAACTTTTGATGTCATGCGTATTTCCATGCCTGGAAAGGTGGTTACTCTCCAAACAATTGACTTCAGTTCAAATCAAAAAGTACAGAACTCTTGGATTTCGGTATAAAGCCCATCTTAGGTTGCTAGGTTATCACTTATTTCGAAAAACGGAGAAAAATTGCCACTGCGGACGCAGGTTTTGTACGCATTTACTTCGCCGTCAGGAAGAATTGGGTGAGATGCCTTAATACAGCTTTAAAATAAAGTCTCGATTATATCCATCAGACTCCAAAGTTTAGTTGAATACTCTTAAAGTGTCATTTAAATGGAGACTAGTTCCTACAATACAGTGCAAATAATAAAGAAAAAACTAGAATTGAATGTTATCTGCTAGATAATTACGTATTTGATCGTCATATTGAATAATTTTGTCCGTCATCCATTCAGATCCTCCAACTAGGCGCCGGCGGCGAACTTATCGCCAGCTAAAACCCCATTTCCTAATGTTGTATTTTGATGATAATGGAATAAGGAATCACTGTAATGGATGGCGCTCGTAGGGAATATTCGATTTCTAGCATTTCTTAGATTTCTTTGATATTCAACTTACATACACATGGTGTTCGTCTTCATTGAATATTCATCTATATTAAGAATTGGGTTTTTTTATGGTATTTCAGAAAAATAGGGGATCATAATGGCTTTGAATATTTATAATATATTCCGTTATAAACGGATATTTTAAATGTTTTTTAAAAATAAAAATTGGGAGTTCATTGCACGACATTTCGAAGCTACCATCAACGGTAAGCAGACACCACATCGGCTGTATGGCTTTCATCTTTCTTAAAACAACCCTGGCCTTCAATTGCCTCCAATCTGATTAGGAGCAAATATTCAATGCTGTAGAATATTTTTTTATTGAGGCACACTTGATGCCGTGGGACTCAAGATCTAACTGCGGTTTCATCAATGCTAAGGGTTGCATATAAATGATCTGCCGCCACATTAATGCAGGGATTTGCTCTCGCTAGAGCATCTAAATCTTCACCAACTCTCTTATTCTCAGCCAAGGGGAAAAAATTTCATATCTCGATTGTGGTTACGGATTACTCACCGGCCATATCTCAGGAGTCATTAAATAGATGTCCACGGATCCGTTCAATGACCCAATTCGCGAACATTTCAGTCCAATTTCGTGGCATTCAAAATGGATGTTATTCAAAGAGAAACGCTCTGTGGTCTAAATTACCATTAAATCAACTAATTGTGGTACTTGAGTCATGTTTCTGTGTTGTTCACGTCCAGTGGTGTTATGGGCAGAATTAATCAAGACGCTCATAAAATTGGATATCTTGCCCGTCGTATTTCTTCACCTAACGAGAATCCACTTCCATGATTAACATCAAACTCTTACTTGGCATAAAAATGGTTATATATTATCTGGCACTGACAATGTTTACCAGTTGGTCAAAGTAATAATGAATTTTATAAAATAGGAGTAACATTTTAGGCTTCAGATTGATATTTTATCGCAGCTGAAACCATTTCATGTCATATTAACGTACGGTATAATATGGCTGCCATGACTATTAAAAAACATTTTAACCATGTTAATGCTGTAAGGCATATTCGCAATAGAGTTAAATACCTATGGAGTCTTGTAGCGTCTACTTACGCCTAACATTAGATGTATGATATTAAATCAAACTAAATTCTCTTGTTACTACGCGCAGAAAACATTCATTGAATTCTTATCATATCGAATACAAAGGAGTTGAAAAAGAAAACTTGGTTTTTCCACATAAAATATTTATTCACGACCTAGGTTTCGACGCTCAGCGTCATCTTCAGGTGAACCTGAAGATGACGCTGAGCGTCGAAACCTAGGTCGTGAATAAATATTTTATGTGGAAAAACCAAGTTTTCTTTTTCAATATGTATCGTTTCCACAAAGTGACGCCTGAAGTTATCTCGAATACAAAGGAGGATTAATGAACAAGACACAATAGGAAAAATATAATTTTTATTTATGACTTTGAATAAAAGTACTCCCTTAATCTTAGGATAGCACTTGCTTCACTAGTTAAGTACACTTAATACTCGTGATAAATTGCATCGCATCATCGAATGTCGTTAAGTGCACGCTCGGTAATTGTCTACGATTCCTCCCTCCATGGATGGGTAACTCAATGGGGAGCACAATAAATAACCTCAGGAAGATGTTTCTTGCGTCTATAATCATCCCTTTCAACTGTTGTATTGGACTTCGATGAATATATGCACTATTTCCTGTGTTTTGAAATCAATTAAATTTTCTTCGGTTTGAGCTTCTTTCGCATGCGTGAAAAAAATAAATAAATAACTTGAATCGCCACGGTCGTTCATGGCCTCATCGCATTCCTTTTGTTTCTCTACCGCGGTGAAGGTCAGAGAGTTGCTGTTTCCCACCAGCAACCCTCACGTTCTATAGACAGAAATTTAAATGAGGCCCACCGTATGCGCATGAATGCTAATGGATGGGTGGATTGATGTAATTGGACGTTAATCAGCGTCTCTCGGGGAACGATTGTCGCCTAGAGGAAGCTCGGGTCGACTATAGATCCCGCCGTCTTGCTGACCTCCTCCTCATTTTCCAGCATCAATGACCTTAGACATCAGGTTCCTCCGTGATTACTCAAAGCTGTTTACGTTGCGGAATCGATCTCCCGCGATGACCGCGGCTATCGCGCACGTCCTCGGATGCCTGTATCAATGAGAGAAATATGGAGAGCCGTGTGGGTCCGCGAAAAATTCTTCGGAGATGTGAGGAGAGAAGAAGGAGTTGGCCCGTTACTTCTTCTGGTCCCATTTTTTATCTCCTCTTTCACGCGGCCGAGAGAAAAGAGCCGAAATTTTTTTTTCCACCCCGGGAAAATAGTCGCGAATCTCGTCGCCGATAAAAAGGACGATCACGGTTACGAATTATAAAGCATATACGCGCAAACGCACACACACATACGCACGCACGAACGGGCCAGAAAATTGTGACGTCGCCTTGCGCTATTCTTGCGACGCCGTGGGAAAAGAATAGCGTCATTGTGAAGACGCGTCTCTTTCCTCCCAAGCACCACCCTCTTCCAGCCTATTCTCCTCCGATCCCCCACCCCCTCCCCTTGCGGTCTATGAAAGGACGCGAGGCTGGAACGCCAAGTATGCCGAATCAGCAATTTTTCACTCTCGCGAATGATATATCGGTCGTTTCCTCATTTGCTCATCATCTCCCTCTCGTCCCCTTCCCTCATCTCGCACATTCCTTACTCCCCAACCACCCTCCCTCCCCCCCCCCCCGTGATCGCCGCACCGTGGGAATACAACGCGATACCCGGACCGCGCGCCACCCTGCCCAGCCCCCTTCCCCCCACACCCCTCAAGGATTCACTAATGCGTTGAAGCCCAGGTGCCGCACATTTCCCATTCTTCTAATCTCGTTTAGAAACCGCAGGGACGTGGCGACCCAATAAGAAGAGAATTTGTCCATTGGCCGAAAGGCCCAGGTTCGCATCCCGGTGACTTAGCATGTACCTAGCTTCACCCAAGGCGATATCGGGTCCCAGATCTCCCTGGGATACCGCAGGCGGCACAGGAGGAGGAACTGACCCTGCTACCTTCTTAAGCCGTAAACGGGCATTAATGCGTGGGGTCCTTGATTTGCTCGCTTTTAAGTAAGAGAAGGACGTATTTCGATCGTATTAGCAGGTAAAAGCAGAGCATAGGAAGGAGATACGCAGAGAGAATTCGCAATAGACACTTAAAATATATTTAAATACTAATTTTTCCAAATTCAGACTGATCAGAATAAAAATGTCGTCAGCAATTTAAGAGTCAATATTTTTTTCTGTTTGGCTCAGCGTTGAAGAGATGACTGGAGTTTGTTGCTAAAAACTTTTTCCAAAAGGACGTTCACTCCTTTCGATCAATGCTGCCATCTGTGTGGAGGGCGTCGATTGTAATCCAGGCTACATGGATATTTCATGGGTAGCGTCGTTGAACTTGGCACGACTTGAGCTGAACCTTCACCTATCGCACCAGCCTGAGGATTGATCCCTGGGGTTTGGTTCTTCTTTATTTATCAAATAAAGAAGAACCAAAATCGAATACCTACGTCTTCCGACCTGGGAGACGTAGTCTCCGAAGAATACGGAACGAACGTGAGAGCATAAATTGTAAATATATAGAGGGAAAAATTTGCAGCCAAGCAGGTGTGTCGATGGAGTCCATATTGAGAAAAAATATACATCACTGCATGATGCTGAGGAACTCTGGATGTCACTGAGGGTAATGAAATAGCCGAAAGGAGAAAGCTAGTGATGTGCGAGTATTACTAAGTTTGAAGAAAGTAATGCGTTGTTTGATCTTTGAATGATATTTACCTGATATGGTGCACTGTGATTCCATTACTACTAAAAGATCGACAGGCTTATTCTTAATTGACTAGCCTTGGTGAGAACAAACATTACTTAGAAGCTTGAAAAAAGACACTTTATATATTTTTACTTTATGTATTTATGATATTTAATCTATTAGAAAAAATCTGTAGCCATGAGAGGCAGGATTATCGATGAAGTGACTTCAGGATTAATATTTAATGCAATCTTGAATTATGTACTATTCTCTGCTACGTCCCCGCGGGATTATTACTTTGGGTAACGTTACATTGAAAGAGACGCCGAACGTTAAGGCATGTCTAAACTTCAACGAGTCTATGCATCAAGGATTGCGATGATTAGAAAAGGATTAGATCGAAGGAATTTCTGATTCACAGCTTTCGATAAATATTTCGACGGTCGATGTATTTTGTTCGATCAATCCATCCGAAATATCCACCGCGGCATCCGATTCCTCGGGCGCTGACGACTGAACTTCAAAGGAGTAAAAAAATAACCTCTTTATAGGTACCGCTGAGCTACTCCGAAGGAGCGATAATACGGTGCAACTGCGTCAATGTCAATATTTATTTATTATCTGCGGTTTCCGCCACTCCCACACGTCCTCTTCTCCCTCGTCATCGATCACGGCGATCGAGTGCCCCCCTGACGCTAATTACACGCCGGCGAGGGCCGCGGTGATAAAAGCCACGGCTCTCGCACAGCGAGCCGACGGCGTGTTTTTCGTCGCTTCGTGAAACGCGGACGCCCATCAGTTCTGAGGCAAAGTGGCCGAATCGATGAGACCCAAAAGGCTTCCCGTTCGCCCTCACGGTGGGTTCCCACAACCGGTTGTGTGCAGTCACCGTAATTTATGTCCGCGACCGCGTGCGATCCGAACGGTCTCCATCGCCCGAGTTGTGATGTCACCACGAAGCATTGAGGACTAGTGAAGATCTAGAATTGGAAACAAATTTAATTAAGTGCTGCCTTATGGTATTGGTTAGGCACACACGGTCCTGTGTTCATCGAATTCATTCCTTCAGAATATCACTACCCTGGTTATAGGCTCCATTTTGACATCTGTTTTTCCAGACAACTTAATTTTCTACGCTTGCCCTATTATTTCTTGACCCAAACCTTCGATGTAACTGTATAGAAATATAGATGAAAAATTGATATTAAACGACGCAGAAGGAAACGAAGAGAAGAGGGAATAAAGAAGACATTAATGTAATTGATTACACTCCAAGATTTCTTATTTTATGGGAATCCATACGTTATGAGCTGTAAAATCTATAATTTTATCAATTATGATTTATCGTATATCCACACACACTAAGGGTGCCCGAAAAATTCTTTATCATGCCGAAAGTTAATCGAAAATTTACCGTGCAATTTGTGTTTACGATTATGAAAAAATAGTATTTAGAGTTGTTTCATACATTTCAAATGATAAACAATTTACGTGGGCGTAATTTTTTTTACAAACAATGCCGAAGCGATTCTCCAGTACCTGTCAAGCACGTTGCTGTATTTGCAAATTGAATTATTTTTTGAACAGATTTAATTCAAGGTCATGATATTTTCCTCGATCACCCTGCATTTCAGGTCGTCTTCTTTACCTCCTGATGCACCAGTTTGAAAACCGCAAGGAGATGGATTGTTAAGTCTCATATTCCAGTGATTACTTAATACGATGGTGAAAAATGTTTTCCACCACTTCAAGTGTCATCATTTCTTATTTAAATACTTACATTCGGCAATGCAGCGATGTCTCACTCGCAAACGAATGATATGTCAAGCGAGCAAAGGCCCTCGAATCACTTTCAAGCGTCGAAGGCCGCGTCGCGGATCGAACGCGGATATTCATTCCCCCGGTCGTGAAAAACTCTCTCCCCCGCTCCCCATTTGCCATCCGCGCGCGGGACCGTTTAGTCCGGGAAATTTCTCCTCGGATCGTTTAAAAGGAAAGAGGACGGGAGGGGAGGAAAGGGATGGGGGGCGAGGGGGGAGAGGGCCCTTGTTTGCACCGAGACGCTGTTATTCCGGTGTCCGGGGAGGACGACGACGGGGCCGGAGGGCGGGCTGTCAGTCGCACGACGACCGACGACAACTTTGCCAGCATCCTCTGAGAATGGGGGCACGAGTTCGAATCCCACGGCGAGGGTGGCTTTGTCGTGAGGGGGCGTGCGCCGGATCGGCGGTCGGGGGAATGAGAGGATGGAAGTGGAGGGAAGACGGAAAGATCGCGCAAGACCCTCTCCTCAGGTATCATTGCGATGCGACGATAATTTTCTTCGGCACAACTTCGAGGGGCCGATAATTTACTCAGAAAACGTGATTGGGTCTTTCTGGTAATAGGAGACCAGGTCCTATTAGTTCGATGATGATGTTAATGTGACTTTGGTGTTGGGCCCCGTGCTCATAGATCTCATTAATTCTTCAGATAACGAAGGGTACATCTCTAGACTCGTAATTGACATTAAGTCCCGTGGTTTAAGGTTATGTGAGATTTAATGTGAATATTCTGTATCCTACATCTAGAAAAACCGACCTGATATTTTGCATGCGACCATTTTGATGTAAATCCACGCCTGAGACTCGTTTCTCCGACCAGTGATATTTAAGGTCCCCTGAAAGTAGTTTTAAATAAATGTGAAGCATTTGAAATCATGGATTCTCTGCGGAGTAGACGTCATAAGTGCTGGAAAATTTTCGTTTTCATCTGAAGGTCCAGCAAGAGTATGCCTTAAAGATGTAAATTGACTCTTCCTCTTATTGATGCTTCCTCTTGTTGAGTTCACGCATAGGTGTGTCGCAGTACATTTCCTTGGGGGACTGAAAGGATGCCGACGGTATTCAAGCCGTAATGCCATCCCATTAAACGCAAAGACTACATGAAGTTATCAAATGACTTCTCTTCTTTTCTGTACAATTCCTCTTGTCCTACTTAATTTGATCATTTAACCTTCGAGGTGCAAGATGATCAAATCAATATCATAGATCTCCAATATATATCACGTCTCTTATTAATGAATTAAAATCCCCTGCCAATGTTTAATATTGTATGTAGATTCTGCTGGAGTATTTGACTACACATTAGAGATATATACATATAGAGAGAAATACAGAATGTAATGTTTCATGTGCCTGAGCAGGCCGACATAGAAGAAAAGCTGACATTTTATTGAGAGAAATAGCGGGTAGGATCCTACCCAATTACCCACCCGCCCTACACCGGTGGTGCAAATGGCCTGAGCAGCCTCCGTTAGTCAGCCACTTATCACCACCTCGTCTCGAAACCTCCTCGCCTTTACATCTTCTATTCTCCCGTATACTCTCGCGGTTCTCACTTTATCCGTCCATTTCATCTCCAGCACCCACTCCCAACACCATCTTTCAAAAGCTCCTATTCTTCTCTGGCCTACCTGTCCAATGGTCCACGCCTTTCATCTAAAGAGTCCCAACCTCCGCGCGGACGTTTTCACCTACTGCTCCCTCTCTTGTCTGCCCAATCACATATTTTTCGACCTCAGCAGTTGCCTCTTCATCGTGAACGACTTCTTAGCTCGTGCCGCGTGGCGATTGACGTCCTTCTTTCATTCTGCGTTACGCTGCTACCGTGCGTTTAGAAATTTAGGAGGATAGGAATTGAGAATAGCAGATTGGAATTATTAATATGAATAGAGGATTGAAAGCAAAAGTAACATTCGGTTATTTTCAACTTCTCACTACGTTACGTCAACCTTAAGCGTTTCCTCTCGATAAACTAACATATTATATTTCTGCCAGTTTATTTTCATGCTATATTTAACATGATCTTTAAACTTTATTGAAATTCAAATAAGATATTACAGAATAGGAATCCGTTAACAATTCTGTAACAATTGCGCATACCTGCTGCACGTTTTATCTCTTAAGACGTGGTAACCTAGAAGGCAGGAAATTCTACTACGCCGTGATGGTACCCTGAAAGCCGCCACTAGGGTGTCAGAGGGTGATTCTACCCTAGGCGTGCAGCATCTATGCTAATTTTTGTTTAAATGCTACTTAGTGATTAAAATTCAAAATCTTTTCAATAATGCAGTTAGTTTAACTAAGAGTACATGATATACGGTATTTAAGTACAAAATATTTCTATATGTCAGCGAGATGACGCTGCTACCAGATAGCTAGTAGCCACAAAAACAAGTAAATATATTTATTTTTTAAATTACCATATTCCAGGCTACTTAAAATGAAAAAATATAAAATATATATTAAAATTTTAAAATATAATCTCTCCCATAACGTGGTCATTTGCAGTTATTCTGATATTTTGTAGTTTGCCGGAAAAATTAAGCCTTAAATCTATCGGCTCTACATTTGAGCTTTCTAATATCATTGTCCTGATCTCTCCTAGCATAGTTTGGGATATGGCTAATAATACACATTCAATGGCAGTGCTACAGAGAGCCGCTTTCAAATAATGCAATAAATTTAATCTGGCCTCTGACAAGTGAAATCAAGCGGTGCGGTGTTTCGGATAGCAGAGTTTGATAAAAAATTCTAATGGTGAACAAACGAAGAAGGCGGTTCCCTCAACGAGAAAAGTTCATAGCCTTTTATTGCGTCTTTTATTTCGTATTCATCTAAACTTAGTACTTTTTCAGAGCGGTAAGAAGTGAAATGTTTTTCATGATTTTCCATGATATTTTTCCAAAATACTAATATACAACATGTCAAAACACATAGCATGACAAAATACCTAATATGTTACATACTAATACGATTATTTAATACCCGTCGTACATCGCTCATAATATGTAAAAATTGGATATATATAAAAAGTTTAAGTAATAAGCACCGGGAACACTCCTATCGTTTAGAATTCGTTGAGATTTACGGTGACAGTAACAAAGGTAAGACTGAATACATTTTTTGAGTGAAAAGTATTTAATTTAAAATATGTTCGTCCTGAATGGCGTTATACTGGATAAGCCAACATGGAAGGAATTTGTTTCGGTGCCTCTTCAGTTGCATTAAAACCTCTCTCACCTTTAAAAAGAATGTACATTGACGAAGTCTGGAGCAACTGGCAGAATATTTGCGGAGCACTCAAAAAAACATTCAACCAGCAAGTCGTTACATGACTTTAAATCACGTCTTGTGCAGAGTTAACTGAAGTGAATCTTTAAGACGAGCGTTTGTCGGTTAACCTCAAAAGGCAGGCGTTGAATGATGCGGTGCGGAGGGTGCCTTACGCGCTCGACAATGACGGGTCCCGACATGTGAGAAATGAATCATTCTGGGCGACTAGGGCAACAGCATCTCACCGCCTCTTCCCTGCTGATTGCCGAGAGTGCATCACGCACTTCGTGAGCTTTAGCTCATGACCCTCCGTCAAAAGAATGGTTATTTTTTTCACCGACCCTCGGATATTTTGAGGTAATTGATAAAAAAAACGGGGATATTTTTCGATGGGATAAGGGAAGACGCCGTCTTTCACCCTCGTTGGATCTCTTTTTCCTTTCCTTTTTTATAATTCTCGGGTGGTGGGGAGGAGGGGTGGGAGGAAGGGTTTTAAAAGTAGCCGACTCCTCCCTCTATACACCCTTGCTTCCCTCCTCCTCCAACGGTTGAGAGGATGAAGTAAAAAATCGGGTTTGGGGAAAAAAATTAGAGAATCCCTTCACTCAACCCAGCGTTTGAGTGCTCGAAAAATAAAGCCGTAGGGGGAGAGAGAGAAAAAAATTTTTTTTCGAGGCGAATGATTTTTTCCCCCTTTCTTTTCGGGTTTTATCACCTCTCCCTCTCTTTCTTTCTCTCTCTCTCTCTATCCGCCCACCTCAGACCCATCACCCCTCTCCCCTCCCCTCCCGGCTCCGCACCCATTTCCTCCCCCTCCCCGTCCCCGACACGCACACCGTTTCCTCTCGACGGCTCTCTTCGGCGAGAGCACTCCTACGGGAGGAAGAGAAGCCCTTAGATGGGAATCGCTTCAACGTGACATAACTCATTGAATGAGTTGGGTAACTTCTTCTGGAGGAGGAGGAGTGGAGGAGGGACGGAGGAAGGGAAGGAGGGAGGAGAAAAAAATGAGCTCAGGAAAAAGATGAAGACGGGGCAAGCGGCCCCGGGGAGTGTATCTTTACGTTTTTCTTCCTCTGAATTTTATTTTTTCTTATTTCGTTCGGTGGTTTGGGAGTGTGTCGTTCGCGCCGGGCCCATCTCCGCTTCCTCACTGACTGACCCACAAAAATCCACCGCGCCCTCCCCCTTCCCCATCCCTCCGACCTGTCCCCTCGCCCTCCCGCCCCGGAATTCCCCGCACCCCCATTCCCTCCCCTTCACCGTGTCTGCTCCTTTGCCGCACGGAAACGGCCCATCAGAGAGAGAGGGCCTCTCCTGGAGCACGGCTCAAGGAGGACACAAAAAAGGTTTGAGGAAAAACTCCTCGAGTTGCGACTTAAATTTATATTAAACGGACGGATTTCTAAGGCTTTCAGGGTGGAATTATAACGCGAACGGATGCCATCTGCCAATCGCGCATGCTTAGAGCCCATAGGAAGTAGCTGGGAGAACACGTGGGCATATTCGGTGATAGCATTCGGACGGGCATGTGCCCTAGTCCCCTTGTTCCTTCCTTTGTCACGCTTCCCGCTTAAACTTGGCTTGGTGTGCGCGAAGGATCTTTCCGCGAGCGGACAGGTGGCTGCAGCGAAGCGTGACGCAACCAGCGAAAGGAGAGTACAAGGCGATCTGAAGTTCATTTGCGGTTAATATCCGGGGGCCGGCGTGATAGAGGCTATGGCCATGGCAAACAAAATGTCTTCGCGTAAATAATTTGTAAAGTTTCAAAGATGTACGCACCAAATTTTGAAAATGCCACGAAGGCGTGTGGCAGAGGGTGTTAGGTGCCATCGACTATTCCTTTGGAGTTATAGACATTGCTGGAATTCAATTAAAAATTTGTTTTTGAGGGCTTTTGAATGTATTAGGAATTGTATTTGGTGATCTCGACTGCTGTTTGCGAAGATCGTGTAAAAGGGTGAAAGGATTGCTTGCATGTCGATCTGTTCGGCAGTAAATTTCCCGTTACTTCTCGTCATGATTCCTTCTACCAATGAAATCCGAGGCTAAATGTCTTCATCTGTTTCCAATTTAAGCTTTAATTACTTGTATTTCACTGAAAAATATATTTTCACCCTCGCTTAAGTTCCCAAAGACCACATGGTGTTATTCTGATATCACCTCTGTTTCTCAAAAAAAAATTGAACACTCAAATTAACAGAGTAATGGCTTTATCTCCCTTTACATATTTTTTCTACTTGAATCCTTTTCAGCAGACAAGCAGTCGCAATTTTGAACTCAGAATTACTCACTTCGCCCTATCAACTGGGGTTTTGAGTCACCTTTCCTGTAGCCTCATGATCATTGCAGTGTCATTCTACTTTTTTCGGCCAAATTAATTTTGATTCCGACGATTTTCACGGACCTGAACTCTATAAGGGATCCTCCCAATGCACATCCGCGGTCTTCCGTCTTCGGTCGGGAGGTCCTCATTAATCCTCATGGAGCCGCCGCCTACCCGAGAAGTCTTTCTCACACACACACCCAAAAACTCCCGCCCCTTATAAAGTCCCGGGCCCCCCGACCGGGTTCACGTTCTGCGACTTCCTGCAGACAAGGAAGCCTGTCCCCCCCCCCCCACGCCCGTCCGCTAACTCCACGCTCCTCCTCCGACAGGCGCTCCTTCGCGGTCAAGGATTTCTCCTAAACGTGCGACGGAAGACGTGGGGCGGAGTACGGCTTTGACCTCCCGTCTCTCTGTGGTGCACGAGCCCCAGTCACAGTCTAAATACCATTCCGTGATGCTTGTGCTGATCAGATTAATTTACAATGATATGTTCGCTAATAAGTCGAAATAGTGTCGAGCATTTCTAGTCCATCTATCTTCAAATCCTTGCCTTCTCTGATATCTCGCCCACGGATGGCGTATGCATCGGGTGCATTCTGGTGATGTCGAAAGGCGAACACCATACACATTTCTTGATTCTGATTTACATTTAGAACTAAGAACCCAAATTACAAAATTAAAAAAAAGACAAGGTCACATTGATTGGTCTGAGGAATGATGTCCCAACACTCCAGACGTTCCCTCCGTAGTGACTTGCATAAGGGAACTTGGAAGTGGACGCAGCATTCAACCTCACGTGGCGATTATCAATCCCTTCATTAGCTATATTTTTAGGCGAAATTCATAAGCTTACGGTCATGTTAAGTACAATACTTGTCAACATTAAAAGACAAAGTTACTATCATAGTCTTCGGAACAACATATTAATTCACTAGTCCTACAAAATTTATTCGTATATGCGATATTGTAGAGTTCACACATCATGTAAAATGTAACAAGTACTGAAGAGAGAACTTATATAGTACATTTATTTTTTTGTATAAATGCACAAAATATATTTATTATTGTTGGATGGCCCTGTATTAGTAAAAACGGAGAATGTTAATTGAACCTGAGGGAGCGATTTGTTGCTTTGAGAAAGATGTCGCAGATAAAATTATTTCTAACTATAAGTTGCTATAATTGACGGAAAGGCTGAAATGCTTCAAAGTTTTCCTGCTGTTAAAGCTATTATTATGTACTACCGATGCATACCGACGGTTAATTTATGAGTAATCTATCTCATATCCGGATAATTCTACTGTCGTCGCAAATTCTTGATCCCGGGGCTTCGAATAACCTTTTGCACCTTCAATTCCCCCAACATCAAATTTCAGCTCAGTTCCTATTCCTGTGCGACCTAATGTACAAAGGGAAACGGCAGTAGCGGACTTTAAATAGTATTTCACCTTCCATCACCGGCTTCCGAATCCGTCAGTGGCACTGTCGGAGTTATTTTCAAGTCAGGGAAGTCAATCCACCCAGAGGAGAAGTTCGCTGAGTATTGTTTCGAATCGAAAAACAACATTCAACATTTGAAGCATTGGCATTGATAAAGGTAATCCAAAACATTGCTCTAAATGAGGGTTTCATGTCAGAGAGTGAGATAATATTGGGATGTTTGCTCAAGCGCAAAAGCTAATCGCATTTAGTTTTCTCACGGAATGATGGTATAATAAAGGGGCAAACGGCATTCCCTGAAGACGATGACCGAGTCGGACATCGAAACGTCGGCCAATATGGACGATATGACCCGGTGGAGGACCCGAGAGGAATTTACGCGGCTGATACGCCGGGAAAACACCAAATCTTCTATGGTATAATAAGTTAAACATTTTTAAATCATTTTAGGGGATTCTTCAATTTATTGAAAATCTCTCTAGAACCAGTCATCTTGTTTTAACTTTTACACAAGTGTCTTGGAAATGGAACCGACATTATGAATCGTTTGTGGTTATAATATTTCTCGTATTGAAACTTGAAAATAGCCAAAAGAAATTTTAAAACGTTCAATAATTTATTTTATTTAATTTCATTTTAAATGCACAAGTACGTCCTTAAACGAGAAAACCATGATAGGGAAATGTAATGAATTTTGAAGGTTTATCGTGCCCTTAAAAAAGAGAGCGTAGTTTAGTCAATTTCATATTCCGTGAAGGCTAATGTCTCACAGCTTTTCCTCCTATGACCTCTCTTAAATGGCAGAGAAATATTTCTGTTGTTTTCTCACCGTTTAAAGTAAATCATTATTAATTGAGACATGTTATATAGATCTACGTCATTGAAGAGGAGGCTGTTACCCTTAAAATTCGCCATCTGTCATGAGATGAGAAATTATGGAATATTTTACAAATTTCGTCGGTTCGAATTCCGTATACTTATAGCTACCCAACGGCATTCTGCCTCATATCCAAGAGTTATTTGCCCTTGCAAAGTGATACCAAGGCCAAGCCGTGGTTTGTATGATTAAGTGGAATTTTAAAAGGGGTGGATTAATTTCAAAATACAACGTTAGCAGCAGCAAGGGTGTGCTGGGGAAACTGGAATGATTTTCCGCCGTGCCAAAATCATTATTCCTTCGACCGCAAAACAATTTTGAATGACCGCACCCAGCAAGGGTTAGGCAGTCAACGGAGCGACCCCATTTCGGAAGATTACAATGTCAACGGGATTGGAACTATGGACGTGGCGAGAAGTCATAAACTTGAAAGAGAGAAATATTGATGAAAGAGTAGTTCTTTTGTGCCCTGAGTGTTTGGGGGGATGAAGGGAAGGAAGGGGTGGAAGCGTTTCTTTGGCGGCCAACTGTTTACCCCGCGCTGCCTGGACTCCCCGCCACTTCCAAAACCCTTCCCCTCCGTCCCCCTCCAAAGGGGACGAAATTGGCCGGCGCCCACCACTCCTTCTCCCTCCCTCCCATCCCCTTCCCATCACCCTTTCCCTCCCCGCATTCCTAAGCCGGCGCCCCCTCCGCTTCCCTCCCGACTCCGCTCTCGCCCCGGGCGGGACTGATGAGTGCGAGTGGCATTCCTTTTCGGAGACCGCCCCACCTCCTCATCCCCCGTCCATCTCCCTCCCGCCCCTCGCAGAGTCTCGCCTCCGATACCACCTGTGAGCGTCTCCGAGGACCCCTTTTGTGGGAAACACTAATGTGTGCGTTCAGTCGGTCGGAGATGTTTCGCTCGTCTTTTCCGTATCTTCTTCCCTACTCCTCTGGAGTTTTTGTGGGCGAAGGTTTGTGCTGGTCGGCGTGGTTCTGCGCTGTGAGGGTGGGTGGGTGTCGCATGGTGGCCCTTGTCAAAGGCAACCTCGATAGTCAGGAGTTATTGATGAAAAATCAGCACGGTTTCCGAAAGGGTACATCCTGCGAGAAAAAACTTGCGCTTTTTTTCATGATATTCTTATTTCGGAAGAGATCAATGCTCCAATGGACTCGATTATTCTAGATTTTAAGAAAGCTTTCGGCAAAGTACCTCATAGTAAACTCACAAAGCTAGTAGCATATGGCATAGAATAAAATATACTGGGTTGGATTTAAAGGCTTTTTGAATGGTCGGGCATAAAGAGAGATGGAGTTGGCTCAAATGCAGTAGAGGTTACTTCAAGTGTTCCCCAGGGATGTATCATCGGACCTCTTTTATTCCTACTTCACGTAGACGACATTAACTCCGTAGTCACTAGTAAGATACGTTTATTTGCAGACGCTTCAGTGGTTTACCGCGATATTCGTAATTCTAAGGACACAACAGCTTTATCAGATGACCTAAACGCTAAGCAACGCTGGTGCGACACATGGTAATTAGAATTAAACTTATTTAATTTTTAAATGTATTTTAGGACCCTGCAAGCCACCGCTAGGGTGTGTGGCAGGGGTTGAATACACCCCAGACTAACTTTGGCCTGAATATGACCCTATTGCGGTCGGACAATGTTATTCTGATCCTCTATCGTTCGTGGAAAATATGACATCTTAAATCCATCTCTTCTAGACTAATTCTCTCTCATTTTACTGACACGATCTCTCCTACCGTAGTGCGATGGGGGTTATAATACATTTTTAACATCCCTGCTAAAGAGACGTCCTTCTAATTTATGCCAGAGTTTCAATCTGTAATTTAACCTTTGCTCCGTGAGTGACTCTCAGCCTAGCTGCTCTAATATTTTGGATTCGGTCCTAAGTGTATCATGAAAACGTTTAGCAAATCTATCTCCTCCGCACTACCCCCGATCCATTTCGGCAATCAATCCAACTTCGTGAGGATCCCATATACCAGCAGCATATCCTAAATGAGGCCACGGCAACAATAATTGCAAAGGCCATTGCAAATATCCATTACAACAATAATTATCGACCCTACTTTTTTTTCGGTACCATTAAATTGTCCATAGCGACTTGGTTTTGGAAATTAGTTTCCGCATGGGCCCAGCCCCTGTTTATCCCTTCCAAGGTTTCGGCTGCCCGTGAGGGGTGCTAAGGGTAAGGAGGAGAACGGGCGGGTGGGTGGTCCGCATTTCCCCTCTTCCTTTCTCCCGCGAGCGCCCGAGGGGAAAGTGTGGAGGAAACCCCGCCCCCAACCCTCGATGGCATTTTCCGTTTCATTTGGTGCAATCTCGAACAGAGGCGCCCGTTCCAGAAGAGGCATAGGCCGGTGGCTGATCTGGCGAGCAAGCTCGGAAAGTGACTTGACTCGGGAAGAAAATAAGATAGATGAAAAAGTAATCGAAGTCGCAGTAGATTCGTGGTCCGCTTGGTGAGAAACACCTGGGAGAGAAACCAAAGGATAAGACAATTAATTTTTTTAAAGTTTAAATGAGTCTCAGGATCTGGAGAATCGATATTTAGTCACTGGGCATCTCCGAAAACGCGATAAATAAAAGCTCGACACTAGAGAAAGCACAGCAAAGCTATGAATCGTAATGTTTTACTTTTAACCTCAGAAAAATAAGTCGAGTCTCACACTACACGTACATGTCAGGCGCGCGCGTATCGTAAACATCAAAACAAGGGTTACAGTTCAACAATTTTAACAAATGTAAAAATCATTCACCTTGGCCGGGATAATGATTTTTACACTCTAAATTTGTTGCATGGTAATGTATATTAGCGGATGACTCCATCAAAAAGGTACTGTCGCGGCCTCTACCGCAGTTTCTTCGAATTATTCGAAAACAAACGTTGTTTTTCATTGTCACAGGAGGAGGAAAGAGTTTAAACACGAACTGAACCTTGAGGCGTGTGAACTTCACACATTCAGGGTAATTGGGAGAAAGATTCGATCTCTGTACCGATATTATTTTTCCCGCGAAGTTCTAGTGACAAGAAAAGTATAAAACTTGGTTTGGAATGGGACTGGATATAAAGCAAGATTCGAATCCGGCACGCCCCGGTTTGGAGACGGACGTTCTGCTCACTTTGGCCACCACGCCCCTAGCTCAGACAAATATGTCAGATAAGGAGAGAGAGATTCAAGTATTTCCATTTGCCTCGCAAAATTTACGATCGCAACACAAAGAGAAGGAAACACGAACGAAGTGAAATCAGCATATCTTCCCTTTGCACAGCTCTCCCGTCTTTCATGGCAGGTGTCCCAACATCACCTGCTATACGACTTGGCGTTGGCCTGCAAAACCTGTGTGGATGTGACTAAGATAAGACACCTATTCATGGAATGATCTTTTTATATCAACTGAAAAACAATTTATTACTATTTAGTGGCAGCTAGAAAATTCTATTTATTTCACCAATTCCTTGCTCTAATTCTGGAAATTCTTCACTTTGATCTCGACTCAAATTGTACCTTTACTATTCTCTATTATGAAAAAGGGGTACAAAGTCGTAGAAGTACAATTAAGGTAGCAAATGCTTAGAAGACAAATTTACACTGTTGTCACTCTTTTACGTAGAGAAGTGAATGAAATTTGGGAAGTAGTATCAAGGAAAGTAAACGAAACCGCTGGTAATAGATAGGGACGATTAAATCTTGGTGTATTTTCAATGTTATTTAGAAAAAAATTGTTATTTATTTTAGAACTGCTCTAAATCATCCAAAGTGAATACAACACTTGTATGTGGTGATTAGCACTTCATCCCGGACTTCCTCAGCGCCTTGTCAGCCCGCGAAGGAAGCTTTCCATTCGGGAGTGCCAAATGTCACTTGTAGATGGCATTATTTTATTAACACCTTCCGCGGGCAAGCGGCAACAAATAAGTGTGATTTAGTTATTTATCTATCCCTTTGCTCACCTTTTCGTAACATGTGAGAATATGTTATAGGAGAAGGGCCTTTGATCGATTTTCAGTAACCCCGCAAACACGAGCCGGCGAGAAGTGCTTCACAGTTTTTTTGGACTTGAATCAGATGTCATAAGTACGTATGAACCAAACTAAGTATTTCTTCCTTTTCTAGATATCTTATAGTCTTCTGTAAATAATCTATATGCGGGTGAATCACTTCTTAAGTGGAATATTTGTAAAAGTAAATATTTTTATCTGTGATCTATAGATAATTTAGCACTCATATAGCAGTGTTCAAAGTGACAGTGCCCACACAGTAAATACATTACATCAATGATAAGGCAAGGAAAGTATGTTAGCAGGCTGTGGGGAACAGGTTAGCTTCGTGATAAATCTATTCACCTAGCTTTGAGGTAAATTACCCCGCTGCGGGAATGGACGTCATATTATGACTTGGCAAATTACGTGATACGGGCAATTGCACGTTGAAATAAACTCAGCTGTAGAAACACTTCGTATACTTTGGTAAGTTTCCCGTCAATTAATGAGCTTAATGCGCTACAATGTGCAGATCATTTGTTTTTCTCATTTTTTTACATTTCGAAGTTTTTTTCACAACCTTCTCGTGAATATGATACATTTTTGACAGTTCAATCACCGTCGTGCTTCGCGTGGCCGTTGACTTCTCCGAAAATTCACATGAATTACAAATATTTTTGCTAAAAACTATTTTACCGAGACGTTTCGTGTTCTACTAAGGTGAGAACGAACGCAGTCACCCATATTTTCCATTATACTCTAAATTTTGTGTGCAATTTGCACCTGGCGTGTTTTGCTGTATCGTCATGCATACATCCTTATACCTTACGAGCCCGAACAAGCACTTCTGCGAGCGGTTATTTATAACTGTGTCATCGCGATAATGCCCGTCTGTCCCTAAAATTAATTCTGTGAGCCAGTAGCTGGATCTACGTTAGAAAAAATCCAGTTACTCCGAAGGAAAGAAGTTAAGGTTAGGAAGAAAGGAATGCTGCAAAATTAATGTCGGAAGAGTTCATGCATTTGTACAGGACTATCCGTCAGCAGCAAATAAAGTTGGTGAACTATTCACCTGCTTTCTCGGTCAACCGTTAAAACTTCACAGCAGACATAAATTTATGTGACACTCTGCACTGTACGGCATAAAATGAAATATGTGTCCAATAAAGTTTCCACACGCTGGCAAAATTATGCATTCATTTAATTTCAAGTAATAAATCAAGTGAAATGAATCCAAATAATGAGCAAGTAGTTAACGGATTAATGTCACACCGAAGTAGAGTTTTCAACGGTGACCGTAAAATTCAGTTTCAATACGATGCTCGATGCAATTCCAAAAATACCCCCAATTATTGCAGAAATCTCAACTAATTGCCGCATTAAATTCAAGTGAACGTTTTGAATCTACAGCGGAGGAGAAATCATTCCGCAACTTGCTCAACACTTAAGTTCGCATCGCCGTGGCGCGACTGGACTTAGACTGAACACAACTTTGTTCGATTCTCATTTGTGTCTACGCTGGTCGTAAAGTTCTTGAGCATCTTCTTCGCTGGATATCGGTTACATTTCTTATTCGCGCAATGCTCTCGTCTTCCAACTTAAGACGGCAGTTGGAAAACGCGAAATATAGGCGAAATGCATTCGAAACTTGCTTGCCTGCGAGGCAAAGGCGTGCGGCTCGCAGACGATGGAAATGGAGAAGCTAAAGTGAACGGAAATGACAAGAGAAGTACGCCAAGCGTTTCTCCTTCCTCGTCTCGTTGCCTCACTCCGAATATCAACTTCAGACAGCTTATTTGAAGAGCCTTCAGACGTTATAAAATGACATGAAACGAAATTATCCCCTTTATATCACGATTATTTTCGGGGTTTTCAGTTAATCCGTCGAAATAGTTTAGGTGAGAGTCGAAAAAGTCCAGAAGAGCAGTCATTCCGCGTTGTCCCGACCTCACTTTGACCATGAGCGTTTGTGACTCCACGCAGAAGGGCGTAATCTCGGTATTGAACAGGATACCTGCAGGTATAAAGCCATCCGTTCCGTGAAGGTACGTTATGAACGAACAGAAAACGTCACATTACTGCTGGATGGTCAGGAAAATGAGGCATTGGAAGCACTAAGGTTACAACCACGACTTAAACGATTGAATAAATATAAATCTTCGAAATTTCATTCCATTACGGAGGGAATAATTTCTTTATCGATTTATTTATTTTGCTTTAGTCTTAAAACAGCACTTCGACCTTTACATCGTACTTTAGTACCCTATAACGAATTTAGAACAAAGTGTCACATCATTATTAAAAGCCTCAGGTTAGGATACACAGGGTTCATGCGGAAAGTTACAAAAGTTCACATTTTAGGAAAGTACAGATGATTCGAGTGTAACGCTGACACAAAGGGAATAATCCAGTCAATGAATTAAAATAGGTCAAAGGTAGGTAGGTCATAAGGTCGGCCAAACACTTCGAGAAGAAATTAAAGTATATTGACGGCAGAACCGATTTTTACAAGGAATTATTTTTCCTTCGAACAATTCAATACTACAACAGCAAGAAACATGATAGACGGCTTATGTAGAGGAAACACCGGGAGATGATAGGTCCTACCGTTCCGTCAATTTGTGTAAAGCCACCTGTATTTGGGAAGCAGCTGCCAGTAGGGAAAAGAAAGAGAGGGAGAGAGGGTGGGAGAGAGAAAAAAAATTTGGAGATGCGTAAAAAGGCTTCACCTCCGTGACACGGATGTCCTTCGGAGGCGGGAATGGGTCGTCAGAAACGGCAGCGGCGGTGAGGGCAGCTGACGGGAGGAAATTGCGGGGGCCGAGGAGGTTGAAGGGCCCCTGGAGATGGGGGGACTCCCTCCTCTCCGACCCACCTCGTGATGGTGGTTAAATTGGAATCCCCTCGTCATGTCGCAATCGCAATCCATCCACTTTTTCGCTTCCTCCGGCGGCGCACTCCTCAGAGGATGTTCCCCCCCGTCAGGTCGTGATGTTTACGCGTCGATTCGACCACCCGATCTCCCTCGCCACGCCGCTGAAAGGCTATGTTTTTCACCTCCGACCGGGTGAGGTTCATGCGATTAGAGGAATGAAATAAGGAAAAAAACAGAAGAGTTCGACGCGGCGATGAAAGACGGCTCTCATCCCGAGGCCCCTCTCCGGCGATTCGGCGTCACGTTTGGAATAAAACGTGGACCTTTTTCGCAATGGGCGGGGATCATCGAGTCCGCGGGGACGAGGTTCGGATTTTACACAAAATGGAATTGAGCTCCCGTGATTGCTTTGGCCCGTGGCCCATTTTAACTCGAGTGGGAAAGAAAAACGATCTCCTTCCTGTGAACTTGTTTTTTTTTCACTCTCCCTCATCTGAAACTAAGGTTAACAGTTAAGATTGCCATGTGAAAACATTGTTAAGTAGTATATTTTGCAACCACTGTGCTAGAAATAGTTTAAAAAAAGGCATGAAAAGAAGTTTCTCTATGAGCCATCAATCGTGCTGTTTCGTATTAGAAAACTATTTCGGGCTATTTAAAGAAGTACTCGGAATTAAACGGCAAACAAACCCCAATACAATCATCCAATCCCATCCAATGCACTCAATTATAACCAAAGCATATTTATAATTCAGCCCCACTTTCTTATGCACACATTATGGAACCATCAAAGTAATTAAGTCATATTATTGCTGAACGCATTGCAATGATTTTTCCGAGACAGTTTTTTTATCGTATTTAATGTAGATATTTTTCACTCTGCCGTCTCATTTTTACTAAAAACATTAGCTCATATTGATCTTGTCATTGCAATGCTTTTTAACTGACCCAGCATAATAAGGACTCATTTAAAAAAGTCAAACCGATGTATCTAAATATGTGCGTATTAAATAATTTAGGAAAAATTTAATTCATGCCCTACAGTATTTTCAAATGCCAATTCATTCAATTAAATTTATAGATTGAGGCTTCCTTAAAATGAAGAAAAGGGTTTTTCTCTTGGCTTTACATTGGACGAAGGCGGCTTTCAACGCAATACACATTGAAAGGGATGTCATTTATATACTATATGAAATCAAAGGATACTCTATGTACGATATATATGTATACATATCTCATGTGTGTGTATATATATATATATATATATACATATACATATATATATATATATATATATATATATATATATATATTTTTATATATATATATATATATATATATATTTACATGCATGTACACACACATGGACACAACCTTTGATTTCAAGATGTCCTGGGAAAAACCTAAGAATATTTATTTGCAAATTTTGTCCATAAATTTTTCATATATTTATTAAAGTTGTCTCAAGTTGAGTACACCTAACTCCAAGCAAAGCAAAAATACAAGAATAAATAAAATTCTACAAGCTACTGTCATGGCTTCCGTTATATGATGATTGTGCTCGTCTTTTACAGCAATCGCGCATATTTTGGGGTAGTTAAAATTTATAAATATCATTCAGAAATCAATAAAATAGCTGGTTTTAGTTTATTTAGTGTTTAGTGGTTCTAGTATATATACAGGTCCTGTATATATATAGATGATTTCGTCGAAGTAACAGGGAAGTGTTGAATAACAAACTTGGACAGCAACAAACAATATAAGAACACTAAAAAAAAGGTCATTCACGCGTTATTTCTTGATCATATCGACGGAATTCAGCTCCGTCTTCATCGGAAGAAATAGAAGTAATGTACTTACTTCTATTTCTTCTGATGAAGACTGAGCTGAATTCCGTCGATATGATCAAGAAATAATATGTGAATGATCTTTTTATGTGCTCTTACATTATATATATATATATATATATATATGTATGTACACACACACATATTTGAACCAATTTTGAACCATCCAAAAGTAAAAGTATTTAACCGACGCCCGCTAAGTAAGCTACGTACCAAGGGTAAGAGTTGATTTGACAGTCGTAATTCGGAAACTATGAAAACCTATTATGTATTTATTTATCAATAACCTCATTTGATCTTTCCTAAAATTGCGAGAGCTCAGTCGCAATCTGCGATCACATTATTCGAGCAACGCACGGCTAAAAA
Organism: Hetaerina americana; assembly: GCF_022747635.1. Taxonomy (NCBI): domain Eukaryota; kingdom Metazoa; phylum Arthropoda; class Insecta; order Odonata; family Calopterygidae; genus Hetaerina; species Hetaerina americana. The sequence goes on from NW_027287316.1 coordinate 12,288,214, forward strand.
TTATTTAATTAATATCGTTCATTTGATTTCTAATTGTATAACCATTGTCAGTTGGTACAGCTATCCGAATGAAATGGTGTTGAATAATTTAGTTCACCTACGTTAACTATTCTGACCAATTAGTGTTTTCTGTTCAGCAAATTTTTGAAGAATCTTCCTCGTCGACCGCAGGCTGTTTGTCTCCTTAATTGAACGCTCCGAATTCGTCACCAGTGTATCCTTACGGTTAGACTAACCCCATGTCACTACCGCCTCTCATTTCCCGGTTTCAATTTGTGGTTCGGATTGTGAATACAAATTTCTGCATCAGATCTTAACAGAGATAACACCATCACCGCACCTCAAAATATATTTCTCTTTATTTCGAAATTAGCTCCTCTGATTTTTGAGGCATTTTTTCACATTCAACGAGTCTAAAGGTTTTCACGGCGACGTAATCAAATTCAGAGGGAAATTTGACAATTGAGTTTTGACTCCAGTTTATTTAAAAGGCTCAGTAGTTTAGATAACGGTTAATCTTATTGTGTCATGCGGACATATTTCCGTGGGATCACGACTAAAAATGATTTCTCTGATTTTTTTTATCTCCTTGCGTCGTAAATGACAGCAGCAAGTCAGCACCACTGGGTAAACGACAATGTTTCATGAATCCTCGAAAATTATAATGATGGTATGAGTAAGGTCTTCAAGTTTTTTTTATCTAAATACATATATATAGAGAGAGAGGAGGTATTTTTCTCCTATACCATTATTTTTCTGCGGTCACAACGCCGGTGCTTTGTGTTCCGCGCACCGCAAACCGCATCGAACATCCTGTCCGCTCCCTTCATTTGGCGCCCCTTCTTCACCATTCTGTTCATTCCATTTTTTCCATTTTTCTTCATACCCACATCGGGAAATCATCCAAGCTATTCTTATCCTATTACCTAAAAGACCAAAATTTCAGAGCGAAATATTACACCAACTCCAAAAAAATATATTCACCAATTTTTCTTTACATTTTTTACTAACGCCCTTGTCGTCAACTCCTCTCTCTGAGTAAAATCTTCTTTACCTAATCCGGTTCTTCATCTAATAGTAGTAGTTAAGTAAAAGAGAATGACAGCTGAGGTCATTTGAGACATTAGGGCTAGATAAGTTTAGGATATTGAGGGAATGGAGGAAGGAAGAAGAGAACCAATGGGCGTCGGCATTAGCCCATCCTTAATGACAGGCGCCAAAGGGGTTCACAGTTAAACATCCCATCCGATGGGCGGCGTACTCCCCTAGAAGTACTCTCCACAGAGCACCCAGCTAGGAGTTGGGATACCGCTGAAAAATCCTGCAATCGCCGGGGTTTGAAACCGAACCATCGAGGTGGACATCCAGTGGACTAGCCGACGAACGAATCCGACCGCCAGTTTTTCTTTTAATGGTCTTACAGCCTCGCGCATCTATGTCTAAAACACTTCCTTCATTGGTGAACTGCCCTACGTTATCTCGTTTATGGCCCTCAACTTTAATGCCTATGTTAGCCTTCCCGTTTCTCGGGAACCTCATTGCGTCGAACGGAGAATGCGGTAGCGGGAAAGGGAAATCGCCCTCGAGTCACGCCGAAGGCGGCGGTTTCGGGAACCAACACGTCTCGAGCGGCGCACTGGTGACTGCTCCGAGCGCCATCTCCAAGCCGACACCCGCCTCTCCCCCACCCAACAAGCCCTTCGAGAGCTTCGCGCCAAAGGAGACTTCGCCTTCCCTCCCCTGCCATGCCTTACCGTCGCCCTGCCTTCCCCTCCCCCGTGACCGTCACGTACGGGGAGTGGAGGGGGGTGAATGTGGGGTGGGAGTGAAATTTCAAGGCCAATCACGTGCACTTGTTATTATGCCCCGGAATGGGGTCTCCCTCTCTCTCTCTCTTACCTGTCTCACTCCCATTGTCCCCCCCCACAACCACCCCTACCGGACCGAACACCCCCGCGGGAGTTCCAAAGGGTCTCTGCGGGTCAGCACCATCCCCGCCGATGTAGTCTGCCGGCGTCCGCTCTATAAGGGGAGTGGACACCGGGGAGGGAAGGGGGGCACGCCTCCGCATTCCGGGCACCTCCGCGGCCCCCTTGCCGGCGTTATAATAAAGTGTGTGGCGCCTTACCCAGAGGGGGAGAGGAGGGCGCAGCGGTTCTTGAATGGGAGTGGAGGGTTGTCGTGATCGCTACGGTCGGCGGAGATAGTATCCCTCCCGTCGCCCCGGCGGGGATGTAGGATCTCCTCGTATCTCTTTTGGACATTGGAATATTGACCAATAGAATATTGGGAGAAGTGTAACGAGGAAGTAGGAGATCGATGCTACGAGTTACCAGCTCATTTGGGGAAAGCCTTCAATTGCATGGAGACCTCACGAACTGGTTTTGGTTTAAGAATTAGATCGTGATGTGCACCGAAGAGGAGCCAGATTAAAAAACATATGATGATAAATGGCCTCAGAGGCAAGAGAAGAAGGATTTTTTTCTTAGTGTTTGTGGTGGAGAATGGAGAAAACAATTTTTACAGAGAGAAATGCAAACGCTGAGATTTTTAAATCAGGTGGGCGAAGAGAGGAATTTTCTGGAGGGGAATCCGAAAAAAATCGGGGAAAGCGGATGGAGGAATCATTGAATGGTAGTGGTGTATTGAAAGCCGTGATAAAAGGGAAAACGCTGTGTAAGCGGTTAATTAAGGGAGAAAGTGGGATTTCTAGACTGTACGAAGACAGACTGAAGTTACGCAAGAAATTGGGGAAGAAATAATGGAGGGCAAAATAATAGGAAGTTCTTACGACAGTTATAAGTAAAAAGTTTTTAGGGATTTTCCAAAACTTACGCTAAATTAGTTGGAGTGCATTGAATTAATGTTTTGATAAAACTTGCATGTCTGGAATTTTAGAGGAACTAGATTGGTATTCACTCAATGACGGAATAAACGATCTCATTAGAAAATAAGAAGTAGAAAACTTTTGCGATGAAGTTAAAAAATGGACGGTTATGCCCTTCAAATTACGATATGATATTAAAATAAAATTTGAGAGATCAACCAATTTGAGAGAGAATCAATGCGTTAAAGATTCCATTTCCCCTCCACGAATTCCAAAGGCTACGAATAAATGCACATAATTACATATATCTGTAATTGCTACTTTAGCGGAAAGCAAGGAAACTTTTTAAAGCGAAGCAGCCTAGTTTGAATTTATTACTCCAATTATAAGTAGTTTGTCCCACATTTTCAGAGAATAATTTTTGACATATATACCATACTGCATATAAGCTGTGGTAAATATTATTTTCAGCGATAAAATATCATTTGTTTCATTGATTAACATTTACCTCTTAACCCAATAATTAACCCAAAGATTAGTTGGATACGTAAAAGTACAGCTCACTTAAAACTTAGCCCTACGGCGAGTGAAATTCACACATCTGGGTAGGGTGGGGGGGGACATATTTCCCTCTGTCGCCTATGTTTTGCCAGGGAGATCTGGAACCCAAAACATCACATAGCTTGGGTAAAGATGAGGGGACCCAGAGGCGTCATCCGGAATCGAACCGGACCCTATGGTCAGTAGCCCACTATCCTCACACCCCAAACGAAAACCTAATATTGATTTACTTATGTTAATGCCATATGCCTGGTGCGGAATCAACCTCTGCGATGCACCCTAGCGGCGACTTGATGGTGTAGGCATGTAGATACATAGGATGCGTTACGGCACTCGCGTGACGGATGCCGAAGGTGGAGTTGTAGGTTGAGGGCCCCCGTCCCGCAGTTAGCAGTCCCGGTTGAAATCCACCCGGGGGACAAGCGAAAATGCTTATTATGACCTCCGCAGGGTGCCTAACGGGAAGGCTAACTTCCAGTCTCGCCACAAGGCAGATTGAGCACGCTCGGGCATAGGTTGATATTTCGCCCTACGATCTTCTTATCGAGTGTATTCTTAATAATATGTCCTTGCAATAGCTTCCTGAGAACTAAGGGACAATTTCGAACGAAGTACATTAGCTTCCAAATTGAATCGCATAAATAAAACCAACTTGGTTAAAATAAAATGATAAAATATTATCTTTGGTTTGTGGAATATCAGAACTATTGGAGCTATATCGCACTGTCAACGAATTTTCCATGATATTTCAAGCTTTCTCAATGTGTTTAACATTTTCCTTTTCTGGCAATATTTTTAAATGTCTTTTTACGTGCTTGCGTCCCTCAAAAGAATACGAAGAAGGTGATTTATTAGCTTTAGCGTGTTTAAAAGAATTCCTACACCCAAGAACTTAGGAAATACTACGATTATGTTGAAAAAAATCACTGCTTTTAATTGCAGAGTCGAGATCGCGCTAAAATCAATCTGGAGGCCTTGTTCCTTCCATCATAGAGATGAAAAATTAATAATAGACTTTTTCGTCAAAGACCTTAGAACAGTGCCTATCATTAGTCCGCATTGCTCTAAACAATATATGTAGGCCTTTAATCGGTATAAATGAAGTTTTAAACATACCAATAAATATAATATATTAAATATTATTTCCTTAAACCTTAAAGCGCTTTTTAATCTACTGTAAAAGGAAAAGGGGAGGGGAATTTCGATTATTGGTGTGGTGATGATGTTTGTCTGATCACTGGCAAAGGAATTAACTTTTCGCGTAAATCACCACATCTCAATATTTCCCTCCTTTCCTATTGCAGTGGCGAGAAAAACCCTTTGCCGTTCAAGGAAATATTATATGATATAGTCAGTCTTCGAAAAAAGCCGTGAGTTTCTCAGTTTATCCTTTCCATGCCTATAAATTCTGAATATACTTTTTCCTACACTATTTCCTTCTCAAGCATACATCCTGATTGTATTCTATATTCCTCTCGATTAATGATCTCATTACTGCAATGGCATCACGCGTGCCTCTCTCCTTCCTAAACCAAAACTGATCACCCCCTAAGTAATCATTTACTCTCTATCCTTTTGTTGATGATCCTGAGAACAACTTTAGCTGCGTGAGAAATCAAACTTATTGTTCTGTAGTCCTCACATGATGTAGCCTTTACCTTTTTCGGAATTGGAACTAACACTGCTCTCACAAATTCTTCCGGCCAGATTCCTTCCTCATAGATGCTACGAATTAGTCCATATAGTATCTTTCTACCACATTTTCCTAAACCTTTTAGTAGTTCTGGAGAAATTTTGTCCACCCCCACTGCCTTATTTGATTTCATGTCCCTTAATGCCCTTTCTATCTCATCGTCGAGCATGCCTGGACCTAAGCTTTTTTCCTCTACGTCATGATCCTTTATGTCTAACCTTGTTGCCCTAAGTTATATATATATATATATATATATATATATATATATATATTATTTATTTATTTATTTATTTATTTTTATTTATATGTGTGTGCGTGCTTAGAATTCGTTTCAACATGTGTACTAAATCCCCTTTTCAACGTCTCCTTCCTCGTCCATTCAAGCCTCCGATCAACGATCATTTCCTTTTCCCAAATATCAAGTTTTTTAGCCGCTCAACGCTGAGCTAGATAGCCTATCGTGAGAATGAGCTGAACAAAGGCACGCTTATTGGTATTGCATAGTGATATTGCTGGAATCACGCTAGATGCCAGTAATTAAACTTTCCGATGAAGGTGGCATGAAAGAGAAAAGAATTTTATTTGGTGAGGGAGGACATGGAGTTATCCTGGATACGTTTTACGTATCCAGGTTTTACGTTACGATACTGAAAACTGTTCTTATCACCATCCCACCAAATAGTGTGTAATTAATCAACAAAATAAAATAAGAAAGTTGCCTATTTTGAGTCCTGAAATAGTTGAGTGCAATAAAAATTCAGACTAAAATGTCGCACGGGATACACACACACACTTCTAAATTTTCCGCTATAAATACTAGAAGAAAAAAACAAAAATCACTCGTAAAATCAGTCATAATTACATTTCAAGATCATAATTAGCAAAGTATTTTGGAATGTAAATTATTGGAACGGAAAATAACCATTAAGGAATATTCATTCGAATACACTCAACGATATTCTCGATGCTTTTACATTTTGAAATGCTTTTCACGAAAAGATTTTATGGGAATAGCTTTTTACTAACGATCAATCAAAAGAAGGCGACGAAGTTATTTCCGTCCGCAATGAATATTCATGTTCGACCAATTTTGAACGCATTATGAGTCGAAAAACGTTAAGTGTATTCAACAAGTCGAGAGATTAATTACGGATTCATTATGCGGAAGAATTTTTTTTCACGCAGAAACCTCCTTTCTTGTCATCTTCTTTGGTGCGAACCGAAACGTATTTATAGAAATCATAGAGAAAGTATTCTTACGCCCGCTTCATCAATCATCCCTCCGCATCCTTAGCGCCGACGAATTTCGTCGCCGCCTTAACGTTTTTCATTTGTTTCCACCTTTTTTTTTAACGGAGTCTCCGGAGTCGTCGCAGTGTGCATTCCTCCCGCCCGTTCGCCGACGAACAAGCAGCAGAGGCGTGTTTTAAGCTGTTAAATTAAAATGCGCGGCTGAGGCCAAAATTGGCTCCGGCTACCCGGAAGAAGCAGAGGTGGGACGAGGGTTTGTTACAAATCACTGCACGTAGGACGCCGCTGCATGTTAAATGCGTGGCGCGGAGAGGGGGAGGGGGGTTGCGGAGCGGTTTGAGGAGTCGGAGGAGGGAAAGGGGGGGAAGAGGAGCGGGGGGAGGGGGGTTCGCTCGCCCCGTCCTTGAAGGAAAACCTGCACGGGGGCGACGATTCTGTGCCGGCGCGAGCGAGCGGATGCCTTGTCCCCCACCCCTGTTTGCGCGTGTGCCCTTTCGTGTTACGCGGGGTCTGGAAATGTGTGGGGACCGGGATACCGATTCGTGTTTAGGGACCGGGGTCGATTGTCTCCGTAGTACCCGCACCACCGACCGAACCCCTTCCAACCAAATAAAGCAAAACCACCGGGTCAAATCAGTGCATCCACCCAATTCCATTCGGAGATGAGTCACCATTATCGGTACCGCCCCCCCCCCTTTAATGTCGATGACGCTCCCTTCGATAAGCGCTGCCCCTCCCCTCATCCCCTTCCCTCCTCCCACACCGTTGCGTCTGCGGTAGTTCAAGAGCGCCTTCTTATATAGGTTGTTCACCTGGTCGCCTGAGTTCGATCGAAAATGTACTCATCCATCTATCGATACACGCGTTGCTCTCGGTAATCAATCAACTTTGGATTTATTCTGTCGTGGAGGTTGGTAGCACGTCAAATAGTGAATGAGGTCAAAGGGTCGAGGGACTGAATTCAACGTGCGGTGTTATCATTTCGCTGGACGTGACCTGCAATTAATATCCAGTATTAAAACAGTTATCATTCCGATGTTTACCAAAACACAATCAAGTAGTGTATTAAACTTTCGCGGAGTTATAGTGCAATTTGAATACTCAATAAATGCATATTAATAATAAGAAAACGGTAAGAAAATATAAGTTATAGTCGATACCGGTCATAAGACGGTCATCCTTTGTCTAACGTCCACTGGATTTAAATTTATGTATTAGAATCTATGAGCACTGAATTAAGAATGTTTCCGATTTAGTCTTTGAGCCCGCATTGAAAATTCTGATTCGTTCCTATAATTCACCATTTCTCCTCTAGTTTCACGTCACGAAAAGCGAATAGTCGTTAATTCCGTTTATCTTCTTCGCGCGATTCGTCACCGCCGTTTAAATAACTTGGACCACTCTGACGCTGTTACCGTCAACGGTAACTCCCACAGGAAAAGCATCCGAGTGCCAAGAATTCGGAAACATCGAATCGTTTTTGAGTCAAAACTCGCTAAAATCGAACATTTTGACAATGGTATTGAGAAACCACTCATTCGTCTTGGGGAATCCTTTTGGGCTCTTCAAGCAAGTTTCCGGATGCACAAAAAAATCTAATTGTGGCTTTGATTTGATGATGCCTTTAGTACACTTTTCAATAGAGTTTATCGTGGATGGGGGATATAATATATGATTTCGGCAACCGATATTGATGGATCTCAAAACAACGACAATGGAGGAAACCACCAGCATGTCCCAATGAAAGTTGCATTGGTGGGTGTCGGAAATACGCTGATAAACTTCGGAGAAAGATTTTTCTCTAAATGACCACCCCATGATCCCCCGTGGAGTTTATGTTCATATATTGGCGAACTTCGGAGATCATAAATTCTATGATATTTTAACGCTGCGGAGATCATGCGAGTGCCCATTTTGGGTCCATATGCGATCCCCAGAAGACTATAGGTGCGACTTTTAATACCATGGTGATACATTCCAAAGATCGATAGAATAATCTGACAAAGATTATTCTGATGAAACTTAAGTTCACTCAGTGATGAACTTAAACCTGAATATCCTCCTCTTAATAGCCCTTAAAAATTCAATATGACGAAGTACTAAAGATATTCAAGGAAAAAATATTGGTGATTCTAAAGACCGAGATAATGGAAGTTTGAGATCGTAAATGTTGTTCATGATGATAACTATCGCGTCCCCACGAATATAATATCGATGGCTGGACAATGAGAATGGAACGAATACTTTTAAATATTTATGCACTGTCCATGATCAAGATTTGAACTTAAGGGGGGGCGGGTTCTTAAAAAGTCGATGTTTGGTTCTGATTTTATTACGCTAAGTCGGGTACTCGGGTACATTGGGAAATTAATTCAAAATCAATATTCATCACTGCATGAATGACCAATTGTGATCATTTTTTAAAGTAATTTTCCATAACCTTTTTGCCTTCTAATGCCACCCCTTTTCAATTACGATTTCATATTGCGCCTAGTTAAATATGTGAGCATTGTTCTGTATTCTTCCAATTAAATATGATCCGAACGGAATATTTAGATACATGGGGATTATGATTACAAATACTTGATTGCACTAAACATTTTAACATGATCACATCCAATTCACAAAATAATGATTTTAAATGAAGCGTTAAATTTTTGATGCCCAAAAGATACTTCATTAAAGATAAAGACGTTGCAATTACCTTTTCATTTAAACGTGAAACTGTTTTGAGAATAAGACCGCACAGGATTTAGCTTTGGACGCTTTAATGAGCTCGGCCCGCAGTCTGACATAGCAACAATTAAAAAACCTCTAAACCGCTTCTTCTCGGAGATAAGCGCAACAGAATCCAAAGTATTGTTAGCCTTCCCCTGGTTTTAATTTTTGAGGACCCAAGAAAAATATACATCGACTGTTGCTCCATTTCGCCACACTAAATTAACAACTTCTGAAAGAAACTCCTTTAAAACATTTTCAATATATTTCGTTAAATATCTCATTTTACACCAAAATAAAATTGATGGACACGAATTGAAAAAATATGTTTTGTTTTTTTTTTCGAATGAATTTATTTGAATCCAATAAATCTAGTGATGAGTTTATCTTCACGAATGTGTCGCTTAATGGAAACGGGAATCCTAGACAGTGATTGAAATTTTCTTGTTTTTCTAAACGGCAATATATTTTTCAAGTTATATAATGTTGATCGATCATCTGACATTTCACATTCATGTTATAATCTAAATTCAATTAATTGTACGATTCTATACTAAGTCTACAAAATTGTAAGTATATTCTTTTGTGTGTGTGTGTGTGTGTGTGTATATATATATATATATATATATATATATATATATATATATATATATATATATATATACACACACACATATATATTTATATATACATATATATACACACACACATATATATGGCTCCGAAAAGTATTTAAGTACTATTGTTGAATTTAAGTTTATCTGATCTTCTACTTCTAGTGTAACTGATGAGTTTGTGTATTTTAGATAAAGGCATCGGTTATTATAATCAATAACTCATCTCGTAATCACCCATACCGCATGACTGCCGGAATTTCTAAATCTTTAGTACGCCAGCAGAAGGATATGTATTGTTGCAGTTAAATTAAATTATCTTGTCATTGAAGAATATTGTTTACATAAACATAAGAACTCTTGCTATGTAAATGAGACGAACTCACTCACAGTCAGCATTAAAAATGAAACGGAATGCATATTCATTTTCCATTATATATTATCACAAATGTGGCTGTCATTGTGCTTAAGATAAGATGACTGCAAACATCACTGTGATGGAGCGGAATACCTCAAATCACATAATAAATTAATACTAAAGTTTATGTGATTTTACTTTAAAAGCGTTTTGAATAATAATTTCAACCGTTTGAATTTCACTAATTCTCAATTTATGGTATTCATAAACAATCATTTGGATAATTAAAGTTAAGTGCTTTTTTTATTCAATGGACTATGGGTGAGTGCATGTACAAGGGTGGAAAAAATTTCAGAAAAAATGCCTTGTATCATTGTTATGTCGGAAGCTTTTCAGGCCACCCTCGTATTTTGGAACAATTGCATTTGCATGTACCCTGATATTTAACAAATGGTCATAAATGAGAGTGTCCTATCATAAATAAGTGTGCATATGTCAACGATCTTAAAAATGATCATTATTTATTGTCACCAGAGTGATTTTTAAGATCAAATTGCAGGCTTGAAAGTCATAAAACGTTGAACGCTGCCTATTACTTCTAAATACCACCAATGAACACTCTGAATATCTGAATGAGTACCCAATGTTGAGGTTATGGGAACTTAGAAATGGCATTCTAGTCATGTTGGCGTGCGATCTCCGAGAGATCATGTCGTTGAACGTCAGCAGCATGCGATTGATTTAAAATGTCATTCGTGATGGATACCGTCATGTTATATGGTATGTCTTAAATAGTATTCGGGAGGTGAGGAACTGTCAACGTGTAATAATTCCTGATATTTGCTCAGAAATGTGTCAAAATTGGTGTTCTTCTTAGACTCTAATTGCACTATCATCTTCAGTCTTTGAGACGATATTTTCGTATTATTTTTCGTCGTAATTGGTGAAATTAGTAAAAGAATTATTTATCTGTATCAATCCTGTCTCTTTTTTTCAATTCTCCTCATACCTCTCCTGTTTACTCATTCATAAGTCGATATTTTAAATCATTTTCAATTAATTTTGTTTATTTATGCACATTATGTCATCGATAATAGGTTTTTACGTAAAACAGGTATTTGTGATTGGAAAATTTAATTGCAGGGGAACGAAGGAAGGAAGTCACTTCACTCATCAGGGGATTTTCGAAAGAAAAAACATTTCGTTTGAATTGAAAGTGGTTGGACACAATTATCAAGTCCTCATAGGTCCTCATCGTAATGCAATAAAAATAATCTCACTATAATCCTATCTAATTTTGAAAACATGATCACGAAAATCAATTGCTCGCTTTAATGGTACCAATCAATGGTAAGCTACAGAATTTTAATTTCTAACTGAAGTACCACTCCAGAGTTAAAACATTTAATGTGAGAAAAATTAGAGTTCCCACCCTTTAACTTCCGGTATTGTCTAGTGGTTAGGATACCCGGCTCTCACCCGGGAGGCCCGGGTTCGATTCCCGGTACCGGAATAAATTTTTTATAGTTCCTGAAAAGCATAGGCCATGCATTGTTTTTAAAAAATATTTTAGGTAGTAGGAATTGAATAAATTGTCCAATAATTTAATTTTGTATTCAAGATATCAGTATAACATTCTACTGTTGGATAGCGGTATAACATCGACTTTCTGATACACTTCCATATCATGTCATGTTGTCGATTTATTTCGTCCCATGACACACCCTCAACCATTGTAACCGCAATTAAGCATATTTTTTATTAAGAATAGAATCAGTTTTACCATTAGCTCGTAAAATAATGTATTTATCGCATAAGAGAAATAATAGTAAGAAAAACCAATTGGGGATTCTATCTCCAATGCACGGCGCAGAAAAATATGTCCTTTATGTATTGCGTCAGAAACATGACCTTAAACTTTGCATTGGGGTTAATGGAGATAATTTTTCGCTTTTTGGAACTGATTCTAGGCTTAACGGTTCTTTCAAAAGTGACAATAATTTAACTATCCAAAATTCGAATATCTATTCCAAGACAAAGCTCTTAATTTCGGCATAATATTTTCGACAATTTCCTCCGGGCCGTCAGTCTGATTTTTCCACCTGCAGGGAGACAATCTCTAGAAACGTAGTTAAACCCCTCTAATCAATATAAGGGAAATATATAAGTTAATGCGTAACGTATTTTTAATGAAATATTTTAAATGACAATTAAAATATCTAACATTTCACCTTTTACATAATTAAATTAAATAACAGGCGCAGGCATATCTGGTCAAAATATCGCTTTTTGTCGGATCTTAAACGTCCGAAATAAATGCCCATTAATTTCGACATAATAATACATTAAATCTGTGTTCCAAGTAGTTACGCACGCAATCAAATAACTAATGAACACCTCTTCAATTCTGTTAACCTACAACCTCGCCACGTCGCACTTGCATGTGGTGCCATCTATCAGTGGCGGCTCTCATTTTGGAATTTTGGGAACGTTCGGCCCGACGAGAACCTCCGTGCTATGGAAGTGGTTTGACAAATTGCGACGCCACGTTAGTTACGCCTCCTAACCAAATAAATCACACGCCATTTGTGGGATTCCACTCCAGCGTGACGTAGCTTGAGGGGAAGTAATTGAACAAGCGCGACAATGTCGTGATGTGATCCATCGCAGTTGTCAAATTTGCGGCATAAGGTACCACGGCATGTTTTGTAAACCATTCGTATGCCGACCGGTGACAAGACGCCGTTCATTCTGGAATCCGTTCGGTCAAAGGACCCGCAGGAGGACTTCGGAGAGACTTTTTCAAATTGGGAAGCAATGCATATTTTGTGTTAAAAATCCACAATATAATATTTCATGAAAAATTTCAGAGTGACTGCACAGGAATGGATGCAATGGAAGAAATTCTTATACATGGCGTAGTCTCGTCTGGATGATCTAGTTTTATCAGTCATTAATGATTACGCTAATTCCGATACTTGACGCTGATGGTTAACGTAACGCCGAGCAATGGTACTCGGAAAATATTTTTCCTTAGTCTTGAGGAAAACTACGACAAAAATCCACCCTGACACATGTGCTTATCAGCGAAAATTAATTTTAGCAAAGCACAATATTTTCAGAAGCAGTTGACGAAAGATATTTCAATGTGACGATTGTACTCGGGTTATTGACTAACAGGTCCCGTGCACCAACTGAGTTTAAACTAATAACTTGTGGATGTGATGCACTTACATCTAACTTTGACAATTCGTGTGTGATATTAGGGATGCTAATATGAAGATTGCTTGAGTTAGAATTATACAGTGCGAGCAATTTGGTTTGAGGCGAATTTTTACAGATAGAAAATCAGAGGAATTAAGTATTTCCTGTGATGGTTTATATGGCTATTACTTTGTTCCCTATAACAATGAATAAACCGCAAATAAAAAGGGTATACGGACTGTATAACACGTGGTAATTACCTCGTTCATAGTATTTGCTAATGCAATATTGCAGGTCGTCTTATCTAAGTATCTTCAAACTCTTTAAACGAATCGACATTTTCCATAATGTAAAGACAAAATTTGAACTCACATAGCACGTTTTGCTCCTTACGCGGCATAGCTTACGTACTTCACGACGAATGTCGTCACCTCTAGGGGTGGTAGTCCAGTGGATAAAGAGCTGGACGACTGACAAAAGGATCAGGGTTCCATTCCGGTTGGCAAATTTGGGCACTCTCATCTTTCATCGAACTGTACGATTTTTCAGATACCTATGTATGTTACCATCCTTGGAAACCGCTTGCGGCACGGAGAATCAGGAACCCTCGACTACCACCCTCCCTACCCAGACAGATGTGTATTCCACACGCAGTGGGGCTTAGTACGAGGTCTGCTCCACCCTTCATATATATTAAAAAGGTCCCTTCGACTTAATTACAGTAATTTTGAATGTCACCTATTTTTACGAGGTAAGCTGTAACTGAGGAATGTTCCCGAAACGGATGTCCCCAAAACGTTTCGTCCATTACCCCACAGAGAACACGTTGGAATCCGGGGGATTTCGTCACCGGACACACCGTAGTTGAAAACAACAAATCTCGCAGATCCGTCTCCGTTGATACGGCGAGTCCGAGGGGAGAAGGGTGAGGTGACGACCAGGTGGTCACTGGGGGCGGGGGTGCGTTTCGGGGGGGAGGTCTGTAGGATCACATTTACGCAGTCATTGAGCCGATGGGAGGGAGGGGGGGGCGCGATGCCCGGGGCAGAAGGAGGCGGAGAGCAGGAAGGATGTCGACGATCGCTCTCGCAAGAGGTCAAGGGTATACGGATTCTTTCGAGAGAAAAAAAAATGGGTTGGACGAATGATGTTTCCGCTATCCAAACGGCCCGCGCGGGAGAGAGGGGCGGAGAGGGGACGTGAGGGGGGGGGGGTAGAGCCTCATGTCGGGCGTCCCGCGTGGAAGGAAGGCGGGGGGCAGTGAGCGGCCCGCGGGAATCAGGCGCGTCATCCACCGGGGACCGATTTGCCTCCGCCGCACGATCACGCCGTAGCGAACGCAAACTCTTTTCGAATTAATTTGGAGAAGGTGCATTAAAGAGTAAGTAATCCCGCTCAAATTAACATATGTGAGTGAAACTTTGGGGTGGCAGGATGAGCATGGATGGCGACTGGATACAGAGGGTGTGGGGTATTTTGAGGAATAATTTCGGTAATACTTGGAGATGGAGTCGGTGGGTCATGAAAGATTGTGGTTCGGATGCACCGGCACCATAGACAAATACGAAAGGAATGTCCAGCAGTTGTTTGGTCATGTTGAGCCAACGAGTATCAGTCGAATCACGGAGCAGGTGTATGCGAGAGTGAATGGGTTGAGAGGAAGGGGATGGATGGAAATAGTAATAGATGTATAAGACTCTCAAGACGAAGCAAATTCGAACCTTGAGGAGCATAAGGGCATGTGTACGAGGCATGGATGTTGTAGAGGCGGATGGGAAGGCGGATAATTAATGGGAAGTCTGCCCTCGGAGAATCCACAAGATGAGCCCCTATTGACTTTTCCTGTTCATAAATGAGACGACGCGGCGGCTCGCACAGCTTTGTGATCGATATGGGGACTCCTTGGGTAGAATCATCATGGTTAGAATCTAAGAAAAACACAAAATCTCGGCTAAACTTCAACAATCCATTCGCAAAATCAAAACCATAAAGAAAAATATACTGAAACGAAAGCTCTGTTAAATGGGAACAATGTGAAATAATGATATGACTTTTTAGTATCAATTTCAAAAGTTTTAGGTCTAAAAATTTCAGATTCTTCGAGTATTAATTCATTGGTGACCCTGAAATAATTTAGAATTTGAAATAAATGAATTTAAAGAAAAATAAAATATTAATTCCTCATTAATATTATTATTAAAAAGAGTTGGCAAGTGAAGATAAGATCAATTACGACAAAGGAAAACTTCTTACGATAAAGGGTTCTTTAAAGGAAAACTCGCTTGAAACTTTTTTGTTTTTTTATTTGTTTTTCCATTTATATTCGTTTTGTTCAGTTTATCAAGAATGATCACAGCCTATCAAAGATGTTTTACTTATTATGTTCTTTTAAATGGTAGCCTTCTTATCAATATTTGTTCCGTTTCCATTTCATATTCCTTATTTGATATATTCAGAGACGTTATACATACCTATGAGTGCCAAAGCTACAAGTACCTTGTATAAGTGCCAAAAAACGCAAAAGAACAGCTTGTAACGGCCCCATTAATTTTATTTTAAAATGCATTGAGCAAAAATATCTTTGTTTCCTAAGGTTAGTTATATAAATGTGCGGCTTTATTCGATGGAACACGAAGTGAATGGAAGGAATAAATGGTGCAATTGTATTAATACTTCATGTATATAAATTTAGAAAAAATTAGTTGTCCTTCCAAGTTATTAGATTTCCTATGGAAGAACGTTGGGGTAACAAATACGTGTAACAATAATTGTGCCGTAGTGTAGGGATTTATGGTGATTTATTATAGTATTCAGACTGATTGAAGAGTCATCTTCTTTTAATATCGACAATATTAAATAAAAAAATGATTACCCACGTGATGAATGTTTTCATAATTTTAATGAGTGATTTAGTGTAAAATTACTACATACTCATATGCATTGCTAAGTTTTCTGCAAATTTTGTTCAAGTCTCTGGTCAATGAGTCATTTTATATGCTCTTTTTATAAATGGCAGCTCGCAGGAAATTACGCGGACAAATATGAAGCACTCAAATATTCTGATGCTTGAGTCTGCGTGTGAGTTCCAAGCATCAATCTCCGTATGGCCTGTCAAAGGGTGCCATTTTCCCCATACGGTAAAAATAACATATGTGTTAAACACAATAACGATATTTGCACCAAGATCTCGGAGTGGATTCTTTCCCGCCGGGACTTACCTCCGGTCGCCGCACAAGACGTTCCGGTTTCTCTCCGTTGATCATTCTCGGCGTCAATTCTCTCAGCGAACCGGTTCAAGCGCTCTTTCATTTTCCTCCGAATCGAGGAAATATATGGTAAAGGCTTGGAAGACACCACCCACCAAAGGCCTTTTGACAACATAATGTCTGGCAAAAATATTTTTAAACTAATAATACGCATCGGTATGTCATCATCATCACTGCTCGTCAATTATAAGATTGGCTTGGTTCAGGCCTCTTTCCTCATCCTTGACGTCTCTCATTACTAACACAAAATAGCCCCTCCGGGGTCATTTCATCCCCCCCATTCCTTTCCCTTACACATATGAATATGATCCGCGTCGAAGAAAAGCTTGTTCCCTTTGAACACTATTCATAGAAGACGGTGTATCCACAGGAAAGATTTGACCTTAATTTCACGTAAAGTGTACTTCTCTTTTCTGGTCTTTCTCTCTCTCTCTCTCTGACCATCCAACTCTTTATCCGGTTTCAAACCCTCCGAAGGGAAAATCATACAGCTTAGTATCATGATGGATACATTGGATGCGCTTCTCAAGACACGGGAACTTGGGCGAAAGAATTATGAGCAAGCATATTGAAGGCACACAGGCCTGCCTAATTTCGGCACATATGGCTGACCGGCTTTGAAAATGAAGTGCCCGTCCTACAGAGACTTTGAAATACCTGTATATCTATTGCTGTGATGAATTATGAGAGTCGCTTCGGCTTCCGAAATGACACAAAAGATCGACAACCGCGAAATACGCTTCAGAATATTATCTTTTAGCTCATTTAAAAGAAATTTTCATAAATATCCCTCAATTTACAATATGAAGATAAACTCATTTTTTTATTCTTACGTATTCTAATTTTATTCAAATTAGATCTCACGAAGTAAAATGTAATTTAGGTATTTCTCAATGGGGTTTTAAATTTCGAGGTTTCAACTTTGTAGGCGGTATTTAAATCCAGAAATTCAGGTGTCAATTCACCATTGGTCCATCATCCCTCGAATGAGGGGAAGTCTACGGCAACGTATGTTAGGGCTCCATTATGGCATTACGATGTTTGGCAATGGGGTTAATGATTGTTAATGGCCAGCGAGACGCCGGAAGCCAACTAGACACTCTCATCATAGCGAAGAGATCCTATCGCCCCCCACCCCCCCGAGGCTGAGATTCCCTAACGTCTACGCTTCGAATATGAAGAGTGATTCCATTTCATGTCGCTCTCGTCTGACATAGGGGCTACTTCAAAAGATCACAGGGAAAGTGCGAAAGCATAGCCTGTGACAACATTTTTAGTTCAACTTAAGAGCGCCAGAAGGCAACTTGAGGGGATCTCACTCACCATCCCAGCCGTTTGGGAATGGTTTATAATTTGTATCCCATGGCCATCATCGTGCAAATGTTACGAAAAACTGTAAAGGACTTTTACCACAAGAAGAAAGAAACTTATGGAACATACACTGTGAAACGATAGCCTACGGGAAGTTAATAAACCAAGCAAATTTTACATAGGTATGTCCAGATGAACTCTGGCAAGAAAGTGAAGGGAAATGTCGGTGGAAGGAGCTATGAGGGAATGAAGAGATTGACAGACTGGAACAAGGGTACAGTTTGATGAGATGCTACAAGCAAATATTTCAGAGTGTAAAAATCATTCGCCTTGACCGGGATATCCTCGGATCCATTGATTGCCCAAGGTGATGTAATACTAATGCAAATAATTTAAGTTAAGTCATGAGACCGAGGTTATAATCGTTCGTAGCCTTGAATCTCAGTGGTAAGCGAGACCACTGCGGGATAAGTATAGTTAATCGCCGATCAGATCCGATATAAGGGATTTCTTTTACCTCAGAGAATTGTTGGCAAAAACTGTATGGCCCACGTACGAAAATTGAAACCTTCTATAAAAACAATATACCCAGAGCAAATAACCTCGAATTACCCCAATGAATCTCACACCCACCCTCTAGCGACAACTTGTTGGTTAAGGGTTCCCTGTAGAAATCAGAATCCAAGGGATGACTCCACCTTAATGAGCACTCTGAATCAATGCATTCCAAATCGTAATCATCAAAATCCTTTGATAATGAGAATTTTCAAAAAAAATCAAGAGTAGCATTTCTTAAAACTCTCCTTCCAATGTTCTGTTCTCAGTTAAGACGGATGATTACATTTTCAAACGCCGTCCGCGATTACCACAGCAAACATACCATGTCTGTGACTCTCTCCTAGTTCTGTTTATTTGCATACAAACAGTAGCAACGAAAAACTCAAAAAGCATAGAATAATTTACTTGATCACCAGACACACATTTTACAGGACCGATTAGATTATTTATGAGATGCATTAAAGGGCAAATGTACCCTTAGCATACCTCTTGTCCTTGCGGACGGTTTTTCAGCTCCCTCCGTTATAGCGCTAAGACCGTTCGACCGCTTAGTTCTTTTCAAACCTCGACCACGGATGAAGAAAAGAAGGTAGCCACGCTCGGGGCGACGATCGAACGTGCGGTCTCCAGGTCAGACGCGCCACGTCTTACTTATCGAGTTAAACTTGCCGTACATTACGTAACCATTACATAAATGGGCTGCGGAAGAAATGGCAAACCCATTGATGTCTCATTTCAGCAGTAAATGATGTCCTTCGCGGCATTGCTACATGGGGGAAAGGATAATGAGTACTTACGGAGGCCAATGTGAGAGCGAGGACGAGGAAGGCTGTGTAGAGGATCTTCCGGCAGGAATGCCGGCAGTCTGGCGTCATCTCGGCCACTGAGAACAAAAAAAACAAAGGAGAAACATGTAATTGTTGAAATTCTCCACTCGTGCAGGCATATTAATTTAAAACTAAGGCACAAAGAGGTCAAAGTGGAACTTGAGCGGTTTAATTAACCTCCGGGTTAGTTATTGTTTATGATAAAATTTTCTTCCAAGAGTCTCATAGCTCTAGGGTGTATTTTTATTTATTTATTTAACAACTTCATTGGGACGAGATTGAGACTTAATAGATTTTCTTTCATCCAACCCCTAAACATAACATTTCAGGAAATTACAAACATTAATGCCCTTGGAGAGAGAAAATCTATTTTGGCGGGATTGAATTCGCAACCTCTGAATTGCCACGGTTGCCTGGGCCTTTTTAATGCACCACCACATGAGCCAGCGAATTTACTTCGAGAATCTTCTGTATCAAATATCTCACAATAATTTTCGGTTCGATCTTTGAGTGCATATAATTTTTCATGTCGACTTAAGGCTTTCCCTTCTCCAAATCATGAAAGCTCACGTTCCTCCTTGCCAAAATTTAGTAGGATTACGAAGTCCACAAGTGTGGGAGTAGGGAATGGTAGTCCAGTGGTTTGAGTACTAGAATAGTGGACGTAGGGCCCAATTTCAATTCCGAGTGACGCCTCTTTGAACTCTCAGCTTCATCGGTGAGACATATTCTCATTCTCCTCCTCGGAAAACCGCGGGTGGCGTACAAAAATTTCGCTTATACCCTCATATGGATAAATTATCTTGTCATCGGGCTTTAGTATTAGGTGAGCTCTACTTTCATATTTTAAACCTACTCCTGGGTTGGTCCCTGTTGTTTAACATGTTTAACGCGGGATATAAAGAAAAGAGGCGGAAATTTGACAATACAAGGAAATCTACCAGTTTGGAGCCACTTTTGAATGAGAGGGTACGTAGGTAGTAGCTTGGTGAACGAAGTTAGTCACAAACGCCACTTGCACGGTTACTCTCGTGAAATAAATTCGCATTTTGGAAAACGCTTGTCGGATTTTACTTCATTGACAGTTAAATTATTTTCCAACATTTCTTCAAGGTCTCGCAATGTGATTTCCGTTCGCAATCCTTCGGTCATCTTCTCTCCCTCCGACGGTGAGACATTGGATCTCTGGACTCAAGGATTTGTGGTCCAGGTCGTGAGAAGACGTAGTCCGGCATCCAAATACCAGGCGTGTTCCTCCCCGTGTGCGTGAGTCTGTCACTTAACCACCATTTCTTTCTCCTGGAGGAATTTCATCCTCAGGCATTACGCATTCATTTATCTCTGCACAGTTACCTCGTTTTACGCTCGAGTAAATGTCAAGCCCTCGCGAGTCGTTTCCATGTTGTGGAGACGGAACGGCCGTCGTTAAATGTCCTCCTAGTCCCTCTCCCCTCCCCTCCATGGTAACATGAAACCTCGGGGGGGAAGGCCCGAATTCACCGGGAATTCCTTGCACGACGCTGGAGATGAAAATTTCCGAGGTTCGGCCGTTTCGGAAAATATGTACTCTGTTACCTGTTTGGTTTCTTAATTATTTCCCTACCATTAAGATGATAAAGGACTCTTCAGTTGGGATAATATTCACACACGCCGGAGAAAAAAATGTATTCTTCGAGGCAGATACACGCATTGTACAAAACTTCCCTCTCTGGTCATTCGATAGTCAAGTCTTTTAATCTCATACATTTGCGCAGTGCTCCAGTCCTTCGTACCTTCTATCCGCTTTAATAACACCCATCCACTTCTTTACCTAACATTCTTGCTTTCATTACGACCTTAAACACCCCACTACCTCTCAATTTCTTTCTATCGCTTTTGACTTCATCGAATTTCACCCAGTGACTTCTTCTCTCATCCACCGTATTAACTAACTTCATTATTAGTTTTCTTCTCGGTTACAACTCACTTGTTCATTCTGATTTCCTTTCCAAAACCAAATCTCTAAAACCTCCAATGCATCCGCATCCTCTGTTTACAATTTCGCATTAATATATTGCCACTCGCGATATTCAACTTTTAACTAATATTTTTTACGCCTTCATTTGACATGTCATCAATTTAATTTTCGCTAATAGTTCCCACAACAGATATACTTCCGCTAGTGTAATTATCAATATTACACTCATTTACCTCCAAAATACTGTTCAAAACGTAAACTTCTCGATTTGCCCTAGATTAGTACGTCATAATTTATTGTTTAGCTTAGTCTTCCTGCTTCTTGAGAATACCATTATTTTTGTTTCCCGCTGGCTTACGCACGTAAAAATCTCGCTTCCAATCGAAGAGGGAGCTGGTACCTATCTAATTGACAACCGGTTTGTCACATTGTGTTACTCACTGCGGCGTGGGGGGCGTACAATAAATCGGTTGATTGTGCATCTTCGGGACACGACGATGGATTCCGAGGGAGAAGAGACCCCAGCATCCGTTGCTGCCCGTCGAATCCTCATTAGATGAATCTGTTAGGTGTTAATAACACCCGTCGTCGTGGAAACATTCCCGCGTTAATTCGTAGTCTCTCGGTCCCAGATCTACATCAATCTCGCCCATCTTAACGACAGCGAAGTGTATCCAAGGTAATTAACAACGTGGGAGAGGAGGGACGGTCGGGTTAACCAGCAGCCGTCTTCGACAACGGTGCCCCGTTAATTCAGATCCGAAGACATCTCCCACATTCGAAAGAGGCACCGAGACGCCCCCCCAAATTGGCGCGGGTAGGTGGGTGTCGTCGTGGGTACTCGGCCGGCTTAGCGCGTGGGCGGAGGGTCTAGGTCGTCGCACGGCTGATGGCGATGAGGAAAGGGCCGCTTCCAAGTTTACGGGTGCCGCTATTCAACTGTCCCCCCGCCCGTCAACATTATCATTTGCTCTCCGAGAGGCCCATTGTGAAATTTTGATTTGCGTCCCTCCCCGCTGCTCTGTTGCATGACCATTGCATGGCTGCGAGGTCGCGCGAGTTGGGGGCTGAATAGGTGATAAACCCGCAGCTTGGGGATCTCGATCGAGTGGTGTGTACCCTTCCCGTGGGGGGGGGGGGAAGAGGGGGGAGAGTGCTGGTCGCGTTGAATGAAAAGGAGTAAGAGCATACCACAGATGAACGGTGCTACACGCTTGAACGGTTGGAGTCCACCCCACGCGACCTATGGCTTGTGAAGAGGAATCGGAATTTTAAGACCGGAAATGTAAAAAAAATGGTTATCCCCGGTTCCATGGTCGAACCAGTCCCACCCACCCCCTACACTCACACTCACACTCACTACACCCCCTCTGGAAAGATTCCCACCTCCCTCCGACCCTCCTCACACTTTAGGCAGAATTTTTAAGTGAGGTTTTAACGTCTCCGGGTGCCCTCTTCGGTGTACTCTTCAATGTCCCAATGCCGACCGTACTTTATAGCTCGTGTTTATGGCGCATTTCGTCGAGCGTGTCGAGTTCTTCATTTTTAAAGTCTATTATCGTACCTTTCAGGACAAATATATATATTTTTTTAATGCTTCAAGTAAAGTTTCGACGAGAAATTTTTCTTTTCTGTTCCACAAGCATTAAATCTTGATGAATGAGTCGAATGCTAATGCAATATATTTAAATGTCAGATTGAATTGTAATTTAACAATAAGTCCGATGTAAACGGTAACTAGGGAATTCGTAGCTACGTACAATAACTAGGAGGATTAATTGAAACAGTTAAAAACACAGCTAATGAAAACTTATTTTATTGACATCTTTACAGTGTCATGAGGTTTGTCGAAATTCGTCGAGAAATTAAACACTATAAAAAATTATTTTTACATTTTCTCCCGTAAGATTTAAATGCTTAGAGCAAGGGTTCAAAAGGTTCTTCCGGAAGTTAAAAGGCTCTTTATTAACCCTATTTAAAAACGAAAGCTGAAGGTTAGTAAATCCTATTAGGATTCTCCACCGGCACTCCTTCATTCGATCGCCGCCCTCTCGCCCCCCACAGTGAAGAACCTGCTAGCGCATCCGCCATTCCACTTTGTTTCTTTTCTAATCATCAATATCGAGAGGAATGCTTGACCAATCTGAATCCAGTGTAATCCGCAGGGAAACAGGTGTATAGGTAAAAGAAGGCATTCGCTCCTTCATAAAACGATATACTCACTGTCGCACCATTATTTACGACCCTTGTAAACGCGGGGTCGTGGTAACAGAAAAACACTCAAGCCGAGCACGCCCGGCAAAAGTAATACATATTAACCGGCATGTTACGGGAGAATGGGAAGGGGACCGCTTAATTAACCGTTCCCGCAAAGTGAAATCCTCGCTGAGAGGGTATTTATAGATTGCCGGAAGCGGTAACTCATTCATAGCATTCAAATTGGCGTTTATGGCACAATTTCTCGTCGGCCGGTCAGGACGCGGAGTGTATCACGGCATTATTATGCAAACGTGCACACCTCTGCGCGATTAGTCTTTATCGGTCGTCCTTTCTTTCTTCGAGTACCCCCGGCTGCGCTGGTCCCCCACCCGAGCAGTATTTTTTGCATGCTTAGGGATTATTTTCACCATTCAAATCGAGTCATCCGACTAACGCCGAAAGAACCGTGCGCCTTCTTTGTCGATTATATTCCCTCGCTCTGATACGCATTATCTGTTCATTCTTAACGATTATATTGAACAAACATATACTCCCCCATATCTAATTGGGAACCATCCGAAGAATTTCACACAAGGATATTTACGACCCAAGAAAGAATTCCTTAGCGATTCGTGGAGATTCGGTTGGAGTTAAATTCTCATAGTCATAAACATGTCTTTCGTTTACTCATGAAAGAGACCCAGTGCTTCGTGTGTAGCGTAGGGACAAAAAGGGGAGAGGAGAGACACGGAGACCTGCAATACGGTCGCACTTCACTTAGCTTAGCCTTGGCTTACTGCTTTTAAAAATGGTTTTAAAATTGTTAATTATTTTTGGACATGTTAAGGCGACCATGATTGCAAATATGCAGCTACAACCTTCATCTTCATGGTATACCTAGTAAGTCGACGCTAATGTGCGTGGCAGGGGATGATTTCATACTAATCACTAACCACACACATTATACGTTACATAAGTGTTAGTGGTTAACGGAGAGGTTGCGTAATTCAAAATATTGGAATTGTTTTCGCAAACAGCTTTACAAGTATTAGAATAATTTGACTAGAGCTACCATTTGATACTGAAATTATGGGGCGTCAACATCACGAAAAACCATTAACGCGGAGTACACTGAACAAAACACCGAAACCACTCCGCGTGGCTGACGACCGAGTCCGCGAAACCCGGTGAAGCACGGAAGTGCAAAAAAAGACACGACTCGCGAGTGCTGCTCGCTCGGAGCACGTGCAGCCAGCGTGCAATAAGCCTGTTACATGCTACTTATGGACTTGGAAAGCGAGACAACCTTTTGTTAAGGAGAGGGGAAGGCCCGAACACAACGAGCGTGTCTCATCGACATGTAGAATGGATAACTTTGAGTCGCCAAGGGGAATACGTAGAGTGGTGGGAAGGCCCCGGGGTTAAGGGGGGGGCGGAAGGGTGCATCGGACGAGAACGCCGGGAGCAGCGAAGCAGCTTGCGCATCTACTCCAGGGCTTATCACTCTCTCACTTAGACCGCCCAAGTTATTCGGGGTGATCCTCTGCGTCCTTGGGTCTTTCAATTTAATCTTCGATCGCCATTGTATCAGTGGTATGTGATTTTCTAATTAGATACCCCTCTTTCACAAGGGTGATGATATTAATGGTGATAATGGACACATTTGAAAAACACAAAGGTCATCGAAGAAAGATTGGCTACGATGAGTGAGGGTAGAGCGCATATCTTGTGATATGGAGCACATATCCTAGTCGCTCTGCGACTTGCTCAAACGCCGGCCAAAAGCCAAATCCTTAAGCCACTAAATTCTTCATCATTTGTAATCTAATTGCGTAGGCCGTAAATTTCGTCTATGCCGCAGTTGTTTTTACCCTCAGTTCTTCTCTGTACCCCTCCATACTTTTCTCCACTACCTTTTATCTTATCCTTCAGATCGTAATCCTAACTTTCTTCTTGATGCGTTTTCTTCCCAGTTCTTTTTACTTTTGCTAATTAATCCAATGAGCGCTCGTTCGTCGTTTATTCTCCTCAGTACTTCTTCACTTTTTACTTTCTCCATTCATTTGATTTTTGACATAATCCTCCAAACGCGCAACTTGAGGGATTTTTTTTTTATTTTCCTGCCTACCTCAATGAGGGTCCACGTTTCCAAGCCGTTTTAAGGGTACATTCAAGATCACTCGTCTCCCGTCCCTTCTCTCAGCTCGATTTTGTGGCTACTACCACTCGGTACTACGAAATAGAAACCTGCCTTCCATAGCAATGAAAAACACATTGGGAAATCAATCTTCAAGTAGGACCAAATAACACTAATATTAAGAAATTCACTAACATCAGGAGACTGGCACAATAATAGACCAAAAACACGCTAGGGTCATAAGAACGACAGAATTATAAATTTTTAAGCATTGAGCCACATTACAGACACCAAACCAACAAATTTATGACACTGAAGACACATTATCTCTATCACGAAGACGAATGCCAGGATTCAACATGAAGAACTACAGTCCTCTCTATTATCTCTTTGCAAATTCCTTCCTTAGCCATTCCTCTTCTTAATCTAACTCCACGTGCAATTTTCCAGTCCTCCGTTCTAAGCGTAGATATCTACCAGACCACAGTCCTAAAATTGCAACAATTATTTTTAAACTTCTTGAAAAGGGATCGCTTCCGCTCGAATGGCGGCCTTGTTATTTCCACCTCGACTCTTCCCAACCAAACCGACTCCTTGTTGGTTGAACCAAATCCTAGCGTTCCGCTGCGGGCGGCTGTGTATGGATTCATATCCCGCGGACAGCATGCGGTCGAGGGGAAGGTGTAGGTCAATGCTCACTGATAACTGGTTACCATGATATGTTATGCTTTTTCGCCCGTCAGAGAGTGGGGCCGCGGAATTAGTGGTCTCATTAATCGCAATTCGGTCTATCGGCACCACTCGCAGCAGAGCGTTTCGCGGCCGGCCAATCAGGAAGGGCCCGGCCCCTTGCATCGCTGCCTGCCGAGTCAACTCTGTTCTAACGGTGAGGAGAAGCCACGCACCCTGTCCCAGAGAGAGATCATGATTCTCATTCGATCGAATTAATTCACACCCCAGATCCCCTCTCCACTCCCCCCTCGATCCAACCCGCCTCGAAGGCAAGTCAGGTGAATTAGTGCGAAGACTTCAAATTTTCATATTTCGCCCTTTCAAAGGCTGAAAGATCCTTCTGCATTTCCACGCGTTCAACTTTATCCAGCATAGATTTCCAGCATGCGTCATACCACTGTAAGGCTCGGTGTCAAAGATTTCGAGGTTTTTATTTGAAATATTTTTCCCTTCTTCGAGCTTCTAGATAACAGTGATAATCGTCCAATATCTGCGCAAAAGTGGGAAATCTAAAGTATCCTCTTCTCCATCCAACATCCTCGCGAATGCCCCGACAATCACAATAACCGTGACAGAACGAGCTAGGAATGAAATTATGGCCCGTTGTAATAATACTGGAAGAAATATTATAATTCATACATATGAGTTACGTCACATGTTACCACCAATCTCGCAAAATATGACGTGATACGAGTAGATTCAGGTGTCATGGGGAGTATAAGGATTTACACAAGCATTTCCGGATGTTATGTACACGATAGAAATTACAGAAGCAAAACAATCAGGGCTCTTCTTGTACTCCAGCCGTGGAAGGACAGATATTAAGTAAGATGTGCCGTTGTTTTTAGTCTAATACAAATTTTAAAAAAAACAGCCCATAGTCTCTATGGTAAAATCTATAGTAAAGGTGCGGTTGGTAATCTTTAAGTGTCTTTGAATATAATAGCATTTTGTCTCATATCTATTCTTCTTGTGCACGCATGTATGTGTATTGAAAGAGTGACTTGACCAGACTCGACCGTTGCCATCAGGACAATCGCCTAATTACAACCAGATTAATTGCACCGATATTTATATTATAATAATAATTAAGTTAATTAGCATTGAATTCCTTTCCAACAATCCCGCGAATCGTATGTATTTTAATGAATTGTCGATTGCATAGCGCACTTAGGACCCTGTTCAGAGACATTACTTTTTACCATTGCGTTGATTGTAGTAAATGCGTTGCTCAAATGATAATTCTGACTATATGTTGGACCTACCACATATTAGGACGAGTTTGAAATGCTTTGAACAAGAGTAAAATGAGTGGAGAGATAGAAAGAGGGTCGGGATAAGTATTGAAAAATAGAGTGTGACGTATTTTGTCGATGTTCCTAATTGCAGTGTTAATCAGTCGATTGTTGATCGTGCTCAGCGCCAATCCTCGCTAGCGTCTGGAGGATACTGTTGTATGCGGTCACCATTCCCGTCGAATGGTCACTTAAAATTTTTCGGGGCCAGGCGCCTCGCTCCGTTCCACCCCGCTTCCACCGACGGGTTCTTTTAATTGAGCGTTGCTGCAGATCGACGGCTGCTTGGCGACGACTAATGCAATCACGGTACTGCCGCGATTATAATACCCTCGCGTGGGCAGTCATGCAACTTCCCCCCGAGGAAAGTGATCTGCTCTGACGAGTTGGCGCGGACTCCATAATGGCTACCGTCACCATCTCCCCACCCAAAGGCCTCCTCGCTTATCTTTTCTCTCTCTCTCTCTCTCTCTCTCTCTCTCTCTCGACTTTAAGTGCGGGCTTGATGTCTCGAGTCGCGTTAAGTTAAGTTAAGTTTTTCGCTTCGAAATCCCCGGAGCCGTCGGATCGCCAAAGATCCAAATGGCCACCTATACCTGCGGCAATTTTTTTATTCGATACAATGATCGATTTTTTGAAACGCGCCCATTAGATGTCTTCTTCCTCTGCAATTCCTTATGCCATGGATTCGAATCCCGCAGGTAAGATGGAGGAATTATCGTTGCACGTTGATCTTGACTATATTTTTTACACTAAAAAACGCTCCACTTCCTTATTCTTCGGAAACCCGGAACATTTTTATCTGGAGCATAAAATTCATGTTTACCGTGACATAAAAGTATATTTGATGCCAATATGAAATAGTTTTATCCTTGATTTTCAAATGTTTCATTTCCCGAGGGAAGCACAAATGTCGTATCCAAGATATTTCAAATCGTATCCAATATATTAAATATTCATATTTATGGCCATATATTGCATAACTATATATTGGTCGAAGGCGGCAGATAGAGAACGCCCTCAACAAATTATCTGCACGTGGGGCAAAATAATTAATGTGACAGCAACATAAAAAGCAGCAAAAAAATATAACAGCTCAATGGCCACCTACTCGTACTGCTTCTTCCTAGAGACATGTTGTATTTAAATTTCCCGCGACCACATAAAGACGGGACATTTAAATACAACATATCTCTAGGAAGAAGTATTCATTCATTATTCCTGTAGGTCGACGCACGTCAAAAAATAACAATTTTTCAACTAAGAGTATGCAGCTATACACGGATATGTTTTTAGATTTCATGGTTATTTAAGTGCATGCTCGATAGGATATGAAACGTAAATGGTCAGCGCAGAGAGGATGGCATTACACGATAACATAAGGATCTTGAGGTGAGAAACTCATCGTCGAGTGATAGGGCATCCCGAGAGGACCGGTGGAACCAGTGTGTAAGTAACATCCTGATCGGCGGGATGACCACAATGCCGCCCGACAAGTCCCCTCGAAACCGCCCGACGGCGCAATTGCCAATCGGGAAAAAAGCGAGCCACGTTAGCCGTCGTGCAGGCAATCAGAGGATCCCTTTTAGAAAAGAAGATCAACTCCCACTTTTTAACGCAGATTCCCTCGGCTTTGCTAAAGGGTATTCGAGTCACCTCCCTCTCGCCAACCTCACATCTCCCTCTCGTGCCGGCAGTCTTACTCGCGAAGATCATTTTCGTATTTTTCTCTTGCTCCAGGAACATTGGAAGGCAACGATTAAATAGGAATTAGCCTGGAAGAGAAAGGGAGAAGGAATAGTGGGTGAGGGAGGGAGGGAGGGAAAGGGGGGAATGCTGAATGCGAAAAAAAGTTTGTTGTGGAGATCCGAAAATGCGGGAAAGGAAATGACGGTGAGCGGGGAAAATTTCGACAGTAGAAATTGGTCCGCGAATCATCTCTCTGTCGGAACAAGAGAATTGCAATTCAGAATAAGAATGAAAAAAATGTGCGTGCAGATATTTAAAAACCCTATCGCAAATGTGAGAGTGGACTTAAATTATATATTAATTCATAAACAGGGTGCGACAGGATAACTTGCTGATTGTCATAACATTGGTCATTCAAATCAGCAAATTATGCTGCCGCACTTCATCGCATCAATGCTCTCTTTCCTTTCCACGGAATAATGTATCTTGAACCCCCACAAGAATTTGCATACGATCGTGACAGGCTAGCGGTCACTTCAGTTTAGGAAGATTTTTTTAAAGAAATCAATAAGCGTTCTACCGTCCTGAATACCCTTTCTATGGAGTATTATCCTAATTTAAGTTAATGGAAAGACGTTACTGTGACCACTGAATTGAAATTTGACAGAATTTTATTTACTAGCGTTTCAAGCAATTTAGGTTTTGGATCTGCGTTTTTTTAAATGGCATAATTATCAGGTAATCACGAAAATAAGTAAGAAAACAGTCTCAAGGATGACTCGGTGGAAGTCAGTTATCTTGAGTACTTAAGGAAGGCAAAATTTTACAGTTATATTTTAGTCTTTTCGACCATGGTTACACTGCTAAGTAGCATCACGAGGTCATAAGTTGATCGAAATTGACCTGCTTGCATGGGAATCAAGGTCGTGGAGAATAAAGTACTCCACGATATCTATTTAGAGAACTCTGTGATCTTCTCAAAATGTCGATTCAAAAACTTGTTCTTACTCTTCTGCTAACGCTAATTGCAAGCAGTGGTACTTATTAGAGGAAGATCTATGCCGATCGCTGAGGTTATTGGTGCCACTGAGGGTTAGTGTGCAGGTACTCATGGGGCAAGGGAGGACAATAGAAGGTCGGGTGGAGAGAATTCCGTTGCCAACTTTAACCTATGGCCTCTTGTTGGAAGTTGCCCAGAGGTCCGCAGCTTAACGTCCCGTCCGAAGGACGGATTACAGTATAGCACCCAAGGCGTCAACGCCCGGCACCCAAGTAGGGAATCGAAGCAGCAGTGAAAAATACATCTACCATCGGAGGAATTGGAATCCGGTCCCTGGAAGTGGGAAGCAGGTTCGTCAATCGAACACACTCGTCAAGCAGCCTGCGCTAATCTCCGAAAAACTCCAATAACGCCTATATCTGATAATTTGGCATGCAGCGCTAAAGCAAATCTTATGTTATTCAAAAATATAATCAGAAATATTTATAAGCGCTTAACATCAGCCATATCAAGGATCTTGGTCTCACTTTGACTTCTGGGTGGAGCATTTAATACAATACGACTCGTATTACCAGTGGTGTGAGAAGATCCGTGTCGGATTATACCCTTTTATCTGGAAGGGAGACTATTTTAGGCCCCAAATTATTTGAGCTGCGATAGATGACTGATGAATACGCATGGGATGCTGTTGGGTTCGAACCTTGTAAGGTGTAACGGGTGTTATAGGATTTTCCCGGAGAACCTTCGACTATGCACAAATCAATTCTGATGCTGATCTATTGGAGACAGCTTTGCTGACTACGCCCCTGACTATTCCTTTCTTCAGTCGTAAAGTGGGACGTAAAGACTGTGGGTCACTTCGTAGGCAGAAGTCGAAAGCATGGTTTGGACCGAGTTTCCGCCACCCTTCGACCGCCCCCGAAACTCCATTTGCCGCTAATTTACCTCCGTGTCCCGTTCGGCGCAAATGGCTCCAGCTGTCAGTCACCTCACCTGACGTCTGCCAAGTGAACATGGAAGTACTGTCTGCAAGAAGTCAACCGCGGCTTTTGGACGGGGAAATATTTTTTCGAAATATTTAAATGATTTCGTCCATACGTCATCACTCCGTTACCGCACCATTCGCGGTGGATGGAATCCCCGCACGAGTTTGAGGAACCTAGCGTGAGACAGTCGAGAAGACGGATCTTCGAAACTGGCGAGAAATTCTCGCAATTTAAATGAATGTAAAAAACACTGGGAGATTAACTCTAGAGATGAATCGCAAAATATACATAAACGGCCAATGTGATGAATTCTATGTCCGGCTTTCTCGACGATACTCCAATGGGAACATTTTTTTTAATATTCTCGACCTCTGCGAACCATTATCCTCGGTATTTTCCGGTAGTTCCCTATCTTTTGCGAGGCAATTAGTTCCTCTTCGTGAATATACGTACGGGGTAAAATTTTATAAATTATTTTTTTAATTATTTGTTACATTCTTGACTGTCGTCAACCATCGTCAGATCGGTCCAATAAGTAATCATTAGTTAGCGTGTGTTGATCGGGTCACGTGATATCAAGAATTAATAATTTATGGTACGCGCATGAAAGCAGCCGCAGGCGAATTTGACGTTGACTCCACTTTGGAAGTTTTTAAGATTTTTTCAATGAGTTTATTTTTTAAGCGCGCGCTCCCTACCCCACCCTTATTCAATTCCCAATCT
Organism: Hetaerina americana; assembly: GCF_022747635.1. Taxonomy (NCBI): domain Eukaryota; kingdom Metazoa; phylum Arthropoda; class Insecta; order Odonata; family Calopterygidae; genus Hetaerina; species Hetaerina americana. The sequence continues at coordinate 12,320,120 of NW_027287316.1, forward strand.
CTACCCCGTGCCGCTTCACCCCAATGCACCGCTCGTGGAGAGTGCGAAATGGAATCGCACAAAGCGGAGATCCATTAATCGTTCTCCGCTGAAATAGGCGCGCGGGGCACTGTGGGCAAACGCAAGCAACACGTTAAGTGTGACACCACGGTCGTCGAGATGACCTCACTTGAGTGAACCGAAATGTTATGTGTTTGATGTCAAAAAAGGGTGGATTAGGAGATGTGGTTGGGCGCGGGGAGGGACGGCGGTGGGGGGGGGGCGAAGGGGTGTTTTGTTTCGTTCCGCGAGGGACCGGACTGGAGTCCTCGTCCCCCGTCCCCCCCCCGTCGTCCCCGGGAGAGCGAATACCCCAACCGCACCCCAAAATGCAAAACACGGAATAGCCTTGGGACACAACGGCACAGCGGCCCGCCCCGTCCCGGCCAATCCCCGCTCTCCCCCCCCCCAACTCCCTCCGTCCTCGCGCGCACACAACACGCCGGCCGAGCCACGGCGGCAGCGGGCACCGGCACCAACCATCATCCCCCGCCCCCCTCATCACACGGCGTCCTCTGAAGACGAGAAGAGGCCAATAACCGTGCATTGGGGCAGTGGGGTGGCCCGTTAAGCAGCTCTCCCCCGTTCCCCGAACCCCCGCTACGTCCACCCTCCCGATACGCCGATACTCACACGCGGGCTTACGCACGAAGGGGGTTGGGGGGGCCGGGGGCCTCCCGCCTGCTGGCTGGGAGTATGGTGGGGCGGGGAGGCATTGCGGGTCGTGTGGGACGGGAGTTAGGCCGGGGGGTTGGGGAGGGGGGGGTTGCGGCGATCTTAAAGATGCTCGGCCAGCGGTCTTCCCTCCCCCCTGCCCGGCCCCTTTTCTCCAGCACCCCTCTCCTAGCTAGCACGGGGGAAGGGGGCACAACGGTCCCCCGAGCTCCGAGGCGTGTGTTAGGATTTTATTTCGGGGGGTGTGTGGGTAGGGGGACAAGGGGGTACGAGTGGGAAGGGGTCTCGGCTCTATTCCCGAACGATGAGTTCCCACCGGAGGGAAATCAATCCCGGAGCGACAAATAAATACTTTGGCCAACTTTTTAGTTTATTTTCCCCAATTGTTTCCACGGACAGTTCAGATTTTTTTCTGAATGCATTCGTCGCGTGGGGATTCAAGTATTTCCTTTCGGCGTGCATCTCTTTTGGATTCACTCTCGACAAAGAAAAATAATTCAGCCGGAGTCGACCGATGAATTCGATTAAACAGTGACCGAAATGACACATTTTCGGTGTACGGTGTGAAGGAAAACACATGACCACGAGAAGTGTCGCGATAGGGTCTCGATGCTTGAAATAAAATAGTTTGAAATGAATGCATCAAAACAAACAACCCAAGCCAAAATGTCGGAGGAATGTTACCCGGAATGTTCGGAACTGCTACAAGTGTGTTCAGTTGGCTAACTTCCGCCCCTCGTGGGAGCAATAGAGAGAATTTGATGAATAGGTTAATCTATTTCTAGTTCCCATAGTCACGCGGTAGACCGCCCCTTTGTAAAACAATACGTTTGGAAAAAACAACAGAAAATTGAAAATGGCTTAAACATCACTGCAGTGAAGAATAATGGCTGTTCCAAGGTGTTAATAAAGAATGCATCATTCTTCATTAGTATTCACTGCAATGAGACAATAAATTATTACCTCGCTACATACGTTTTTTTCTGAAAATTCTTAAACTGTGTTCTCCCAGTCAAGAATTACAACAGAGTCCTTTCTTTGCAATCTGAGCTGGTTTCCTAATTTACAGGGAGATGGATGCTAAATTGAAAAAGCAGATTGTATGTACGTTCGTATGAAATGGGCATTTCATTCAAAATTCTTATAACTACGACAGATATTTAAATCCTTTTCCAAATTTATAAAGTAATAGCTTGCATTAATGAATTGAATATAAAAATTTTTTACTGAAAATTTATTATATACCAGGCGATTAGAAAACTTGGTCCTAGTTCTCGGAATATCCGGGTCGTCAGTTTAAGTCATTGGATGATACTATCCCGGTCGACCTACCAAAAGAAGCGTGAATTTTTTGGCTGTCATACAAATTTGGACAACTACAGACAAAATAGTGAAACAAATTGTCACCCTATGTTCATAACTGTCGTAAAATATGGTATTGGCACTCATGTCTTTCGCGGGGAACGAGGGCATCTCAACCTTAACAACTTAATCGGTTATGGAAAACCATCCAGACGATTTTAAGCGGGCTTATTTCAAACAACACATCATATTTAGTCTATTCACTCGACCATATTAATAGTCCAGAAATTTTATAATATTTTTTTTAAGTAATACAATTTGAAATTTTCTGCAAAAAAAGAGACGGTCCGCAACCTTTTAAACTGCATTTAAAACACACTACCCTCATATTCATACACATTAGCGCTAAAAAAAGGCATTTTTAGTGTCCTTGCATTTTGTATTGTATCTATTTGTATATACGTGAATGTTTGAGGAATATTCGAATATTATTTTCACTGATTTTACCCTCGTCGACAAAATGACGCAGGGCATTGAATAGAATAGGGATTATCAAACTTTTACCATTATTACTTCACGTGTGACTTTCCATCGGGTGAAAGGACAAAATTTGGCAGCCGCTAAACTTGCCTATATTTTGAATACTGTAAATTATGCAAGCATTTAATCCAAACTTATGAATGTTTCCGGTGGAAACTTATAAGCGTCTGGAAATGAGATATTTCAGCACACTCTTTCTGTGAGAAGGTTTGGTAACATCTCCTTTATGGAATTTCAAATTTTGCCCAAATATATTCGTAATATATACCCTTTGATCAAAATTTAAACAGAAGGATCAATATTTCTGTGCTACTCCTTCACCATCTTTACAAACATTCATTCATTATTTATTAATGTAATGCCACTGTGTATTAACACTTAACGGTCCTGGAAGTCATTAAAATTCTTCGTCTGTTTCCAATAGCGCCAATAATATTTTTTTAAATCACTTATTCGTGACTTATATGAAATATGTTACTGTTGAAGGTATATTTGTTTTGAGCATTTATAATTCAAGTAATGAAAGATAATCATTTGATATCTTCCATTAAGATTACGGATGAAATTTTGAGAACTTTGGAAATATCTGAATGGGTTTCACTATTGTACTGTTTCGCTTGTAACAGTACCATTCGCTGGCATCGAGGCGTAAATACTTGAGCGAATGCAGTAACAATGAGAATATTATTGAAAGGCAGAGTGTGAAATTAATGAAGTCAACACTGGGGATCATGCGCTATTACAGGTAAATGAAAAAAGCACTAGAGGATAACAGAATTATAGTTGAAATCGAGACACGCAGCAAGTCATCTGTCGAATTTTCAACGCGTCGTGATGGGTCGAATTGGCTTCGTAAGAACGATCGACACATTAGCAATGGAGAGAAAGGTAAAACTCCTCGGACGGAATTTAAATGGTCCACATTCCGTTGCCTTCACCGTGAGAATTCCCTCGAATAGTCCAGCGATACCAACTTGTGGCTCTCGAGACGTGTTTGGATGCCCTCTTGTCCCTCGGACAAAGAACTTGTCCGAAGTGGAACGAAACGTTTCATCTTTCCACTCTTTGACTCCGACTCGTGTTTACATCACCTCTGCCCTCCATTTCCACGGCGGTAACATGGCAGGCGGATCCATACTCAACATTCCGGCGAAGGAGCTTTTCAGACGCTTTGTATAACGCTTATAACAAGACAGCTTTGGCTCACGATAACTATAGAAAATTAATACAATTTAATCTCCGAAACTTCAGCAGCGCCCTCGCGAGTGAGTCTTAAAGTTATGCCAAGGTTGACTGACGTATTCTTTTCTATTCATATTCCCGTAGACAAGCGTTTCAAAAAATCTTCACTCTCGCCACTGGGCCAAGCAAAACATTCTTTTAAGCATTTTCATCAGCACACCCTTCATCGGGGTCGGCGTTTCCATAATATTGACATTTGTTCGCCGTTGTCGTGGAGTAAAGGGTTTTTTTTTTCTTACGGACGTCGGCATGTAATTTTTTTCAGTTCTCTATAATTGTTGGGTTGGAATATGAGTAACTGTAACCTCTCACATTCGGGCAACCGTCGACGGGGTTAAAGGAAGTGGAAAATGATGGCCGTGCCCAGGTCGACCTTCCCATAACTCTTCCCGCTCAAGAGGCAGGGGGCGGGCGGCCCTCGGCAAGGGCGTACCGCCTTTGCACCCTTTGCCCGCGTCCCAAGCCGCGTCCCTGCTCGCAGGAGGGGGCCGGTGTTCTGAAGAGTTAATTTTTTGAGACCCTTACCACTCGGGGCGGGAAGGTCTTCATCAAAAGTGGGCCAATGGCTTCGGCGCTGGGTTTCCTCTCCCATAGTTTCCCAAATCCTCGCCACGTCCCTTTTCCACCAAGGAATAGGGGCATGCGTGGGGAACCACATCATCGTTTGTTTGACTGCTCCAAACCGTTTCTCAATATTCTTCCTTTCTTACGAGTCTATATTTCAAGGATGTGAAAATTGTTGTGAGGAAACGGAAAGAGTCAAGAGATTATTGGAAGCATCTGGATTGCCCACGGGATGCTCTGTAGGTGCGACATCTGTACGTGCGAAAGTATTTAGCATGCAAAAAAAAATACGAATTGGAATAGTTTCATACTAGTGATTATTTTTGAGATTTAAATCAACTGATGTGTGTAATATTATTCCCCGAAGATGTTTCGTGACCATTTAAATATTAGATTAAAACATTTGTGGAAAACACGGACTTAAAAATCATTAAACATATTTCTAAATTAAAGTTATTGAATAAAATTTCAGTTTTCAGCCGTTTCGAAGATAGCCAATGAACCTCGATCCAATCGCATTACTTTTCATTCGAATGCTCGCAGTCGTAACATTTAATCCTTAACCATCCGGGTGAGTTATTCCAGTCGGGAACGCGTAGGGCACCTCCCTTCAAGCTTGCGGGTTCGAATCACACCTCAGGTATGATTCAATTATGTCATACAACAATGTGAATGCAACGTTCTGACTTGAAGAAGGAAATGCGATGTGAGTCACGTACAATTTTCTAGTTTAACATTGCGAATCTCAACACATGATAAATTCTGAAATGGCAGAGGAGAAAGATAATGAGTTTGGGTAAGAATGAAGAAAATGAGAGTAAATTTTGGGAATAAAAATGATTAAAGAAGACCTCACTCACGTGGCGGATAGTCCACCGCCGGTAAGGACGTAAAGTGACATAGTGCATTAGATTTTGGAAGGGGCGTAAAGGAACACGCCCAATAAAGGAATACAGAGAGGCAACTTCTCTTCTCTTTGAAGACGGAAACTTCCTCGTAACAACAAGTTCATCTAAGGTAGTCTATGTTGAATGAAGCAGTAACGTCTATATCAATAGTGCCATATTCATAAGATTTATGGACGCAGGTCATATATGAGAAGTTAGTAGAGAAAGGTATCAATAATTAGCTTGGATAATAACGGAATTAATCTTAAAAATTAGCACAAAAATAATTAATTATACAAATAATTGTAATTATGCCTTGGAATTTTAGCTCCAGACACATACATTTATCTCCCAGACCTCTGCATTTAGACGATGAGAATGGAGCATTCGATCGATCGTTTAGTTCTAATCACTTCGTGTGAATTGACTCGAGTTTTGACTCAAAGGTTGTGGTAGCCCATATTTTTCTTAATGAAGAAAAAGGAGAGACCTACGCTGGTTAGTATGTGTTATAATAAATCAGTTAAGCCCTTAACAAGATTATTTCTACCTATCTATTGCTATAGATGAGACTAATCCCATACTTCGCACATCGCTGAAGTAAGCAGCATAATTTTAAATGCTGAAACCCACTGAGATGTCAGTTTTTGTTTTTTTTCAATAAATATTATTAGTGTTATGTTCAAAGCCTCTGCTTCATGCCATCAAACTAAATGGACCCATGTTAAGCCGATTCAGGTGGTAAAATGTTTTCACATGTACGCTAATTTTTAACTGATTATGTCGTCATCTATTCATATTTTTACTTAAGGAAGCTTAATTTTTTTAAGAAAATTTCTAATCGATAATTTTCACAAATAGGAGTACATCCTTCATTTTTAACTCACATTGTAACTCTAGGCACACCTGCGGTATTGTGCCTAGTTGGTATTTCAACCTGCCTGGCAGAACCCATCCTGCCATTCACCATATGGGTGAAATGGTGTTTTTTTCTCTAATTTCATGTTGAGCGATGCCTATTCATTCCATTTCGGTTCAGAATAGTCATTAGACGGGAAAAAATATGAAAAGAATGGAAAGTAAGGTCAGTCATCTATTGTACAAAACTAAGCCCAAGTCCCAAGCAAATTTTGTTATGATAAAATTACATTTGTAATGTTTTGCAAAAAAATACTCTCTATAATCCTTAAATTATAATGGTGCATATAAAAAGTATGTAGTTAGACATTTAAGAAGTGGCAGGCAAGTTGAATCAACCTTGAATTCTAAACGTGTGCGAATAAAGATCTAATCCAATCAATCTTCGGTACAAACTTCAACCTGAAATAACCTCTTTTCGATCCCAGAATTTTTTTCCTTGACCAAATAACCGCTCTAATCTGATTTTACTTCCGCTGATGTAATTTTCATATGATCGCCCGTAATTTCGTCACAGTCTAGAAGCATATCCTCCACTAGTTTGGGGTATGGTGCTCATTCGATTGGTGTTTTGTTCTTCACTTTATGCAATTAGTTGGTTGGCTCTGTTTGATTCACATGCTTTTGAGAAATCTTAGTCACTCATGTGTGGATTCACATAATCAGACAGGCAAAGGTTGAAAGATGAAATAGGCTAACGGCAAAACTCACTGTTCTTTTCCTTTTTGTGCCTGGTCTTACCCAAAGACGCAAGAATGAGCTGGCAGTAATGCTTAAAGGTCACCGGAGAGCATATCCCATTTCCAGTTACAGAGAAAATGTTTGCCGCGTGATTTGTCAAGTTAAATCCCACCATGGGCTCGATGTTTATTCTCAAGTGGAGTTTCGTGTTTACTCTTCACAGTTTAAACACGACACGGTTCACGACGATGTCCAGATTCATCGTCTGCTCAACCTCGGATGATTCCACCTGTGCTAAGATTAACCGAATGCCAAGAATGCACGTGATATTCTTTCAGTCGACCCGAATATCCGGGGAAAGGAAAGGACTGCTTTTTCTCGTTTCTTCTTCGATTGAGCTTGTTTCCCGAGACCATTGAAATTGAACCAGTTTGGCGAAACGTGTGCGCAGCGAGCAACGAACGATTATGTGGGTTTTGTTATAAAGAGGTGTTCTTGCAATTTACCCGCAAAGTGGACACCATGTAGCCTTTCTCCACATTTCTATTTTCCCCGAATGGATAAGAGATTAAAGCGAGAGGGGGATCCGTTCCAGGACTTCATTTCAAATGAGTTCACCGGTTTTTCCTTAGGGGAGATTCGAATTTATAGTCAATTTTTTACTCGGGGCGAAACATTTAGATAGTTTAAAAAATTGAGGCTAGAGTGTAACAACAGAGAAAATTGTGAAGGAATTAATCTGGTTTGGTTGGCGTAGCGAAGGCATTTCAGACGGTCAGGTGTCTAATCAATCGTTCAGTGAGGCGAACATTGAGGGAGTCTCAAAATATCCCTTTCCTTCGGTTATACCTCCTCTTTCATTATGCCGTAAGATCGTGATGAACTGTGGCATGGTTTGGCTCTGTTAACCCGCATCCCTATTGGCTTTGTATTATTTTCTTGACCCTTTGGCTGAGATTTCTCAATTTTACCCCGCACAATTGGGCCTCCTACTATATTCCTTTTCTCTACGCGAGCCCTAGAAATTTCCCAGGAACGTTTTCATCCGTCCCTATTAGATTCTTGATTTTTTTACTCCGCCATCACGGCGATTTCAGAATTTTTTTTCGGTCGTAACCGCCCATTTAATACTATATCCCTATTCGCCTATACCTTTGGTGAAAACTATATTCCACATTTTTCCCTCGGGCTAACATGCTGACTTAATTTTGTTTCCATATGTCCAGTTTCTTTGTTCGAGGTCAGTCAATTGTAAGCATATGCTGATTGTGATTTGATTCAAGAAGTTTATTCCAAATCCTTGCACGCTTTTGCTAGTGTGGAGTACAGGTCGCGGTAGTAAATAGTTTTCTCCTCTAAGGAAGTCAAGTCAACCGAGGCACTGAAAGCGCCGTGCCTCATGTTCCCCATGAGGCCATGTGGACAAAATCACTCTTCCGAAAGGTCTCCACTCTCGGGGCGGCTTATGATAACCATGTGATAACAGCTACCCACTTGAAGCATTGTTCTAAGCCTGAGTTTATGATGCATGCAATGTACCGGCCTTTTGGCGATTACCTAGTCAAAAAGAGAAATATCTGACCCCATTTTATCTACCTGATTTGAATTATATTCTCAAGAATGCGAAATTGTCAGAGAAAATATTTTTGAAACCAACATCCATGATAGTGCAATTAGGGCTGTTGAAAATTCGCTCACTTTTTGCTTGCTAATCATCGTGGATTAAGTGAATGACATGGATTGCGTCTGAATTTTCTAGAGTTGCGGTAACGGTGGATCAATGTGTTTGGATCATTGTTGAACTCATGATCTGAAATCGTGGAACGAAATCTTTCTTCGGGGCTGTACGACTCGAGTCAAATGTCTAAACAATGACGCCTTTATTCAATACGTCATTTTTCCCCACACACCAAAATTGAAGCTCCATGTTTGACTCTTGACCCAACATACTGATGAATGTAGCGCGAAAAATCTCAGGGATGCTTTTTCAAAAGTTTATAGTGTTTGAAACTAATACCTGTTTGCAGGTATGTTTTCAATGAATGAACCTAATTGATTAAAGTATTTCCCAATGGCTTTGATAAATGTCTTTAATTGCGGACGTCTTAATCTGCGAAAACACTGTCAATCTCTGTTGACGTTATAATTTATATTTGCAGGGAGCCGTAATTCGATGATACTGGTCCGTCAAGTTGTTAATTTAGTTGCTTATATGGTTTTACGATGGTAAAAGATTTACTCTTATTTAATTAACCAGCATTTTCCATTGATATGCAGAATATATCCATAGATATGCAGAATATATTCATTCATTTAAACTAGATCACGTCACTCCATTGGGAGGTTGATAGCTAAAGTCAAAACTTAGGAGATACAAATGCTCGTTGAGGTTAATTACTTTTGGAGACTCAAGTTGATAAGTGCCCTGTGTTATATAAGCATTTGATATAATCCCCTCTATGTTTTGGACTGATTTCTCGTTTCCTTCGAGTTGAACAATTTTCGATCAATGAGGAGTATTTATATTTGTCACCGACCGAATATTAAACCTACTAATGTTTGATGTTTGCATGATTTTGAGGAGTTTTCAGAAATTTTAATCATTAAATACTGGAATGTCTACATTTTTTACTTGGATTACATTCCAACGGTAACTCAAGCTCTGGCTTGTGGTCAAAGTTCTTTTCTAGTGTTTGAAATTGGTCTCCGATCGTAAAGCATCATATATTAAGACACTGTGCTCAAATAAACAAAAGTTACGTGAATCCAAGTCGCCAGTTAGTGGAAATTATCAGTAATGAACTCACAGCCATCGGTCATGATACGGGGCCGTCGGAACACGGAAAGGTCAGCAGCAGATGACCCTTTGGTTTACTTCAGTCGGACTAGATTATTGTTCCGCCTCTCTTAAATTAACTGCCATCGGGTTTTGACCGCTTCGAAGAAAATGAATTATTTCAACAGGGCTGGTCACGTTTAAAGTTTAGTTTTTTAAGCTTTCAAAAGCCGACCCGCAGGGTTTATGGGCGTCACCCATAGCTTTTCCTTGACCGCTGACAGTGAAAAAGAGGTAGATTTGTAAAAAGTCCTAACGAAAGACTCAGAAGCATTGCAAGATGTTGAAAGGACCAGGGCGGGCATAACTCGCTCGTATGCACAATCCTTTACGTTAATTTGAATGTCTATTTTCAAAGGCCCATTTGTATTTCTGAATTTGAAAAACCATTGCAAACTCCGCTTCTATGTAGGAGGGAGCGTGAACTTAAAATCAGTAAGATAAATAACTGCATAAAACTTCACAAAGGATTATTTTGAGAAAAAAAATGACCAGAATACGGAGTGCTATTGGAGACGTCTGGTAAATAATCGATATTCCACGCAGAATAATTTTTATCCTTTGCTTTATTAAATTTAGCCATATTGTAACCACTGACTGCAGCTCGTCTCACGTTTTAAGTTAGCTTTTCTTATTAAAAATTACTACTTTTGACTTAGTTATGTATGTACGTGAGAGTATATAGATGATTTCGTCGAAGTAACGCATAAAAAACTTGGACAGCAACAAGCAATATGAGAACACATAAAAAGAACACTCACACGCTATTTCTTAATAATTTCGATGGAATTTAGCTCCGTCTTCCTCGGAAGAAACAGTGGTAGTACTAGTACTACTGTTTCTTCCGAGGAAGACGGATCTAAATTCCTCGATTTTTATGTGTTCTTATATTTTTTGTTGCTTTCCAAGTTATATTTATAATATATATATATATATATTCTCAAATAATTCTTAAGCTTCTGGATATACAATAGTATTCCTCGCCCAGAACTGCAATCGAATGGGTAGAAATTATACTAATGAGCGACAATTCCTACTACCCAAAAATAAAATGTAACCAAAAATTAAAAACCACCAAGTGCCCAGATAGATGGTGGCCTGATGTCCCAGCCACGTGCCAATGTTTCGACTTGCAGGGTAAGACATACAATATGCGTAGATGAATTAATAAAATTGCCTGTTGATGCCTGATATGTAAGCACTTCTTGCCACCACGGTTCTAATAGAATCTCCTCTTTGTGCTTGTCACCACGGTGCCGTCGCACGACCCATCTGGGCAGAGTTTGATTATCAACCATCGAATTAGAGGAATAATTTCTAATTTTACATGGCTCCTCCACTCAATCTATATCTACGCATGGGTGGCAACCAATTCCCTCGTACGGGTACATTAGCCCCCCTCCCTCTAACATATGGAGTTTTTCCCGCCACAAAAAACTATGATAACAATTTTTTCAAAAGGGACTGGCAACGTTCGTTAAATTTTAGTTCCCTCGGGGGGTCGGGGAGTGGGTTGGATCGGCCCCGGGGTCGTGCCCCGCATACCGCGGCGGCAATTGGCGCTCGCCGGGAGGTGAGATTGGCAGGGAGGACGCCGAGGCAGCAGCCGAGGGGGGTGGGTGGGTCGGGGGAGATCTGCACAGTCAGTCAGTCACTCGATTCGCCTCTCAATCCGGGGGCGCCCCCGTGGAGGGGGTGAAGGGGGATTCGTGACTGGAGGAATGCGGGTGCCGATCCCCCAAGGGAAGGAAGGGTGGTCAAGTCACGTGACCCCTCGCCTCCACCTCATGCCCTCGCTCTCTGTCTCTCCCGATCCCTTGTCCACCTCCTCCTCCTCTCCAATCCCCTTTCCTCCTTCCTCCTCCCCCTCCATCGACGCCCTCGTATACCAGCCGCCAAAATTCCTGGCCCGATTTGGCATTCCCCACTGAGTGTGCCACTGCTGAACATCGGGAGGGAACTCGACCACGGGATGTCTCGACGAACGTCTCTTCGCTCGGTTCTTTGTTTCTTCTTAAGTACAATCGTTCATTCGTTCATTGGTACCTTAGCTTTTTTCCCTTGTCGTCACCTGAGGAATTCTTAGCTTTATTCTCCCCTCGGGGGGCGCGTTAGTCCAGGAGTGTTCTGGGCTACTGAAAAGAGGGACCGGGTTCGATTCGCGGTTACTCTGAATAACCCTCCTGTTTACGGAAGCCGTGAGGTATTTCGAATAGCAGATCTTCCTGAAAAATTGTATGCGGCAAAGGGAAAGGAACTGGCAACTCCCACGCATATGCGAGAATTTTTACATGGAGTAGGGCTCAGGGTGTGGTGATATTCAAACTCACTAATCAAACAAAACTTCGGATTGAATGATCTAGGTATTCCATCCCCATTTTTGCACAAGGGAGGGGCGAAGAACTTTCCGCAAACGTGCGAATAATTTTGAGTCGCATTCGACTCGCTCGATGTGCCGGAGAAGAAAATATAACGAGCATTGACCTTTATTTTTTAATAGTGACTTCATCGATATGCTAAAATCGTTTGATGTTCTTTTAGGCCGTCTGACATGTAATCGGGTAATTTTTAAGCCTAATTTTCGTGACTCGTCCTTGCACGAGTGATTCTCTGCACGTCGCCTCCCCTCAGTGTTAGCACGCCGGCATGTACAGGTTCATCACATCACGCCCTAGAAGATGTCTTGAATTCCTAAGTAGCAGAGGAGACTATGAGAAATTTTCCGTTGCCGGCACAATGAAAGATCAATGTAGTTAGTGTAAATAATACTTGAGCATTTTACTAACTTGGAGTACTTGAAATAGGAGCTAGCTAACGCCTTAAGTTCCTGGGTGTATCCAAAGTATAGAGCCATTAATTTGTTAATATTTACGTTTGATTCTCAGTAGGTGCACTTACTTGTGCTTCCTTGAAGAAACCGAGATACGCCGAGTGCATAGTTTGGAAAATACAATGAAGAGGAGATGAGGAAAGTTGAGATCTTTTCAGTTATATTCCACCCTGAAACATTTACACATCGCGAGTAACCGGAGCCCAAAACAACCATGTATCCAATGTCCATACTAAAAAGAAAGACTCGTACTTTTCCACAGATTTCATCATACGGTACAACACGTTTCACCGACTTGCGGCATCATCAGGTACAAATTTGCAAAACAGACAGAGCAAGAATATGTACCCTCAGGACAGAGTGGGGGCGGGGAGGGTTGGAAGGATTTGAGAGGGGTGGGGGCTCGCAGGTGCGTTGATGGATTGTTTTGACCATTTCCAGGCTAGTTTCTCGGAGAGGAGTGGGGAGGGGTATGGGAACAATTGCTCATTACAAAGTATCGTGTTGGGGTTTACCAAGTGCCTTCTAATCTCTAATTGCTCGAGAGCGTCCATTTTTAATCCTTTTGGGAGTGTGTGTAATATCTCTGGGACAAAGTCACTGCTGTGGTCGAATTCTAGTAAATGCTTGGCGAAGAGAGACTTGCTATTCTGATTTTTGTGACACCTAGCGTGTTCCTTGACTCGTAACTTGATATTCCTGCCGGTCTGACCGACATAAACGCTGTTGCAATCCTCGCATTTCAGTTTATGAATGCCTGAATTGAGAAGGCTATCCTGGGTGTCTTTTCCATTGGCTAGAAGTTTGGAGAGGGTTATGGATGGGTAGAAGGCTGCTTTGAGTGAGGTGGGTAGGCAGTTGGAAATAAATATAATAAAATCTGTGGAAAAGTACGAGTCTTTCTTTTTAGCATGGATATTAAATACTTCCACGAAGTGAAGCCTGAAACAATAGAATATGTATCCAATGATTTAACACGACGCAGGGAAAAGTTCACCAATTAATCCGGTAAAATTGCGATGTAAGATAAAGGGTCACTCAGTTATCATGTACTTTTGGCTGGGAGTCTCTGAACAGGCAACATTTCAATTGATGAACACTTGGCAGTGGTATCAGCCGTCATATTTAAGTTGAGAAACAATTGGATCACATCAATTATTAATTTAAAACCCCAAGCTCCGTGGTGAACATAGATAAATGCGATAAAAGAATACTCGATTGTGTAATATTGAATACTGAAAGGATAAATTGATGAAATTTGCCATTTCTATCGTCTAGAAGAGCGCAAACTGAAGGAGCAAATAAGGCATTACCACTCATTTTTCATATTAAGGGTGCAATATTTTCTTCTTTATTTAGCGCCTATGCCCTAATGAACCCTGCCGCTTGACGCCGAGGTAGCTTACAAGGAACTGTGGGAGTGCAAAGGTAGATGGGCTCCAGGAGTTGGCAGAAACACGTGGCTTGTCCCTTTCTTGTATTCCAAGATATTTCATCTCACGCCTCTGGACTCAGTGCATGCCTTTTGCGGCCACGGCCGATTTACAAAGGCCTCCATCCAGGCAATCTGTCGCTCACATTTCGAGCTCATTAAGGAGGAAAAGAAAGACGCAATTTTACATTGTCGTAGCTGCGTCAATATGGAATTTTAGGATAATATTGGGGGTTTCCGCTTTGCTTTATGTTCACTGTCACCACCCGCGTTTGTTTTTTGCAAATGATGATTGTATCAGTTTTTGATTGGGCATAGATTTTGATGCAAATTGTTAGATTTCTATATCTTAAATGTTTTTTGGTAAAGTGCTAGTGAAAAAGTGTTACACTACCATGCTAATTCTTTATAGTTGAGTGTTGCTTCCATGAACTCATGACAGTTTTTGTCAAAGCGCGAAAGATGTGAATGTAATAAAATCCAAGTGGTGTAAGTTATCGCTAAATGGTACTTATTTTCCTTAGTATTCATTTACAATGTAACCATGACGCTTAACGCCATTCCATTTTAGAGTAGACCAGGTGAAAAAAGTAATTGGAAATATCCAGGACTGAATGGGGGGTTTTCGCGTCTTGTGTGGGTAGAAATAAAAATATCTGCGAAATAAGTGAGGCCTCAGTGACCCAGGATTCCAGCTCCGCCCCCGTGGATTCCATCCTCTTCACCCCTCTCCCCCCATTCCTGACCTAGCCCTCCCAGCAGGCCTTGACGCCTTAATCCCATCGTCCACTCCGCATCCCGGTCCCCGATGGAGAGCGCCCCTCTCCCGCCTCACCCCCGAAACGGGGGCGGGCGGGTTTTTTTTTTGCCCCCGACCCCCCTCCCTTCCCCCACGTTGGCTCCCAAAACTCCTCTGCCCCCCTAAATAGCCGACAAGCAGAAACGACGGAGTTACCGGAGGAGAGGGAGTTGTTTCAGTGGCAGCGATGTTATGTGACCGATAAAAATGTTGGGCTACGGAAACGAGGCCCCCGTGAACATCCCGGGAATTTGTCAAACTGAAACCATTACAGATTCGGCACATCTCATTTCCCCGCATCGGCCCAGGAAGACTGGAAATATCATTTTAATTCGTTTTGATATTCTAAAAATTTTTGTTTATTATTCATTATTATGAAATGGAATAATCACAATAAAAAAACTGATGAAAAATCATTCTCTGGAAGTCCTGAGCAGTCTATTCACCCCGTTCATTTTCTCATATCCTATCGCCAGTACGTCAATGGGTGGACATACTCATTGAAAGGGGCAATATTATTACCAAAAACATATTCTTAAACACCAATCGTATTCAGATGTTTTTTTTGTATTTTACCTTGAGTAATTACCGTAGGTCAATGACAAGAAAATAAGTTTTCCAATTTATGGGAAAAAAATTATTAGTGGTGATAAAATAAACAGCGCTGCATTTTGATGTAAGATGAAATTAGTGACACCTTTGAATGAAGTATTAATAATACCGCGGTGAGTTAGCGCATTTAGTGGAACAACATTTCTGCATTTTCCCTAATTATGTTTAGAAACTCGAAGAGGACTAGCATTTCCTTATATTTCCACGAGATCAAGTCATCGATTTGAAAACACGGCGGCCCCGGCGTTCACGTATTAATTATCCGTCGGGAGCGGCGGACGTCGGGCGGGAGGTGTGTGTGGAATGCGTGAACAGTTAACAAGTGTGTGTGGGGGAGGGAGGGCGGGAGAGGGATGGAGGGGACGGGAGGGGGAGAGAGAGAAAAAAGGAGGGTGCTCGCAAAAGGCCGGGACGCGTACGAATTTGGTTGGATTCTCGGATTAATTTTTGTTTTTATTTTCTGGGTCGAGGAGATTCTTTCGAGCGATCCGAGGCAAGACTACAACACTATCAAGTAGCGGAAACATTCGGGGTTAGGCCGTTATCATCTCCCGAATCATCATTGGTGGGGATGCAAATTCGGTCGTCAGAGGGCGAACGCATATTTTATCGGTTTTTAATCGTATTCAAAACATTTCGCGCGAGAGGTTCCATTCGTACGGTTACACCCCCTACCCACACCAAAACACCACACCACCTCCCCCGCCCGCTAGCCGCAAAACGCCAACCCATTTGATCAAGCCCACGAAATATATTAAACCCAACACTGCCACGTCAAAGTCGTGTCACGGGAGAGCTTGGTGTCTTTCCCGCGCCTGAAAGTTGGTTGAAAAAAAAATGAAGGGATGCGCTTTAGCAAAGAACCGACGACCATTGCGAATTCGTTTTTGGGTATTACGGGGCCAAGATATCCTAAATTAAGAGCACGGAAGGAGGAAAGGATACTGAAAACTTTGCCCGGAGACCATATTTTTACCACACCACTCGTATAGGTTCCGTCCAGTAAATGAATCCGTCGGATAATTTCGTGATCCGAAAGTGCAGGTAGATTGAAAGTACACTCATCACAGCATTAAGGTTTTCTAGTTAATTTTTTTTAAGTATGACCTTGATATTTTTAAATTCCGGAATTTATATAATTAATATTGATTGTATCAGGGAAGGTCAAGTGTAGTCAATAATCCAGGCGAGAATCCTTCATCATCTTAAACGGAATTCTTATAATCAATCTGAGTGGTGTATCAGAATATTCGCTTTACGAATAATGATGCAACTTCTAATGATCGTGCCACTGGCGTGTTAGAATATTATTGTGTTAACATATGCCGAATTAGCAGTACTATGACATTTAAACTAAATGTTGTATTAAAATATTATTTAACAAAAAACAGCGTCCATTGTTTATAGCCCCATATGTTTCCAGCTGTCTTTTTTTTTAAATCCATTTGAGGTCATCAAAAGGTTCAATTTGATAATAAATCTAAGGGTCTCGGTTTGTTGTAAGTGCTTTTTTTGTGTTTTTAACTATCTTTTTAACATTCATTTGATAGTGTTATATTTTAAGTATACTATGTATATATAGTGTAATAGTAATTTCAGATCCCGTTTGTGTTTGAATTTCTATTCCATTTGAGCATGAATGCCCGCCACGAACACATATCGTTTTTATACTTCACACTTGCTTGGTTACTTGAGAATGTATACATTTCCAACGGGTTGAGGACGTTATGGATCTATTATTGTGATCGCATTAGCTGTATCTATGTTTGAAGAATTCACAAGCACGACTGCGCTCTTTGTGAAGATCTCTCTAGCAATATTCGCCGCGAAAAAATATATATACGAAATAGCTTTGGATTGTGAGCGAATCTGCGAGAAACAAGAGCCATCGGTACATAATTCCAATTAAATCAAGGAATATCAATTTCACCGTAAGTAAATTGATAAGGAAGAGTATGTTCTTTGCTCGCATATTTTCGCGGTGGCTCGTTGACTTTGGGGTCATTTGAGAGGCTTCCTGTGAGGCGCTCCCTTCAACGCTCAAGAAATATTCAGTTATCATACGTTTCCAACCGCTCAACAAACCTTAAAGCTGCATCGGCGAGGCAGGCATGGATTTTATGAAACACAATATGGCCGTTCGTGTGTTCGTGGTTCCTTTATTTGTACACCAGTAGCACGTTATTGCAAGTGGGGTGTAAGTTGAAATTTTTACGTCCTTCACTGATAAGGTTTTCGACTTGGGCTAAAAAAAAGAATTTAAGCAACGCTCGAGTGTATGAATTAAATCTCATGTACCTCGTGTATTGAAGATGGTGGTGGCAATATTAGAGCACTCTTGAAGTAGTAAAACGGGAATTAGTTCTCAAATGAGGAAAGATGCTTAAATCGGGAAAGTAGAGATTATAAACGCGTTTTACTAAAATCAATAAAATGTCCTGTTTTATACAACAACACTTGAGTACGAAAGTTATTTTGCTATATTTTTTCTTTATTTACAAAATTATTGCTCTTAATGGGAATATAAATATGTGATTTATCTTCAGAGGTTTTATTTAATTTATCACCAAGTTTTTACGTATCGATTTTTAATTCGACCTACATCTGAACCTTCCCATTCACTTCGATTTCATTCCTTATGTTACGGTTGCACTGTACTTGTTAAACAGTGTTCATCTCCCTGTCATTGAGTTAGAGACGAGGTAAATGATAAGTATGCAAAATCCCCCGTTCCTTTAATTTAAATCTTACCTCGGCTTAGTGTGAAAGTAAAACAATGCAGTCATTAGTTTTGTGGACATCACAAATATTAAGATTTATGGTAGCCAGAAGGAAAGTGATCACTACAAATTACGTTGAATATCATTCTATCTAATTTTAGATGTTTTTGCTGTTTTAATGAATATATATAAATATATATATATATATATATATATATATATATATATATATATATATCATTAAAAATATCCAAATAGGAGCAGAAATTTATTTTCCCAAGCGGGAAAAAACGAGTAAATTAATTAGATTCCGAAGGGAAAAATATTCGAGAAAATTAAGCCCACGAATCACTTCACTGGCTAATTTTGTTCATTAAATAGAATAGAGAAGGCAACTCGATATTTATTTTCATAAGTGAAGTACAATCTAGCATAAATATACCAATTCCAACTGGTAATTAGGCGGGGACAACACAATGACGTTTGAGTCTCGTGCTCTCGCTAGGCTTCATCAAGGCATCCGCTCCTAGTCTTGCCGACAGTAAAAGAAGAGTCTTGATGTAGAAGAGTGCGGTCTAAGAGACGACAGGAACAAGGGGATCCAACTTGTAAGGAATTGGGAGACCGTGGAATGATTGTGGACACCCAAACGGTTGGTCAACCCGAGAGAGCTCTGCCAAGAATTCCGACACGGCAGCGATGCCTCTCTCGCCCGGAGAGCGCACACCCTTGGCCGAAGACGCGCGAGGGACTGCCCATACTAAAAGCCGACGGGGACATCCTACTTGGGGGCTGCCAAAAAAAAGCAGCGAATTCCACGGGCGCTGGCGTTTCTTTCCCTCCCGAGTCGGGAGCGATGTTCGCTCGCCTTCGCGCGACCTCTCCTCCGCTCTGAGGACGCGGCGTGAAAGTTCAACTCTTCCCTCGGAATAATGATCGCCATTACTTTTTCCTTCTCACGTCTACTTTGTTTTCTGGTCTTTTTAATGTTTTTTTGCATATCTGGTCCTTTGAATACCTCTTGTCTCCGCGAAACGTCTTAATTGTGTTCCAAATTAATATTAATTTATTCGAACTCTTCGCTGGAATGTTTATTCGTTCCAATCTTCCCATATTTGTCATTCCGGATGGTCTTCCCAGCGTACAGAAACGCGAACGGAATCTACATCCCTCAGTATCTCGACTTAGGAGTTCTACGAGTATTTTAAGATTCGTGGTGTTGCAGGGAAGAGTGAGGATATACGTAGACTAGCCATGAAACATAATAATTGATTCTATTTTACCCCCTTACCACTGGAATAATTATAAGCATAAATTAATGGAAAGTATTAACATCCTTCTTTCAATTTGAGATGGGATGTTTTTTTTGGTGAGCCAACACAAAATGAAGTGACATTCCGACGTCAGAAACGCCAGTGTTTCGGGAGGGCCTTAAATTATCTGGAGGGTAAAATGCATGCCACTCCAGATTGCTAATAAAAGCTGTATAAGTATATTTATTTATTTTTTACTCGTTGTTAAAAAAAACAATACAGAAAGACACTCATGTAAATGGGATAATTAGGCTGTAATTTTAAAATGACTCCTGACTCAAGAACTTCACCGAATATTTTATGCCACATATAAACCGGCCGTTTTTTCGAGATGAAAAAAAGTTTATCAGATTGGCTACTGATAAATAGATATTTGGTCGCCATATGGCGGAATTTCGTGTTTGAATGTGTATTTAGCCAATGTGGCTCGTCTCTTTCTTCTAGCTATGCGTGCCACGAAACGCACTGTTCCTATCTTTTATGATGCTGTAAGATTGCTCCTTTTCCCTTTACCCTTTTTCTTGTGCCTCGTGTTTTTCTCCTTTGGTAGGTGAAACTGCCCCTTGACGCCATCGCTTGGCCAAAGAATCGGGGCACTTGGTTAATATAAAAAACATTTTATTAACTAAAAAAAACACAGTATCAATTACGTTTCCTCGATAGCTCAAGTGGTCAGAGTATCCGCCCAGCAAGGCGAAAGATCCGGTGTTCAAGTCCCGGTCAAGGAAATATTTTTGCGCTTGAGATTTACTCGATTCCGCATTCCCCGCCTCTTCTGTGTTCGCCCTTTATGTGTGTTCCTATCCATTTTCCTTATAATTATTTTTATGTGAATGACTATATTTATACACACATACATTTATTATATTAACAATATTATAATACTCATATGTATATGTATATATATATATATATATATATATTTTACTGGACAAAAACAAAGTCTTGCCGATACGAAGAGAGAAAAATGTTCCATTATTTACCGAAAGAATCCCTTCCTGTTGTAAAACTGTCCAGCAGATTTCGTTGGCATGCGTAAATATTTTTTGCCAATGCCACTAAGGTTATAAACCTGACTGTTTGAATTATGTAAGCACGCCAAGTCTTAATCTAATTCCACCCAACCCGGCCTCTCCCTTGGAATTAGAATCCCATCATGGAGAAATATTCTCCGGGTTGACCACGATGATATTTCTGAAAATGCCCACTGCGACCTCGTCGACGCACTTATTTGAAGAGCAATATTTACGACCTTAAAGCCGCTACGAATTCTTAGCCCTTTGCCCACAAAAGCTCCGGGACCCACTTAGTGACAAACGCGCCAGGAACTGTGTTGGTCATAATTGTGATGACGTAAAGCATCGCAGGTTGTCTCACATGAAACAGGTCGGGCGAGAGGATAAAAAAAAGATCCAAGTATTTAAATTGGCCGATCCGTTGTGTCAACAATGTATTATATAGGAAATGTTCAGCGTTTTATCGTCATCATGTACCGTTCCCCTCCGTCCTTGAAATGCTCAATATACAAAGTTTATTATGATGTGACGGCCAACGTGTAACCTATTGAGAATTTTAAATGGGTATTTTTTAATGCCCTTATTTCGCGTTCTCATAAGAAATTAAGTGAACATTATATCAGGGGACAAATACGTAACAGCTCCTTAAGTTATGCAGATGTAAGACCATGATAGTACAACAATATAACTTATAAGTATTAACCCAGTAGGAAGAAATGCAACTCTACATGAAGTCGCGACTAAAATATTAATATGGTGTCCCGTAAAACCTAATCGTCCGGAGATTAAATTAGAAATATTTTAAATTCAATTTGTTTAAACAAAGATATTTGGTGATATTTGGTGCTTAATAGTTTTCCTCGAATTAATTATTTCATAAATTTTAATGCCCTGGGGATTTTGACTCCAACATTTACTCAATATCACACTCATGCCTCTAATTTCAAGAACGCAAAAAATTGTTGCTGCATACTATTCAGTCATACTTGGATTAGAAGCAGTTAAAATATGGAACTAAAAGAATATCACTATTAGCTCGACACAGCCAATGGTACAATGAATTCTCAAAATAAATGGTTAAGGATTGATAGAATTATACACAATAAGATCAAATATTACTTTCTTCCGTGGAGAAAAAGGAAGCCTAATTCTTTGTATTATTAAGAAAATTGCGTATAATAATTCGTGAGTTTATTTTGGTTGAAGCGGACACCAAAATGGAGTTCAACCACTCGGCAATAGGTTGTCCAACTGAACCGATTTGTACATCTTGAATTCAAATCGTTTTAAAGAGCTCATTGGTTCAATTTTATTTCAAAGTGTCGCATAGTTGAGGGAAAGAAAAGTCATGCATCGATTCTTCTTCAAGCAGATTTTCAGCTTTGGATGGAAAAAGTTGAAAGCTGGAAACTTGAATCGGTCGATTCGGGAAAAAGGCCGAACTGAGGGAAAAAGAGGACATTTATTCGCCGAATACCTAAAACGCCGTGAAAAAAACGCAAAGAGGAGCAATGCTAATGGGGTAATTTTTCCGCAATCGCCCTTCGTTCGATCTTCGCGAAATAACGCTGTTTACATTGCGATCTCACACGATAACACGGCGGAACTTATTAATTCCCTCCCTAATACGCCCGGTGTCAATTTACTCGTCCGCCTTGCCATCGTTTCACGAAATGTAAATTATAGTGTCGGTGATTTGCCCGGCGCCCAACCAGCCGTCCATAAATCCTTCCAGCCAGTGCAACCGCATCCCCTTGCCGGTCGTCGCAAGGGAGAGAGAGGGGGGGGGGAGGAGAACGAGAATATTTTCAATTATGCCCACCCCGCTCCGTCTTTAATGCGTTATAAATTGGCCAAACTTGACATTTCATTCCTTCCGAGCCAGCCAAAGCCTCCTCACCCACCCCATCCCACTCACCCTCCCCCCTCCCCGACAACCCCACCCTCTTCCCCTCTCCAGACCGCCCTCCGTTCCGGACCACTCCCACCAACCTACCCCTTCTCCCTCTCTCTCCGAGCGGGCGGATGGAAAAAAAGGTCCAGCCTCTCTCGCCGTCCCTAACGACCATCCGATTACCCCGATCGGGAAGGAGTGGGGATGAGGGGGATGGGGGAAGGAGTGGGGGAGGGAGGGGGTGGCGGCAGAGGCTCCGAAATAGAAACAAAACACGCCCGCAACCGAAACGAAAAAAATAAATGAGAAAAAGGAGAGGGGGGAGGCAGGGAGGGTGGCGGAACACAAAGGGGAGATGGGCGTAACGACGAGGTAAACCCGGACTCTGGACGGTGTGCTGTTCCGGGAATTGGTCTGGAGGCCTCTCGGGGAAGGAGTGTGAGGGAGGCCCGCCGAAACAGTGATGCGGAGAGCGCGGCATCGTTTCCACCTGCGAACTTCGAATTTAAGGAGAAGGAATGTCCGCGCGCTATTGCATTGTTATCTTTGGAGATGAGGGTTTGTATGATTCGGGGAAGGTGATGCACGGATGGAATGGAAGGCGGATTATTACGATTAGAAACGCAGATTGAGTAGCAACAGCGGTCAGGCTACGGCGCGCCGTTCAAATCTTCCTTCGTCGCTAAGGGAGTGGCGGCAACTGCGTGAACAGGAACGGACACGTTGGCACGAATGTCTAGAGATCCCTGGGAGAAATCTTATCGGGAAGCCCTCAACAATCCTCTCAAACAGTACTGACACTTTCGGACTGCCATTTTTTCACGACATTTGAGGGAGCTTTTTTGGGAGAAAAATGGATGAAAACTGAAGAAGAAGCAGGAGGTTCAGTTGCTGTGAGTAGTTTTACATTGACCGGCTGCCGGCATCATAAATATGCGTAGCAGTAGAAATAAAATTGTTAGGATATATTATACATATGGATTACCTTTCGTATAGGGTATTGCTATCCTATTACCTATTATATATATATATATATATATATATATATATATATATACGAGGGTCATCCGGAAAGTAGTACCCGTTCGTGCCGCATGAAGTGCTGACGACGCGAGTAGCCGCTGGACGAGGTCAGATAGCTTCAGTGGCTTGTCTGCCTTCTCTGAGCCAAGTTGCGTGACGCTAGCATTGCCTGTGTTGTTTCTGTGATTGTTTACAATGTTTAAAAAAATTGAGAACGCCGCCAGTTGTGAAGTGAGGGCAGTGATTAAATTCCTCAATGCAAGAAACGTTCGCCCATGTGATATTCATCGCCAATTAAAGGAGGTGTATGGAGACAATGTAATGGACGAGTCGTCTGTTCGGCGGTGGTGTCGCAACTTCAACATGGGGAGGGGGAACACACACGACGATGAGCGTTCGGGGAGACCGTCTGTCATTACAGACCAACTGGTGAGCTCAGTTGACGAATTCGTGAGGAACGATCGGCGCGTCACAATTGATGACATCTGTGAGCATTTTCCCAATGTTTCTCGAACAATTGTTCATGAAATTGTTAAACACCATCTGCATTATGCAAAAATTTGTGCAAGATGGGTCCCTCGCGTATCTCAATGAGCTGGCGGCGAAGGACTATGCAGCAGGAATACAGAAACTTGTCACACGTTATGACAAATGCCTTAATTTGCTTGGAGATTATGTTGAGAAGTAGTTTAAAGTATCCTCTTTCAAATAAAATTTTTTATGTTTGTTAATATTTACTTTTGTGTCTTTATTTCACGAACGGGTACTACTTTCCGGATGACCCTCGTGTATATATATATATAATATCCTCGGCGTCCTTTATATGCGTTCTAATCCCTTTTCCTTATATGTGAATATGTATATAGTGCCATATGGCGAACAATTATTCATTCACATGGAAATAGATATAAGGAAAATGGATTAGAACGCATATAAAGGACGAACACATGAGAGGTGGGAAAGGCGGAAATATGTGTTCCATATGGCCGGATTTCGTGTCAGTGTGTATGCGTGTGTGTATATATATATATATATATATATATATATATATATATATATATATATATATATATATATATATATATATATACCATAAACACAGTAATCAACCCGAAGGTCGGTTGTAATATTCGCACATCAGGGTAGGGGGGCCAGTTCCTTTCCCTGTGCCGGTTATGGTTTCCCAGGAAGATCTGGTACCCGAAAAATCATACACCTTGGGTGGAGCTTCAGGCGCCAGGGAGGCTTACCCGGGAATCGAACCCGGGCCCTCCGGTCAGTAGTTCAACGCTCACCCCTTGGACTACCATAACCCACACACACAGATATATATACTATAATATAGTATATACGAGGGTCATCCGGAAAGTAGTACCCGTTCGTGAAATAAAGATACAAAAGTAAATATTAACAAACATAAAAATTTTTATTTGAAAGAGGATACTTTAAACTACTTCTCAACATAATCTCCAAGCAAATTAAGGCATTTGTCATAACGTGTGACAAGTTTCTGTATTCCTGCTGCATAGTCCTTCGCCGCCAGCTCATTGAGATACGCGAGGGACCCATCTTGCACAAATTTTTGCATAATGCAGATGGTGTTTAACAATTTCATGAACAATTGTTCGAGAAACATTGGGAAAATGCTCACAGATGTCATCAATTGTGACGCGCCGATCGTTCCTCACGAATTCGTCAACTGAGCTCACCAGTTAGTCTGTAATGACAGACGGTCTCCCCGAACGCTCATCGTCGTGTGTGTTCCCCCTCCCCATGTTGAAGTTGCGACACCACCGCCGAACAGACGACTCGTCCATTACATTGTCTCCATACACCTCCTTTAATTGGCGATGAATATCACATGGGCGAACGTTTCTTGCATTGAGGAATTTAATCACTGCCCTCACTTCACAACTGGCGGCGTTCTCAATTTTTTTAAACATTGTAAACAATCACAGAAACAACACAGGCAATGCTAGCGTCACGCAACTTGGCTCAGAGAAGGCAGACAAGCCACTGAAGCTATCTGACCTCGTCCAGCGGCTACTCGCGTCGTCAGCACTTCATGCGGCACGAACGGGTACTACTTTCCGGATGACCCTCGTATATAAATTTTGGGTCGCGGTAGTCCAGTGGGTAAAGCGTTGGACTGCTGACCGGAGGGTCCCGGGTTCGATTCCCGGGATGGGCACTCTGGGCACCTGCAGCTCCACCCAAGCTATGTGATTTTTCGGGTACCAGATCTTCCTGGGAAACCATAACCGGCACAGGGAAAGGAACTGGGCCCCTATCCTGATGTGTGAATTTCACACGCCGTACTGGGTGAACTCTATCATCACCTACTAAACCGAACTCCGGGTTGATTACTGTGTTTATGGTTTTTTTATAAATAAATTGTATGATCTTTTGAGTACGCATTAGCTTTTATGAGACCGGCTTCATATGCGTGACTATATGAATAGAAATAATCTAAGAATCTTGGTCATCAATGAATCCATTTGATCATGAAGCAGAAGGATTATATTAATTATACTTTAATATTAGTACGGGCCAAACGTTTTTGAAAAAATTGTGGTTATTTCTATTTCCTAGTCCATTCATAGGATCTATGTCTCATATTCTACTCATTAAAAAAAAGTTTTGGGAGTTTCTAATATCTGTACGTAAGTCCAGTTATTAAGGCCAAAAAGGGGACCTTTATATATGTGTTGCGTAAACTTCCTCTTTTTGGCCATAGAGTAATTCCTTCTTCTCTTCTCCATTTTTCCTCTTTATCTTCATGCCGTCCAAAGCAACCCAGTCTCTCCAACTATCCACCTCGCTTCAACAGCATTGAGGCTTTAACATCGCACCACCTATCATTATCTCCTCCACCTACTCTTTCTACCCTCTAAAAATTGGGTCTGGCAAATATGTCTCTTCTCCAACCATATTTAAAACTACGCCTTCTATCTTCTTCTGATAATGGTCTCATTTATTCCCCTCCTCACCTGTAGTAAACTGAAAGTTGTCCTTAAAGCATTGGCGATTTCCATTGGCTATAAACTGGGAGACAGACTCAATGAGTCGCTTTTCAGAATCGAATATTTCAAACAGTGGCGACCTCGTCGGAGGGATTCACCGCCGAAGTTACGATGACGTATCTCTTTCCCCAACGCCCTCTGCAAACCTTTTTCTCTCCCTGTCGCTAAGGAAATATAATATTAGGCCAACGTATGATGAAGTTTATTATTTCTGTGAATTATACTTTAGCCTCTTCATTTTCACGTTCATCGCATTTTCTGATGGTAAAGCCCACATACGCCTCAAAGCCTTTGACGTGAACTTAAGTTCATTGGTATGTTTCAATTTAACGGTACGCTTTTAATATGAGCAATGCAAATCACTCGAGCTGTGTGATTTTTCGGGTATCTGAACTTTACGTGAAATGAAAGGGCGTACAGGGAAAGAACTGGTCCCCTTGCCGTGTGTGCACGTGCAAATTTCACATGCCGTTACGCTCAGTAATTCTACTCCCATCCATCAAACCGACCTTCGGGTTGATAACTGCCTTTGTGGTTATATATATATATATATATATATATATATATATATATATATATATATATATATATATATATATATATATAGATGATTTCGTCGAAGTAACACTGAAGTGTAGGGTAAGAAAACTTGGACGACAACAAACAATAAAAGAACACTGACATGATATTTCTTGATAATTTCGACGGAATTCAGTTCCATCTTCATCGGAAGGAACAGAAGTACTCGTATTTCCGTACTTCTGTTTCTTCCGAAGAAGACGGAGCTAAATTCCGTCGAAATTATTAAGAAATAACGAGTGAGTGTTCTCTTTATGTGTTCAGAAATTGTTTGTTGCTGTCCAA
Source organism: Hetaerina americana (assembly GCF_022747635.1). Classification (NCBI taxonomy): domain Eukaryota; kingdom Metazoa; phylum Arthropoda; class Insecta; order Odonata; family Calopterygidae; genus Hetaerina; species Hetaerina americana. The sequence goes on from NW_027287316.1 coordinate 12,347,330, forward strand.
GTTTTTTATTCAACACTTCCGTGTGACTTCGTTACGCTCCCTCCCGTTCTTCGCAAACCCTTCCTTTACCAGCCCTTCGTCGTGGGATGAAACGAGGAAGACCCGTTGAGGCAAAACAAAACCCCAAGGAAAATGAGCTAGGGGAAAGGTTTACACGGGGCGGGAACAGGGAGAGGGGAGAACCCGGCGGGGCGCATGGCACCTCCCGTAAGGGCGGCCCGCGCGCCTTTGGCCGACCCGATCGGATGGCGTCTTAAACAATTACACACCATTCCGTCACACACGTCCGGCCACTCCCGCCCGCGCGCCCGACACCGCAACACCAACACCATTACCGGCTTCGAATGCCCAGTGTCAGTCTCGGCTGTGGTCCGTCTGCTTGCGCCCTCCCCTATAGCACTCAACCCCCCTCCCACACCCGCCCACCATCACTCATGCAAATCTCTCTCCGCCTTCGAGCCACGCACACACATTCCGGCCACTTGAAAAATGTTCTTCTTTTTTCCCGCGAGGGCCTCGTTGTGCGGAAAATATTTTTCGGAGGTGCGTGCCCTTGACCTCTCCTCTTCCCCCACGATCTGCTCTCCCACTCCCCCTCACTTCCTACTCCCCTCTCTCCCCACTCCCCGATCCCCACTCTTCCCCCAACCCCTGGTAAAGGCGTCCCTCTCTCCCCCATTTCCCCTGTCCTCCACTGACCTCCTTCCCACTCCTCCAGCTTCCCCGTGGACGAAGCCCACCAGGGCCCGCGTGCGCGAAATGATTCGCGGGGTCCCTCAGATGAGGGCAGTCATTCCCGGGGTTCACGTTCTTCGATAATTTTTCGGATGGCGGTTCCTACGGAGCTGTTTTTTTTCATGGGTTGGCCTATTCCATGGCAAGAAAATTAGTTACAGATAACTAACTTATTACCAGCATTCGCACAAAGGGTGCGAATTCCTTATTCCTTACGGTTCGATACCTGTACCTAGGACAAGATTCCTTGGAAATCTCTTTCGACCCCAATGGCGGCGGGGTAACGTTCTCGCCTGGCAAACCCGAGGTCACGGGTTCGATTCCCTTGTGGATGGGGTTTCCTCCACCTGGGAATTGGGTGTTTGTAATTGTCATCAATCTAATTTTAGGAGTTAGGTGAAAAAAGGGACTAAAAAGTTTCAATCTCGCCCAAAATAAAAGCCATTAAAATATAGTAAGTAGATAAATACCTAGCGACCAAGTTTGTACCGACCATCGCTTATTTTCTAAACAAATTGCGTTCCTGTTTAAGTTTTATACTAAGTGAGTTTAATCGAATATACATTTAAGAATGCTTCCCGACAAAAAAGGGACCAGAGAGTTACATATATGTGTATGCCATAATAGTCGATTTATATATATATATATATATATATATATATATATATATATATATATATATATATATATATATATATATTATATATGTATATATATATATTTATATATAAATTATTTATATTATATATATTATAATTATTACAATTACATATATAAATATATATACTGTGGGTCGCGGTAGTCCAGGGGGTACAGCGTTGGACCGCTGACCGGAGGGGCCCGGGTTCGATTCCCGGGCAAGGCACTGGGTACCTGCAGCTCCACCCAAGCTATGTGATTTTTCGAGTATCAGCTCTCCCTGGGAAACCATAACCGGCACAGGGAAAGGAACTGGCACCCCTACCCTGATGTGTGCATTTTCACACGCCGTATTAGTACTTAGTACTGGGTGAACTCTGCCATCATCCACCAAACCGACCTCCGGGTTGATGGTTTTCAGTGTTTATGGTTTTTTATACCTATACTATTTATGTATTTCTATATATAGCAATTGTTCATGCTATTTGAAAGATTATATCATTATTGTACTCAAATCCTGGCTAATTAGTGGCATACGTTTTAATGGATCCAAATATTAAAGTACCACACCTTTTACAGTACACCTTTTTTCATTTAATGCCTGGAAGTGCGAGTAGATATTGTATTCAGCTGGAAAAGTGAGCCAGCTTCGAAGTCTCTGCTGAAGAAGTGCATTGAGAATTCTCAAATGTATTTCAAAATTCCTCATCCGTGTGGTGTTCTAATCGCGGGGGATTTTTAATCATTCCTACGCTACGAAATATTTATCAATGATTGAAATTATTATCAACGATCTCTATCTTAGCACTGATCATATAGGTTATAAATAGTAGTAAATTTCACGCTATTTAAAAATAAAGCAAAGCCATAATTGCGCTAATCGCGGTCAAGCTGAAAGTTTATTTAAAAAATAATTTTATTACGCTCATAGTAACTAGTCATCGGTGTAATATGAATATTTTAGCCGATTCTATTTTTAGTTTAGTTTTTTCAAATGAATGGAATGGTAGTCATTGGAAATTTTTAAATTCTTTGATAAGAAACTTATCTAGGAAAGTGTATAATTTATTGTGTCAGATCAATTCAACGTGGAACAATAAAAAGAAAACGAATTGCATATTTCAATCGTTGTTACACGCGTCTCCGATATTTTGAGGAGGGGTTTAATAGAGTCAAAATCAAACTCTACGTAAATTGCATTTCCCATTAAATTAGTTACAATATCTCGGGAAAAAAGATCTTAAACAAGTAAAATTCTTCGCGGGAGGTACGTCATTTTAAATTCTCACTACTAAAGATATTCTGAGAAGCTACATTCTACCAGCGGAAATTTTCATAAATTGCGAAAACTCAACTGTTTCTTTGATTTTAATATTTTTTTAGTCTCTATGTCCCTTCAATTGATCCTTTTTTCTGGAAACATTACAAATAAAACAAGAATGGAATAAAGCTATTGTTATCCAGGGCCGATGCATTCCTCCTCGTGGTAACTCTTTCAGCTGGAAGACCTGCGGGGGGAGTTTCTTCGGCCAGCACAGGAAATGTGTGTCACTCAGCGCGATGTCATAAATTGCATCTCACGTTAAATTAACTCATTCTGCACTTCGAATGCTGTTCGCGCGAGCCGAGGGAAGTCCAAGCACCCGTTTCGTCGCTCTCCGCCCCCGTCGCGCGTCGCTAAACTCGCCAATTAATCATGTTTTTGCAAACTGCCACCCTGAAGCCATTTCGCGATACCATCAACTATTATTTTCGAGTTAGACACGTGTATGTGCAAGAGCTTAGCAACTCCAAATAACGCTCGCTTGGGATAAAGCCTGTCACTATGCGCGTGCGGTCGTTAATGAGGACATTGGATCTCGGACGCGCCTTGGGGATCGTCACATCTAACTCGGAATCCAGGGCCAGGGACATATCCTTTCATCTATCTCCTCGAAAATGTCTTAGCATGATGTTCGCAATATTAATTTCTCTGAATTTGAATTCAAATAAAAGCCTCTTTCATGTCCTTTTTGAAATGAATAAGTTGCATGGGTTAAAATGTACTTCTATTTCATAAAATGCTGAAATGTTTCAAAATTGTATTCATTTCAGATGTGGTCCTTCGAAGCAATTTATAATAATAAATTTACAGAAAAACAGGAAACAAATTTAATGAAAATGATCAACTCACTAGATACGTGTAAGTTCACGCTCCCTAACTAAGCTTCACACTTTGGTTCCGCTTCCGGGTAAAAACAATCGATAATAAACAGATTTTTATTCGATTTTGGAAAATTTAATGTGTATGCACTCAAGCTTGAAAATTAAAAATTAACAGTATTAAACTCCTTTGCTGAATTTAATGTTTTTAACACCGTAATAATAACACCAGAATCGTGAAGGTGGTCTTATAAACTTTGCCTTAATTTAATGCTTCCTATGAATCTTTCGTCTAGAATTCATTTGTTGATTTTACCATAAAGATTAAAATACAGTAAAATTATTTCAAAATTCCTCATATTTTTTCCCGCTTAGTATTGAATGATTTTTAGTATGAGAAAATATAATTTTTTTCTTTCGAGTACTTGAGAGATGTTAAGAGAAATAATATTAAACTTAAAACTCTCACAGAAGGTAGAAAACTTTCACTAAACTTACCAAAAGCTTTTTTTACATTTGAAAATTACAATAGAGAGGGAGGATTAAAGTGATTTCTGTCAATATACTTAGGTGAAATTTTTTGTAATCATTGTCCAAGACATTTCAAGAGTGTAAATTACATCATGTGCAAAATCAACCTTAAAATGGAAAGATGGGTTGTGGAAATACAATATTTACCCAAACTCCATCTAACAACAATAGTGATTACACGAGAGGTCACCTCTCGGCGAAGTAATTTCCCTTGAGGTAGAAATGGGAAAAACTTTCCGAAATCCTCTCCCGTTCACATAAATGGGGTTCAATGAGCCAAATCTTTCCCGGCCTTAACCTAGCATCGCAAATGTATGTTGGGGATCTGACTAACACGGTGACTAATTCACTCTTCCGCCACTCCGAGGAATTCAGCAGAAAATTGTAGAGGAAATAGTTACACATATTTTAAAGATGTTACGTTCCTCGCATCTTATCTTTGAACGAGAATTCAAGAACATTACATCCGCGTTGGATAAGTACACGTCAAAACTTAAATAACCGTTAGTGCCTTTTAAGAGCAATCGGAAGACTAACGTTTTCCAGCAAACGTTTCATTTAATTCTAATCGTTAGACGACCTTAATTACTCACGGATCCTTAACGATGCAAAGGGATTTGACCAGTAATTACTATCTAGGTCCTTATTATTTAACGAATCTCCTGATATCCTTCATTTAATATGCTCTGAACCCCAACGCCCGTCTAATATTATGTTTGCTGACTGTCAGGTTGATCGAAGATCTTATCGGAAACATTTTTTCGCGTGTTTGGCCCGTATCTCTTAAAGGTTAGACTTCCTAACATAAATAAACGCCATTCATGGTAGATAGTTCCGCCGCGGTTGGGTTAAGAGAAGTTAGCCATAGTGTCTTGCAAACGCCTCTAAACTTTGATGAAGAATTAACGAAGCAAGACAGCTTGAGCACGAGGAGGCAATACTGACCATTTGCCAGACGTACTCCCAACTCCGTCCGCTCGGAAAGGTTAGGCCCGGGATAAGGGTGATACGACCGGGCCGGCGTCCCAACATTTTACCCCACCTGTCATCACGTCACCTCCGAGGGTGAGCTGAAGAGGGCCTTGTTGTTCACCCTTGGCAGGGGGGTGGGAGGGGAGAGTGTGAAATGGTTAAGACTAAAAATAACAGAGCGGTTGAATTGGAGAGCAGAGAATTCCGTTGGATCAAGGGAGAGGCCTCCGAGGCGACCTCCAGGAGGACAGAGGAGGAGGAGAGACGGAGAGAAGTGGACAGATGGATGGAGAGGAGAGTTGGAAGTCGAGGAAGAATGAGAGCCGTTTGTTTTTTGAAAGAAGTTTTTAACGAAAACGGGATCGCGGGAGAGGCCGTTGGTTGGTCGGCAGGGGAAGGGGCTCGCGCGTCCGTGTGGGGAGATGAGGGGGAGGAGGGAGTGGAGTGACGAGGGGGATGGGACGGATGGATGATGGAGGCGGCGGCATAAGAAGGAAGCGGCCGGCCCCGTGTAGGTGTAGCGCGGACGGGCGGAGGAGAGAGAGAGAGAGAGAAAGAGTGTGTGACGATCCGTGAGCCCGTGCGCATGATGCAATGGAATTTCCCGTTCTGTTTTATTATCCTTAAACAGCAGCCAGTCTTCGGCCTCCGTCACCCCCCCCCCTTTCACCCTCTTCCTCTCCACTCCCTGCCACCCTCCATCCCCCGCCGCTTATTTATTTTCCCGAGCTAACGAATCGGAAATGGGGACTGCTTAGTGATGCGGCGGGTGTGTCAGTGGGAGGGGAGGTTCCTCCTATTTGACACAGAGAGACTCAGGCCTCGGCTTTGCGAGTATATATAGTATACGTGGGGGTGTCGTTTTTTAAGTTATTATTACTGAGAAATAAACGAGATATCCGATAATAAAATTAATTCTTCGCATTAATTTATCCTTATGTGCATAATGTTTTAAATTGAATCTATTAACGTTGATTGTTTTCGTTTCTGAAAGCAGTGTGATTGTGTTCCTTCTTTTGAAAGTTTATAGTTCCCGGCAAATCCACAGTGAAATGATGGTTGGCTGTTTATGAAAATTATAGCCCGTCATTTGGCTGTGTTGTGATGTGAAAGAGGAATTTAATAAATGGCAAAATGTCCCTCACAGACGATCCAAGAAGTGATACACCATCACCACTCACGGATGATACTCGAACGTATTTCCCCGAGTCAGCGAAACGGAAATGGGGAACGCATAGTGATGCGGCGGGTGCGTTAGTTTCAGCGTGAGGGGAGGATCCTATTCGGTCCAGAGGGATCAAAACCCCATATGGGTCGTGTTAATCCAGGGCTAGAGCGTTGGACTACTGACCGGAGGGCCCGGGTTCGATTTCCGGGCAAGCCTCCCTGGCTCCACCCAAGCTATTTGATTTTTCGGGTACCATATCTTCTTGGGAAACCACAACAGGCAGAGGGAAAGGCACTGGTCCCCCAACTCTGGTGTGAGAATTTCACACGCCGCCGCCTTAGTGCTGGGTGAACTCTACCATCACCGACCTTCCGTTTGATTACTGTTTTTATGGTATATATATATATATATATATATATATATATGAATATATGATATTATGATATATATAGTATATGATATTATGATATATATGTGTATATATATATATAATATATATATATATATATATATAAATATAAGTCCTTACAAACAGGGTCCTCTTCACTGCGGCGTCAAAACTGTGCTCTTGGGTCTGCGTCGTGCGTTGATTTCACCCGTTCATATACAAAAGGCGAGAAATGAAAAAGAGCTAGAAGCCGCTAAAATATGGCTGGGAGAAAAGTAAACGAAACGCGTTGCATGAAATTGACATTCAGGCGTGAATTAGTGGGAGTTCTTCCCGAGATGCAATGCCCGAGATGAAAATGAACCTTGTAGGTTTTGTTACTGAGAAAGAATTGGAATGGAAAGGATGTGATGGATGATAGATGAGTAAAGGGACTTAATGAGATATTTGACAGCGAAAGAGAAAAAAATGTTGGAGAACTATTTGGTCATGATAGAAGAGACGAGCTTTTTACAAATATATTGGAAGGAAGGTTTTCAGGGGAAAAGAATAGGAGACGCCAAGCATTTTTCTTTCCTAAATTACCGGAGGAACCAAATGGACTGAGATTCATTCACAAAATTAACGTCTTTCAAAAGTTTGCGGTCGTCATTTACTTTATACAAAGTGCCAATGCTTATTTTTACTTCACACAAAAACCACAATTTTCAGTGTTTTTTGCGACTAATCGACTGAGTTGAGTTTGGTTGGGTGGTTGGTTGAGTTTTTCGAAAAATGAAAAATGTTATTTATTTCCCCTAAATTATTGTATCGGCGTCTTGCCAATATCACAACCTCTAAGGTGGGTCAAGGCGCGAAAATGTCAGTATTTTGACGCCACGCACCGTTATGATAAAGTATATTTGACATTAGTCTGCGCAAAAAGAATACTGTGGTAATTAATAGGGAGAAAATTGAGTGGCGGATATGAACGCCACATCAGAAATACGCCCGTTAGCAGGAAGGGTGAAGATTATTTGCGGGAATGGTGAAAAAATGGAAATTATTCCAGCGTCCGCATATTCCTACCTAGAGTAAAGCATCAAGTGTTTACTGCTCCTCTTTTACTGCAAGCACAAGACCCCATGAACCGAAAACCGATGATAAATGAAATTTAAATTTAAATTTCAAACATTAACCCTAGACTTTTAGCATTTAACCCAGTACACTCTCTAATCGTTCCTATCAATGAAGAGAATGTATATTGAAATATATTTAAATATTTAAGGAGTAGTCTCCGATGAAAAACTATTCCAAAATAAATATATTTTATGCACATATGAGTCAAACGCTATTTTTACTTCGGGTATCCTATTGAAAGGTTATGCTGTTCCTATCAGTTCTGGTAGTAGCCTGTGTTCCCTTTATAGAAGATCGCGATGGGTTCCAGAAAAGTAACCTATAGCGGTGTTTTCGGTGCAGATGCTCATTTGATTCGAACCGGAATATCAGTTCCTTGGTTTGATGAAGTTCTCTAGGGTCTTCCACCGGGTCAGGGATGATTTTGGTGTCAAGATGATTTTGGTGCTTGAAATCATAGCTCCAGGGGAAAATAATATGTATCAGAAGTAATCTACTATACAAAGCTGCAGACACGGCTTCATTGTCACCTCTTCTTTTTTCGGTAATTAAACTTTTCCCCAAGAGATCTTTAAAGAAAGGGGAGAGTCATGAACTCCGGGTTTGACAATAGAAAAATAATTTTTCTCCCGCGGCTTTTAGTATTTATCTCCAAAGTGATACTCTAGTCCGTCGTCATTATTTGAATCAGCAAATATTTGAATACATTTGAATGGATTGTGTCCATAGTTTATGGTGTTTGTTATGCTTCGTTCTGCAAAAACCTTTGTTTCTTTTTGTTTCAAAATCATGACTGATTATCTTTCCTTTGTGTTATCTCCATTGTGTTGAACACTATTGCAAGTTCCGAGGTGTTGCATTTAAAGTGTTAGATCATGCGTAGGTCTTGATAACAAACCCTCATTAAGTGGAATGAACAAAGCATTTTTTTTTAATTTGTCCTTCGATGATGTGGGAGCTCCACAAAGTGAAGCCTGGAATCGTGCGTTGTACTACAAATTGTTTTGCCCTCATTTCACCTATTTCTCATGAATTTTCTTCACGCGGAACTACTACGGTCTGCATATTTATTACCCTAGTTCAGTCTACCACCCGACTGCTTGCGTCTCCCGAGTGTTCCTGACTGTCGTCGGGTGCAAGTAGCACACGAATATACAGGTATGCAGTGTTCCATTGTTCTCCCTGACTATCATGCGTCAATCCCTCCCTAACCTCTCTCCCCCTCACACCCTTACTCGTGCACCAATCGCCCCTTCACCCCCCCCCCCTCTCGTCTTGGTCTGCTCCTTTGCCTATTAGTGACAAAGATAGATTATAATTAACCAAAGGAAGCCGATAATGCCGCTTGCGCGACTCGGAAGCGGCACGAATGATACAATTCATGGCAAATAGAGATAAATTTAGAGAAGACGGATGGGTACCAAGTAAAATAATGAATATAGACGGAAACATCGTCAAAATATCTAAGAATTTCAAATAACTGGTGTCTTGTACTCAACAAGCAGCCGAGTTGAGAAGAGGACATGGACCATCGTATTAACCAATGATGTAAGGCCATACAATAATTAAATTTAATATGGTTGAGTAAAGTCATAAAACATTTAAGGTGAAAGGAAAGATCATGGCACTTAATCGTAGACAGAATTGTTCTCTACTATTCGGCAGTTCGGAGCGTAGGCGTAAGACTAGAAAATCAATGCGAAACCTGGAGATGGATGCAATGGGAAGGAGTTACAGAGTTTCGAGTCAACAGCGTATTCAAAATGTAGTTAGAGAAGAGTGGATATGTAAGAAGATGTACTTAAGAGCATACATAGGAGAAGATTGATTTGGTATGATGTGAAATGTAATGAAAATATTGACTTCGTATTTCCAGACACTGTAAAGGAAGTGGGTGGAATGGCAAAGCCAATAATTTCATTTCATTTGAATATGTTATGTAAATTCCATAGAATTACGCCGGAGACAACAAACATGGGATGGAAATCTGAGAAGAATAAATAAGGAACGATTGCCCTTAAAAATATATGATGTTGGAAACCCCAGACAGCAGTAGAATAGGGCGACTGAGAAGAAAATAGGAAAAGGAGCGAAGGAAATTGTACTCGCAGGCACGTACATGAAAACGAGATTCACAACTTAGTTGGATGGCGTGAAGGATGCGGGAAATGACCAATTGCACAAGAAACAGACAAAATTCGTCATCTATTTTACGGGATAGGTGTTTTTTCTCTTGATTAAAAAAAAAGTTGAAGACTGTGACATATCTGTCTTTATTTATATGGCTTGAGTTTCTTGCTCGTCAAACTCTTCAGTATAAATTATGGAGGATATTTAAATTTAGGCTCTTTATATAAGCTGAAATATATCCTTCACAATGCCTCTGAATACGTAACTTATCATGGTGAAACTTAGCAGACCAATTATTCATTTAGTTTTGACTGTATATTCATTAAAGTTCTGTCAAGGGAGCTGTTTAAGAAACGACGATTAATAAGTGACATTGTACCTGCTATGTAGTACCTTGCTTGTTTTTTCCTCGTATCACTGAATTGATCGTGTTGAATTAAAAATTTAACATTCATTCATGTCAATGGTAGGACACATAAATCATTTCCAATAGCCACGGCTAAGTCTTGAACAAAATGGTCTGTTAACTGAGCACTTTGCATGATCCCTCACTCTGCCCGCGAAAGGAATTCTAGCGTATCTGTTCGACCTCTTGGGCCAGGTGGAAACGGTGCTAGAATCTGTGGTATTTAGCAGCGGTTCTCCCTGCTTTGCTCTCGATGAGGTATTCGGAATATTACAAAACATTCATTGCAATGCACAATACGTGCTGCGGTCACACCATCAACCTGGGCAAAGAGGAGTACCGCATCGGTTGAATAATAACCGGAGTCGTCAGCGGTGAAAGTTGGACGAGTCGATCACAGCTCGGCGGGCTATTCGCATGCAACAGAGCGCTGAGGTCCAGTCGGCGCTGTATCGTCACATTTTTTGCGTTTAGTTATAATTTACTTCACTCTAACCGGCCTTTTGCATAAGACGGTGACGTTTACAAGTTCATCAAGTTTAAGCCCGTTTGGAAAAAATTTGAACAGGTAGAATATAGCACTTCCCATTTTTTACAATAGCTATACTAAACTTGTAATTCATCCGATGGGAAGGATACGTACGATGCTTGTATGCATAGGCTCTCTCACGTCCTTAGGGTATGTGTTCCTGAATTTGTGTGCTAAAAATTACGCGAGTTAATTCATTTTCTTTCATTAAACAATAATATTTAACTTATATACATATATGTACATCGATGGTTTAGAAGTATTCACAAGAGCAGAATAGCAATTTAAAACGTTCGGCCTTCTCTGAGGCCTTCCTCAGTCTGACCTGAAGAAGACCTCAGAGAAGTTCGCAAGTTTAAGGTTTCTTAAATGTGAGTGTCCTTTTTACGTGCTATCTATTTCATTCTTTGTTCTAATGTGCCGTTAAGTGTGCCAAAGTTATACACATAGATATATATATATATATTTATTTATTTATTTCTCTGTGCTTTTGTTTGCTACTACCATATCCTTTTAATTTATATATACGTATATATATATATATATATATATATATATATATATATATATATATATATATATATATATATATATATATATATGTGTGTGTGGGTCGCGGTAGTCCAGGGGGTAGACTACTAACCGGAGGGTCCCGGGTTCGATTCCCGGGCAAGTCTCTGGGCACCTGCAGCTCCACCCTAGCTATGTGATTTTTCGGGTATCAGATCTTCTTGGGAAATCATGACCGGCATAGGGAAAGGAGCTGGCACCCCTACCCTGATATGTGAATTACACGCCGTCGGGCTTAGTACTGGGTAGACTCTACCATCACCTACCAAACCGGCCTGCGGGTTAACTACTGTGTTCATGGTTTATATATATGTATACGTACGAGTAAAATGTTTATGAAGTCAGTAACTGCGAACAAAGACAAAAACTCAGAAACACACAAAAAAGAGTGCCTTTTTTGTGATCCTGAATTCTTATCCTTGTTTGCTAGTGCTAAATTCATATATATATTATTATTCATAACTGTGAGACTTTCACGTAAGTTATATAAAGATATATATACACATATGTATACATTCACAGAAATATAGATGTAAGGAAAAGGGATAGGAACACATATAAAGGACGAATATATATATATATATATATATATTTATATATATATATATTTATATATATATATACATATATATTTATATATATATATATACATATATATTTATATATATACATATATATTTTTATATATATATATATTATTTATATATATATATATATATATATATATATAAACCATAAAAAACCGTAAACACAGTAATCAACCCGAAGGTAGGTTTGGTAGGTGATCGTAGAGTTCACCCAGTACTAAGCCTTGTGAAATTCACACATCAGGGTAGGGGGGCCAGTTTATTTCCCTGTGCCGGTTATGGTTTCCCAGGAAGATCTGGTACCCGCCCAAAGTGCCTTGCCCTGGACTCGAACCCGGGACCCTCTGGTCAGTAGTCCAACGCGCCACCCCCAGGACTACCGCGACCCACACCACATATATATATATATATATATAATATATATGTATATATATTATATATATTATATATATATAATATATATATAGTACAATACACAGTAACACACAATATAGAAACACAAAAATAGAAGAACACTCACATGTTATTTCTTAATATTTCGACGGAACAATCCGTCTTCATCTGAAGATGTAGAAGTAATGCATTACTTCTATATCTTCAGATGAAGACGGATTGTTTCCGTCGAAATATCAAGAAATAACGTGTGAGTGTTCTTCTTTTTTTGTGTTTCTATATTGTGTGTTACTGTGTATTGTACTATTCGGCACTTCCGTGTTACTTCTACGAAAGCATATATATATATATATATATATATATATATATATATATATATATATATATATATATATATATATATATATATATATAACGATTGTACGGGAAAACTCACACGAGCGGCACAATAATGGGCTGACACAATATAACGCAAATAGAATAGAATAGCAACATTTAAAAGACACTCACACGGTAAGTTGTTCGAGCTTTCGGCCCTATCAGAGGCCTTCTTCAAGACAGACTAGTTTCTCTGAGTCTCTCTTGAAGAAGGCCTCTGAGAGGGCCGAAAGCTCGAACAACTTACCGTGTGAGTGTCCTTTTAAATGTTGCTATTCTAATCTATTTGTGTTTTGTTGTGCCAGCCAATTATATATATATATATATATATATATATATATATATATATATATATATATATATATATATATATATGTGTGTGTGTGTGTATAAAAATATATATTTTCCATCCATTTTCCATCACCTGCCTCTCATTCTTGACCTCATCCTCTGTTCCTCGTTGGGCCATCATGGTTATTCCCTTCTTCATAAGTATGATAATTTATTTTTAAAGTTCCTCCACGTGTTTTACATCCAAAAATCACCCGGCGTACATATTTGATGCCGGGTGAAGACTGGTGGGGTACGAAAAATGACGTCGGGGCGAGTGGAAGCTGGAGGGGGCTGATTCTGATAGGGGATGGATGAAGCCTTGGTTGGTAGGGGCGAGAGAAGGGGCGTGGCCGGTAGTGGGGGGAAGGGGGCATGGGTAGGGGGCACGCGGGGCGAAATAGAGGGCAAGGAGAGAAGCCGGACGGCATTCTTATCCAGCGGCCCCGGGGCTAGCCGGCACTCCGCATTATTTCTCACCTTTTAATCGGCCTTTAGCACGCATGTCTTATCGAAGAGCGGAGAGGGAGGAGATGGAAGGGAAAGGGGATATCCCCTTCCTTTTGGCATTCCATGGAAATGAGCTGTATACCGTTGAAATATTTTTATAATGCCCTTTTAAAATTTTGTATGCGAGCGGGTGTTTGTGTCCTTTGTTAAGCGTCCGATTCCATGTTTCTGTTTTATTTTTTTCCATTGCGGACTCGAGTATGAAAAATCTCCCACTCCTCTTCTCTCTGACGTGTTTCCGTTGTTTTAATTCCGTTAATTATATGGCTCCGTATGGGAATTTTTTGTGGAAGTCATTCAACACAATTTTTTTTCTTTCCGTGGGGAAGCACGGACGACGATGCTCCTTTTTTTAATATCTCTACCCCCCCCCGGTACCTCCTCGCTTCCCATACTCTCTTATTTTTCCTTCCCCTTCTGCTCGTGCCCCTTGCCATCCACCTAGCATAGCTCCGGGGCGGGGGGCAGAGGGAGGGGGGGGCGAGGGGTGCGGGTGACCATTCGAATTTGAATACGGAATCGGCTGCCCCGAATGACGTGCTAACGCAGTAATTATGCCGTGAAGACACAATATGACCAAACACTGCAACAAGACACGTTAATTATACTAATTGGAAATTATGTGACGTAACTTATTCAAGTATACCGGCTACACTTCGTTCTAAGGTGTATGAAAATGTTTTGTATGGGCAAAACTGAAGAATGTGTTATGAGCGTAAGAATATGTAGTCAAGTGTGGAAATTGTCACCGAAATATTGTAAAAGTTTCATTCTATTGCGTTAAATGTTGTTTAAATTTGAAAATGAGTCTGAATGAAAAACTTCGTACTCCCTGTTTATCAAGAAGAGTACGCAAGCTTCCAATGCAGATAATGTAAAATTTTAGTCGCTATATGTAGGAATTGGAACACGATTTACCAATGAACGCAATTTTACACCATTCAATCTTAACTTTTTGCAACTGCGGTTTCCATGGTTTTACATCATCCTCAGGAGACAACGGCGATTCGCGAATCAACGATCACACCTAGATTCGTTAAAAATAACTTCAAATAGTTGAAACTTGTAACTCTACATATATTAGTCTTTCGTTAGGGATAGGTTACAACATTTTGATTTCGGCAATGCAATCGCAATTTACCTGAAATGCATAACATTCGTCGACGTGCCCATGTTGTTACGAAAACCTTTCTTCCCCACTTTTGAATGCTTAAGAATTCCCCGCCCCCCTCCCCCACTATAATCCTCCCCCCCCCCACATTAACTCTCCCCGTGGACCCTCGGGCGCCCGAAATTCCTTTTCACGTAACGCGGTCGCCCGGAATCTCGTGTTTCGCGTGATAGATGCCCGAATTGATCGGGTTACGTGACGGCTTCAAATCACTTTGAACTGTTGAACCGCATGCCCGGGTGCCGTTTTTATCCCCAAGGGACGCACGCCCGGGCGTGCAAACACGTGTTTACTCTACAGCCGGGGGAGAGGACACGTAATACGCTGTTCTTATTTACTGCTCGTTCCGTGGATTAACCGGAATTGATGTCTTCCCACGTGCGAGTCCATGTACTTACTTATGCAGTAATGCTAGTGAAAATGACGAAATCACTGATGACGTGGCTAAAATTTTCTCAGAAGAAGAGAGGTTTCCATGAGAGACTGCTCTAGGTTGTGATCTCGTGGCGGTAAATCAACTATTGACTCTATTCAAAGTTTCGTTAGTTGTTTCACTTTGTTATGAATTGAGGTTAGAAAAACAGACACATCCAAATGCGATTGTCATGGACTTAACCATGGAAGAGGTTCGGTAGAGAAAAGCTTTGTTCTTCCACATATATTTTATTATATACAACCTAGATTTCGACTCAGAAAGTCACCATCAGGTGTAAGTTGAAACCTAGTTTGTAAGTCGAAACCTTGGTAGTGTATAATAAAATATACGAGGGTCATCCGGAAAGTAGTACCCGTTCGTGCCGCATGAAGTGCTGACGACGCGAGTAGCCGCTGGACGAGGTCAGATAGCTTCAGTGGCTTGTCTGCCTTCTCTGAGCCAAGTTGCGTGACGCTAGCATTGCCTGTGTTGTTTCTGTGATTGTTTACAATGTTTAAAAAAATTGAGAACGCCGCCAGTTGTGAAGTGAGGGCAGTGATTAAATTCCTCAATGCAAGAAACGTTCGCCCATGTGATATTCATCGCCAATTAAAGGAGGTGTATGGAGACAATGTAATGGACGAGTCGTCTGTTCGGCGGTGATGTCGCAACTTCAACATGGGGAGGGGGAACACACACGACGATGAGCGTTCGGGGAGACCGTCTGTCATTACAGACCAACTGGTGAGCTCAGTTGACGAATTCGTGAGGAACGATCGGCGCGTCACAATTGATGACATCTGTGAGCATTTTCCCAATGTTTCTCGAACAATTGTTCATGAAATTGTTAAACACCATCTGCATTATGCAAAAATTTGTGCAAGATGGGTCCCTCGCAAGCTTACAGATGAGCACAAAACCAAGCGTATGGCTGCAGCACTGACGTTTTTGGGACGTTATTCTGATGAAGGAGACTCTTTCTTGACTCGCATAATTACTGGTGACGAAACATGGGTTTGTTATGCATCACCTGAGAGTAAACGACAGTCAATGGAGTGGCATCATGCTCATTCACCAAACAAACCAAAAAAATTCAAGACAGTTCTGTCCACCAGGAAACTCATGGCAACCATTTTCTGGGATCGACGAGGTGTATTGCTTATTGATTTTATGGCCCGTGGAGACACTATTAATGCCAATGCGTATTGTGAAACATTAAAGAAATTACGGCGGGCAATACAAAATCGGCGGCGAGGTCTATTGTCTACTGGTGTCATTCTCGTTCATGACAATGCCAGGCCTCATGCAGCTGGGATAACACAAAAACTTTTGCAGCAATTCAAATGGGAAACTTTCGACCATCCACCGTATAGCCCGGACTTGGCCCCTTCAGATTTTCATCTCTTTACAAAGCTTAAAGACTTTTCGGCAGGAAAAAGATTTGACAGCGATGAAGAACTTAAAGAAGGAGTGACCCTGTATCTCAATGAGCTGGCGGCGAAGGACTATGCAGCAGGAATACAGAAACTTGTCACACGTTATGACAAATGCCTTAATTTGCTTGGAGATTATGTTGAGAAGTAGTTTAAAGTATCCTCTTTCAAATAAAATTTTTTATGTTTGTTAATATTTACTTTTGTGTCTTTATTTCACGAACGGGTACTACTTTCCGGATGACCCTCGTATGTGGAAGAACAAAGTTTTTCTTTTCCGATTTGAATCGCTTCCAAAAAGTGGCGCCTCCAACCAATCTATTCATGGAAGAGGTTTTCACGAAACGTACCACAGAATACACTTTTCGGCTGCAACTGAAGGATATTGGTTTCAAATCTGCGAAACAATTCTGCACACCCAAAGTAATGCTCAAAGATATGATTTTCTGGCTACTTGAACTTAATGAGAAAGAGAGTCTGGCACAAGGAAATTAAAATGCCTGAATGTGTGAATTTCACACCCCACAAGGTAAACTACCAAAAGTTCTCAGTCATCAAAGCAATCCTTCCAGTGGGTTATTATAATGGTGGTGGTTCGAAGAGAGCGAGAGAAAATGGGTCTGGTGGGAGATCCGCGTCTTAATTAATCGCTAGTATAGTCAGGGAGGTAAGCAAGATGGGAGGTCAATGGTGTATGGGGAATGGTGGGGAAGGAGGTGAGGGCGGTGGTTGGAATAAGGTTAGGCCGTGGAAGGTGGTATGAAGAATCTCGGAAGGTGCGGCTTGGCGAAGGAAGTGACGCAAACGGAAAATCTTAGGCATTTGGAGAAGAGGGAAGATTGGAATGGTAATTTTGTCCTGCATCAACCAGGACAGGAAATGTTGTTGAATCGAAAACAGAAAAGGAAGAGGAAAAACGCATTAGATATTTATATTTTCTTTTTTAACTGAAAGAATTAAATCAGAATTAAATCTGTTGCAAATTGAATCGATCGTAAATGCATGAAACACGTACTGAATATCATTAACCACAGCTTTCATTCCATCTTTTTTACACGATTCATATCAATGCAAATCCATCCAAACACCCGTAAACAGTAAATAACCCAATTGATTGGTTATATAAAGTGAGTTTAAAGCTCAACCGCAACTTATGTAAGACTTAATAGGTGTACAATATAGGTATTCAAAATAGATGGGGCCAGTTCCTTTCCCTGTAACACCATCCAGTTTCCCACTAAGTTGTACTTATCCAAAAAAAACACTAGCAATAGCAATGATTTTTCATAGATGTTCTTAGTTTCAAATGGGATTCGAAGTCAGGACCCTTCGCTCAGACTCCGAACGCCTGACCCACAAGGTCACCACACCACCGGTACTCGCTCACGTAAATGCATGTACTCGTACTTTGTACGACAAAGGACATAATTTTTTTCGATTCGATAAATCGGAAAGGATTTCGATAAAAATTTCGAACAGACGCAAATTGAAATGTTGTGCGTTTCCTTCTCGTCCACCAACTAAAAAAAATAAACCTCCCACAACCCCTACGTATCTCTCTTCTGGGGATAAGAAATGTGTCCATCGCGGTCAAAACTTCATTCATAATCATTCAAGCGTCAAATCCTAGAAACGTCCGCAAATCAAAGTGAAAGAGTTCGTTTTTCTCTCCGTGTCTTTTTCCGCTCTAAAACCCTCTTCATCTCAAGCTTTGGGATCCAGTGGCTGCTAATACTAAGTTGGTACACGTTTCGCGGCCTTTGAAACGAAACTTTTTATCCCACAAAAACAAATTACTTCACCTCACGACGACACGAGCTGACCATTTTTTTTTCTTACGGCAAAAAAAAAGTTTTCCGGACCGTTCGAATGGAAACATCCGAGAAGTGTTTACGGATCGTTACGCTTCGTCGGGATTACTTAAGGAAATATAAACCAAACTTCGCATGAGTCTAGCCTAACAAAAACAATCGAACGGTTAAGGTATAAGAAACACGATCTGGTGGTTTTCCATTTAAAATATGTAAATTTACTGCACGCGATTGGGTGTTGAGATAAACGCGTCTGGGTACTTTGGTGAAACCGCGGTTTACGTCCTGAACGCGCCAAGGGGGATATTCCAAGTGCATACCAGTGACTCAAATTTAAAATTGTACAAGGTAAACGTTATCTTGCTTTGTTTATTTCATCTACAGATCACTGGTTTCCATTCGTTTGAAGAAAATATCATCGTTTAAACTTAAGATTAGATTTTATCTACGCATAAACAAGTATTTTCTTCACTATGCCTATCCGCTTCTGTCATGTAAATTATGTGGTACCTTTGCTAATGAAACTTCTTAAGCCGTATTCATCCTCTGGATTAGCCGCCCAGCGTTTGAGCATTGTGATCATAGATGTTTCAAATGATTTATTCGATGGATAAACCCGCGTTCTTCGGAGTTCCATTCTGACGGCGATACACATCCACTTCTCCAAAAGGCCAAATCAGAAAATCTTAAAAGCAGTAACCAACTCAACTTGAGCTTTGATTCCCTTCACAGAAGCGATTTTTAACCGTATGTGGGCACATGCATATTAGAATATTAACAATGTCACTTTGACACTAAACAAACATCCGAAACATTCTCCGAAATCAAAGTATATATTTATCTTGTTATTTCATACAGCGGTATGGGTACTTCATGTGCCCCTGCCGCAGTATGAAATGGGCGCCACCAATTTATTGGTATAATTATAAATATCGCCTTCACATTAGGAGACACGAACCACGAGTCATCGATGGTGGGTTAAAATAAACGATTTGATGCCGGAATAAATAAGCTAAAAGTTATCAAAGTTTGATGAACAGAAGTTTTTGTTTTAAACATTGCACTGTCTATTTTCAAGCGTTAAAACTTTAATGGAAGAAAAATTACCAATTTATTTCAATTCACCTCGTTAATTAGTAACATGAAGTGAGAAGACCATGTTAATGTTAGAACTGCGGCTCAGTTCCGGTATGGCTCCAATCCAATTTAAAATTTCGACGGAGTCAAAGATTATCATCAATTGCAGTTCAAGGTGCTTAGCATTCCGATGTAACAATAACCAAGGCTGCAATTTAAAATCCCGATTGATTAATATTTTAATATTACAGCCGTCATTTTAATAGTTCAATGGCGTGCAATGAATGACACTTCTGATTCATGAATACTGGTGATTGAGAATGAATATAGGAATATTTTCCTTATACACTATTGCATTTACATTCAATAATTGATTAATAACTCTCAAACGCTCTGGGAACTATTGTTTACAATGATATTGGGATAATCATAAGAAGACCTTGAAGAAAATTGTCTTGAAGTTGATTTACATAGAAAACATAATTGAAAAACGATATGATAAAATATCTCCCATGATTATTTTAAGTGGGATAACGTTTTGGTAGAAAGTAACAATATGTATTCAATAAATTCACTGTGATTTGCCGGCAGGGTTTTGTCCTTGCTTCAACTGAAAATGCATTGATGGTATGAAGTCGTTTCCCATACATTCTCTTATAGAACCATTTAATTTTTTTCTTGAGGAAACTTTTCGCAAGAGGCAATAAATCACTTTGCTCCGATTCGGTTTACTTCTGTCGGATGCGCTTGTCACGGGATAAATGGTCAAAGCAGGCATTCCTGGTTTCAAATAACAGACATATCCGGATCCCAGTTTTAATGAACGCAGAATGGAGACGGATTTAGTGCGGTGAACGGGAAATGAAGTGGCCGGCAGCATTTTATTCTGAGCTGATATCGCCTCAATCTGAGAAATAGGAATGTCCAACGAGAAAAAGATGTCCACTAAGGGGGAAAGTTAGAATTAAAAGCGAATGCCGCGAGCGATAAGAACTATATTGGATCGGAGAAACTCGCAGTTAAGAAAGTATCTGATTGGAATATGTGAAGAGCCACTTGAAAAATTTGGAGAGTTAACTCACATCATTTGATTTTGGACACATCTCTACCCTGCTTTATCTCTCTTATATCTCAAGTGTCCATTGTTATCATCGGACAATCTGTAATGATACTTTGGGTTTTGAAAACATGAATGATACGAAAAGAAGATATTTAAAACTATCTTTGAAAATCCATCGCGAAAATATAGCCCGGGCAACGCTTCTGAATTTGTATAACCACAGACGATAAGAGATTAAACCTCATTATAACTCTTTTCTCAGTATTTTGGCTGCACTGAACTCATCTTGAATATTAGAGCTTCCTGCTCAAATAGACTATGGCCATTTGATTCATCGGATGCATCCGGACTCTCACAGGAAAGTGGACCACACTTTGAGGTTGTTCTACGGAGCAGAAAATGGCCAAAGAACTCCGAATTATCAGCCCCTTTCATTATGAGCGCGCTCTATGGGTCGGGATTCCATGAGAACTGCTTCGAAAACGCCATTAAGCCTTCAACCACGCTCTCCATTTTTTTATTCTCTCAGAACGGTTGCAGTTTTAACTGCTCGGGATATCCCACTTGATTAACTGGATCTTTGCGCCATCGTCCGCTTACTGTCGAGGAAGCGACGCGGGAGCAGCAAGTGGCCTCGGGACGACGGGAAAATGGGGGAGGGGGGAAACAAGGAGATAAAGGAAGTAGAGGATTTCTAGCAATGAATTTTCTCAAAAAAAGTACGCGATATGAACTCTTTTCTTTTCTCCATTATGCTTCTTACTTTTTAGCAACAAGGTACAGTTCGAAGCTTTCCTATAATGCGGCACGATAAACTCATCTAAATCCTTCTTAAGTGAACTTTCTTCGCTGTACTTCACTTTTACCCATTGGTGACAACTTAATTTTTATCCTCCACTCCAGTTATTGTAGCGAAATAGCTTGCCGTTTAATCTATTCTCTAGCCGATCCCTGTTTCCTCAATATTTCACAGATTCTCGAAAGATTGATCTCGCTCTCCCTAGCTTTTCCCACAAACCTCATTCTTTGCTTAGACTTTCCTCATTTTATTGTACTCTATCTTCACTGTCATTTAATTTGGGTATATGTAGGTGTATTCTTAATTTATATATGTATATGTATGTATGTATGGGTGTGTATGTGCGTACTTCTGTTTGTATTTATGTATGTGTATGAATGCATGTATGTATGTTTATGTGTGTATATGTATGTGTGTGTGGATATGTATGTATATGTGTAGGTATGTGTATGAATATAGGTATGTATGTGTGTGTATGTGTATGTATGTGTATGTGTGTGTCTATATATATGTATATACTTTTTTCTTTTCGATGTGCAAATCTGTGTTAATGAATTGATGTCTGTCTATATGTATTTATGTGTACATATGAATGTATTTATAAGTTTAATGGCTAATATAATATGTATATGACGATGGGTTAAATGGAAGAAGGGACCATTTGGTCTCAATTTCGCCCAAATAAAGACCACTATCTATCTATCTACCTATCTATCTCGACAGATCTCCATATTCTGTCTTGAGGACCCAATATCAGACCAAAACATAAGGCATGGTATTATGTTGTCAACCAATCAACGTGAAAACCTTACTTCTGAAGCTGTGAGCTAAGGTGTCCGTCGATTTTCTGGTTAGTAATAAGATATTTTCAAAATTCTTCATCATGTTTGAATTTGGATGTATAAGATTATATTTTTTATAATTAAAGCTGTTGATATGCATTTATTTTAAATGTGAAATATTAATTGACAAAGAAGTGTTCTTTGAAAAAATGGGAATGTAAATGAAATAGCCTTTTGGGGCCTTCTTAGCATTAGTTCCCCAAGAAATGACGGGATAGAATTACTATCGCGTCGTAGTTGCGTGATAATTCAACATACTATATAAGTGACTACACAGAATGTCCTGTATGTTCTGAGTGTCACCGTTGTAAATCCCTGATTTGGCGCCTCTTGAATACCCCGACCAGAACGCCTAAAAAAAATAGCACTTGCTTCAAAGACCAAAGTTTTATTTTCTAGGCACCACACTTATGACGGAATCTGTGAGTGAAACTGGGACGAACTTACCCTCTTTCCCTCCATATGCATTCCACTCGATGTATCCCAATGCATCGCGATATTTCTCGTGCTCGAGTAATGTAGTCCTAACAACATTTAATAAAGTCATCCTTTAGTATTACGTGTGATTGCGGAAGTATAGACTGTGGACTTTCACCGCTAATATTTTGGCAGTAGTATTGAATATTTTGATATTGTTATTATTATAATTTCATATTTTTATCTTAATAACTATTGTTATTAAATGCTTTCGAACAACGTTACCTAACAGTCTTGGAAAATGTATTTACGGAAACTATTTGGTGTTCGAAGAAATTCATGCTGATGCCTATAGAATTTATCAACCGTTGGATATAAGCATTGGACTGAATACATTATTAATTGAAACAACGAAATGCATTTCTGCATCATTTATGTACGCAAACAAATCTTATTTTTATGTTAATATAATGGCTTCTCTAAACTTATGTTTTAAATTTGGAATATTCATCATTTGAAGTTGTTTTGTCCCATCAAATACATTTCCCTGTGTAGTTTTGTTAATGTAGTTTTTATGAAGAAGTACAGCTGGAAAGAGAAAGACTTGAAAGCATAATTACTATAATAATTGTAAATATAACATCATTCAAATGTTGTACATCTTCTTCCAATGCGTTGCGGATAATTTTCACGAAGTATGCCTATTCTTCGAGCCATTTGGACATCGGAGTAGGTGGATTCAAAAGTTTAATAATGAGTCTAAAAGAAAAATTTCTGCCCTTACCTTACTTTTTATGCCTAATTAATTTATTCCAGTAAATGTAAAGCATTCTCACAGCATAAAATATTTTAAACAAACTACTAGGAAATAAATGTGATGATTAACGTTGAGGGTAAATAGTTCAAGGTCGTTAGAAACCGTTACTAAAAAGTTGATTCTGGCACTCGGGTATGATCCCATTCATACTACCAAAGTATATAAAATATGTTGATGTGATAACGGACTCTTTGATATGCTACGAAACGAGAACTATGGAAATTAAAATTCATATTTAATTATTCTTTCCCAGTGATCATGAAATGCGATATCATCAGATTTTATCAACTAAATTTAAATGAACTCGGGTTTAGGGAACGGGCATCTGATATTTTTTTGGGGAAAATTCACTCAAATTTGAATTTTTAACAAGTTGGATTCAAATCTTGCACATTCCGACCTTTTTGCCGTAAAATCAATTACAAAACTTCCAATGTCACGGGAGTTTCAACGCAAACTAAGTATCGCTAAATTACATGATATTTAGTTAATTTTTATGAAAATCCGAATGTTGAATATTCCTTTTATAATACGAGATATGATTAATAAACTTAACAAGTTTCTCTTCAATGTCAGTTCTATTGTATTCTTGCACACAATTATCACATTCCATGAATTTATTTTGTTTTACGCATGAGTTTACGCTTACCTATCACAAGGAATTCAAGGATTGACAAAGAAGTTGTTTGTTAAAGTACAATTTTTACCAAAAACTGCTATCGTAATCTACTCCATGTCATTTTGACCAATGCACCTCTTGCTGGACAAAATTGTGTTCACAATTCCGATTTAGTTTCTCTACATTACTCCTATAGAGCGTGATTTAAAAACCTAATAAAGAATATAAATTGTCTTAATCTTGACAAAGCCTCAACATAATTTCATCCGCAAAATAGTACCTGAGGTAAAAATAAGCATTATAACGCACTTGAACGAAAATTCAAGCAAGGAACATGTGCCATCCAGATCAAGGTATTATAAAGTGTTAAATGTCTCAAAACTTTCCGTTACGGTCATCGGCAAAAAGGAGGATACTTTCATCAATATTAATAGGCCGAAGTACATTTTTGAGATGATTTTACCTGTCACATTCGGTAAGAATGAAACCCCCCAAAAATCTCGCCTCGAGCAGAGACGAATGGAACTGTTATGTTCCAGATCGAGTGTTGAATGAGGGTTGAGTGGAGATAGAAAAGGAGGCAGAGGTGGAAAAGTGACGATGTGAGATTTCTCCGCATCCCTCCGTCGTCTTCTTGTCCCGTCCTCCCACCCCATCCACCCTGCCTCACCCCCCAACCCCCACTCTCCCCTCCCCCTCGCCGTCGCGCAAGTGGATGAGGGAACCGTTGTCAACCGAGGAGGGTGAACTTCCTCGGAACGACTGCCAACTGACACGATGGAGTCTCCATAGCGAGCGAGGATTCTTTTTAAAGACTTATCGCTCAACTTCCTTCCCCCTTGCCCCACACTGCCAACGCCTCCCCCCCCCCACTCCCTCCTCCGGTTTTACGGGATTCGCTTGCTGGCACGAATGCTCACTCTTGAAGTTTCTCCAGCACACCACACCGCTCAAGCCTCAAAACTCCCCCGCTCTCTTTTTTCCCTTCCGATCCCGTCTTCCTTCACCACTTTCAATGCCTCTTTTTCGCTTTTCCACGCGGGAGTCCCTGAAACTCCGCAAATATCCTTGGGAAAAATGTTTCGTGTTCGTTTACGTTTAGGTTTAGAGTTTTGTCCTCCTTCCTTATTTCTGCAACCTGAGAGATTTCTTACATTAGAAAACCTAATATCATTTTAATAACATGATGTGCTTTTCCTGACAGATGTCTGAGGAGCTGCCTGTCACTTCATGTCGTATGCAACATCACTAAAGGTGTAAGATTAATAGCTTGACTGCAAATTCCAAAGAAACTGCGGGAGATGCCGCAGCAGTAACTTTTAACGGAGTCATCCGCTAATATGCATTTCAATGCAATCATTTCAGAGTAGGCGAATGATTTTTACACTCTGAAATGAGTGCATTGAAAAGCATGACTGCAGTTTTATTGGGTTCAAAGGTTTACCGTATCCCAGATGAATATCAAAATTGATCGTATGCTCGTATTTTCCAACATTTAAAATTGATTATTAGGCCTCCACATGTAGATTTTTTGCTCTTACTTTAAGCATATAGTTATTACTATATTAAGCATATATTTTATAAATTTGCCCTAAAATTTGCATTATGTTAATAATGTTGGCATAGATCTTTGATTGCGCATTTGTTGGAACTCTTTATATATACATACGCGTAATGCTTAGTGAATTTTAGGTAACATCAGGATGGTAATGGTGATCAGAACAAATTGTAATTTTTCACTAAAACGTTTCACTGGGTTTTTATAATGTTGGCGCGTATAGTTTATTATTATGCCTTATAACGATCCTGCCCATAAGTTAGCTTACTTCATCAGCAAGCACCCGGATTCTCCACTGCTCTTAATCTTGTTGATATTTTCGTTCCTAACGTTTTCAGTAAGTTCCAACTAAAAGTTATCTCCTCCATCTTCCAAAAATTTTCAGGCTAATAGTAATTAATTCTCATTCTAAAATATTCAATGCAGTGTAGTACAATCTACAGCTCGCCAATAGTTTTTCTGAAGGCCCGAGACCGCTGATGTCGATATGGTTAAATGTAACTAAAACCCAGTTATTCAATACATTTTTGCAGCTATTAATGTAATTAAATAACTCAAATTCACAATTCAATTGACATTATTGCTATAAGTTCCTTAATGCGGCCCTCAGACTCTGCAAAAAAAATTCAGTTGTTGATATGAAAAGGTTGAGCACCCATTATTTACATAGTGTTGAACGGGTGATTTCAACGACTGAATATAAAAGTATTTTTGAAGAAAACTAGCGTCTCCCGGACGCAAAGAATATAGCAGCAGCTAATTGGGAAAATTTTAACTTCCAATAAGATATTTACTAAAACCTATCAAACCCAATCGCTAGCCAGACTGTGTTGCTCTCCAAATCCAACGTTCTGCTCTAAATATTGAATGCAATTTGAGTTTGTGTGCATGAAATCTAAACGATATTTGCTAAAGATAATGTAATTCTGTTTTATTTTAACGTATTTAATTAAATTTCTTGGTCAAAAACTCTTCAATTTTTTATTTTTTGAAATTGGTAGCATATTTTTAGCAAAGAATTTCTTGTCAAAGCAAGTACCGTAACGAAATTTTTACAAGTGAGGTTTATTAAAATGGTATTAGTTCACATTGAATATTTCTTTTACCAATCTACTATTAATATTACGTGCCATTTTTCGCTTCTTTCGAATGTTCTTCATGAGGAATTTTCACGGGAATGATTACTTTATGTTTGCATATTAGCCTTTCACTTTTTGAGCGTATGAGTTCTAACGATTTCAGAAATCGGAGCATCAAATAAATTGCTATCTTGCTAACAAAGTATATAATCTCTCTCGGTTTTCTTTAAAAAAAAAGCTCTGCTGACCTCCTCACATACCTTTTGTGCTTAAATTAAGTTCTCATAACCCCTAGATACAATTCTTTAAGCGTAGATGGGCGGAATTGGATAAGAACCAGGTCAGTTTCATTATTATTTATATTTGATTGCCGAATGTCTCGCACACCCGGAAAGGCTTTCTCAAACCCTCAGGAAGTGCGTGCGCCGCGTCCTAACAACCGTTGTGCGAAGGCACGGTTCCAAGTCCGAACAAATGGCCAGAGAAGACCAAGAAAAAGAGGTGAACTGAGCATTTGGGTAGAATAAAATGGATTTATTTCGGGAATTCAGAACTATAATTTTGATTTTAAATGCTTAAGGCGCATGGAAATGGCATTAGAATAAGTTCCTTAGCAGATATTTCTTCGATTATCAAGCGATGAATCGTTTAAAATAATAAATTCGACAATAAAGACCAGTTCTCTCTATTTTTTAAATGATTTGCGAACAAAGAGTGTGAAGTTTTTACGTGTGGGCATGACATTGAAATCAGTTATCACTGAATCGAACACACGTATGTTATTTGAATTTTGAACGCAGTCACCTTAAATCACTGAATTATCTGTATCTTATTTTTGCAGGCAAGAAGTGAATTCTGCTCTTGGGCACAAATGGCGCAAATCGTCCGTTATACTGGCCCGAAATTTTATTCTGTAGATGCGTCAGGTAGCTATCAACTCTCTTGATTTCGAAAGAAAGAACGGTGAGGTTAAATTTCCACTGGGGAAGAGGAGCGTCACATTGGGTGACACGCATCGATGACCGACTCCCAAAATATCGCTAATCACGATTCGTAATAGCCGATCTTCATCAAGACCAGCGGCGACCTTCGCAGTTTCCTGTTGAATCATTTCCCTCTATCCTTTACCGCCCTTAACTTCAGAATTCCTCCTTTTGACCCCGTTATGAGTTTAAGTCTTTCCGGCCCGCCCAAGATTCACCCAATTAGTATCCGCCCATCCAGTTGGGCCGAGGCAGGGGGGGGGAGGGGGTAGGGAGAGAGAATATAAAAGGGTTGAAGACCTCGGTTATTTTTATTACGGGTAAAAAGATGTCCGAAATTCTCGCCCGTTTTGATTGCATCACGGTGCCTCTTTTCCTCTCTCTCTCTCTCTTTCCTTCTGCCTGTCACGGCTTCCCTCTCCGCTAGCCCTTCCACCTATCCTCAGTTCCCCCGATATTACCAGTGCCTCGAAATCCCACCTGTCGAAAGGATTGACTTCAAATCGATTTTGTAATAGGTGTCAGATCACTTTGAGGTCTGAGGTCTCCGACGGGGCGGATTTCAACGCGAACTCGGGACTCCTTTCTGTGAATGTTATCTGATTTTGGGCCTTTTGAATGCTAAACGTTTCTGATATTTTCTTTACAGTTAGGTCAAACGCTCACAAAAACTCGTGACGTCTCATCATGAAGTGTCAGGATTATAAAATCAATAAAGTTTTATCGAAATCATCAATGACATGAAGTGGTTTAAAACCCCTACGTCGGGTATATTGTTCTATATTTCAACTCTCTAAAAGATTGATTTTATATTTTGTTTTTTGATTTTAGATCGAGATATAGTAACTCGTTTGCAAACCTTTTAAGCATTTTCAAGTACATTCTATGAGTATATGATGAAGCTAATTTTATATTAGGGAGTATCCACGAGGAGTGGTTTCCATTGCAATGGATAGGAAAACAAAAACTTATCCTATTGCCACTTGCTAGTCCCATTTGACACTCCATAGTGTGCGATGAATCTTCAAACAGTTTTAGTTGATTGTTTATTACATGGGATTTTCAATTTAAATTTTCCGTTGATACTTTTCTGTGTAATTGTATTCGAAGTAGTAAATACTAATTTGAATTTTACAGGGTTAAATTGTGTTTGGATGGGTCATATTCGGAAATCAGCAATTCTTTGGAGTTTGCTTCTTTGATTTAATGAAAAAAGCAGGATACGAACTTAAAAAAGACAGAAAACCAATGCGCTGCTCCTAACTGACGCCATAATAACCACTGAATCATTTAATAAAACAATAAATTTGTTTACATCAAATAAAATTTGACTAATTATTCATTTGAAAATAAACATTAATAAATTTTTAGTGGTACGATGCCAATAGAAATTTTACCATCATTGTATTCATTCAATGTGCAAATTTTTGCATAACTTTACGAGTAATTATAGTGTCGCTAGGTCGTTTTCGTAAAAAAAATTATTTTTTGCCTTCCCGGCTTCTGCGGTAACATGTGTGGGTCCCCAGAAATCCAATAAGTCACCTTTGGCTTGTTTTTACAAGTTCCACTGGGGCATAATCATCAAAGTTAGCACAAAAGGAAGAGCACTAACCTGCGGCCGTTGAATCATCAGATAGGATTGTGATTCACCCAAATAATCGACCTGGTGTCGCTTTCGATTATGTATTTTGACTCGCGCCTTTAATGAAAACAAATGAATGTTCCTTGGGTGGTCCTCCATCATCAAATCATGTTGGAGGAATGACTCCATAAAAAAGGGCAACAAGAAGTTATTGCAACGTATATTAGTTGTCGGGACTATTACGAAAGTTCTTTACCGATTTTAGGCAAGTGAAACGTGATTATATGGCCATCCCATGCCTGAGCCTGCCCAGTGGTGTGTTCCTGACCCAGTTCTATAGTTAGG
Organism: Hetaerina americana; assembly: GCF_022747635.1. Taxonomy (NCBI): domain Eukaryota; kingdom Metazoa; phylum Arthropoda; class Insecta; order Odonata; family Calopterygidae; genus Hetaerina; species Hetaerina americana. The sequence continues at coordinate 12,376,868 of NW_027287316.1, forward strand.
TACTATTCATGTAGCATGATGCCTGAAGCTGATCGCTCGAAATATACCAAGACCCCTCTCCTCCTACAAACACTTGAGGATGAATGGAGGTTTTAACACTTAAATATCCCTTCACCCTGTCATGAATACGCGGCGGACCGAACCTCGCCATTGCGTAAGAATACCCCCCCCCCGGGAGTTTAAGACGCACTCTTTCCGCCGTCCATCAGATAAGATCGTCGGGAAGGGGGGGGGAGAGGGGCGTAAGACCAATACCCTCTAAAAATTTACCTCCTATTCGACCGCCATTTTATAAACCGGTTGCAAATTACCAAGGAGGTAGAAAGAGTGAGAGGGAGAAACGGGCCCACGGTTCAAAGCGAACCGACCGATCCCCTGAAATGCGGTCTCTCCTTCCGACTATCCGGTCAGCTCTTAGGGAGCAGCGTTCCTTGACGTCATCGCCTGTAGAGATGAATCTCGCTAACGGAAAAGCGATCACGATAGCTATTGCACAGCCGGTGTGTCTTCCCTCCGTCCCACTCCACCTCCCCCTCTCCGCCTCTCCTCCCTTCCCTCCCTCTCTTCATCTCATCCATTCATCGAATTTCACTTTAAATTCAAGACTCTCTCTCATTCCCCGAGGAAACCGCATCGACCGCTCATAATGACATAAGTACCATTCCGGTTCAACCCCACCCATCTCCGCTTCACACACGGCGCATCTCTCCCGCCCCAGGAGAAGTGAACTACCCCTGGATACAGTTTCCCTTCGGCCCCTTCTCGCACCGCGGAATCGGATGAAAACCCACTGGAAGACGTCCTCCTTTGTCCGCCCATCTCATTCACGAAACGCTCAGCATTCCATCAACAAGAGTCACGATCCCCAGTATAGAGAGTCCCTTACTCACGTTCCCATCACTGCCTACACTGCCTGCTGTTCCTTCCGCGACTAATTTTGAGCAATTCTAATGGTTCTGCTTGAATATTTCTGCCCTCGTAATTCGATACCATTATCTTTCGAAATACGTTATTATTTGATGGCGCGTTTCCTGAGCGTTGCGGAATTCTCTGGTCCAATTTTTGTTCCGCAATCGCTCTCTTTGGAACTATTTTTCATGAAGGATGATAAAGACCTTTTGAGCTGCTTAACTTGTGAAAGAAATCTACACAATTTCCATTTTACCTTGTTCCTTCCGTGATCTTTTCCTCTGAGGAATGTTTCAGATTCAAACCATTTTCGTGAAATGACGACATGATGGAGAGGACGCTTGAAGAAAATGGCTGTGATAGGTAAATAGCATCTGTTCAATTTGTATGCCTCGGCTAGTTGTTGGAGCAAATACATGGATAAGAGGTAATGATATTAGAGTAATCTGATATCGGAACGATATATTTCATGGGGCATCCACATAATTTTCATATTTTCATGCGAGTAATTGGCTGGAAATGATGACGAGATACATTTCCATGATGATATGTGCATAATTATAAGATGAGTAATCGTTAAAAACAATTTTTAAAACCCTTATTTTAAAATATGTGCGCGGTAATTATGGAAAAACTGATATAAATCACCAAGAAACCAGAATTCACTGTCGAAAAAAAAAATTTCATCGGTTGAAGGTACCAATCAAAACGATGCTTCATTGTTTGCATATTCATCCGCTTTATCAACAGCACATTCGCATGGATTATTTAATTTTATTTCATCATCCCTCACAGTACTACTAATTTATGGCCCTAGTGTAAGTCTCTCCGACATCTCCATTCAGAGAGACATGGGATAACATCATTTTAACGGCGTCGGAAATCAGTTTCAAAAGCTCTGACTACACCGATTACCTTGTGAATGAGCCCCGACGTTGTCCATTGATAGCACGACGCGACGTACCGATATTTACAAGAATCTTTGGAGGATCGCAGTATTTTTTATGGCGTGCTTAAAGACTCCGCTGATTGTGTCGTTGGGCCGTGGGAGGTGGGCATTCATGAAGAGGAGGAACGAATGGTATTCTTAGCAAGTTTTCGAGACTTGGCGCGCTAGGAGTCGTATACTTACTTCTATCGCCGTGCCGAAAGAAATGTATTCCTCTGCCATATATGGAAACAAATTCATGAGCAAGGTATTAAAACGGAGGATGATGACCTCCGTGATATTCCGCTTCGAAACTTCACGCAAAAACGAATGTTGAAGTAACCCACGATTTAAGTCACATTTCTCCGGGTTGTTCTCGCGCGAGGAAGACTCTTAAATGAGTGCATTTTGCATGCATCTTCAGACGCAACGGAACAGGCGTTCGCCATAAGATAACAGAAATGGGGCACCAGCGGTATCTTGTCTCTCTCACACTCTCTCGGAGTGTGCGTTCAATTTCGTTCGGGCAGGAAATTTTTCTCTTCCCAAAGCGGTTAACGATGCAAAATTTCATTAATGGATAATAAGATGCTAAGCTAAAACCATGAGCCAAGTAAACTGAGAAGTCTCAAAAAAATAATTCATTTCTCCTGAAAAAGTACAGGTAAAAATCACGCAGAAAGTATTTACTACTGAATTCTTTATGCAACCATGAAATTTTATCTGTATACGCAGTATGGTGTTTGTAATCAATTAAATTAGAAAAATTATGAAAGAAGAATTTTATTTGAAAAGTTAGGTCCTATTTAACATTCTTGTAAATGTGATGCTGACGACCTATTGTCAAGTAAGATTAAAAGTGATAGAATTTTCTTGTCATCAGATTGTAAAAAATTTTCAAATACGCCCAAAATACTGTTTAACATGAATTTAATAAATTGATACTAACCATTTATTTAGGTCATCATTTTGCAAGTTTATGTTTAGTTAATTATGTTGGTATGTTAGAAACTTGTCATGCGATTTAACTTCTTTCAAAACTCCTTATATATATATATATATATATATATATATATATATATATATATATATATTGATATGAAATTAATATAAAAAATAATAATCTATTTGCTGCCTATTTCATTCTATGAAGGAACTTATTTTTCCTTGATGGTAGAAAAACCTTTGTGGAGACGCAGTGGGCCTTGGAAGTTTCGAGTTAAGATAAAATGCGACATAATTTTCCTCCACCTTGTTACAAAATAAAGATTTTTTATGATTTAAACTGAGTAGATATTTTAGTGGATGTTTAAACAGCAAAAACAACTCTTTCTTCTCTAAAATATTTTGAGAAGGCGATAAATATTTATCGGTCAGGAGCGATTTCAATTCGAGGCATGACTGCATTTTTACGTGAAAGTATCGCCACCCGTTCTCGAGGGAGTCTGCCGTTAAGCGCCCATCATGCGACTTCTGGGATTGCCGTCCCAAATTCCAGAGGCAGCATAATCGCTTTAGACCGTTAGATGAGTTACCACATGGGAACGACAAAAAAATTGGCGCTAATAGTGAAATATTACTGGTCCAGCGAGGGAATGCTATTGAGCGGGTTAAAACGAGTCCTGGGAAAGTTTCGCCCTTCGGATTTCACGCAACCAAAATTTCCGACGCATTAAATATTTATTTACTAGTGATTTTACTCCAGCTGTAATTGTAGTTTTTTCAAACGTTTATTTGCTTATGGCAACATGTTTTGCTGTAACATAGAATTTGACAACCGCTTTTAAGGTTACTCGATTCTGGCTCCAATGGACCTTATTAACACGAATTCAAGGTCATGTTTAAATTCCTATGCTATATTATCTCATTTCATTAATTACACGCATTAAATTTTGTCAAATTGAGAACATATCCCGATAAATAGAGCAAGGACACGTAGACCCAAATTAGCGGTATCACTTGAGATATAACCTAAAGCAAAAAGTTATGCTTATCAAGCTACTGTCATTTTTCATGTCCACTTAGTTGTATTATATACATTATCCAGATATCCGTTGGAATTCGCTAATGTCATTTTATACAACGAAAGAAACGATTAAGGAATTAGAGGCATGCATGCAACATGGTGACGTCAAATCTACATTTATTCACATCTAATCTTGCATATCGCTAAGAGATACTTCCATTATCGCAGGGATACACTTTAAACGGAAAGAATGATGCGATACGAAAACGTAATTTAACGGATATCGTTTGGGCGAGGAGGATTTCAGTAAGGGACTGTTTTTTATGTTATTGGATTGATTTTGGTTAAGTGATAATTATAAGCCGTAAATATTTATTTCGATTTTTCAAGTCATTGATTAAAAAATAGGCGTGCAATGTGGAACTGAATAAACAAGGTATTCTTAAACTATAGCAAAATTTATCAAGGATGGTTAGTATATTATAAATTCAGTAGAACTAGATTCATCTTTTAGAATCGTGTTATTAAAATAAAACTTCAATTATTTGTGAAGAACCGATACAAATATTTGCATTTTTTGATGTTTTTAGATTACAATTTTCGTATATCGATAGGAAGAGACAACTCCTAATTGGGTGAAAATTTGGAGTCCTGGAGAAAGAAATAAATGTGGTTTTACGCCATTTAAGCTGCGCATTATGATTTATTCCTGGATGGCATTGTAACTCATGGCGAAAATACGAAGCTGTTCACGAGGAAAAAAGATGGGCAACATGCCTGTTGATACGGAAGTAATATATTGATAACTACGTTGACAACATTATTTTTGGGCCTAGATAGTAACAAGTTTTCATTAAATTGTTTCGTTGTATGAACGCCAAAATGGCGCTTATGCGTAACATTAACCTCCCTTGGTCAAATGCTCGCCTGGGCAATTACTATCACAGGAGTACCTGATTTTTGGGCTTCTTAATGATGTTCAACGCCATCATATATCATTAACTCTGGGGAATGCTAAAATTTGGCGTCCATTTCTCTAGCCGTAAATAGGTGTAGTAAACGTCAATCAGAAATTCGTAATATTAGGAATTCCTTAGGAAAGAAATCTAACGTGTCTTTTCAGGTTACGTACTTGATACAGAAACTTAGACCTTTTCAAACCGGAATTTTATTAACTTGATGTGACTGAGTCGCCGACAGCAATATTGATAAAGATATTCAAATACACTCTATTTTAAATTATTGCTGAATTATTTCCAAATTTCACCCAAAGTGAATTATATTTCAACTCAGTGCCCCTCGCGTGGTGTGGTCAAAACGCGTACTTTTGAAACAAGAAAAAGATGTTTTTTTCAATTCCGGTTCTAAAATATATTTAAACAATCTCTTCGTTTATATTTTTAAACACGACAACAATCTGAAGAGGCATGTGGGAGGAAACGTGCTTTGGACAAACTCTTTGAGGGAGACCACCGGATGAAGGGCGTGTTTTACATGAGGGAGACAACCGGATGAGGGGCGTGTTAAACATGAGGGACACATGAAAGCGAATAAATGGAGAAGTGGTGAGGGCACCAGCGGGAGGGGGGAGAGTGGGGGGAGGTGAGTTGGACGCAATTAATCTCATAAGGACAGCTATTCATGGCGGTGATGACATTTAAAATTCGGGAAATTCGAAATGTTTCAAATCAAAAAACAAATGTAAATGAATAGGTTTCCCATTATTAGTTCATTTTCGTTCATTACAGAATACTTTCCTTGAAATAAGCGTTTGGAACGGATGAGAAATACAGAGGGGAAAGTGATTGAAGTAGTTGATCGTCCTCAAAAAAATTGCCCCCGTGGGAAAGTTCCCTCTGTGCTTTCCTCCGATGAAATTCCTTGAAACGTAATACGGCCGTGAAACTTTATTTTTCAGCTATAAAACACACTGACGGAATGACATCTACTTTTATAATTTGAAAATCAAGCGACTAACTTTGACAGCATGAAGACAAAATTACGCGAAAAATTATGCCAACAATGCACCATAGCTGCCTAAGTTACAGAAAACCTGCCATGCCATTGAATATAATGATAGGGAGTTTCAGGGGGAATCTTACGTCAGACGTATTTAGTGTTCTTGCCTATTATATCTCATTACATCGACGATTCTCAACTCTGTAAGATGACTTTCAGTCGAACGGGGATAGTACCAAAGTACTTCAGTCATTAATACTCAGTAAAACGCAAAGTACTCTACCAACTGGGTATCTTTGTTAAGTCTGACACCTTAATACTCATCCAATGAAAAATGTATACAGGTATTCGGGCGGTTTGGAATTCCGCGACGTGATGTTATAATTATGCATATCATGTACAACCAACAGCCTTCCCCAATCACCCGAAACCTTACCCAATTCTCTTGACGACCTATGATGATGTTGATAGATTGAACTAATCTGCAGTCGTGCTTACAACTATTTCAACAAACATAAATTGGCTTTTTTTACTTTTTTGTAGAAAAAGGTTCCAGTTGAGGAATTACGCAAAATCGCGAATAATTATAAATTCTAAATGGAGGAGGCCCAAGTAGAGGGACGGGGAGGGAGCAGGAGCAAACGATGCCAATGTGCGATCATCTTCGCGGGAAAATGACTGAAAGGTAATTCAAGGATGGCACCAGAGAGTCAAATTCCCGTCTCCCAACCCTCCCCGCGGTCTGTCGCGCATGGAACTCTTGTGTCCCCCGCATGGCCCATCGGATGCCGCCGGCCTCGGGATCCAGGCAGACTTATCCCAAACCCTCGTCCCGCACCCCTCATTACCCGCTCCGTCCACCGTCGCATCCCCTCCCGCCAGACCCCCGGCGTCTCCCCCTTTCTTGCCGGCACTCACGCACCTCCACAGCCACCTCCCACCGGCCCATCCTCTTTCATAACAGTCTTCGATCTGCCCCCCCCCCTTCATCCCGCCGCTCTAAACTTCATCGTCACCCGGGTCGAGGCACCGTTCGAAGCTACTCGGGCATTGCCTGCGGACACTCGCTCCTTCGCTACCACCACCACCGACAGCCCTCCCCACCCCCCTCTCATTCCACGCATCACGCCCCCACCCCTCACCCTGCCTCCATCATCCTGCTCTTGACCGGACACCGAGCACCCCTCCCCTCCGAAGCCCCGCCCTCCTCCTCCTCCCATCCTTCCGCACCATTACGTATGCCTTCAGAGGTCATCTCCTCGACCCACTGCCCCTTGGAAGCGTTCCCTCTCCTCTTTCCCCACCACTAGGCCATCCTCCTGAAGCGCACACCTCTCCCCTCGACCGACCCCCCTACCCCACGTCCATCCGTCCGCACCCCTTGGTCCTCTCCCCTTTCCCTCCCGCTACCCCCCTCCTTCCCGACCGCATCCTCTCCCCTGGGGGCACGGCCGGTAGAGCCATCCGCGCACACCCTGCCACGCACCAGAATCTTCTTTGGTGGCCTTCGCCGGGAAGTATCGCGGGGCTCGTAACCCGGTCTCCCGGGAGGGACGGGTCCGACTGAAAGGTGTCGGGGGTTTCGTTCCGGGTACGAGAGCGCGGCGAATTTTCTGGGAGGGCGGGCAGTGTATCTTGCGCCTCCAACCGCGTGTTTCTCTCGGCGTGGTCCAGGAAGACCGGGTCGACGATGGGAAAGAATAGGCGGGTAACCTTAAGCACGCGGTCCCTCGATTCAAAGCGTCGGCATTGCATTTTTTTTGACCGACGCTAGGAATATTCCCTGCTATCTAAATTAATTGGGGTCAGACAAACTATTCGTATGTGAAATATACGTAGAGAACTTGAACGACAACCGTGTACCTTTTTATCAATACAAGCTCCTAAGCAAGACTCAGAAAGCGATTATCACAAGCCAAATGGAGGAAATTCCAGACAGGATATTCTATGAAATATAAATGTGATAAATATTGGGACGGATCGATATTCTTTGCCAGGTATTTTATGAGCAAGCTAAAAGGACCCGTCAATTGGCTTCCCGTTTTGAGAAACGGACTCCAGACATGTGAGTGACGTGGTAACATTCCGTTCCATTGTGAAGGTAGGTAATTCAAACCAAGAAAGTTGGTCAACTTCATTTTTGAATAAAATTAAGTTTCCAGGAGTCAAATCAATCATTAATTTTCGTTTCTTTAATTAATTTACCATCATTTTCGTTTTAATGGATGTTGTTTCGGTAAATTGACCTCCATTCTATTTATCGTTTTTCATTTCGCCGCTTGCCGCACGAATGTTTACAAAAAGTCATTAAAGCGAAAATTCACCAGGAAGAAATCAAGAGGAGAACTACGAAGAACTCGTCGGCAAGGAAACAATGAATATTATGCCTATTTATGATGAGGATTTCCCTGAAGAAGGCGGCATCCAGAAAGCGACAGAAATCAGATGTTGAAAGACATGCGCACAGAAATCGTAGATCTTCACATACAATTTTAAAGGTGTCAGGAACACAGCATTCGGGTTTCAATTGTCAAAAAAAGGTTGGTATGCGTGTACTCGTAAGTATTTCCCGTTCATTGCCTGCGAAATCCAACATTCCCTATGTTTTTGTTGTTGGAACTAAGTTCTGAGCTCAATTGTCTTGTCTTGTGGAAAATGCCGACACGTCTAACGTCTGGAGTCAAACTAACCGATGTCTATTTCGACTTCGACACCGATTTCGAAGTCGTCAGATTGTTCTCCGCCGAGGGTACGATTATATATGTCCTCCATCCCAGAGGAGGATCTCCCGGGAATTTTAAGCGCGAAGGTCGGGGTCAGCACTGTCGGGGGAACCTCTTGGCAGAGATATTTTCCTCGCTCCTTAACGTTCCGTGAGGTTAGAATACGACTTTATTCAAAGTGCTCGGAGAACGCCCCTCCCCCCTCATGAGATCAATTCGGACGCTCGTGAGCCCCAGGCTTCCAAATCCTTGATCCATGCGCGAATATACAGTTATCTCCGTTAGGGAAACACACCGCGGTACTAAACCTCGGACTGAAATCAAAAATTTTCCCTAAAAACCCAGAGATAAGTCACGATCTCGAGTGGAATTGACGCCTGACGAACGATTTGAGTCACAAGTACTCGGCGCATGATAGCGGGGCGCCGTTCATCAAGGCTGGGGAGGATGAGGAGTCATGGGCGGAAAGGTGTCGACTCCAGACATGTCCGGGCAACTCCTCGTGGGTGTATTTTGAGAGACCCAATCGCATGGAAGGAAACGGGTCTGCATTAACTTATGTAAGTTTTACGAAACGTGTTTCGTTTTCACCTCACGAGTTGGACGAACCAAAGGTAGATCCCTTATATATTATCCCACAAGCGTAAGTGAAACTACGCATTTCCTGATTCGTCTTAAACAAACTGAGACGAATTTCACAAACCAAAGAGTCGGTCATCCCCACCCATATGAAATTCCTTGAGATAATAAAACAGGCAAATGACCAGGCTACCGCAATTGTTGCACATTGAGTACTTTTGGCCAGCTAAAAAATTCTGGGACTCCTTCACCCTCATTATTTGTTGCTATATTTCATTCTTTTGGTCGAAACAAGGAATTTCAAATTACTGAGCAAGTGTGTTTTGAAAGTCATCCAAATTTCTCGTCTGGAAAATCTTATTTATATTCGCTGAACCGCATTCGTTACGTAAGAATTGTCTCTCGTACAGATATAAATGAATAAAACAAGTCATTCAAGAAGTGCCTATGAGCTATTATCTCCCAGAGGAATATATCTTCACGGTGTGCTTAGATCACCGGAGCGAGGCTTTAAAACATAGAACGATGTGTGTTCGTTCTGACGCCTCCTTTTGAGCGAGATGCCTCAGATTTGAAGTTTGATTAAGGAGAAGTGTTCCTGGGAACTATCAGGAAGGAGAGTGAATCAAACGTTGGCGAAGCATGGCAGGCCTCAAATTCCATCATAGGAAAGATGGACGTCGTCTCATCAAGTGGGTCTCGATTAATGCTTTGATAGTTACGTACAGGGGGATTTATTCCGAAAAACCTCTTCGGCGTAGAGATGAAAAAAATCGTGTCAGCAGTTTGTTGAACAGATTTATTATTATTATTAGTTAATCTACCGGTTAAGGTAGGTTTTTGGATGGACATAATTGAACAGATATCTCGCTGTAAAACTACTCACTATTATTATAACCTAAGAAAATAACACTTTCAAAGTTAAAAAGTATGACTGTTGATGCTATAATTACTGATGCCTGAGCGCGAATGAGTAGATCAATCTTAGCCCCAGCAATTTTTATTCGCTCCCAAAACAAAGTAATGCATGTTTTCCGGAATTTTTCACGATCCCATGTCTTTAATCAGCCTAGAGGACAATAATAAATTCTTAATTTCGTATTACCCTTCCGCTTCAATAATTCATTTCTTTCGGACATTTTCGGGGCACGCATCCCCTTGGAGCGCCCGTAGCTTCAATATCGTTTCATTTTGGTGGGAGCGAGTTTCATTTAATTCTCGCTTCGATTACGAAAACCTTTTAATGAATATAATTCGCAGGGGTGGGATTTATTATTTTCGTTTTGGGTTTTTTTTAACCACTTGAATTTAATACGCTTCTTGCCGACATGATTGAAACGGCTCCTTCGTACATACGGACGAGAGTGGTGCCAAGACGTCGCGCACTCGAAAAGGCACCCCCCCCCCACATCATTACATCCATCGTAATCTGCTTTCTTCCCCCCCCCTCTCCATCCCTCCCTCCCTCTCTCCTCCTCTCTCAGTACATTAAAGAGCAAAGTGTCGGTCATCGCGTTGCTTTGGTCGGTTGCTAGAGCTAATGGCAGTGAGACGGGAAGTGGAAGCACGAGGGAGAGAGAGAGAGAGGGAGATATTCCGAGTGGAAGCGAGCGGTTTTTTCCTAGCAGGTGTCTTACGGTAGGCGCCGCGATACGAGAGAAAACGAGTTACTAGCGGTGGCACAAGTGGTCAGGAGGATTGTTCCGTAACCTTTGTGTTTTTTTTATCTGCGTCTTCGGAATCACCCAATGGCGGGCATGAGGCTCTTTCCAAAAATGGGTTGAGTCATCCCATCCCCTTTCTTTACAAATCAGCAATGCTCGTTAATAGAATTGCTACGCTTCCCAGGTGGTGAAACTAATATCGGCGGAATATAGTTTTGCCGGAGCGGCGTAGAGACGAGGGAGGACAGCTACTGACCGAAAGGCCTCGGGTTCGACTCGGGAAAGCACCATTTTGGATTAATCCAGATGGGTGCGCGTTTTTTCTGTACGTCCACACCTTCTGCGTGGTCATACGTAGGTGCTGTCGAGAGACGTGGTCGGTTGCTCCTAACCTGAATGTGGGCGTTTACCAAACCGCAGGGTATAGGAACCGGGATATTATTTTTGTCCCTGTTGTCGAACAAAGGAAATACGAATGACTTTGCCTGGTCACAACCTCGATGGATATGAGGTTACCGCATGCAAACATTGAGATTTGTCGGGATTGTGACGTCATGAATTTGGTATTATCAACGTTGACCAATGGATAATTCTCTCAAAATCTGGCCTCTGTTGACTTCTATTGCAATCTATCGAACCACTTCAATCTCTCTACTTTAAGTATATCCCCAGTTCAAAACTCAGATTTATTCTCTCATAGTACAATATTTCATGCACCTCAGTCACACAATGCCGTATGCGTAGCGTTAATCGTTACAAAATGTGATCAAAAGGATTATGTAGTTTGGCCCATATAAATGAGCAAGCATAATAAATTGATTACGTAAAAAATCACGGTTCAGAACTCAGGTATAATTTTGAATATACTAGGAATAACTTCCTCAAGTAGACTAACAGTCTCATTGTCTCAACGCTTTCTAAACAGTCCACTTTTCAATAAATTGTGCGTTAATGTTAGCCAAATACTACCTAAAATTGTCTCCTTTAATGGTAATGAATAGATTTATAACTATTTCATACTTTTGTTAAGTTTAGTGCGTCGTGGTCGAAAACAAAGATTACTGGAATTGTTCACATGCTGAATTCGAGGATACATTTGAAACTAATATCTATTAATGTTTAGGATTAAACTTACCTAATGTATGATGCTTACGTAATGAGTACCTTCCGATACAACATATTCAATGTTTATTTTAAAAATAAAATTTTACATTGATCTCACCAGGGAGTTTTCTTTTGCACCTTCATGTCGAGCCTGAAATCATTACATACATGACGTGCTATTGTCACTTGATGATCAATGCCTGCGAGCTAACCCACAAACCAGGTGACCTCCATGTTAAATCCATCTGAATGCTTCCTGTTTTTTTGATTCTCAAGTTACATCATCAATTACCGAGTGCACCGCCACGAAAATTTCTCACGCAGAAGGAATTGTACCACGACCGGAGTGACTGCATCAATCAAAGGTAAGTCTTTTTTTTCATGGCGCGTTTCAGATAATAAATTTAAGCTGTTTTTACGGCCAAAATCCTATTGTAGCATGATTCTCTCGTGAAGCTCCACAAAAAAATATGGCGTCAGAAGTAGACCATGAAAACAATCGCGGAAAATATCGCTCAGCGGTGGAGCGCATGTCCTGTTTCTTCCCTCGAAGCGAACATTTCGAAAATTGGAACTTTTCGTCAAACTGACAAAAGTATGGGGAAGGTAATGTATGTCGAATGCTATTTGAAAGATTTTCGAGTCACTAGTTTAATAAATAACATTAAACGCAGTCGAGAGACGCGAAGGTTTGGCCTTTTAGGCTGATTAAAGCCTTTCACGTAATTAGAGACTTTAAATCCAAAGGGTTTCCGGAAAGGATCAACGAGTTTGCCAATAAATCCTTAAATTGACCGCTACCCAAAGAAAGCCTCTCGTTATTAATGACCAAGTACTCAATTTTATACTTTATAGCCCACAGATTGATGCTATCATGGCTTGGTGAGAGTCGATAATTGATTTTTTTAAATATAACATGACCCAGGTCACGGGTCAATTCATAATCGATGCTGACCGCGACATAACTAACGCTCCTTCGACCTAATGTGCCCAGCCCTTCAAAGGAGCCGCCCGAATTATCACTTCTGGAAACGAGTTTTATCAGAATTGAAAACATTTTGGCTTTAATGGGAGATGAAATTAATGGGTGCGATGGGCTCCCTCTGCGAAGTGGTCTATAAAACCCCCCAACCGACTCACTCACCCACCCACCCACCACCCCACCCCGCCGCTCCGTGGAGAATCGGAATCTCTGAGGAAGCGGACGGGAGGGTCGCGGGGGCAATGAAAACGCGCGAGGGGCACAAAAAATTATCCTCGCTCGACACAGATCATCGTTTCAACCCCTCGGGGGGAAATTGCGGTCCGTAATGTATCACTCGGATGCAAAAAGGGAGGACCACCCGCGGCATTAACGATGTGCAACCCCTTGGAAGGCGCGGTCGACGCTTCCGTTTGAGCGGCATAGGGTGGGAGCACGACTCGGGTATTAATCGTCATACTTGAGCGAGGCGCAGGGGAAGACATCATCTATCTAATGTATTTCCCTTCCCATCAAGAGGGAATTCCTCGTGGACAATCACATGCCCTGCAGCTTTGGTCTCGTGCTGGTTTCGGAGTTAGAAAAGAAATAATTCCAAATCGACGTACCGGAACCAGTGGGGTGAATCCCGAAGAACTATTCAATTAAAAAATTGGGTTTTCTACGAGGAGACCAAATTGCACAAATTCGAATACCGACCAATACGATTTAGATAAGCTGTTATGCAGCTAAACTGGGCGTTTATGTGATAGGATCTAAATATTGAAGTGCCCTCGACGTTCTTAATGCACTCGTCACAAATTATTAAAGCAAGCGAGCTTTATCGGCGAGGGTTGTAATGATATTTTACAATCCTTGGACAGCAGGTCACCGGGCCTTCTTCACTCGCTATCGGCGAACAAAGGGCCGATCACCTCCGAAACAATTCACTACCGCAGCCGCCGATCGAGAGTCAAGAATGGTCGTTCGAGAAAAACCACTGGTCTTGATTACGGAGATCACACCATCTCTTGGGCCTGATCAATCGCTCGCCTTCCTTCAAACGCTTCCCACATCAAATCACTATTATTTCACTCGGACGAAGAAGAAGGGAAACAGAAGTACAAGATCTGTGCTGTTTTCGCTCACCTTTTGTGATCGCGGAATCCTTAATTCTCGGATGGGCGAACGCTCCTCTCTCCGCGCTGACGAATCGACGCTCCGGCAGTGGTCAAGAGTCTTTTTTTGCGTGGCGGTGGGGGAGGGGGAGGGCCCACCGAGCGGTTGTCACTTGGCTCCCGGGAGTCGGTCCAGAGGACAAGAAGCCTCGCGCGGTCGGTCAGAGAACGAAGTCGATCTTTGTGTGGCTCCAATGAGGCGAATGATTTTTTCCTCCTCCTGTGAGAAACAAGGCAAATTCTTCCTCCTCTTCTATCTCCTCCTCCTCCGAAAACAGCCCCTTCCTCCTCCTCCAACACCAAACGGTCCTCTCAGGCTCCCCTCCCGCGGTCTCCCTCCCCACTCCCCTTCTCCGCTGCCGCCTCTCCTGCTTCCCCCTTCTCCCTGCCTCCCTTCCACCACCCCCCGCCCAGCGGAGGTGACGACACTTATTTCGGGGACGACTCCCCTTACAACCACCACCACCACCCCCCTGTATCTCTCTCCTCCTCCACTATCTTCTCTCCGATCCTACTCCTCCCCTTTTCACTCTACGGGTAGAGGAATTTACTCCTCTACGCGCACCGCCGACAATGGTTCGTCCCGCCTCCTTAAGACACACCTCCGAAAGCTCTCCTCCTCCCGAGAGAAAAAAAATAAATATGGCGCTGCTTATTATTATTTTTATTTCCCGCTCATTCGCGTCAGTCCCGCGGAGTCTCCCACTCTAAGTCTCTCTCTTTCTGAATATTTCTCTCCCTTTCTGCGAAACCCACGCTCTCGTGTGCCTTCCGGTAAGATGCTGTACGAGTCCGCGTGGACAAATGAGTCGCGGGCGGCCGCACCGGGGGTCTTTATAGACCACCATCACCCGTTCATATCTTCCTCCTCCCTCTCTCTCTATCTCTCTTTTCCCTCTCCCTCTTTCTACCTCCCTGCCCCTCGTAAGGCGGTCGACGCAATCTCCCCTACCCACCCCTTCCGACGCGGTCCGCCCCCTCCCACTCCTTCCCCCGCCCCACTCAACCGCCGCGGCCGCTCTCAGCACTGCGCCTGACCCAGACGTGATGGTGGAGTAGGTGGGGAAGGGGGGGGAGAAAAAAATGGATGTGTGTGTGTGGAGGGTTGGGGGGATGAGGAGGAGGGAGAGACGGAGGGAGCGAGATGGAGTACAGTTATTGACGGAATCCTCTAAGAGAGCGCGATCCGATCTAGCGACTCCTCCACACCTGCCTCCACCGATTCCAAGGGGGCTTCTCCGCGCCCCATTCCCCCTCCACATCTCATCTCGCGTGCGAAAGGAGGCTCGCGATACCCTTCCTCCACCCCCCCCCAATCCTCCTCCTCTTCTACCCCTACCCCGAGGATTCCGTTTGACAGGGGGGAGGGGGCGACATTATCCGCCCCAAAGTGTCGACCGACTCCCCGTCCTTTTCCCCGTCGCCCGCCTTCCCCACAAGAGGGTGCCCCCCTCTCCTCTCACGTAGCAACCCCCCACCCCCCCATTTCCCCTTCCACCTCCCTCCCATCGTTAAAACCTGCGTACCCACCTTCCCCAACTTGCGTGTAACCCTCAACGCCCCGCACCTCCTTCCGCGACCACCCCTTTCTTATTTTACCACCGCTCCGCCCGTAGTGTGCCCCCCTCCCTCCTCCATACACCGGCTACATCCCTCCTCCTGGGAGCACACCACGCACGGGGGAGTTGAAGGACGCTCTCTCGGCGGATCATCGCAAGACTCTCCCACGTTGTGCACCGCATACCGCGTCTCTTGTTTTCCATCCCCATCCCTCCGGTTTATCAATATTAGCATATATATATATATATACATATATATATATATATATATAACAATAAACACAGTAATCAACCCGAAATTCGGTTTGCTAGGTGATGATAAATTTCACCTAGTACTAAGCCTGACGGCGTTTGAAATTCTCACATCAGGGAAGAGGGGTCAATTCTTTTCCCTGTGCCGATTATGGTTTCCCAGGAAAACCTGGTATTCGAAAACTCACACAGCCTGGAAGAAGCTGAGGGCGCCCAGAGAGGCTTGCCAGGGAATCAAACCCGGGCCCTCCGGTCAGTTGTCCAAGGCTCTACCCCAGGACTACCGTGACCCACATGTATCCATACAGATACCTGTAAAATGTGTGTGTGTATGTATATATATATATATATATATATATATATATATATATATATATATATATATATATAAACACACACACAAGGAGAAGATGTTGAAGACTGTAATAGAGGGGAGAATGTTATGCACACAAGGAATGGGCAGGAACAGAATAGGGATGTTGGACAGGATAAAGGAAGTACACAGAGATGAAGAGGGACTTATAGCTTGCTGGATTGTATTTTGTTAGAAGTCACAAAATATTTATTTGGTAGTTGTGTCTATCCAAAACCTACCTTAACCGGTAGATTACTTAATAATAACAATTATATATATATATATATATATATACATATATATATATATATATATATACTTTTTAATCTTCCACCCCTCTCCTCTCCGCCAAGAGGGTCCTCTTACGCTTCGGTTTTATTTATGGGTCAGGAGTTCTTCGGCAGTGACCTCGTCGACGAGAAGCGAAACCATTTCCCCGACTGCCCCCACCACGCTGCGTCCGCACCCCTCTCTTCACTAAGCGACTCCTTCCACTCCCGTCCCCAACCCTCCGATCAGAGTTTTGGCCAATAGGGATAATTTGGTGAGCCGAGACAAAAGAAGAAAGACGTCCTTTCACGTGCAGTTGAGCTGTTCTCTTTCGTATTGACGAAAGACGAAGGCGGCGCTTTTGTTTTCCTCTGCCTTCGATGTCATCTTGCTAGTTCCTTCTCCTCCGACCCGTCCCTCACATTCTGCGCCGTTTTTAGAGCACAAAATGAGGACTTGTTCGCTATCATTCGGTTCGTAAAAATCGAAGAGGGAAGTGCTCAGTGACATTTCAATTTTGACAATTGAGTTTCTTTCGATTCTATTCGCTTTTTGTTGTTCTATAGGGACGTCTCATTTTTCTTTTCTTGCTTGGGGAACCTTTGCAAGGTGGCATCTCTCGGGTTAAGAAAATGCTTTGCGCACTTTAAAACAATTAGTAATCAAACCGGAATATGGTTTAATGAATGGGACAGAGCTTCGCTAATACTATAGATAAAACCATGTTACATTCACGCATCACAGAGACACATTTCACGCATTTAGTTTGAATGTGCTCCAAATTCCCCAAGATCTGTCAACAGAAAAATCCCACAGGCTCGGAAAATGGCTCGAAGCTGCGCCTTGGGTGTACGCATTTGCCAAATTATTGCTTCTCAAATTTTTATTATTCTCTGCATTGTTTAGTGTTTACTAGGCGAAAGTCTCGGAAAGAGTGAAAAGTTGTTTATTTTTTCTTTCGGCTCTCCGATCCGATTTGTCCTCTAAGTTAACTGCAACTGAATTCCCGATTCATCATTTCATGCACTTTATAAACATTTTTGACAATTGTATAATCAGAGTTTTTCTCGATAATGTTTTCGAGATGAAATATTCGGATGGCCAAAAATTTTCCTCAATCGCATTTGGAAATGGCTCTGGCTCCGATGAATACTTTAGCTGGAATCGAGCATTGAAATCACTTTGGGGTTCTTCCCCGAAAAAAGACGCATGCGTTGTCTTGCTGTGTAACACCCTAGAAAATACGTCACACACGTTATCCTCGAGATTTTCCATCCATATCCCCTCTAAATTATTCAACATTGAAATCGTCTACCTTTCTCCTTGATGCGCTATCCTGAGTGGGGTTTAAATACTTCATCGGAATATCAGAAATAAATTATTTACGTGCGATTGGAGACACAATTGGAAGGATCCGAATAATGAACATAATTTTTTATGTTTGCTAATTTTATAGATTCATGTCATTCATGTCATAAATGTATGATTGAAGGCTTGATCATTTTCCGGTCCAATGAGATCTTACGTACCTCTCCCTCATTACTACATATACTAAATATGCGTGTGTATATATATATATGTGTGTGTGTGTGTGTGAGTGTGTGTGTGTGTGTGTGTGTGTGTGTGTGGTTCGCGGTAGTCCATGGGTAGTGTGTTGGACTACTGACTGGAGGGCCCGGGTTCGTCTCAAGCACCCGGGTCAAGCCTCTTTGAGCACTGCAGCCTAATCTATTTCATTCTTCGATTACCAGTACTTCCACGATTACCAAAACACTACCGAGATACGTAAACTGTTCTACCAGCTCTAGTTTA
The DNA here is from genome assembly GCF_022747635.1 of Hetaerina americana. Taxonomy (NCBI): domain Eukaryota; kingdom Metazoa; phylum Arthropoda; class Insecta; order Odonata; family Calopterygidae; genus Hetaerina; species Hetaerina americana. Next base: position 12,395,087 of record NW_027287316.1, read on the forward strand.
TGCCCTCCTATTTTAATGTTAAGGTTAGCCTTTTTCTTTCTAGAAAATTGCATAAACTTTGTTTTATTAATATTGATTCTCATCCCATACCTGTCGCACTGAATTTCCAATTCACTCAGCAATGCTTGCAACCCATTGGCTGACTGCCAAACTAAAGCTCGGTCATCAGCAAACCTTACTGATTTTAGGAATTCCCCGCCAACTTTCATTCCTACCTCCAGCTCTTCCCATGCCTCTTTGATCATTTCCTCTGCATACAGGTTGAACAGCAACGGTGATAATGGGTAACCCTGCCTTACACCTCTTCCTAACACTGCCCAACCGGACTCCCCGTTCCCCACTCGCACCTGAGCAGTCTGAGACATGTACAGGTTGCTGATTAGCCTCCTTTCCCTCCAATCTATTCCTATTTTCTGCAATATACTCATTAGTTTTTCCCAATTCACTCTATCAAACGCTTTTTCGAAATCTACGAAACAGGCAAATACCTCCTGGTTGTGTTCTATATTCCTCTCTATTAGTGATCTCATTACCGCAATGGCATCACGCGTACCTCTCCCCTTCCTAAACCCAAACTGACCATCCCCTAAGTAATCATTTACCCTACCCTCTATCCTTTTGTTTATGATCCTAAGAACACATTTAGCTGCGTGGGATATCAAACTAATTGTCCTGTAGTCCTCACATGACGTGACCTTTACCTTTTTCGGAATAGGAACTAAAACTGATCTCACGAAGTCTTCCGGCCAGATTCCCTCCTCATAAATACTACGGATCAGCCCATATAGCCTCTTCCTCCCACATTTTCCTAAGCATTTTACAAGTTCCGCAGGAATGTTATCCACCCCCTCGGCATTATTTAGTTTCATCTCCCTTAATGCCCTTTCTATTTATTTATTTATTCAGTATTAGTTCGAAAACAGCACATTTTGGCCTTTACATCGAACTATTAACAACGATAACAATGGACACATTAACAAACACCCAAGCCCTAGGTGGAGGAAAACTCACCCAGGCGAGAATCGAACCCGCGGCCCTTGGAATGGCAGACCAGGACATTACCCCGCCGCCACCGGGGTCGGCAATCTCATTGCCTCGTTTGCCTGGACCTAAGCTATCTTCCTCTACGTCATGTTCCTTTTCTATGCCTAACTTTGTTGGTCTAAGCTTTTTACTCCAGTTCTTCTACATATTCCTTCCATCTCTCTTGGATCTTTCCTGCGGCAACTATTACCTTACCCGTCTTATCTCTAGCTGCGATCGTTGATCTCCCTTTCTTACTTCCCGATAAAGCTTTAACTTTGCTGTACAGCGCGCCGATGTCACCCTTCCTCTGCAGACTTTCCATATCCTCGCACTGAGTCTTCCACCATGCTTCTTTTGCTTTATTTGTTGCCTGCCTCAATTTATTGTTTTGTTCTTTGTACTTCATTTTGCCTAATTCTGTATTGACATTCTTCCATTTTCGCCGCTCATCCATCTTTGTAATCATCTCATCCGTGATCCATGGTTTCCTGATCCTATTAGCGTTAACGGTTCCAATAGTGTCTTTTGCGGCTTTAGACAACCCTTTCTTGATACTTTGCCATTTTTCTTCAATAGCACTTAGCTCTTTACGATCCTCCATGATTTCCTCTACCGCCTGCTGGCACTCCTTCCTTTTCAAACCATTTAATACTTCTACATTCCATTTCCTAACTCGCCGCCCCTGCCTTATCTTTTTGAAACGGACTCTATATTTCATAACCACTAAAATTTGGTCGGAGTCCGCATCCGCTCCCGGGAAGCTGTGCGAATTTATCACACTGTTCCTAAACCTGTGTCTAACCAGCATATAATCTAGCTGATACCTTTCTGAGTCACCCGGCATTTTCCATGTATACCTGCGTCTTTTGTGGTGTCTAAACCAAGTGTTGATGATGATTAAGCCCTGTCTCCTGCAGAACTCAACTGCTTTCTCCCCGCGGTCATTCCTCATGCCTAATCCGTAGTCCCCGACCTCGTCACCATCTCTTCCTTCGCCTACCGTCGCATTCCAATCCCCCATCACTATCAAATGTTTCCCTGCAGGAACACAGGCGATCATGTCCTCTAACTGATCGTATATCCTATCGACCTCTTCTTTCTTATGGGTTCTCGGTGGCATGTATACCTGAATAATAACCAAGTTCGTCGGTTCTGCTTTTATCTCTACTAGTAGTATTCTATCCGTTACCTGCTCTATGTTGACTACGCTTCTTCCTACTTCTTCATTTAATACTATGGACACCCCTCGTTGGCTCTCGTCCCCACCGCTGTATATTATTCTATACTTATCACTCCAGTAATCCCCGCTATCTTTCCATCTTACCTCGCATAGACCTAAAATATCTATATTTCCGCTTTCTATCTCTCGCTTAACATTCTCCAATTTCCCTGTCCTCATCATTGTCCTAACATTCCACGTTCCTATTCTAACTAATGTGGTCCTCTTCTCCTGCGTCTTCTGTCCTGTTGCTGCCGGTTTATATATATATATATATATATATATATATATATATATATATATATATATATATATATATATTATTAAGCTTTTATACATCTTAACGTTAAAATATTTACGATTTCCGTAGGATCTCAGAAAAAACTTTTAAATTTACCAACATAACAAAAAAGACGACAGTAATTTTTCAAAAATGTAATACCTACCTATGTGTTAATTAATATTTTAACTTAAACATTTTCTGTTGCATGATCTAAATTATTTCAAGTAATAACCTGTGGAATCTCTCTCTTACGGTAAACTATTCGGATATATGAAGACACGCTACAGAAAGACCGTCGCCTTTATGGCATATTACTTTCTTACGAAGCAAATAGTAATCTATCCTTTTGAGGAGAATACATTAAACGTCTAATTACACTAGTTCCGCACGCTTTTTCATCGCAGAGTAGCGCTTGTCCCCCTGCAACATGATTATTTGCACCAATAAGCCGGAATGCTCCACCGCCACCTCTGAAACAATCGCAATGTTTCCTGGAAAGGGTGATTACCTCCGCGTCGCAAATGGATGCAGCCATACTCTCCTTACTTTTATCTCATTCTTATGTCACCCTTTGGCCTCAATTCAGATGAGATAATTGAGCGTTCTAACTGGCAACCGCGTCCCAAGGCCAAGGCTACGCCAAAATTTCGCGCGCTACGGAACTTAAAACGGGCCGGCCATCGTGTCTTCTAATGGGCCCAGGTGATTTCCATATGGTCATAATCAGTCAGAGTTTCAGCGTAAAAGCGTATCGGAGAATTTACTCCTCTGGGAAGAGCAATAAAAATTGTTATTTTAGTTGATTTTGACCCAATTAATTTTTCATTTAAATTATGGAGCGATGTTAGGATGAGTGAGGCGGTCCTTTAATGTCCGTTCCTCGAGGTTTCATTTAGTTCAACGCGAATGTTACAAAAATGGTGATTGTTCCCCGAGGACATTACTTCCGCTCTGTATGGAGACTTTCCAGGAATGGCGGTATGCTGGAATTTGTTCGGACGAATCTGCGTCGGTGAGGTTATACTTATGATAAAAGAGGCAATTTTTTCTGTTTATTTGATTATTTGATGATTTGGTCAAACTTTAACCAGACGGTGTATTTATATTGAATTTTTCATTTCAACATGCATGGTTTGTATAAACAATATCGGGAATTTTCACGGAAAAATACATTTTTTTTAGATATTGCTAAAATGTCTCGAAATTCTTCGAAGTACGTCCCTTGAGCGTTGGTTGACACTTTTGCCAGCGGTTTTCCACGACTCCAAGGCTCCCTGGTAGGCGGATTCCGGAAGGTTCTTAAGGGTATGCGTGTAACCTTCTTTGATGACACTTAGGGTCCGATGGTTATGTCTTTTAAACATGGATTTCACTTTTGGGAATGGGAAATAGTCTGCTGTTGTCAAGTTGGGACTGTAAGATAGTTGGGGAATCGTCACGATGCCTTTGCAGAAGGTCTTCGCAAGCAAACACTCGACTGTGCTCTTGGTCGTCCATCAAGGTCTTCGGGACGAATTCATCGCAGATCTATCGCATCGCCAAATTTTCAGTAATAATGGTGTGAACTGTCATCTTATCAATACCAATACAACTGAATCTGAATTCACCCCTTCACGCACACATCAGGAAACAATTGTTACCGATTCTTTTTGTACAAATCTTGTAGCAAAAAACTATTTCTCAAATATTCAATAAGTTATGATGCACATAACAGTTTCAGGTTTAACTTTCAGGAATTCCTTCATTATGAGGGTAAAAAGAAACTTAACATTTCCAGCAAAAGGATTTAATATTTCACGACAATGTTTTCGATGCTGATGGATGATGATGCGCAGCATCGAAACCATGATCGTGAAATGTTAAAATAGTGGAAATATTAAAATGGTGGAAATATTAAAATGGTGGAAATGTTAAAATGGTGGAAACGTTAAGTTTCCTTTCACCCTCATAAAGTTATGATGCGTGTAAATAATTTTTGGCTGTGGTAATGTTTTATTATTATGGAGGATAACCTCTGGCACTAGAGTTTACTTCATTATTACATTAAATTGGTAGTCTAATTGGAAAGAATGGCAAAGAGTGGAAGAGAAATATTAATTCCGTATCAGCAGGTTAAGGATCACTTTACTACATTTTCTGTATCTACTGTAAATTTCAAACTATTTGATTCAGGAGTAGGACAAGAGAAGATCCGAAGCGAAAGCTTTCTATACCGCAGAAATAAATCAGAAGATTGGTTTTATTATGTGAAGGTAGAAGACACCTCGAATTGAGAGACAGTGAGTATGATGCTCATTAATTCAGGGTAGGGTGCGTTTCCCACGGTACCAAGATGGTGCCCGTGATTCCTCACCGTCTGGATTTTCGATGCTGCTCTCCAAAAGAATCATGTGGAAACTTATCCACGTTCGTTAGACAAACGCTCCCTCTACTATTTTACGTGGCTCGTTCAATAAGTCCTTAGGGTAAAATAGAAAAACAAATTATTTTGAGTACTTTTGTTTATTTTTCAAAGTAATCTCCTATTAATCCGTTACACTTTTCCCAGCCATTCTCCAACTTTTTTAAGCTGTCCAACAAATAGGATCCCATAAGATTCTCAAAATAGGCATATATGTTGGCGATGACCTCCTCGTTCGACGTGAATTGTTTTCCTCCTAGCCATTTTTTTTCGTATTCGAAAATAAAAAAGGTCACTGGGGGGCAAATATGGTGAATACCATGGATGAAGCAATAATTCGAACGACTTTAATTCTATAATTCGCCATCGAAACTGCACAACTGTGCACGTGTTCACCAGTGCATTCAGTCTTGATGCACGAAAGAGAATATTTTCCGAATGAGGACGTTTTTTATTGATTTCTTCGCACAACCGGTGCAATAACAGCGCATAAAACTCCACATTTATCGTTTGTCCTTTGGACCGACACGTGATGAATACAGCAAACACTTAAACAGCATCCCAGTTAGAGATGAGGCTCAGTAGTAGCAAATATTTTCCCTTGCTACGAGCGCCATTTATTGGGTTTTCTAAGGAATTATTGAGCGACCGACGTACTTTGTATCCATCACGGACGCTCAATATTTGTCGTTTAAATTTTTACATCGTGGGTTTGCTGATGCTCGTTCAAATGCTTCGATGCGTCCATTCGTGGAAACTATTAGCGGAAGGTGCTTATGCCAAACACTCATATTCCCCCCTCCCCCCAATGGTTTATTTTCTAAATTACGAAACACTTGGTAGCCTTAACCCCTTGATGCCATATAAAACGAGATGGAGCGGAGGATTGGATGATGAACATGTATTGCAATAAAATGTAAATTGCATTTTCCGGTCGCATAATTTTTCTTCGATAAATTCCGAAGAAACCTCTTCAGCACAATGGGAAAATTTAGAGCACTGGTCCAGATTGAGCTGAAGGGAAGCACGAGTGAAAACGAAATCGCAGCAATCGGCATGGGGACGGGAGACATATGAGAGGTGATCGAGGGCGTAATGGCGATGGTTGGAGTCCACAGGTACGTGGTGTTATATTAGTGCCTTTGACATCTGTCCAAGTTTTGCTCGGACGCCAAAAAACCTGCGTGGCGGAGAGGAGGGAGGGAAGTAAAATGGGGGGAAGAGGTGACTGGGGATGTGGGGAAGGTGAGGGGGGAGGGGGAAGAGATGAGATGGCGTGGCTCGGAGGGAGAGGACAGACACCGTTCCTTTGAGAGAAGACCAGGCGATGCGTGTAACGGTATAGTTAAAGGAATTTCATTAGTGGGGCGGGGAGGATTTTTAAAATTTGGTCGGTTGTTGTCAGGTTGGCTACAATTGCCGAAACAGGATTATCAGGGATGTGTCGGGATCTGGCTAACGTGTTTTTTTTTGTGATTCATTCTTATGAATAAGAAGGATCCTTTAAAAACCCACTTTTTTTATCGCTCCGGATTTCCTTCGGCGAGCGATCTGGTTGATCGTCAGGAGAATGGCGGCCAAATTCCACGTGTTTTAATTAACGTCGAAAAAATTAAATTTTCGTCACGTGGTTTCGTAGTCGTTTCTCATCGGTTTTTCACAGGGAAATGAGTTGAATGCTGCGTTTTTAAACACTATGAAAGACCATCGTGGGTGTTTTAATATGTATGTATGCAGGTGTGCCAGTGGGTTAGAAAAATATTGAGGGAGAAATGCTTAGCGTTCTTAGAGTAAATCATCCTAGAACCTCAGATACGGAGCACATCTGCAGTTGAAAGTCGCCAAAGGGAAATTAAGTTTTCCTTTTATGTTTCGCATGGTATCCTCAGCCTAGGCCAGCGCAAACCAAAGACAAGTTGGAGAGAAAAATATTTATTTCCAAAATTTTGAGAAATTATCTTTATCCTAAGAGTCAAATCAAGATCGACTGGTTGGTTCCAATATTTGACCAAGAAAGTTCCTAATGCTTTGAAAAACTAATTTATTCGAGAAAATCATTTATTTTATAAATACCGCGGATGCAGGGCCGTGGGCCCAAAAATATTCGTAATTTCCGCTCCCAAATCTAAGAATTTTTCCGATCAGTGATGCTTAAATAATATTATTCCGTTAAAAAATTACGAATAATTATTATGTTGTTTAAGAGAGCTTAAATAAACACGTGAAAAAAACTCAGGTCACTTCCGGCAAGCTATCGACTTTCAGTAATGTATAACCCACTGTTCTACACCACCAGGGTCCTAAATTTTCCATCATCCTTGTACTTCGCTTTTAGCAATTTTAAAACGGAAATGAAGAAAATTTGAAAACTATGAACATTCAATTTTTCTGAGTGCATGGAGCCATACAATGTTATTGTTCAATTCAGAGTAGGATATGCATGTAATTTCAACATCTTATCCATATTTTGCTTGAATGCGGTCAGTATGAGTTTTCTTATGTAAAAAAAGACGCATGATATTGCAAAAATGTTTCGCAACTCCAATAAGAATTTTTTTCGGAAATAACGGGGTAACGGCTTCCGTCCAATTCTCGACAGGCTTGTGAAATTCTTTTCCCCTTCTCTTGAAAAAAGTATTGAAATGTCCGGAAAAAACTTACTATGCAGTTGAGTCAAATATTACGAGAATAAGCAACATTAAAAAGTTTCAATTATCAAAGCGCCCACTCTCTTCTGAGGACTGAACCAACCGCGCCGGCGCCAAATTACGTGTTCCGCGGGGACAATTTTTGGGAGGAGATTATTTAGCGCGTCGAATGTCAATATTCAATCCCGTTACAAACATTTTCCCCTCAAGGAATGAATTACCTCTCTTTCACAAAGTTCATCTTCAAAACTTCTTTTTTGATCCTTTTTCGACGATTATTTCCTCGATGAGTGCGAAAATCATGACCTTGCGAAAACTAGGTCACCTCTGCCACTTCTATTGCCGAAGAGCAGAGTCTGCGAATAGAGGTTTATATAACTTGACAATCTGCTTTTGTTACATCGCTAAAAAAGATAATATGGGTGAAATTATCATCTTCGATGTACGTTAAAGAAAATTCAATATGTTAAATATTACCGTTTTCTCCCTGCTCCGAGGATACGTTTCTTACTTCATATTAATAAATGTATGCATATTATAAAAAAAAGTTGCTTTCTATCCAGAAGCAGAAGACACCGTTGGGCGAATTGGTTTGGCGTTCTATCCGACGAACGGAGAATTGATTGCTATCGCACTCTCCCCCAGATACTTGAGAAAGGTTCGCGGTGTCACTAAAACAAGATACCACGATTATTCGGTTCCGAAGTACGTTCATATCCGACCTCCCAATGCAACTCTGCGTAATTATTATCAAAACTTAAACGATTTAGGGGACGTATACGTAATTTATTTATTGCGATGGGTCAATCGGCAAATCGACTAAATTTACAAAAACAACAAATTGAATTATCAATATCTTAGTATTGTAAAAATTAATATTTTATTACCGACACTTCTCAGGATATTTTACTGTATGACTGTGCTTTTGTGGTTTCTTGCAACATCTGCTAATAGTTTTGGACGCGAACCGTCAACCGTTGTGCCCAACCAGTTTACCAGTTTAGGAAACTGATTGTGAAATTGACGCGTTTTTATGGGGTCGTTGGAGACATCAGGGGTCAGTCGCACGACCTCTAGTTCCCCAAAGAAGATGGTTACTTTTTGTAAAGAAATGAATCTATTAAGAAACAAATCAACGGATATTTTTCCTTTCATTTAAAAAATAAGTTAGATCTATCAAGAAATAAAGGGCGTTCTTTAGTCCAGCTTTATGTAAGCAATAGTCTGATCTGGTAGTTCTTCCTTGTAGAGCCTTATTTTTCTATATTATTTTTGTTTCTAACAAAAAAGTGCTATTTAAAATAAATTGTATGGAATTAAAAATATTATATTATAAACAAGGTGGTACTACTTCTTAAATATTTTTGTAATTCATTGTAGAAAACATATTAAGGCAACTAAAATTACTTTATATAATGGCCTTTTTATCTCTTGGATAGAATCGTTTCCGTGGGGGTTAAATGGTATTAGAATGACGTCCCTTCAGAAACGAAATAATGGTTTATTGCAACGCATAAATACTGTACCAATTCTTTTGTAAATGCCATCTGATGATGAAAGGAGTGCAAAGCCTTCGCAGAGAAACCGTTAGAGGCGTTTTGCATGACGAGGCGTACGAAAACCTCCAGGAGATCCAGTAGAAACTCAAAATGGGTAAGTCAAGTCACTCATGTCACCTTAAATTTTCAAAGTTATCCTATCTACGCCGTTCAGTCTGAGAGTTGGTTTACGTAGGTGAGGATAGAGCTGATCATCGGCAATGAGCCCAGAGCCGTGGGAATATTCGTCCGATCGAATATTCGTTAGGGTGGAAGAGGAGGTTTTTTCCTTGTGTCATCAGTCTGTTTTCGGCGAAGTTTTGGTCTCCATAAAATCACACCGCTTGGATTTTAGAGGGAGCTGTCAGGTAAGAGGGGTTTTAAGCCTCTGGTTAGTAGCGAATAGCTCTAATCCTCTTCTTCCACATTTGCACTTGTGAAAAAACGACTGCCATTTGCTGGCAAAACTAAAAAACCTCGAGCATAAATTATTTAACACATTTCATCTGTTCCCATTATAATATACTTGTAGGCAAATGCAATGGAGTTTTTGTCTTTATTTCCCCCTCTCCGGTGATAATTGCATCTGATTGATGCGATTGATTATGGATTGTTATCCACCGCTAAGGTCAGTGTTCAAGATTCCGCGACTGTGGACGCATTTCAATGGAATAATTATCGATATATGTGATATCGTTTGGGTATATTTCAAGTACCCTACTCCTCCTGTCGCATGAGGGGATGAAACTTCAACCGTCATGCATGCAAGTTCGACTGCATGGTATATTAAGGGTGGCTTATGGCGGCACGAATTGGCGCGTGAGTCAGAGGAGTACCCTGGGATGAAGACACATTCAGGAACAGCATAGCATCCAGGGCCACCCTCGAAATTTGACTTAACTCCATAGTTGATAGTGAAGAGACAATGGAGTGGCAGAAATATTGGTTGGTTCTCACAGCTTCTGTCACTGTTTGTAACTTTCTCAGCCTTTTCCATTAGCATGTAAACATTGATGCAGACGAGAAACTCATCTCGTATTTCTCAAATGCCACTCAATTGCCTTGTGAGGCATTAAGTAGCCCTGTACTTGATACTTTGAACTCCACTTTTGCAACAACATTCTCAGAAAACATGAAAACTAATTGTAATAAATTACTATTTAAAATCTGTAAGCCTTTCAAAAAAAAACTTAAAATCAACATTTAAAAAAGCAACTCAACCAGTTTACCCACGTGACCTGTTTTTCGAAGCTATATATCAGTTTACAAGTCGTCGTAATTTGCAAATAAGGTGCCTGCAGATGTTACTAAATGTTACAACACTTTTCATTTGCCTGCATCGCTTAGTATGCGAATTTTACATACGAGGGTCATCCGGAAAGTAGTACCCGTTCGTGAAATAAAGACACAAAAGTAAATATTAACAAACATAAAAAATTTTATTTGAAAGAGGATACTTTAAACTACTTCTCAACATAATCTCCAAGCAAATTAAGGCATTTGTCATAACGTGTGACAAGTTTCTGTATTCCTGCTGCATAGTCCTTCGCCGCCAGGTCATTGAGATACGCGAGGGACCCATCTTGCACAAATTTTTGCATAATGCAGATGCTCTTTAACAATTTCATGAACAATTGTTCGAGAAACATTGGGAAAATGCTCACAGATGTCATCAATTGTGACGCGCCGATCGTTCCTCACGAATTCGTCAACTGAGCTCACCAGTTGGTCTGTAATGACAGACGGTCTCCCCGAACGCTCATCGTCGTGTGTGTTCCCCCTCCCCATGTTGAAGTTGCGACACCACCGCCGAACAGACGACTCGTCCATTACATTGTCTCCATACACCTCCTTTAATTGGCGATGAATATCACATGGGCGAACGTTTCTTGCATTGAGGAATTTAATCACTGCCCTCACTTCACAACTGGCGGCGTTCTCAATTTTTTTAAACATTGTAAACAATCACAGAAACAACACAGGCAATGCTAGCGTCACGCAACTTGGCTCAGAGAAGGCAGACAAGCCACTGAAGCTATCTGACCTCGTCCAGCGGCTACTCGCGTCGTCAGCACTTCATGCGGCACGAACGGGTACTACTTTCCGGATGACCCTCGTATTTATATTGCATCTAAAAGACCCTTTTTTTGATATTTGGGAATCGACTTGTAGATGGAAGAAACGGGTCCCTACGATCTGATATCATAAATCCCCAAAGCTTTGATGCTCAAGAGAATGAGAAGATTGAATGAGTGGATTTCATTCTGATTGTTTCATTCCGCATCCTTCTGAAATTTCAGTATTGAGGAAAGGGTTTTCACGGTCAGGATGTACAATTTCATTTCTCTAACCAGCCAATTCTCTTTATTTGTTAAATAAATAGCCATGAAGGAAACAGGGGCATGGATTTGTTTCCACAATCTCCATTGCGTGACACAGCGTCGTTCGCGCGCCTCCGGAAATTGGGAGCGAGTATTTTTTTTTTTTTTTCATCTGCTGTCCTCACGTAGCTTGCTGAGCACCAACCGGAAAAATCACTTGGAAAAAATCCAAAACGTTTGGCCCGGAAATACTTCGCATCGAAATGTCGGGCCGTCCCTAAATTACTACGGCCATTTGCAACATTTTTAACACCCGAACCCTTTGTAAGAGTCCATAAGATATACTTGTTATTTAAAATACAGAAAAAAATTCACTTAGAAATATTTGACGAAAGTTTTTTCCCCCCCTAGGATCAATTATATAACGGTTTTTTTGCTGAAAAAGTATCCAAATATAAAAAATAAATTTATTATATATTTTTTTATTTTAAATGAATCAAAATACTTAAATGAAAAAGAGAAAAAATTCTAAACTCTTTTAATAAGTGGTTCTATAATATTAAAATGGCATTTTCATTAGTAGCTCTACAATATATTCATTGGTGTTTCAGGGTGCTCCATTTTTTTCTTCCTTCGTAATAGTTGAAACACTACGATACCCTACGTCACATTACTTCTGATTTGAATTTCCCTTGTTTTATGGGACCCCGCGACGAATGACCCCCCCCCCCCCCACACACACACATACACACACAAAAAAACCTTAAGAACTGACGGAGAAAGTAGAAGTTTCCGAGCCAGAAATACTCGACTTCGAGCCTTCTCTATATTTCTCGCAACTCACCAGAAATCTTGTAATAATACAGTGCAGCATCATACAGACATTAATTTCCGTGTAACAATTAAGGCATCAATGTAACAGCCTGAAAGATAATGCAATCAAATGCTTCATTGGTCTTTTATACCCGCAAGTAATCGGGCCAGGAGAGTGTTAAGGTGTGATATGAAATGTATTATGATACTGCTCAAAGATATGATACTGTTATTAGCAGATACCATTCCGATAAAATGTGTCAACTGAACATGTGTCTGTCAAAATATTGCCTTTCTCAAACGTCGACTTTATTCAGAGAACAGCTCATCGTGACTATTAAGTCATTTTCCTCTCGTCGGTTTAGATTACTGCCAGCATACATTTCGTAGAGCCGTTGAGTCCAGGGAAGAGAGGAAGAGTATCGATGGTCCCGTTGAATAACTCCTGAATCGAGAACCGTCCTTTTTTTAGCGGCGAGGCCGATAACTTATGTATGTTTATTGAAATTAAAATCCATACAAGTACATATTTCTTACCTCATTATTAATCACAGCAGAATTCTAATCTCAGCATAGTGAGTTAACACTACCTACATATTTTACGCAAATGCAAATATGTCACTGATTTTGATTTTCTTGTTTATATTTGTTTGGATCTCTCTAAACGCACAAATCCAACTACTTCAGTCATCATCATTTTCTTTTTAAATGCGAAATTTGTTTAAATTTTCAACTTGGCATAGAACGTATGATCTAAAAATCAACATTTCAGCGGATTGTTCAGGTTAGCTGTCAAGTCCGTCCCTTACATCGGCGGATTCTCCTAATACTTTTAACTGTTTCCACTCCTCTGAATGCTCATAAACTTTATATTTAGAGGAATTACATTTATAGAAACTTGAGGCTTAAAATGGAATTTAAACCAAGCGAAAAGTTTAGGATGAGAAAAATTTCCAAAATGGTTATTGCTCTTGAAAATGAGTGTCCGTATGCAAGAGAGAACTCTAAAAGACCTTGCCTATGACGTTTACCAGGGGATAAAAGTAAATTCTCCGTATCTAGGGGAATGGAAATTGGAGATCTCAATGTTGTTCATTGTGGATTTAAATTCTCTACGCTTCCAACGCGCAAAATAGAGGATAGTGATATTTTTGCATGAGCATTACGAGGGTGGTACAATAAGTCCTTAGAAAATCCAAGAGATGGCGCTCGCAGTATCGAAAATATTTTTTTTTCCATTAAATAACACTCCCTTATACATCCATCATATAGTGTCATTGTTGTCATCGATTGAAGTAAACAATTTTAATTTGTCCATAAAAATTGATAAAAAAGGAGTTTCCAACAGTGATTAAACACTTGCATTTGATACGGTTGACGCCGAAAGAAATCAAAGCTGAGTTGGACGAAGTTCATGGCACATCTGCTCCTGTGTTTGCAAATGTCTAATATCGTCATCCGGGAACTTCCGAATGCAGCGGTGGCGTACCTGACCAGCATCTACAACGGCTGCGTCAGGATTTCCTATTTCCCGACCACTTGGAAGAGAGCGAGGATCATATGTCTCCCGAAGACGTCGAGGACGGAGGTGGGACCCGGAGACTTCCGGCCCATTTCTCTACTCGACGGATTCGGGAAGATGTACGAGAGACTTCTGCTGGAGCCGATAGTAGGTTTCGTCCGAGAGGCTGACATCCTCCCGGATGAGCAGTTCGGCTTCCGCGAGCGGCATTCCACGGTCCATCAGCTGGTGAGAACCACGGACTTCATCACGGACGCCTTCAACAGGAAGATGTCGGTGGCAGGCGCATTTTTCGACGTCAGCAAGGCGTTTGACCGCGTCTGGCACCAGGCACTGCTGTTGAAGATGCGGAGACTCCACTTCCCGACGTGGATCATCGAGGTGATCCGCTCCTACCTAAGAGACAGGACCTTCGTCGTTTCCTGGTCTGACTCGTTCTCTGGGGTGCACCGGATCTCCGCTGGTGTCCCCCAGGGTTCGGTTCTCGGGCCAGTATTATTCAACATCTTCTCCCATGACATTCCCAGGAGTCATGGGAGGCACGAGGTCCTGTCACTATACGCGGACGACGCGGCGCTCCTGTGCAGCTCCCGGCGAATATCTTTCGCCGTGGAGAGGCTGCAGATCGTCGTCGACGAGCTACTTTCGTGGTATCGTCGCTGGCGGTTTGCAGTCAATGCCGGGAAAACGAAGGCAATCGTCTTCCATACCGGCAGAGGAGCGCCGACAGAAGAGGAGCTGTCGGTGAATGGAGTCACCCTTCCGTGGGAATCCGAGGTTCTCTACCTCGGAGTGCTGATGGACCGGAAACTCCTTTGGAACGCCCAAGCGCGACGTGTCCGAGGGAAGGCCTTCGCGGCGCTTAACCGGCTTCGGCCGATTATTCGTCCGGGGGTCCTGAGCTCGGAAACGAAGCGTCGACTGTACCGAGCGTGCGTGTTGCCTGTCATCACGTACGCAGCGCCGGTATGGTCAGGAGTGCCGAAGTCTACCCTCGCTCTCATCCAAGTGGTGCAGAACTCTGCGCTACGGTGCATCTTGGGATGCGGGCGCTACGCCCGCGTGGAAGAGATGCACCAGGACGGGAACATGGAACCTCTGAACGTCCTTCTTCCGGAGCTGTCTCGAAGATTCTTCGAGAGGGCTGCGGATTCAGACGTCGCCACCATCCGACGCCTCGGAGAGATCCAGGTTTCAACGTGGGACCGCTATAAGCGCCCCATTGCGAGCATGGATCGCCAAGATGCCCTCCCAGCGAAGAAGAGGCCCAGGCTTCAGTAGCAGGGATCGCCAGAACGCCGTGACAACGCAGAAGACGACGCCCTGCCTTAGAAGCCTAGGCGGCTGGAAAGGCAACACAGTGGAGCCCCGACCGGAGTAACGGGGGTCCGTCCACGAGAATTGGAGCAAATGTCTACAATTGGGAGAATGAGATTAAACGTGGTCGCACATCCACAAAAGATGAATGCAGATCCGGACGCCCTGTGGAAGTGTCTACCCCCGAAATGATTGACAAAATCTACGATATGATTTTAGGTGATCGACGACTCAAAGTGCGCGAAATAGTAGAAGTCTAGGTAGTCTAGTGTAGGCCTATCACAAAGTACAGTAGCTTCAATTTTGCACGAAAAATTGGGCGTGAAAAAAATCTTGGCAAGATGGGTGCCACGTTTACTCACAGCGGAGAATAAACGCAATCGTGTGGTCGACTCTGAGGTTGTTTTGGCGCTTTCCCGTCGCAATCCTGATGAGTTTCTGCGTCGATATATAACTGTTGATGAAACATGGATACACCACTACACTCTAGAGACAAAGCAACAGTCAAAGCAGTGGATTTTTGAAAGCGAACGGGCTTCGGATAAGGCGAAAATTGGCGAGGCGGCCGGAAAGATTATGGCCCCGGTCTTTTGGGATGCTCGCGAAATCATCTGCATTGATCACTTGAAAAAGGGAACAACGATAACAGTAGAGTATTATGCGCCATTATTGGAACGGCTGAGCAAAGAAATCAAGGAAAAGCGTCCATCTGAAAAAGAAAAAGATTCTCTTTCATCAAGACAATGCACGGGTGCACACCTGCGCAGTTGCGATGGCCAAACCTATGGAATTAAAGTTACAATTATTACAACACCCACCGTATTCACCAGATTTTGCCCCCAGTGACTATTTCTTATTTCCAGAATTGAAGAAATGACTTGGCGGACGAAGGTTTACGTCTGACGAGTATTCGACCAAACAAATGCTTATTTTGAGGAGCTTTCTAGACTTTTTTTAGATCTTTTTAGACCTACTTTTTAGACGGCTTAAAAAAATTGGAAAAACGCATAGACAAATGTATTGAGTTGAAAGGAGATCATGTTGACAAATAGAAATTCCCAAAAAATGGTTTTTTCTACTTTTTTCCAAGGACTTATTGTACCTTCCTCGCACTATCGCACAAAAACGTCATTAAGTAAAAATAGTACGACTGTTTTCGACCCGCATTATCAAAATCTGATGAAATATTGCAGGAGTCACAGGCTAATGCAAACCCCTGCAGCGCGCTGTGAATGTCTGGAGAAGGTCGGTTATTCAATCCATCAGTTTGACTTTGAGGGTCGTTGCTGAGTGGCAACGGATCACTTCTCGATATATTTTGTGTTTATACGGAAATAAGCAACGGGGAGTGTTCATGTAAGAATTTACCTTAGATCCTTGAATATCTCAAGGTAAATATTATGTCGGAGGGTTACAATTTGCTCTAGGAAGTCCGCTTAACTTCCAAAACGAAACAATAAGCATATCAGGGAGCTTGACGAAAGTCATTGAAATGTCGTGGTCATATTCCGGGCATGAACCATTTTACTCTGCATAATGGGTTTTTTTGCGCAAGATGACAGGTATCCAATCCTTGTCACGAAATCCCACACATTGACGATAATTTCAGATGAGTCTCTTCCAAACGTGCAACCCAAGTGAGCGAAGGAGCAATCATTTTGATGTGAGATGGTGAAGGAGAAGATGAAGCGCCAAGTGTCGAGGCTACTTCCACAATACCTTGCCCTCGTTAAAGCGCGAGAATCGCCATCACTTCCAAATGAAATTACGAATGTGATTGGGCAACGGGACCCGAGATGGGACTGATGTCGCAGGGGAAGAAGGGGGTGGATCTTCGTTAGACACAAAATATATGGCCAAGATTTACACGCACAGAACTTAATCTCTCCAAAATAATGTAAATGAATCACCCAAGGATGGCTGGCAAATAGTATTCATCTTGAAGGTAACTTTTTAATCCAAAGGATGACACGATGGCGCGGGATGATTCCGAGAAGCGGGGCCATTACGGAGAGAGAATTATGCCAGTTTGACATTGAACGATGGCTTTGGAGGGCTGTAAAATATATATTAATAACGAAAAAAAGAGGAGCAGCATCTTTCTCTCTCTCTCTCTCTCAAATATAAGACATTTTTTTCTCTCTGAAATGCACTTAATTCCATCCTCCGCATGTTGCCACGTGCCCGTCATTTAGTGTATCCTCTTTATTTCCAGCTCCCTCTTTCTCAACTATGAATGTACATCCGATTGATGCATTTACACGTTTGCACTTTTCTGGACGTAATTATACATTCTTGCACATTCCTCGTACCTAAACCGTAGTCCCCCACCTCATCACCATCTCTCCCTTCGCCGTCGAATTCCAATCCCCCATCACTATCAAATGTTTTCCCGCAGCAACCCACTCGATTATGTCCTCTAACTGATCGTATATCCATCCTATTGACTTCTTTCTCCTTATGAATGCTTGGTGGCATGTATACCTGAACAGTGACCAAGTTCGTCAGTTCCGCGTTTATCTCTACTAGTAATATTCCATCCGTTGTTTGTTCTATGTTTACTACGCTTCTTCCCACGTCTTTCTTTAGTATTATGGCAACCCCTCGTTGGCTCTCGTCCCCGCCGCTGTATATTACTCAATAACTATTACTCCAGTCAACTTCGCCATCCTTCCATCTCACCACGCACTGATCTAAGACATATATTTTTCCTCTCCCCATCGCTCGCTTTATATTCTCTAATTTCCCTGTCCTAACATTTCCTGCATTTTCTGTTCTTCTGCTGTCGCTTTTCCTTCGCAATGTTTTCGTGAGATAACGACCGCGGAAGCCTTATCTCTACGGACAGGTCGCACGGCCGATTGGACTGAGTCCCGTACTTGCCAAGACTAATATTCTCTATAGTGTTCATCGTATACATCTTGGGAAAAACCATTAAATTGGTTTCCCGTTGCCTTCCTCAATAATGTTTTAAACGTGACCTCACTCAATGGCCCCCCACTGGGGTCAGACGCCTTTGCAGCCGCCTCACTGAGGAGCAGACGCTGCGTGGACTACCTATCGTATGGCTCCTAACCTTCGACCTATCTGGAATGGGTGACCCTACCAGGAGCAATTTTAATTTTTCATTGTTCCCACCAGCGCAGCCCTAAGGGTCATCGGAATGCACAAGTCCTTTCACCATGTCAAGTTAGTAGTCCTGGAGGGGCTATATATATATACATATATATATATATATATATATATATATATATATATATATATATAACGATTGAACGGAAAAACTCACACGAGTGGCACAAAATGGGACGGCACAATAGAACACAAATAGAAAAGCAGCATTTAAAAGGACAATCACACGGTAAATAGTTCGAGCTTTCGGCCCTCTCAGAGGCCTTCTTCAAGACTCGAAGAAGGCCTCTCTCTGAGAGGCCGCCATTATTATTTATATATATATATATATATATATATATATATATATATATATATATATATATATTTTAACAAGGACTGTCCTAAAAATGTAGACGTAGAAAATAAGTAGAATAAATCTGGGGGAAAATGTTTTGCAGATCAAAGTACAAATTGCTAAAATTCTTCATAAAGCAACCTAAAGTATCGACGCACCAATGACAGTGCCTCTCCCAGTGATGATATGCTTCCTGTAAGTATATACATGTGTATATTTGCGTATAATATATGAATGTATAATGGTACGTGACCTAATTGAGAAGGCGGCTTGGAAATTACTCTCGTGGGGTAGTGCGAGATGGGAGGAGGGAGATGGGGCGTGCGAGAGAGTTGGTGGCACCTCTTCCTACCCCCCCTCTCGTCCTCCCAGGTCGGCCTTGAGGCTGTTAATTTTCAGGTTCGCCTCTTCCTTCAGCAGTCGCTTCCCTCCCCCCCCCCCCCCACGGACACCCCCGGCCCAGCTCCGCTCCTCTGCGAGCCACCTCTTTCCCCTGGCCCCCCGCGTCCATCGCTCATAAAAATCGCTCTCCACTCCAGTCAGCGCAGACCCTGCTCTGGAATCCGCCGGGAAGGGGGTGGGGCCGCGCGGAGGTGGAGGGTGAGGAGGGGGCTCTTCGTCGTCAATCGGGGCGAGAGGGCGATGACGGCGCGGGTCGACGGTGGGGGCGTCCAGCGGTTCCGGTTCTCCGGGATCAGTGTCCCACGTTTTAGGCATCTGTCCCGATGTCCCGAACAACGATACCTGAGCCGCCCAAACGTCCCGTTTGTTAATGACGAGGAAGATCGTGATGATAGTCGTGCCTTTGCACACGAGTTTTTTACTTTTAGTTTTTATAGAATTTTCCGTGAAAAATAGCCGTAGTTCTTGGAGTGTGGCCTTGTTATCTTCCCCTCAATAAGGCAATCTCAAACTTTCTGCTTTGCTTGAAATGTATATAGTCTACTTAGGAGGCTTTGGTAGCCAGGTAATTAGAAAATGAAGAGGGATGAGTTATTTTTGAAGTTGGACGGAGAGTAGAACACAAAAAAAAGAAAAGTTAATTGTGTTGGAGAAAAAGAGCAAAAATTGGGGGCGGTTAATTTGATTAAGAGAGTGTGATTAGCAGACAAATACGAGTATGGAATGAATTAGTGAGCAGGAGTAAGTTTCCTGCGAGTACCTCAAACGAGGCTTCCTTTTAGCGTTCCTGTCTCGAAAGGGAGAGGTGTGAAAATCCTGTTCTTAAGTAAATAATTTGCCGTCAGAAAATATGGATGTCATCGATATCAAAGTAATTATGATGCTTCGGGGTGAAGGTAGTAAGGTTCTGGTTTAGAGTGAAGATGATTAAAAGGGAGAAAGATTTGGTCGTGAGAGACTGTCACGACATTGGTGGTGATGGAACGATGGCTTTTGGTATTTGCAGTGCTTGTTTTAAACCGGGCAGTTTAAAAACATTTTTTAACCAAATGTGAGACACCTCCCAGGCTGTCATATCAATGCTGCCAGCTGATTGTGGGAGAATTTCTACGACTGCTGTCTCGTTCACTATCTCTTACCGCTATTTAAGTATAACCACTCGTAGGATTGGTTTGGGGAAGCGATGTGTTCAAGAATATGGTGATCGAGAGATGTGGGAGTTTTTGTGGGTCAACGGGAGATTGTTGCCACCAATGGTGCATTACCCTAAGTAAAATAGAGGGGCAAAAGATGCATGAACATAAATAATTGATAATGGAAAAAACATGATAATCATATTTGCTGAAGATTCAAGTCTATATGATCTTCGTGAAGCCAGGGTAGTCCAGTCTCGTACATTTCTGGGGACTGTAGTCGACAGCCACTTCAGTTCTTTGTATTTTGATGATTCCCCAATAGCACCAAATGGGTATTTATTCTAATTTTATTTCTCTTACTGTGGCGAGGATCCATGCATCAATGACGAATTACCCAGGAAAGTAAGTTCTAGGTTTCAATGGCTCGTTTCATGACGTCGGAGCAGTGTTTAATTACCATCAGTAATTATTTTATCAGTAGTATTTAAAATTTTGTATGGAATGACGGGGTGCTCGCGCTATCATTAAGTGAGATGCCGTTTAATAGACCACCCCGAGGGAAGGGCAGTATCCCTTCTTCATATGAGTAAAGATGAAGACCTCGGTGTTTTTAGTTGCTAAAACCATTGCTTCTAGGCGAAAAAAAATGCTTAAGCCGACGTTGTGTTTCGATGGCATGGACTGAGGCGAATCATGATATTATTAACAAGAGGGCCTGTAACACGTCACTAATTATTATTGCATTTGATTAATTATTAACAAAATAGTAATCTTAACAGAAATGCATTTTTGAGGTTAAATTTCTGTGGGTTCCCCTCCCCTAAAGAAGAAAGGAAAATCTTGTCAGGCTAGTGTTGTCATTTTCGGACAACTTCTTAATGAGAGAAGGTAAAAGAAAAATGAATCTAGGATTACGTATTAATATGATATTCATGAAAGATTGAATAGAGGCATAACAAAATAAAACTTATGTTACTGAAGCATTAAGAAAAACACTAGAATACAGAAATAGGGAAATAGGTGCCAAGGCGTTAGCCAAAAGGAGAATTGACTGAAGAGCCGTGCCGTACCGATTTTTCGGTGATCGTCGATAATGCTGAGAACAAATGTTCACATCTTTTCTCTGGTAGTTAATTTTTTTTGTTATTTCATCTTCAAAACTTTTTTCACCGTTTTTTATAGGTAATCTAAACTCCATCCTCACCGTTTCACTACTCCTTCCACCACATCATTACTTAGTAGGCTGTTCTTTCGACTGGGTTCATTCTCTACATACTCATTCCCTGAACAATCATTCCCTTTATATTTTTTTCCATTTCTCCGAATTTATATTTCCCCGCTGTCTAGTATTTTTCCATCTTCTCAATTGTATATCCTGTAATCCATTACTTGCTGATTCTTGTCATATTTACCATTCCTATTGGTCCATCTCTAGCTCTTGTTATCGCTTTAAGAACTTCATTACTTCCCCCCTCCCCACACACAGTTCTCCTCCCTGACTTATAATTTTGTCAACTAATTTTCGTTATACCTACTTTCAGTACGTCAATTTCACAGCCCCACTTTCCTTGAACGTATTTTATGTTTAATTAAACTTCAGAAACAATACCTCACATTGGCGAAACCATGGTTGGTAATAAATATATTTTGTGGAAATGCTGTGTGTCTATTTTCCATAAACTCTCTTGCGTAAATTGCGGAAGGAATACTCTTTAGCGATGATGCTGAAAATTTATTATTAGCCCCATCGTACTTCGGTAGGAGAGATCATGTAAATAAAATTAGAGAGATCAAGTGTAGAAGAGTGGATTTAAGAAGTAATTTTTCTTAGGAAATAAAGGTATCAGAGTAACGTTGTCGCTGGTGGGTAAAATTATTTTCTCTCTGGTAAAAGTAGTCTGGTGTGCATTCACCCCCTGCCACACACTCTAGCCGTGGCTTTCAGGGTACTATTTAATGTAATGTACCGAATGCACTATCTATTTCTCCATCCATATGGCTAACAGGCCGACACTTTGTTATACCTGATTTATAAATTCCCCGGATTTATTAGAGTCTCCTTAGGTTTGTAATCAATCATTCAACCCCTTAACGTTCATTGGTCTTCTACCCAATATTCTCTATAGTACAAAACTTGCCCATGCTATATTTTTCTTCGGTTCTAATCCTCCATTTCAATGTTGGTTACTTAGCAACCCACGCTGCAATAGTCCCCACTGCCTATTCATTCATTACACACAACTTTAATATACATTAGTTACGCGTCCCTGTAGTGACACGTCATTCCTCCATTTCTAATTTCATATTTTCCCCCTCTCCCGCCTATAACCCTTTATGGCTGTCCCTCTGCTTTGCCTTCATCTCTATCGTTATAAGTAGGTTGGACAAGGACTTGGCATTCTGATGACCGCGAAGGCCTTGCCTCCACCGCTGCCGGGCACCGTACCTGCCCCAGTGAGTTGCCAGGGCTCATTATGCCATTGTTTTCGTCAATCATGGTTTCATGGGAAAAGTAATTGAGGTGGTTACCGTTGCTTTCTTTGATGGCGCTTTTGATGTGACACTGACACTGAAAAGGCCTCCACATTGAGGTCAGATGCGTTTTCAGCCGGCTCACGGAGGAAAAGACTGCGTGGAATGCCATTCGTCTGTATCCTAACCTCCGATCGCGTGTGACCCAAACAGACTCCGTAAACGTTTTATCCGCCATTATAATTTTTAAAGTCATTGGAACGCGCAAATATCCACCACGTTTGTAGTAAATGGGGTTGAACTAGGGAATAATACCCTCTAAAGATATGAATGTCGTCTTCCTTAATATGATTTTTTAAATAGTGTTTTGTTTTTTTATTTTGTTAATTGAAACACTTATAGGTATTTATTCTATATGTATTTGTTTTGCAGTATCTGTCTTGTTTTCTTAGGGTTTTAGGATTATACTATTGTTTATTTATTTTTTATTTAAGAATTAATCGTTGCAATTAGGCAATTTTCCTGGTGGCAACGGTCAAGTCTGGCCAATGGTCACTCTTACAATGCACATGCATACGTACACACACAAGAAGAACAGATTAGAGACAAAATGCCCTTATATACTATAATGACACTTAAAGATTACCAACCGCACCTTTAACATCACACATCAGCTAGGTTCACACCATACGAGTACATACGGGGATCGTGATGGTGCGGGGGCTAACGTACTGGCTTCCCACCCTGAGGGCGCGGGTTCGAATCCAGGCGGTGTTGAATATTTTTCAGAGGTATCTCGATCCTTGCTTGAGGTGCTTTGTGGAGGGCACTTTGAGTGAGTACGCCGTCCGTCGGATGGGACGTTAAACTGCGGACCCCTTGGCGCCTTTCGTAAAGAGTAGGCTAATGCCGACGCCGGGTTTCTCTCCACCCTTCATCCTTTCCTGTCCATCCCCTATGGCGCAAATGACCTTAGCTGTCGGTCGCCTCCCCTCAAAACTACTACGAGTACATACAACGCACCGTCCATCGCCGCACTCCGTCCATAATCACGTACTCTTCAATTTCAGATACCATTCAAAATCACGCACCGCCAACACATCATTCACTTTTGCAATACAATTTCTCACGCCGTTCACATCACGTCCAGAACAATATTTTAATAAGCACAACATTATAATAATCACTGATCAATGAAGTTTATCACCCAGTGGCTGATTTACATTTATTCTCAAATCTCCTAAAATAGGATGGAAAGGGGTCAAACAAACCTCCAGGCAGCTGGTTCCATTCAACAATAGTTCTTTAGAGTACTTTTTCTTATTTGTTTTTTGAGTTCTTATTTTTATTTCGAAACTATGGTCCTTTTTTCCCTTAAAGTTTGGTTTTTCTATCTCTTTACATAAATCTTCCCACGCTTCGTCCTTTTTTAACAATTCTATACATCGCGCCTAACCTACTCCTCTTTCTTCTATTTTTCAAACTCTCCCATTTCAGTACATCCAACATTTCCGTGACACTCTCTGTTCTCTTGTGCCTTCCGAGTACATATCTTGCTGCCTCTCTTTGAACTTTTTCTATCATACTTAGTTATAGCATAGTTTGGTGCTTGGGTCCATCAAATGGCTATCATAATCCGGTAGGTCTCCGTTAATTAATTCAAAGCGTTTCTTAATACTTCAAATATTCCAAAGAAACTGCGGGTGATGCCGCAACAGTAACTTTTAACGGAGTCATCCGCTAATGTGCATTTCAATGCAACAATTTCAGAGCGTAAAAATCATTCGCCTTGCCTGGGTCCCAGGCAAGGCGAATGATTTTTACGCTCTGAAATTGTTGCACTTCAAATATATTTATTTGTAATTTTTTTTCCACTAGAAAACCTTCTTTTCGTCAATTAATTTCGCCCCTTCGGCCGCCTTCCATATTCCACTTTTGGCGATGTCAAAAGTAACATGAGAAAGTAGATCTTAGATTCAATTCAACCATCTCGCTACACTCGGTACAGAAAATTTGATGTGCACTTGAACGAGGGATTCAGTTTGGTTAGTTTTTTGTTGCCATAACTAAAATTGATCGATCCCATTAAATCAACAAGATCTTGCATTTAGACTTTATTTGGAATGATTTATATTTAAAATATATATAAAAATATATTTTTTAAAATATATTAAAAAATTTATATTTATTTGGAATGAGTTCAATTAAAAAGTGCCTAATAAACATTTTTTAAAACTACTAAGAGGTAGGCATTTTTTATATTCGTTTCGGAAATTTTTCCAATAAGTAGCAATTGAATAGCTTCTTTTTTTCGGACTCTGTAAGATATTACCTATTTTTGAGGAGAATTTTTTGGATTTCAAATGGCAGGGAACTGCTGATTTTGTATCTCCGTGGGGATAGGAAGTGACCCTCGTCCATTTTTTCCGTAAAAGATATTTGCCCACTATTACTGTCTTAGATTCTGCATTTTATGGCTTAAATATATACATACATATCACATGTTATTATAAATACTTATATATGTTTATTTGATAAATTTTCACACCATATTACTATGCCGACGTTGCATTTTTCGCTTCATATTATTAGTAATACTGAATATCTCGATTCTAACAAAAACTTTCAGGATCCCTATCTAATCATTTTGATTGGTAATGCAGTATAGAAGAGCTTATTGAATTATTTTAAGCTCTAGCTAGTCCACAGCTTGATATTAATATCCACATTTAATTTTTTTCGCAGAATAGTTTTTGGGCACTGGATGTTTGGGTTCGACCCCTTTTATATTGCTAGTAAGAATTAATAACAAATTTGTTTAATAAGTCACGGACTTATTGGAAAGATATCATTTCCGCCGGTGTATGTACCAGGAGGGATACAATTTGTAAGCATATCTGTAGTGAACCGAATGTGTCCATCCTTTTTCGAAAACGGACGGCTTTTCAATTTGACCATTTAACGAGTTAATAATTTATTTAGATATTTACTGTTTAAAAAAACATCTACAAATTCATTAATATTCGATGCATCAAATGACTAAAACGTACCAATTTTTAACATTTGATAATAGATTAGTGAAAATTTAATTAGAGATACATTATTTATATGCCGTTCGATATTTCGAGATATTGAAGAATATGATGTAACGCAATGTAAACGGGTACGTAATATTTCCAATTTTATAAGAAAACCCCCGAAATTCTTGTAAAAATAATCTCCTTTCTTTATTATCTTATTTGGAGGAAATCTGTCTGATAACTTCAACCCTTGGTGAACTGCCGATTTGTGAACTAACTTACTCCTGCTATATTATTCATGAAAGTTATCTCTCGTTGAAACCCGTTTTATGTCTTTAAAAAAATGATTATTGAAAAGAGACTCCTCTAATTTACCATCTCTTTGCCATGACTTAGTCCCTCACCACCAGGAGTGTGGCATTAACTGTCTAGGGACCGGAGGAGCCCGGGTTCGATTCCCGGGCAAGGCACTTTGGGCACCTGCAGCTCCACCCAAGGTTTGTGATTTTTCGGGTACCAGATCTTCCTGGGAAACCATAACCGGCACAGGGAAAGGAGCTGGCCCCCCAGAATGAATTTTCACACGCCGTATAGGGCTTAATACTGGGTGAACTCTACCGTCACCTACCAAACCGACCTTCGGGTTAATTACTGTGTTTATGGCATATATATATAAACCATGAAGAATACCAATAAATATATATGGTTTATATATACACACACATATATATATATATATATATATATATATATATATATATATATATATAAATATATATATATATGTATGTATATGTATGTATGTGTGTGTGTGTATACTATTATATATTAATTATTCTTATAAAGACTGGCCAATAGAAAATTACAGGACATGTATTTTACGATTTGAAGCACCCAAATTTATAGGTGGACGAAAACTCATCTCGATGGAATCAAATCTGCGGTCTCTGGAACAGAGGTCGCAAGTTTGATTCATACCCACATATAAAAATGGTAACCTGGAAGTCACCGCTAGGGTATGTGGCAACCAGACCATTTGTGACAAAAAATACGTTTCCCCAATAGTGCGGTCGGCAAATTTAATCTGAACCCTTATCATTCGTAGGAAAAATTGCATCTTAAATCTATTTGCTCTACACTTAATCTCTCTAATTTTATTTTCATGATCCCTCCTACCGTAATACGATTGACCAGATGACACATTTTCAACATAAACCACTAAAGAGACATCCTTCCAAGTTATGCCAGAGATTTAATCTTTAATTTAACAATCGCTCCGTCAGCTATTCCCAACCTAGCTCCTTTAATAATTTTGATACCCTATTCAGTTTACCATACGAGCGTTTTACAATTCTAGCCCCTCTACACTCACGCGATACAGTTCGGCAATCAAACCAACTTCGTGCGGATCCCATATACTTGCAGCATGTTCTAAATGAGGCCTAACAAGCAAAATATAGCATTTCTCTTTCATCTATTCATCACATTTACCTAGTACTCTTCTTATAAATCCTAATTTTTTTGCTAGCTCCACGTATTTCCCGTATATGTTTCACTCAGGAGGGGTCGTGAGTGAGGATAACGCCCAAGTATTTAGTCGGGTTAAGTACTTTCTATTATTGTATTCCTGAAGCAGTGGGCGTTCGGGGGGGAACTACTCCTATTCCAAAAAGTCATCGCAACGCATCTTTTTAAGTTTAATTCTAATCACCAAGCGTCGCACCAACATTGTTGAGCATTAAGGTCATCTGCTAAATCTACGTTATGCTAAGTACTATGCATAGCTCTGTAAATCACAGCATCATCGATAAATAAGCGTATATTACTAGTGGCTACGGAGTTAATGTCATTAACGTCAAGAAGGAATAAAGGAGAACCGATAAAACTTCCCTGGGAACACCTGAAGTGACTTCTACTGCATTTGAGCTAACTCCATCTACGGGTGACCCTTGCATTAAAGATAAAATATGACGTAAAATTAAAATTGTGCATAACAAATTATGCAAATTAAAACTTTAAGATCACTCTTTGTTGAGCATATCGTACTTATGAATTGACCTTTATTTAAAATTAAGACTTATTTATCAAACGTTTTTTCTTTAATTGCTCGTGTTGGGCATTGGGCAGTTCATTTGTATGATGAATCATACTTTCATAGATAGGAATCGAAAAGCTTGCATTAAAGATAAAATATGACGTAAAATTAAAATTGTGCACAACAAATTATGCAAATTAAAACTTTAAGATCACTCTTTGTTGAGCATATCGTACTTATGAATTGACCTTTATTTAAAATTAAGACTTATTTATCAAACGTTTTTTCTTTAATTGCTCGTGTTGGGCATTGGGCAGTTCATTTTTATGATGAATCATACTTTCATAGATAGGAATCGAAAAGATTTCTCATGCTAAATACATTACCACTGGTACTTCATTAGTTATGTCATTCGTTTTTTGTCTAGTTTGTCACGCACTTTGAATGTCAGTTAGCATAAATACCATGGATGGAACTAATACCCTTTAATTTTATGTTTGTTTGTGTAATTTTATTTCAGCCACATTGGGAAGGGTATCATCAATTGTTGATGCCCGTCCGCTCTTTTGAGTCCGTTATCCTGAGATTTATCTCCACGGAATCGGAAGCATTTTTCGCATGCATTTTTTGTAGAAGGGCCACTTAATATTTAAAGCAGTTCATTTTTTAATTTTTCACATTTTTGCATTAAAGGTTTTCCTTGTCCCATGCGAAGGCTTTGAAAAAATAAAACAAATGGTTCACAGAGGAAGAATCAAACCGTTTATTATTCTCACTAATCTGTAGTACACGTTTAGCGACCGGTTTTGACTTACGAAGTCAATCACCATCCACCCATAAAAGGTGAAGCTTTTTGGGACCACTGCGGGTGACATCACTGACCAATTTATCCGTCTATCTTTTATGCTTTTGTTGTTGCCTTGGAGTTTCCGCATTCTATATTTAGAGCGGCAATTGGCCCACAGGTTAAGCCATAAAGGAGTGAATTATAAGCAACAGTTGTATCAAGCAGCATGTGCTCTGCGGTCTTGTGCGTACAACCATTAGCGGGATAGTTGTTTTTTTTGACAAGTTCAGTTTAGATGTTTTGAAACGGTATGCATATTTTTAGGCATGAAGAAAATGTTTGACCCACTAAAAATGATAAAGAAGCGATTCGAGTTTTGCTCGCGACGTTTCTGAAAGAACAGCCCGTGAAATAAGAAAATTATCGATCAGACCAGCTCGTATTTTATCGGAAGCTAATAAAAACAACCCAAAGTTGACGGTTTTAAGACGCTACATTAGTGTCTAAATCTCCGCTTCGATGCTGCCAGGAAGAAAAGAAAGGTTTTCCCTCCCTAGCAGCCCAATTTTAACGCAAGCCACCGCTGCGGTGTTTGGCAGGGGACACCAGACTACTTTTGAAGCAAAGTATTATCCCCCCCCCCCCCAGTTTGGTCGTATAACGTTATTCTGATCCCTTATCTTTCGTGGAAAAAATAACATCTTAAATATATCTGTTCCACTCTTAATATCTATATTTTAATTTACTTTATCTCTCCTACCGTAATAAGATGGGCCTAATAAAACATTTTCAACATCATCGCTAAAGAGAGATCTTTCGAATTTATGCAGGAGATTTAATCTGTAATTTAACCTTCGCTCAGTGGGTGTTTCCCAACCTAGCTGCCCTAATGATTTTCATACGCTAATAAGTTTGTCATGACAACGTTTTGCAAACCTAGCTCCTCTACTATATGTTGCACACGATCCAATCCGGCAACCAATCCAACTTCATGAGGATCCCATTTACTAGCAGCATATTCTAAATGAGGTCTGACGAGCGAAAGATAACATTAATGTCACTCTATAGGAATCACAATCCTTCCCCTCCGTGCGTTTGAAGGACTCGGAAAGACCGAGAACGCGAATCCAACGGCGCGTGCTTCTTCATGAGGGAAATGGCTCTACGCACGCTTCCAACTCGAACATGCACTTAGCGGCGTTCGATCCCTTCTGCTTTTTGCCTTCCCCGACCTAAAATAAATAGGCATGGTCTCCGAGACCTAGATGATCGGAAAAGCGAGAGGAAACGCATCTGACAGGGGTAAATGCGGGGATGAAACAGAACGGCGAAGATGCAAACCGGAGCTCACAAAGAGCGTGCGTGCGTACCTTCCTCAACGCTGAGAGCAGTAGAACAGTTATATTAATGTACATACGGCCAGTCCTCCCTTTTCATCGTTTCGTTTTTCGAAGCCCCACTCATCCGTCACGTGCAATGCCACCCTGCGGATTCATCCTCCCGTCCTCCTGCCGGTGGGAATAACAGATGAATCCCTCCGGCCAATTTCCCCATCGCCTGAACCGTCGTTTAGGGAGGGCAGAGTCGGGCAACGGCCGCTCCAAGTGGGAGGTTTTTGCGCAAAATATTCAAGAATATGTCGCATTAAAGGCGAGCAAGTGCACATTAGCAAAATATTAAAGAAAAGCTCTGCAGAGAAACTGGAAGTGTGGAAAAACAGTTAATTTCCGACTTCCAGAGGATTTGGGAAGGGTGTTCGGCGAGAAATACAAGGTATTGTATATACCCTATTAAATGGTTCCATAAAAAAATTCGTCCGCTCATGTGCAATCTGAAATTATGCCCCTCTTATCATATTATTTATTGTCAAATATAAATTCAAAAACTGCTTAAAATAAACTGAATAGTTTTCCACACAGGGGAGATATTAGGGAAATTAGCGTGATGGTGTGCATTTTTTGTCCCAAGTATTTTAGGCTACTGAACCCTGAAGACGTAGGTACGTACCACAAATTACTAATATTGTGTATGTGGAACGTATAACTTTATTATTCTGTTCAATTGTTCCAGTATTTGTATGAAAATAAATGTAAACAAAACAAACTTTTTGCAGTTTTCGAGTAAGAGAGAGAAAAGCCAAGTTAAATATCAAAATATGAGTTCATATGCAAGAGTAGTTGGAACAGTTTACCCGTTTCAAAAGTGTTTTGAACCGAAATGCTGAGAGATTAGGGACATAGGAAGAAGGACTGCCTTAGGCAAAAAAGCTTTCACAAGGAGAGAATTGATGACAGGGACGTTAAGTAAGGGTAACGAAAGAAAAGACTTGGCAAAACTTTGATATGGTGCGTAGTTATGTACAGCGTGGAAACATTGTCATTGAAGCAGGTTGATAAGCGTAGATTGGTGGCTTTTGAAATCTGGGTGTGGATAAGTATGGAGAAGTTGAAGTGGAGAGAAAGGAAAACAAACGACGAAACACTGGAACAGGCATGGCATGGTAAAAGGGATGGATGGGAGAAATCATACAGGGGCAGGATAAATGGATACAAAGATTAAGGTCTGTCCCAAAAATAGGTAGAATAAATGTGGGGAAAAATTTATGGCAGATCTAAGTACAAATTGCTGAAATTCTTCATAAGAATACCCTTATGTATCGACGCACCAATGTAAGTGTCTTCGCTAATGCTTCCTGTAAGGTCCTCGTTCATGCACCTCGTCATGGCCTCTTTGACATAATCCAGTGGTCCAAAATGGCACTTAAAGGGGTTATACTTGGGTCGTACTCAAAGTTCCATCTCTCATCACCAGTAACTAACTATTCTTAAAGATTCGGGTGACTTTCACCGAGGTCTAAGAGGTCCAAGGTAAGATTGTCACACAAGTAGTCTTCTGACAGAACCTTGGGAACCATCTTGGCACACCTTTCTCACGGCTAAATCTTCCGTAAGAATGCAATGCACTGTGGTTTTCTGAATATTTCAATCTTCTAGTAATATCCGGACACTTGGGGGTCAGCCGGAATTGAGCATGTGTCTCACTTTTTGTATATCTTCATCACACTGTGTTGTTGATGGATGTCCAGGGCATTTCTCATCGTCAAACTCCTCGTTACCCTCTCAGAACATACTGTACAAGCAGAAAACCATCACTTGCGGCATTTCTCCATCTCCATTAGCATCCTTAATCAAGGTCATGATCTCCGAGCCCAATTTTCTAAGCTTACTGTTAACGCTCAAAGTTAACTGACGAGGGTCGCGTTTCTTTCCCAAGATCTGCCATAACATATCCAACTACAAATCACCCCCCTCCAGCCACCAAATTGGTGGCAAAACAGTATTCTACTTGTTTTTGGGACACACCCTGTACATTGATTGGCAATGGGATGTTGAAAACTGAGAGAGATGGTTTAACGCTTGGTAAACGAGGAAGAGGCTGAAAGAGGGTGAAAAGTTTGGGCGAAATGAAGAGAGGAATGGAGCATGAGGAATTGCAGACGGGTTTATTATAGGCTCGGATGTCTGGCAGCACTTTGCTTGGAGATATATCGTTGTACCGTTCTGTAGGTTGTACTGATAATAATACCTTTCCCATGCTTTTTGACCTGAGTGAATAGTCCTTTTATTTAAACGGATCAGGGGAATAAGTATTTTTAACGTGTACTCGTGGTCTATCCAACTTTTGGAAGTAGAATTATTCGTTATCAATATAAAAAGGTGTTAGATCGCCAATGTTAAGAACTGGGGCAGTTCGTGAATCCCCGTGCGTCGTATCTAAATCTCCGTACGCCGCACCACCAACAGCAATGTACGTAGATTTATCGTATTAAGTATGTATGCATTATTAATTTTTTTGGGCATAACCTGAAGATTATTAGGTTGTTCAGGAGGGTGGAATTGGATGGCACTCTGGTCACGAGATTACAGTGAGTAGTAGGCTGCATGGATTCAAAGTTCATTTCGTCTTGTCTCGATGATTAAGAAGTAAGGAACGTAGCAAAGTGAGAGGATACACTGGACGGCTCATTCTTCAAGTCAGGAAAACACAGGGCTGCCTTGGTTCAATAGTATCGGTGAAAATACTACCCAAAGGTAACAGATCTGTAATTCGAATGTGGTTTCAAATAACAGTCTTTTATGGAATGCTTTAAAGCGTGCCACCGTCGGGAAATGTGTCCGCGTCTTTCACTTCCATTGATATTGTGGTATAGCACTGAATTCATCATCATGCATCGGTATAAATATCTATTGACATGAAATTTCAAACTAAAAAAAACATTAGTCACTCTCCACCACGAATGTGGTGGAGAGTGACTAATTCTTCTAAAACTTTCTCGGGAATTCTCTAATTTTTAGGTATCTATCGCAATCAAAATTACTGTTTTGTACAAGTACAGACTGAAAATATACAAGTGGTCAGATGAAGGGTGAGAAGTATATGTAAAGGTGCATTTTCTTCAGGGACTTGTCAATGCTGCCGCTATTCATAATAGCCGATTCGAAATTAAATCCTTTAATTGTTACTAATTGCGCTGCAAACATCATCCCGTGTGGTTTATTAGTGCTCCTTAATACCTGTTAATTTCGTGTAAGCTATCACTCGGTGAAGCACCGTCCGTTCACTATTTGAATCGCCGTTCCTTTATTCCCTGGAATGCGTACTTAGCACTCAAGCGTTAATATAGGAAGTTCCATCGTTCCGACACTCCTATTTGATTCTCAACTCGAGATACCAACGAATCTTATATCTCTAGAGATAATCTAAGCACCTGCTAAATTTATGGAGTGTAAAAATCACTGTTCACTTTAAGAGAGCTCTATGTAGTAGCCTCTTTATTTCTTATTGCAGCGGAGTGAAAACATCAACTCCCCTGTTTATCCGCCCACCAACTCGTTCGAACTTATACGCATCAAGTCATTTAATAGTAATTACTCATGCTCTGCGAGTGATATTTTCATCAGACTTAAGATTATACCCCATGAAAAGTACTTCAAACACTTCTGACCCATAATTAGAGAGCTGTAATCGAGGCTTTCCTCTGAGCAAGTAACCCACGAGGGTGGACCTCAGAAATTTTCAGAAAATATCAAAAACTTGCTGAAAATTTCAGAAAAAATGTATAGTATCTTTGTTAGGTCAGAAACTTTCAGACCACCCTCGTAATGTGTTTGACGTAGTCTTATTATTTAGTTTCATTCGTAAAATCAAGGTGAAAAAAATATCATTACAACCATTGAATCTTTTTTTACGTCCATTTCCATATCTATATTTCATCAAAGCATCTAATTTCAGCTATTTGCTTTGATATTTACTTTTCTGACTTAATAGAGATAAAATCTAGCAATTTATTGTTATTATTTTCATAAGGAATTAAAGGGAGCAAAATGAGTGAGGACGGTAGTTTCTTCATTGAAGAAAACTAATTTTGCGTTTTTTTTTCATTTTATAATGCATGTATGAATGTAAGACTCATACAATTGGCAAACAATATAAAATTTTATGTACCATAAAATAAGTAATCAACCCGAAGGTCGGTTTGGTAGTTGATGGTAGAGTTCACCCAGTACTGAGCCCGACAGCGTGTGAAATTCACACATCAGGGTAGGGGGGCCAGCTCCTTTCCCTGTGCCGGTTATGGTTTCCCAGGAAGACCTGGTACCCGAAAAATCACATAGTTTGGGTGGAGCTGCAGATGCCCTGAGTGCCTTGCCCGGGAATCGGACCCGGGCCCGCCGATCAATAGTTCATCATGTGAAATATTTTTCAAAAATCCGTACATACTACCTTTGGATCAACATCATTCAAAGAAATAAAACCACTAACAAGTAAACGAATTAAATATAGCCCTCAATATTACCCATCTTCCCCTATTATTATCCATAATTGATTATATGTATATAAATCCGAGCATCCGTTTTTGTATCATTCTAATGCCAAAATTAAATCATATATATTGAGTTGAAGTTTGCTACGAGCAAAGATAAGCGCCTCTTCCAACACATGTGTAAATGAACATGTTAATTTGTGGTCAAGTGTGAAACCAGAAACGTTACATATTTTTCAATGGCGTTTTTGAAAAATCAATAAAGTGTTTTCCTATTTGCTCAAATTTCGGAAGATATTTCAAAACGAGAGTGAATGGAAAAGAAGAGAATGGTGGAATCGATAAAAATGCATATCGGTGATATAACCAATAAAAAATTTGAGGAAATGATTAAAGAGGTACGTATTGATGCGGAATGAACCTATGAATTAAAGAAGAGTAGTTTTGGAAGATAAATCAAAGATGGTGAGGAAGGTATGAGGACTGTTGGAGAATGAAGAAATAACCTAAGAAGATTTTAACTTATGGTAATCGTAACTGACGTAAATGCATACCTTAAATGTCGTCTTCCTTGGTTTTAGGCAATAATTATTATAATCATATGAACTTTGGATTGGCTGCATTGAGTTAAAACAGTTGGCGGTCAGCGAACGACTTTAACACATTGCACGTCTAGATACTTAAAGTGAATTCTCGCGGCTCAAGCAAAGTTATCTGAAGGTGGTGGAGTGAAGTTGAGTGTGGGTGGAGACCAAGGTTCGTGGAATACTGAGACTGCATCTATAGTTCTTTGCTTTTGCTAATGATCCGCCGCCACAGTTATAATGGCGTCTCAGTCTGCTCTTGAATTTCGGGAGGAATAAAAGTCTATCGCGAAATATTTAACAGTGTACTGACTTGTTTTAGGAACCACGGTATTGTTAACACTGTTGATGTGGAGTGTACTGATTCCTCTTCTTGAATCATCTCCGTACATCCTCCTTATTCACCTATTCCATTAAATTACTCTGCAGCACATACGCATTAATTTAAATTTAATTTTTAAAAAAATTAGCATAGCCACAGAAGAAAGAGATCGTAAGGTTCTGATTCGCCTTATCTTGGAATACTTTTACAAATTATGGGAAATGTATGAAGTGAGACATATCAAAAAGATAAAAAAGTTAAAAAAAGGCAGCCATGTGTGTACTCGGTGGGCATAGAATTTTAGATAGCGTAACGGATATGTTGGATATTCAGAATTGGATAGTTTACAAAATAGAAGAAAGAGAAGGTCAGGTGCGATCTATATAATAATTAAAAATGACGAGGCGTGGGAAGATGTAAGGGAGGAAATATAAAAAAGCCATGTTTTAAGGGATAAAACGACAATAGTTATAAAAAGAACCTAAAAAATAGAATAATTTTTCATTTTTTAAAATAAGTATTGTAGCAAGTTTCTCACACTCCCCATCTCTTCGTGGGTGTTTTCCTGCGTGGGATGTTACTAGGTGGGCAAGGCCACGCTCTCCCTATCTTTTCTCACAAACCTCATTCTTTGCTTCGATATGAAAATCTGTGCGTAATGTTTCTGGCTTTCTATGTATATTTAAGAGTGAGAACATGTATAGCGACTGTGTATGGATGTACTTATTTATTTTATAGAATTATATAATGTATATGATGATGGGTTGAATGGAAAAGGGACCATTTGTTCTCAATTTCGCCCTAATAAAGACCTCTATGTATTTATTGTTCAGTGGCACCAGCTACCTGTAGAGTTGTTTGAGCCCTTTCTATCAACTGTTATGAGTTTTAAGAATCTTGTTCTTTCATAATGGACTGTGTTCTTTCATAATGGACCGTGTATTTGCTTTGATTTTCTTACTGTGTAGCAGCTTAGTTTTGATTTCTTTTAATGATGCCTATGTTGTTGTTTCAGGTTTGATTGTGATGCTAAGAATTTGTGAGTGACTTGACACTGTCTATCTGCACAAGCACAGCAATAAAAAAAATAGTATGCGATGAGAAAACAAGCGCATAGCTTTCTATGTACGATAGTAAAATTTTCTTCCCTTTATGGACACAGAATTCCATTTTATTATCAATTTTTAATCATTTTAAGTTCAGGAAATACTGGCATGAATATTTTCTACCCTATACCACGCCTCACAGCTACAATTCATCTGCGGACTTCAGAGGTGCCATCTGTGACTCCAACCAGTAAGAAAAACTGATCCATTACATTTGGTGAAGGGACACGAGTATTCTATGAAGCGTGTGTGAAGGTTTTGTGGGAAGGGTTTTTAAGAAGGGAGAGAGAAAGTTGCGACGTTATGATGAAAATCTGGAAGTATATCATCTCAAAAACTACGTACATGTATGAAGGCAGTCACTGCCTATGGAGTGCAACATAGCAAACGTTTTCAGTTTTTCGTGATTCCTAGAGCACCAATGATTGTCCACAGACTTTTGAAAATTGTTGCACCTATCCCAAGATGATTTCCGTTCGCAAAGGGCGGAATTCCGATCGTTTTTGACACATTTCTCCGTAAAAACAGCTTTCCACCTCGAGCTGGGTCGCTGACGGCCTGTCATCTACCTGATGTCATCAATTTTTTTCAGCGAATCTCCAAGTCTTGCAATTTCTTTTCACCCTCACATTATCTCCATTGAACGGCGTGAAGGACAGCAGTGGGTCTGGGGTGTGGCTATCGGAAGTGCCGCTAATGTGGCGATGTTCCGAGTGTTCCGGAGGGGAATCGCTCGCATCCTGTTCTACGTCAGGGAGGAATTTAAAGAGTTCCGCTTCCCAGAGGCGTGCATCTTTCTGGCACGAAAAACAAATGCCTGCGCACTTAACGGGGTTGAAGAATCAAAATGCGCCGATCGAGGGTCGGGTTCCGTCGACCGAGTTCGCCCGGAGAGAATGATAAAGACATCGAAGGTCTCAAACGAACGGCGATCATGCAGTTTAGAGTCGTCAGGGGCAGGGTTGTCATCGTTGAATTTAAACTTCGTCTCTTCCCGCCCCCCCCCCACCCTTACACGATTATCAACTGGAAGGCACAATTTGGGACAGGAGATCCATAAACAGAGGCACATAAATTATCTGGAGACTTCGATGCCGAGATCGTGAAAATCAATTGTGAGATTTTCTATAATCCCACATTTTCTCTTTTGGGAAACTCTTCGGGTTTGAATTCCGTTCATTGCACTCGCCCTCTCTTTTCATATTTCTAAAATGTCTCTTTTCCAAAACATGGATTTGGTCTCGATATAGATACTTCTCTTTTTCCATTTCCTACAATGTCATAATCGATAACTCTTCCTGTACCGATTTCAATTCATCCTCATTCCTTATTTCATCCATCATCCACTTGATATTTGACATTCTGCTCCAAATCTACATGTCAAAGGCTTTATCTGCACACCTTAAGGAAAGTTTGCGCTCCACAGCCGTATGAGAACACAATCCAGATCATGACTTCACTACCATTTTCCTCCAATTGATCGCGATGTTTTCGCATAATACTTTTCTCTTTTTCCAAAATATTACCTAAGCCATTCATATCCGTACTCCTATCCCACTTTTGGTTCTCCAGTGTCCTATCACATACATATTTGCATCCTTCCTCCATTTATACGCTCACACTTTTCACAAACACTTACTTCACCTCAGCCTCCTATTTTCTCAACACATTAGTCTTCTATCACTCATTTTTAGACCGTACTTTTATTTCATACACTCCAGTTTTTCCATCGCTTTCTTCAGATCCTCCATATTTTTCCCCTATAAGTCTCATGGCATCAGCGAATGTAACGCATTCCAGACTTTTCTTTCCAATGGTCGCCTCTACGTCTCCTTCCCAATATTCCAAGAGCATTTGGTCGTCTTACCCATTGGAGAGAGTTGGCGTCAGACTGTATCCTTTTCCTGGGTCCAAACCACCGTTTTTCGATCTCCCAGCCTCATGGCTACTACCTCACACCCAATTCTACTGTCTTAGCTATCTTTGACTCTTCCAAAGAGGATATTCTTCGCTTATGATAATTTCTCCGTTTAGTTTGCCTACTCCTGGTAAATAGCTCTTCTTCGAGCTTTCCCCAGTTATGTTGAATTAGCATCTAAGTATCTCCGGGCGTCTTTATTCTTTTATCAAGAATTCTTCTTAAACTAGGTCACTTTAAAGTGGTTGAGAACCACTGTGTAGTACTTAAGTGCATTCATTCCATCTCTCCCCGATGTCTTCAACTTCTATTAATATCTTTCCAGTAGCATCTTAGACGCTGTGAGATTTTGTTTCTCTTTCCCCAAATTGCCTTTTCACCATTAAATAAGTAATTTCGCTCTTCATCTTCTTTATGCTAACATTGATTTCCTTGCTGCAGCTTTCTCTCCACTCTTCCTTTGCCTTCTTGCAGCCTCGTGTGAAATGGTTCCGCAACTTTGTAAAAAGAATTTCCTCGGCCACATTTTTTGAATCTTAGTATTTTCTTCTGGCCTCTGTGAGGTTTTTCACTGAATATGGCCGCTTAGATATCGCCATCTTAATCACGAGTTGCTCATTTACTACTTATGATATTATATTATTTAGTTCCTTGCATCGTCCTTCTTTGCTAGTTTCATTTATGTATTCCGTCTATTTGTATGCCGATAGTCGCGGTGAACTTTTCTTTTGATTGTTTTTCCTTTGGTATCGATGCGCTTCATCTGGGTTCCTAGATCGCTTTCTTCATCTTCTTGTAATCCAGTTGGCTGTCTAGGACCACCAGGTAGCGATCGCTGTTTATATCTCCACTGGGGTGCTTACATTGCTTAACTTGGTTCTTGTATCCCGTTCTGACAAGGACGCAGTCAATTTGTTATCTTGCCCTGTCCCGCGATGTCTTCCTCGTTTATCTTCTTCTCCAGTGTTGTTCGAAGGTGTTTGCTACTGCCATGTTCTTCTCGTTACAGATCCCAAATAGTCTTCACCCGCGGCGTTTCGTTTTCCCAACCCGCACTGCTTCGCGCTCCTTCCCTCTCGGCGTTCAAGTCTCCCGTCAACGATCAGGTCTTCCTTCCCTTGTACTGCTCGTAGCAATTCATTCCGTCGCTCCTGTACTTCTTCTACTCCCTCTTCTGAATGAATGGACGTTGGCACATACAAATGTCTAAGCACTGCGTCTGTAGACCCTCCCTCTGATTTTATCTTCAGAATTCTCGCAACAGGTATCCAATTGTGCTGCCAGCACAATTGGATACCTGTTGACGATTTCTTCTTGCGTATGATACTCAATCCTGCAATTGTCATACATACATGCGTGTACATGCCAAACCATGGCTGAAACTTATTCGTTTGTTTCCCAACCTCTCCAATTTAACCATTCTATCCTTCTCCACACCCAAATCCAAAAACCTCCGATCTATGCCTATCCTCTTCCCTCGATAACTAATTTTCGAGCCATACAGCATCATCCTCCACACCAAAGTTTTCTCTAGTCTTTTCTTAACATGCAAACTCAAATTTACCTGCACCAACCCTTTCCTGTTGTGAACTTTTCTTTGCCTAATGCAATTCTTCTCCTTATATCCCTACTACTTTGACTATTTTGATCCAAATCACTTCAGAGATAGGTAAATTGTTCAGCTTATGCCCTAGCTTATCAACTCTAAATAAATATTTATCTAAGCTCTCCTCTTCTTGGAAGCCACCCAACTTTTGTTTTGCTTACATTAATTCGCATCCCGTACATATCACGCTAGTTTTCTAATGCGCTCAGCGATACTTGCTATCTCTTGACTGACTGAAATACTAAACCTTGATCATCCGCAAACCTAATTGACTTACCCCTAGGTTTATGCCTCAAAATAATATTTCATTTGAAAGTACATTGTAATAA
Organism: Hetaerina americana; assembly: GCF_022747635.1. Classification (NCBI taxonomy): domain Eukaryota; kingdom Metazoa; phylum Arthropoda; class Insecta; order Odonata; family Calopterygidae; genus Hetaerina; species Hetaerina americana. The sequence goes on from NW_027287316.1 coordinate 12,435,185, forward strand.
TTTTTTTGCTCACGTATTCGCCAAAAATAATACTAGCTACAATTAATAATTGCACCACTGCAGATGGTAAAATGCTGCATATTATAAACGCTGGATAATATGATGCGGGAGTACTTTTCGAAACATATGATAAAATCGATATTGCTTCTTGGAAAAAACCGATATTCTCCTTTTTTTCTTAGTTGGCTTCCTTTCTCCGAACGTCTACCAACGGTTTCCGCTCTGTTCAACTGTGTGTACCTTATGTCAATCAATTATCTCTATAGCCTTCAATATTCGGTTGCCTCTTACATTTAGCGACCAAGCTCAGGGGCCAATGCTGCAGTCATATCAAAGATAGTGTACCCCCTGCCACACACCCTAGCGGTGGCTTGCAGGGTACCATGCATGTATGTTATTTTTCACTTGTCATTTCTTCTCAGTTATTCTAGTCTCGGCTTAAGCCCTCGGTGTCCAATATCCGCCTTCTCAAACGCATCCCCTCTTTTACCTCATTAATGTTTTGCCTGATTTCGTCTACACTACTTCCGAAATATGATCACTTTTCCGTTGGCGAATATGTAATGCCCTAAAATGTTGAAATTCTTCTGTGGTTAACCCCGACACAAAAGAAATGGAAAGATTTTTTTGCCGACAATTGCCATAAATTTTCATGTTAACAACCTGCCATGCAAATCGCTTTGTAACCACTAAAAACTCTGTAACCTCATCGCTATGGGAATAACATTGAAGATGCATATCCCCACGTAGTATATGCAGTGCAACTCCAGCCGAACGAATTCATTCGTGCAACGCATAGTTGGAAGAGATGGCTTTGAAAAAGTTCAAGAAAATTTTTTTCCTTGAATAGTTAGCAACACTTCACCTCGAATGTCAAGGTCAACTCGATATGCCAGGACCTATTGGGTCTCATAGGCCATAAATCTGGATTGGAGCAAAAGAGAGTGGAAAGCCGCACGGTTTTATATAACCAGTCATGGTAAAACAAAATTCGTCGCAGAATCAATGCGAGTTATTAATCGTAATTATACCGCGAAAATGTTTGAAAAGATAATTCTTATTTATTTATTAAAAATTTATATAATACTCAAGGTCATCTCTATAGATAGTCTCTTCATGGGTTCTACCCACTCCTTCAAACTCAGAATATTAAGAACTTCTACAAGATGCAAATACGACATACCGATCGTCAAAGTTTAAAACAGCGTTTTGATGTAATCGTTAGAATACACTGATGTTATCCCATTAATTTTAAATGCAACTATAAGTGATTTCATTGATTTTGAGATCCTCTCGTGCCTTTTCAGAATTTCTTATCGCTGTGTGGAAATCTACAGAAGGTAATTTCCCACGAGTTGTAGTGCATTATTTCAACCAGAAAACTGAGGTAAATAAATGGCTTTAGAATACGAAGCATGAACCTTAACTAATACAAAACTAAAATTTAGGAGTGACTCTATAGAAATGTCTCATACTTTTTCCACCATCCAGTTAAGAAATAAGTGGAAATTGCCAAAGATACTACGTTGTTTCAGAATTAGAATTTTTCCAAGTTTATGATAGGAGAGACGCAAAAGAAAATGTTTCCTATAGCAGTCCGTGTCTTATCCAGAATTCAAATTTTCGTCAGATAAAAATTTAGCACGCTTAATATTAAAAAGGACATATAGAGAAAATTTTAAACTCTGAAGAACAAGTTTTTTTGAAACTGTTTCGGTATTATCGGTTATTTTGAATTAATACATCAACTTGCACTTATTTCCTCATTTTGAAACATTTTGATTTAGTTGTTAAAACAGCCATCGGTTGCGATTTTGTTTGCATCTTACCGGTATGCATAGTTGAATGTGGTTTATGCATGTTTAATTGGTGATATTTTTTGATATGTAAGCCCCACTTCAGTAATAGGAAGATTTTACTATTCCTTTCCCTTGTTGACAACTTCGGCCGGTCTTCATGCCAGGTAAATTGTAAATTTATCTTCAAAGATGTTCCTCGCAGTCATTGTTGTTGATTGATTGTGCATTTGTACGCCGTCAGCTCTCGTTATTACCAGTTACCTTTTGAAAAATTAATTAGGCTTGAATGGCGTTAGTTGAAACTGCTAAGAGCTGAAAATAATGCATATTGGTTGTATAATCTCAAAAGAGTTAGCCGTCGCGATGATCTTCAAGAAATTACAAGATTGTGTTTTAGTTTTGGGTATCGCCAGCAAAGTCCACGTCCGATGTTTATTCTATGCCTCGGCTCACCTCGTGAAACGAAGCGCGTCGCAGTCCATCGCCTTCTTAGAAAGGTTCGCGGCTCGCGAGCCCTGGACTGCAGCAACAGTTATGGCTCCCAAATCGCCATTACAAGGAAAATAAGTACATTTTGTAAGAGATCCAATTAAAACGGGGTAACTGCACTTTTGAAATTATGTAACTGGAAAAATTGGCCCCTTCCTTTCCGGTTCTTGAAAAGTGGCGTGCATGGTGAGATAGGGCAACGATCCTCTGGGCCGGCTTTATATCATTTATTCCTAAGCACATTGCGTTCCCAATTATTGTTGTTCAATCGCTCCCCTAAGAAATGGAAGACCTCACGGAAATAAGGATGTAACATAAATTTTGTGAGAACGAAGCATGTGTAGGAATGGTATGTATCCTCATATCTTCCATGGTAGATCATTGAACTACCGCCCTGAGGGCCTGGATTTGATTCCAGAACACACCTCTAGACACCCTCAACTTCACTCAAACTGGGTGATTTTTTGGGTACCAGAATACCCCGGGAAACCATATACGGTACCGTGGAAAGGAACTGACCATCCTAACCTATTTTGTGAATTTTACACGACTTTGCTAACATTTAAGAAAAACTTAATTTATGATATTACATGCCTGGCAATCACCACTTGCCACACATCCTTTGCGGAGGCCTACATGGTACCATGTAGAATAGAAAGAGTTATGCTAGACGGAAGAACTAAGATGGCGTGCCCTGCGGTAAGCATCAGGAAGGAGAGAGTGGACAGTGACTGTGGTCAAAGCTATCTTCGGACTGAAATATTGATGCTAATACACATCAAGTATATTTATCCAACCATTGATGAGAAACCATGAATTCCACCACATCACGCCTGAAACTACTCAATTTGTTCTAATTTATACCATTGAAATATTCTCTCTGTCCGAAAAATGTATCAATTAGTTGGTGGAAATTTGTTGCTGGAAATTCCCCAGTCGATTCAATATTGGCGGAGGGCACATTGCGTCAGGTAGACTGACCAATCGATCATAACGCCCTCCTCCTCCTCCTCTTGGTAACAGTCCGCGAGGCCCAACGGCCGTGTATCTCTCACTTTGAGGCTCTCCTGTTTCACTGAGCTATCTGAAAGTGTGTTTCCATGGCAAGCAACGCTTAGGTGACAGTACGCCGTGGGTTCTTGGGGGGTTATATTGTCATATGTTCCTGTCTAGAAGGAAGCTCGGATTTCGTTTCTAATACCCGCTCAAACCAGACACAACTTGAAGCAGTGGTGCATGAACCGCGTGTATGGGGGCGGATATGGACGGTATTGCTTGTACCCTTCCCTTTCTCCTACTTGCCCCTCCTTTCATTTTTGGTTTGATTTTTTTGCACTCACGAAAACCCATGGAAGGAGTAAAAATTCGCAAAAAGAATACTTATTTTTGTTAAATTTAAATACTCTGCTGTGTTACTGTACTTACTCAGCACACTTCATACTATACTTATTACAACTTTAAAGTAGTAATATCTCGCACAGCATGCTACCCCAGCGATTTAACACTTAAATATCTCCCTGCATTTCATTAGCTAAACAGCATCGATATTGTTGGGTTGTCCAAGTATTTGTTAATGACACGTGGATATTTTGTTGAAGCACCCTCGGTAGAAATAAAAGTTTGCGAAAAATAAAAAATTATTATTTAATTTCAAAGTAATATCAAACATCCACCAAATACTCTGACATATAAAAACAGAGGTTCTTCAAGATGTACTTGTTCCTATCGCGTAAAATTATAAATATGGAATTGCAATGTTCCCAAAACCATTATGTGCCATGCCAACTTCGCTAAGCATGCGAGAGATTAACCTACAGGATATACTCACATATATTGTTATAAGTGTATTGGATTTAGATTATCCCAAATCGAAAAATATTACCTCACTTCAACTAAGAGGCTGAACATTCAAGGTTTGTCTTGAAAGTAATGATAATAAGTCTATTACAAATCATTCATTGAATTTTTCGTCACAGGTGCTTAAAAATTTCCAAAAAAGGCCTCGTACATCGGCCCAGCGGGACTTCCAGCTTGAGAATGCGTTGCGGTAGGTCTCCTTCAAAATGTCCTTTGTGCCCACCGTCCTTGTCCGCCAACCGAGAGATCGCGGTTTCGATTCCTGCCTACGTGGTTTTTCCTCTACCTATGGCTTGGTTGTACGTAATTTTCAAATTGTTATATCAATGTTCAAAGTCCGATGTAAAGGTCGAAGTGCTGTTTTCGGACTAATGCAAAATAAATAAATTCCGCGGTGCAAGCTATTTTCATCCCAATGAAATAAGGACAATTTGCACTTTTCCACAGAAATTGTCCTTATTTCATAATGATGAACTTTCACGACCTCAAGCCTGAATCTGTTGAACTTATTTTCATCTCGTCCATTGTCCCAAAATGCTTGCCTTTCAGGGGTATTTTGAGGCGTGGGAACAAAAAAACGTCGAGGGGAGCTACGTCCGGGCTATACGGGGGTTGAGGATCGCGTTTGCACGTGTCGAGGTTTTCTTAGCACGCTTCAACGCGGCGTGACTTTTGGTCGTCAGTGAACACTTTAGTAAGAATTTTTGCGCACACCTTCCACATGGTTCGCAACGATCTCATAAACTTGAGTTTTCGGAACGTTTAACATGTCGGCCATTAAACGAACACTTAATCGTCGGTCTGAGTTCAACAGCTCCCTCACTTGCGTCACATCGTCGGCTGTGGTGGTCGTGGATGGCCGTCGGGCGCACTCCTCGTCGCTGACCTCTTCCTGACCCTCCAAAAAGGCCTTGTGCCACCGAAACACTTGCCGATCTGACGGGGCATCTTCTTTGAAAGCATTCTTGATCATGGAAACAATTTCCGTAGCGGTCTTGCTAAGTTTCACGCTAAACATCATCGCAAATCTTCGTTCTTATGAGCGCTATATTTTCATTTGAATAAGATCAAAGAACAGCTCTCACAGACAGGAGCACACTGAGCAACGAAACGCTGCGTAGCTGGGTTCCCTATCAATCAGTTTCAACCGGTCCGATCGCGGTCCGACGTACAGTCGCGTCACAATAAAATCACTGACATCACTTTCATGATACACCTTGTAGAACGCCAGTGCGCCTTGTTTCAACAAGACAAAGTACATTTAATCTTTGTTTCCCAAAACACATTGGGGCGTAACAGGTCTGCACGAATAGTTGGAGGAAAAGGTTGTTTAGTGTGATAGTGAAACAGCGAGAGCATCGTTGATCTACATCTACATCAATACCCTGCAAGCCACCAAAAAGGTGTGTGGCAGGGGGTGCAGCACCAGGAGGAAAGGGTAAGGGATGAGGGGGTTAGGGGTTTTCAAATGGATGGGGAACGGTTTGGGGAAACTGCAAAAAAAATGTGTAAATATAATCGCATAACCAATCGCAGTCGCTACCTTGTAGGTTAATACTTATTATGTCGGGCGGGCCGGCTCCTGGGGGATTTCGATTACAAGAATTCTGGTATCTTATTGTTCTCGGAAAAAATGACCATTTAAATCTGTCTGTCTTGCAGTCAATCTCTCTAATCTTACATTCGTGATTGATTGATTGAGATTGCTCAAAAGAAACGTCCACTAACGCATTCAATCAATTGAGTGATAAAGTTGAGGCTCAAAAATGCCTAAAAACCCATGACTGATCGGAAACTCCTAAAATACTCCCAGAACTGGAAAACAATTATTAATACGGATCTTATTACTATTATCATTTTTATTATTACATAGTACTCTGCAAACCACCGCCGGGGTGTGGCAGGAGGTGATTACACACCAAACTACTTTTTACGCACAATATTATCCCCCCTAGCGCAATCGGATGATGTTACTCTGATCCCTTATCGTTCGTGGGAAAAGTGACATCTTAAATATATCTGTTCTATAATAAATCTCTCTAATTTAATTGACATGATATCTCCTAACGTAATACGATGGGCTAAAAAAATATTTTCAAGAACATCGCTAAAGAAATACCCTTTCAATTTATGCAAGAGATTTAATCTGCAATTAAACCATCGCTCCGTGGGTGATTCCCAACCAAGCTTCTCTATAATTTTGGTAACCTGCTCAGATTGTCATAAAAACCTTTTACAAATCTAGCTCCTCGTTTTACAGATCTAGCTCCTGCCCGTGATCTAATTTGATAATCAATTTAACTCCATGAGGATCCCATATACAATCCAATATACTAATTCCATGTCCTCCCTCCCGTATACCATTCACTTTCATATGCGATTCACTCTCATATACTAATTATAACATGTGTTGCCAGTCCTGAAATGTAAACTGAAATATTTACCAGTCCTGAATCGTAAATTGACCCCTTCTCTCCCTCCATTCCCGGCGGTATAGGCGCATAATGTATGCAATCCAATCGCACTCAAGGTCGTTGCAGCATAACTCCAGAGATATTAATGCAACAATTTTAGAGTGTAAAAATCATTCGCCTTGATTCGGGATTCGAAACCGGATCCCTCAATGTTTGGTCGAATGCTTTAGCCAGTTAAGCTATTGAGGCGTCCTTTTAAACTCTAAAATATATAGGTATTAGACGGGAAAAATCATGAATAAATGAAGAAATTATAAAAAAAAGACATTAGGAATCCGTTTGAACGATCAGCACATATGGTAGCGTTGAATAAAAACTAATATGAAAGTACTTTAGCTTCTGGGGTTTGACAAATTTAAATTAGGCACCTCTTCATTAAAAGGAACGGTGCTTCCATCGACTGATTACGATATGTAAATCCCACAAACAAGCTATTTGATGGAAAATTTTTCCGTTTTCCATCACAAAGAAAGGTCCTCCTAAAGACGATTCATTTTATTTATTATTCAATTTCATTTCAATAAATTATTTTTATAGATATTTAATTGGTACTTAGAGCGTTCGTGAAAAAATATTCCTCCTCCTAAAAGGTCCTCCTAAAGACGATTCATTTTATTTATTATTCAATTTCATTTCAATAAATTATTTTTATTGATATTTAATTGGTACTTAGAGCGTTCGTGAAAAAATATTCCTGATATATCTAGCACAACACGCGCAAGAGCTCTTGCAGGGATGAAATAGCTGCCTGCGTGATGCCCAGCCGATAAATATTGATTTCGAAGACTCATTATCAAAGCGAAAGACATCCTCGCCAACACGAGATTGAAAGTTTGGAGTTCGAAAGAAAAGTAGGAGTGGAGGCGAGTTCAACCCTAACGCCGTTTTCATTCTTGGAGTTTACGGCACTGCTCGGAGTTTATTTTAATTCCAGATTAACAGGGAATGGGAAGGAAACGTGAGTGGGAAGTGCCTGGCCTTGTTCCGGCATAAATGAAGCGAGGGCAACGATGTGTTTGAAAAGAAGAATTGACTGTTATTTAACGGAAACCGGAATCAATGTGCTCAAGGTATCATCAGGAAGTGAACGAACGCCATTACTCCCATTTCCATCGGAAATTGTGTTGATACGGTTGAAAGCTGATTAGTTCGTGAGCCACGTTTGGGCGCTCAAGTCTTGGTGGCTGCGAATTTCATTACCTTAAAGCCCCAACTTCCGTTCTGTAATGCCCCCATTGATTTTTTTTCTTCTTTAGGTAACGGAACTGTTAGTGGTTTCGATTCCCGTATCTCTTTTGGCGTTCATTAAAGGTTTGCTTCCGCAAACCCGAGGCTCGGCATCTGAAGATAGTGGGCCTCGCCCAAAATGCATTCCCAACCGGGTTTATGTGCTTAATGGCGACTTGTGATTCCCAGCGCACTGAATACACATTGATAGCGCCATTGTTTAGATTTTGCGTTGAAAATTGATTGGTTTTTTTTTCCTTTGATGAGTTTATCGCAGTTTTGAGCAACTAGGGAGTACATTTGAAATGCAATTTAAAAGTCAACGTAGACTTCTTTGATCATCAGCAGGCGTATTATAAGAAAATTAGTGCTCTGTCCAGAAAATGCAGTATTATCGTTAGAAGGGTCAATATTTTCCTGTGAAATTTTTGTACATTCTCCCTTGTGCCCTTCGGCAAACGTACGCATTTTTTCATTCCATTGCGCAGGGAGGCATGGACGTTAATAACCCCTCGTTCAACTTCGAGAGCACTTCTGTCCGTTGGTTGGTTTGATAATTGAGCTCACCTCTCAATAAGCCATGTGAAAGTCACACACGTGGCATTAGTCGGTCGACTAATTTTCTAACTGTAATTGAGTATTCACATATCAATTGCATTATTCATCATGTATAAGACACTCTATTTACATGTTTTTTTTATTTTTCGTTTTTGATATTTGAATCCAAATTATTATTCGCAGTTATCTCAATTATCTATTCCCTTTCTTCTCCTACTAAAATTGAAGTGTCAATTATTACTGAACAATGATTTTTTGTCAGACTCTCTCCTTCTAATTGAAATCTATGGCCAATGGGAAAACTATTACTATGTAATATATCGAGTTTAATCGTTGGGCTGAGCTTGTTCTCGGGATATGTTTTGTAACTTTTTAAAATGAAAATTATGCATATCTGTGACTAGGGACATAACTCTCAAATCAATAGTTTTTTTTCATAAATTTCAAGGGTGTCCGCGGAGAAAATCAAATATTTTATTCTACGTTTTTCCGACGACATGTGGGAATCTGAATGAGGCGCTTGCCATCTTAGATAAAGTAATACAAGAATAGCGCTCGATGCTTAAGCTGACAGCTTTGGCAGAAAAGCAGTAGACAGCGCAGATACCAAATCTGTAATGATAATGGGTGTCGTCACCGCCCATCAGTGGTGAATTAGGAAGAGAGAAAGGTTTGTGAGAGGAGTTTGTTGGTCAAAATGCTATGATAACCCACGTGTCTCCCTCCAGACTGCATCCGCCGACTCTGGTCATTCATTATTTATTGCAGACCAAAGAACAAATTGCTAAAATTCTTCATAAAAGTACCCTTATGTATCGACATATCAATACCAGTGCCTCCGCAAGTTGTGGTATGCTTCCTATAAGGCATCAACAGAACCCTCATTCCGGCACCTCGTCATGGCCTTTTTGGCATAATCCAATGGTCCAAAATGTTACCTAAAGGGGTAATACAACTTTTACTTGGGTCGTACTCAAAGATCCATCTCTCATCACCAGTAACTAACTATTCTAAAAGATTCGGGTGACTTTCACCGAGGTCTAAGAGGTCCAAGGTAAGATTGTCACACAAGTAGTCTTCTGACAGAACCTTGGGAACCATCTTGGCACACCTTTCTCACGGCTAAATCTTCCGTAAGAATGCAATGCACTGTGGTTTTCTGAATATTTCAATCTTCTGGTAATATCCGGACACTTGAGGGTTAGCCAGAATTGAGCATGTGTCTCACTTTTTGTATATCTTCATCACACTGTGTTGTTGATGGATGTCAAGGGAATTTCTCATCGTCAACCTCCTCCTTACCCCACCAGAACATCCTGTGCAAGCAGAAAACCATCACTTGGGACATTTTTTCATCTCCATTAGCATCCTTAGCCATGTTCATGGTCTCCGAACCCAACTTTCCAAGGTTAATGCACAATTTTATCGCATATCTTTGCAACATGGAGAGTAGCATCGTGAAATCCTAGCATAACCGTCGAAAAGGGCTCCATTCTATCAGCAATCCGTAAACTGTAAACGCCCACAGTTGATTGACGTGGATCGCGTTGCTTTCCCAAGATCTCTTATTACCTTGCCCACCACAAATCACCCCACTCCAGCCATCCGCATTTGAGGCGAAAAATCATTCTACTTGTTTTTGGGAGAGACCCCGCATGGTGCCCTATAAGCCATCGCTAGGGTGTGTGGCAGCAGCTGATTATACACTAGACTACTTCTTCCTAGACTTCTAGACTACTAATCCCCATGGCACGGTCAGATAACTTTATCTTGATTCCTTATCGTTCGAGGGAAAAATGCCATCTTAAATCTATCTGCTCTACACATAAGCTCTCTAATTTTAAGTAGATGATCTCACCTACCGTTGTACGATGGAGCTAATAATACCTTTTCAACATCATCACTAAAGAGACCTCCTTCCAATTAATGCATTCCAATCTTTGTAGTTTAATTTAGATTTAAAAGTGTCGTGGCAACGTTCTTGAGTTCTAGGGTCATCTGCTAAAGCTACTTTTTCCTAAGTACTACGCATATCTCTGTAAATCACTGCGTCATCGGTAAATAAACGAGCTATTGACCACGGAGTGAATGTCTTTTACGTAAAGAAGGAATAAAAGATGACCGATAAAACTTCCCTGCTGGAACACCTCAAGTGACTCCTGTATTAGAGCCAACACCATCTATGACTACCCTTTGTACGCGACCGTTCAAAAAGTCTTCAATTCAGCCCAGGATATTTTTATCTATGCCGTAGCCCAGGATATTTGTATCTAGCTTTCTGAGAAGTTTAATATTAGGTACTTTTTCAATGAGGTAAGTTTTTTTAATAGAGAAAAATGGCGTCCACTGGAGCATTGTTCTCTCCCAAACTAAATGTATCTTGAACAGTAAGCGCAAGTCACCGCGACCAAGGATGCGATAGAAAGGGAGAAGAGAGCAGATTTTTCCCTCGAGCCATTTCTTTATCTCTTCCTACTAAGTCAGTGATGACCGTCCGTGTCGACACCCATTATTAACCTTTTCCCTTACACCTGAGGTCCTCTCCGGACTTTAACCTGGGAATCATATGTCATAGTGAGTGGAGTTTTGTTCCCTGTGAAACAGAACCAACTAATTCGGAAGAACTAGGAAGGAAATCGTGGGGTATCCGAGTTATACTCTAGACTTTCCGCCAGAAGAAAAGTCTAAATAGGTAATGATTCACGAGCCTGTTTACGCATAGCATTGTATCTGGAGCACGCTTGCAGTGAGGCACATTTCATGACGGCAACAAAAAAGAGAAATTTGAAGGATTGGAAATGCAGTGCTATAGAAAAATAATGATTAAATGGATGGTTTGAATAACCGAGAAGAGTTTTATAAGAAGGGAATGAGATGGAAGAAGTCGTATCCCCGAATAGAACAAGGAATAAACTTATGAGACACCTTTTGAGACGCGATGGTCACTGATGAAGAGAACCGTCGAAAGGGAAAAGGGAATGGAAAGTACGACATGCAGGTAAAAAGACATCGACTATATTCATAGAATAAATAAACCCAGGTTTCCGATAGGAAAAAATATGTAGACACAAAGAGGTAAACCGATTGAAGACTTGAATTGATAGCTGCATTAAACCAGTCTTAGGATAACTCATTTACTTTATATTGTAGTATAATTTTAAAGCCATGTAAGCCACCGCTAGGGTGTTTGGTGGGGGTTGAATACATGATACTTTATGATTGATTTCATTGTGATTTAAATGATAGTAATGATTTAATGTCATGGTATTTTTCTACACCGCTCAATCTCATTGCACTATATGTTATCCCGGAAACCAAAACCTTGCTGCCATATGGTGGAGCAATTTATTTTTAAAATAAAAGTTCGCGGTCCCAGTAACATCTTTTTTTTTTGGTCCGCTTTCTTGGCTTGGTGCAAAAAGCTCTCCTCTTGTCCGCCGTCATCATGATCTCTCTGGTGTTTGCCTTCGCGAAGAGCCCGTTCCTCGGCAAGCATGCCGGATTCACGAAGTTTACGGATGCATAATAACTATGATTCATTCCCTTGAGTAAACCGAGCGAGGCGTCTTTGAAGCGAGACATAACGAGGGGGAATCTGTCTAAATATCCCTATTGAAGACTAAATTCCCTTTTGATGAGCGTTTCCAACCATTTGCCTGGCACTACTCTCCAGCGTTTCTGTTTCCTTCCCTCATAGCCCCACTTCTGAAAACACCCATTAACACCCATTTTCCGTTCACATATAAAAATTAACCAAACATGAGTTATGATGTTTCCAAAAAAATGAAAGGCTTAATTAAAAGTTCAAATGAAAGAGCAAAAACTTAAATGGGAGTAATTGACCTATTTTGCTATGGTTTTGGACCAAGACGGTCAATGTGTTCAAGTTTTTAGGAAAAGGAAATGCCTTAAACAAAAATGTTTTGACTGGAAGGAAGGAATAGATGAAGGGGACGTTCAGTAAGGGTGTTAATGAAAGGCTCGCCAAAAACCTTGATATGGAGCGTGGTTTTGTGCGGCCCGAAAACATGTTCATTGAGGCAAGATAAAAAGGAATAGATTCGGCGGATTTTGAAACTTATGTTTGGAGAAGAATGAACAAGGTAAAATGGACAGAAAGGAAAACAAATGAGGAAGGGCTGGGCATGGTGGGAGAAGAGAGGAAAGAAATTCAAATGAGGCAATCAAAATGGATTCAGAGCATTTTGATTGACGATTGACTGCTGATGACTATGATATAGAGAATTTTAAGCGATTAGGGAAGGGGGGGAAGGAATAGGGCGGCGATGCTGCGCAGAATGAAGAGCGGTAGGATGAATGAGGCATTGAAGAACAAATTATTGTAGTGCGGAAGTTCAGGTTGTGCCATGCTAGACGAATCGAAGAAATGTAGCGATTTTAAATCTTTACCCATCCAAAATCCACCTCAAGAGATAAACTATTTATAATTTAACTATATTCAATCTTTTGTTTGCTTATTTCCTAATCACCGTAAGGCCCGGGAGGAGGTCCCCGAGGAAATATCTCGCCCTTAAGGCAATAAATAAAATATCATTTTTCTGAAATTCAAAAATAGGGAAATCCTGCCAATTTATAATGATTTACTCCAACCATGACCATAGATTTTTACCAGGTAAGTACCTTACGTTTACGAGTGCGTACCGTGTTTTTCAATCTTCTTTGCATCCAAGTTATTCTCATTGAAATTGACATAAACGTTAAAATAGGATTTTTTCCTAATAAACTGCTGATTCTTTTTCGTTCGGCCGAATTAAAGCATGCATTCAATATTTACTTATAAAAATACATAAACAGATATCATACAAGGTGGCGCGTGTTGTAGGTCAGACCCTCCGCCACCGAACCGGCTCGGCGCGAGCGCACTTCGACGTACACTCACGTCAGTAAAAAATTGTTCCCGTTATTTTTTATCCAAACCATGTATTTACAGATCACAGTATCTTTATGGAAATTAGAATCTTTTCTTTATGAAAAGTCTTTCCACTAATGCTGAGCACTTGATGGAGTAATTGCTTGCATTAAATAATAGGGTAAGAGCTTGCAAATTGCTTGCGCCCATTGCTTGCAAATTGATTCTTTTTCTGTTTCAAAATTTTGAAATTTCCATTTTATCTACATGTTCATGGTATGATTTATTTCCATCCCAGTTCTCTCATTCTTTGGAACTGAGAGATGGTATATAATTGTTGCTGAGCTGATCTGAAAATAAACTCAAACTAGTCACCCATTCCTTCATTTTCCTAACAGCAGTCATGGAAACCATGGAAAATGTCAAGACCAACGCACCTTTGAAATTTCAAAAGGAGTACTAATTACTTTCCAGTTAGGCTATTTTCCAAATAATTACTGTTTTTTATTTACACGAAATAAAATTCGTAAAATGAAAGCTCATAAGATATAAGTCGTTAATTGCAATCCATTTTATTCCAATGTACTCCTGATTTCCCTAAATTATGGGAGCTATCATTGAATTATTGAACTGTACTTGTATTTTGGTTTTGCAAGTAAAAATATTGATAATCGTTCCCATATATATTTTCATGACTTCAAATATTGTCCACAATTTTTCGTCTGTAATTTCGATAGCCAATTGAATGATAAAATCTCCACCCACTGTCATTACGTATTGCATCCCTTTGCATCATAAAACTTTGCTATATTTTTCAAAAGCAAGGCACACTATTACTTTTCCCATGTAAATTTCAATGTACACTAATTTGTTCACAAAATAACAGTTCTTAGTACAAAATGAGCAATAATAACATGCAATCAAATCACGCCGTTAATAGCTGCAAACGGATTTCAAAGGAAAAATAATACCAGTTGATTCTAAATTATATTATTTACACAAAAATACCTTTTGAAATATATTTTTTACATATTTCTCGATATTAATACAATGTTAGATCAAGTTTTTCTCGCAAAAAATCCACGAATCCACAAAATAAATAATTAAATTTTTCAACGTTATTAAAATGTTTTCCCTCCCATGGACTACAACCTTGACGTGGTGGAAGGGCTTGTGCGTTCCGATGACCCCTAGAGCTGTGCTGGCGGGAGTAATAATTATTACTCCTGGTAGGGCCACCCATGCCAGATAGGTCGAAGGTTAGGAGCCAGACGAAAGGTAGTCCACGCAGCGTCTGTTCCTCAGTGAGGCGGCTGCAATGGCGTCTGACCCCAGTGGGGCGGCCAGTAAGTGATGGTGTCACGTTAAAAACACTATTGAGGAAGGCAACGGGAAACCACCTCAATTATCATTCCCAAGATTTACATTATGGACAAAACAGAGATTTTGAGTCCTGGCAACCACGGGGCTCGGCCGAATCGTCCGTGTGTCGTGCCCGGCAGCGGGAGAGGCAAGGCTTCCGCGGTCGTCATCACACGAAACCCTTGCAAGGGAAAACCAGCAGCAGCAGGACAGAAGACGCAGGAGAAGAAGACCAAATTAGTTAGGATAGGAACGTGGAATGTTAGGACAATGATGAGGACAGGGAAATTGGAGAATGTTAAGCGAGAGATGGAAAGGGGAAATATAGATATTTTAGGTCTATGCGAGGTGAGATGGAAAGATAGAGGGGATTACTGGAGTGATAAGTATAGAATAATATACAGCGGCGGGGACGAGAGCCAACGAGGGGTTGCCATTGTATTAAATGAAGAGGTAGGAAGAAGCGTAGTCAACATAGAGCAGGTAACGGATAGAATACTACTAGTGGAGATAAAAGCAGAACCGACGAACTTGGTTATTATTCAGGTATACATGCCACCGAGCAACCATAAGGAAGAAGAGGTCGATAGGATATACGATCAGTTAGAGGACATAATCGCGTGTGTTCCTGCAGGGAAACATTTGATAGTGATGGGGGATTGGAATGCGACGGTAGGCGAAGGAAGAGATGGTGATGAGGTGGGGGACTACGGTTTAGGCACGAGGAATGACCGCGGGGAGAAAGCAGTTGAGTTCTGCAGGAGACAGGGGTTAGTCATCACCAACACTTGGTTTAGACACCACAAAAGACGCAGGTATACATGGAAATTGCCAGGTGACTCAAAAAGGTATCAGTTGGATTATATTCTGGTTAGACACAGGTTTAGGAACAGTGTGATAAATCCACACAGCTTCCCGGGAGCGGATGCGGACTGTCAACGCGAAAGGACTAGGAAACCATGGATCACGGATGTGATTAATCCGAGGATGGATGAGAGAAGAACATCGAAGAATAAAAACACAGAGTTAGGCAAAATGAAGTGCAAAGAGTTAAATAATAAAATGAGGCGGGCGACAAATAAAGCAAAAGAAGCATGGTGGAAGACGCAGTGCGAGGACATGGAAAGTTTGAAGAGGAAGGGTGAAATTGGTGCGCTGTACAGCAAAGTTAACTCTTTTATGGGAAGCAAGAACGGAAGATCTATGCTAACAGTTAGAGATAAGGCGGGTAAGATGATAGTTGACACAGGAAAGATCCCTGAGAGATGGAAGGAATATATAGAAGAACTGTATTGTAAAGAACTTAGACCAACAAAGTTAGACATAGAAAAGGAACATGACGTGGAGGAAGATAGCTTAGGTCCAGGCATACTCGACGATGAGATTGGAAGGGCATGAAACTAAATAAGGCCGTGGGGGTGGATAACATTCCTGCGGAACTTTTGAAATGTTTAGGCAAATATCGGAGGAAGAGGCTATATGGGCTGATTCGTAGTATCTATGAGGAAGGATTCTGGTCGGAAGACTTAGTGAGATCAGTGTTAGCTCCTATTGCGAAAACGGTAAAGGCTACATCATGCGAGGACTACGGAACAATAAGTTTGATATCCTACGCAGCTAAAGTTGTTCTCAGGATCATAAACAAAAGGATAGAGAGTAGGGCAAATGATTACTTAGGGGATGCTCAGTTTGGGTTTAGGAAGGGGAGAGTTACGCGTGATGCCATTGCGGTAATGAGATCACTAATAGAGAGGAACACAAAATACAGTCTGGATGTATTTGCCTGTTGCGTAGATTTCAAAAATGCGTTTGATAGAGTGAATTGAGAAAAACTAATGAGTGTATTGAAGGAAATAGGAATAGATTGGAGCGACAGGAGGCTAATCCGCAACCTGTTCATGTCTCAGACTGCTCAGGTGTGAGTGAGGAACGGGTAGTCCGAATAGGCAATGTTAGGAAGAGGTGTAATGCAGGGTTGCCCATTATCACCGTTGCTGTTCAACGTATATGCGGAGAAAATGATTAGAGAGGCATGGGAAGAACTGGAGGTAGGAATGAAAATCGGCGGGGAATATTTAAAATCAGTTAGGTTTGCTGATGATCAAGCTTTAGTTTGTCAGTCAGCCAAGGGGTTGCAAGCTTTTCTGAGTGAATTGGAAATTCAGTGCTACAGATATAGGATGAGAATGAATATTAATAAAACAAAGGTTATGCGATTTTCTAGAAAGAAAAAGGCTAAGCTAAACATTAAAATAGGAGGGCAAAAACTAGAGCAGGTAGAACAGTTTACGTATCTCGGTAGTGTTTTGGACCAGCACGGTCAAAGCACTAGGGACGTAACGAGGCAAATTGCGCTAGGCAAAGAGGCCTTCACGAGGAGGAGGGAGTTGATGAGAGGGACATTGAGTAAGGATATTAAGAAAAGACTCGTATAAACTTTGATATGGTGTCACAAAATATTTATTTGGTAGTTTGGTCCATCCAAAAACCTACCTTAACTGGTAGATTACCTACTAATAATAATAATAATAATAATTAAAATGTTTACTTCTTAGAAGTTCCTTCACACTCACACAGAGAACGTACAAATTAATGACCCACTTGAAATCATATTTTGTCTCTTAGTTGTTCGTTTTTATTGGTTAATCCAACATGAATGAGGGTTGTCACAATTTTCCAAATCCTCTCATGCAAACCAAAGAATTGTCACACAGATTCATCTTCATGCCATGCGGAAAAGAATTCCCCTGAAGGATGTGAGCCAAAATAATAGTTGTATGCATAGCATCAGAGTACAATTAAAGTGCATTCTCATTCACTCTTGTCTGTCAACAGGGTATTGAATCTTCAATATCATGATTACACTAGCCTCAGCAACAATGTAAAGACAGCGGCAATCACCGAACCGGAAATAAAACTCCCTAGGTAAAAAATCAAAGCAAGTAAATGAACAGTAAAAAGATTTTAGTTGAATTTCAGGTCCTCCTGCAAAAATTATCAAGTTTTAAATGGTTTATTTTTCAATTGCACCAAAGAATTAATATCTAGACATGAAAAGTATTCACTCTCCAATTTTCAAAGGTTAAAAATTACTCTTGTTGATAGTAATAATAATAATTTTTTTAAATCTGTAAGTACATATAACACAATTGAACTCATCAAGGCAATAAAGGAAATATAAACAACACAAGTGTACAATAGTTACTTCATAAAAGAAGGTCAAAAACAGTATGTATGAGAGTCTACCGTCATCCACCATGTATACCTGTAGAGTTCTAGGTGCTAGCCATGAGTCTTTTCACTTCTTAATTTTTGTTTTTCTCTTTTATAACTGTGCATTGGTCCTTAAGGGATGCATTCATTCCATTCATCAACTTATGAATTTAATTTCAACAAATTATCAATCATGAATGAATCACAAGGGAGTTTTATGTGTTTCAAATTTTAAATTTATTAAAATGTCATGCAATTATGACCAAATTGACAGGGTTGGACAAGGCATAATGTGACTCTTTGGGACATCTAAAGACATTTGAATTAAATCTAATGATGATGCTATGCATTGTAAACCTAGGTCGTCTAAATATGTAATGCATGTGTGTGGATACAAAGTGCATTCTTTTGAGTCATGGAATTTTTGGCAATAATATCATTTCTTCAACAAGTAACAAGTCTCACCACCTGTTCACCCCACTGTAAGGTTGTAGTTCTTGAAAATTGTTGAAAAGTAAAATTTAGCTACCAAGACTTGAGCAAGCCGTCAATTATTTATAAGAAAAATTGACTTGAAAATGATGACAGATTTCTAACCAGTGACATTTCTTCTTTTAAGGAACTGTGGGAAATTTTTGAATGATGAATAAATTTCATGAAGATATATTACATTTGAATAATGCTAGTTGCAGCCATATCCATGTTGTAATGTATTTGTCGAATCACAATAGGCAGTACAGAGATAAGCATAGAATAAAATGGCATGTAAGATATTATTTTTTTCTGAAAACTGCTGCATAATGTTTTGTTTGTAGAACCCCCCATAGGGATCAACATGCCCATGGAAATTAAGATATTTGATGAAATGGGAATCAAGTTCAAAACGGTTCACCGCACAATAATTGGACATATCAATTCATCCAAAACTTTCGTCTTAAATTCAGGCAGTTACTGCTTAAGTGATTTCTATCCTATTTTGTAACATGATCAATTCTGTATGAGCTCACTCAAATTTTCAATAACAGGCATTAATTTATTTTTGTCAAACTTTTTTGTTACATTAATTCAATTTTATTATTTTCGATTTAATTGATAAAGAACCTACAAGCATTTGTGTAGGAGCATGATGAAAAACAATTGCTTTTATTTCTATTCTTTTTGCCCAAGGATTACACATGAAAGAATTAAACAGTTGAAATATCCATGCCTTGGAAAAGATAATTTCCTCGAAAATTCTTTGAAAACATGAAGTGCAATATATCAGTCTTTGAAAAAGTGCAATGGGGAATCATTTATTTAGTCTTTAACTAATCCCTCTTGGATCAAGTCATATCTACATCATCACTCCTAAGAATAGAGTGGTCACCTTAAAATTCAATATTACAAAATTAAATTGCAATGTAATTGTACAAATTTTGTTGTAAGATTTTTACTCAGTAGTCATTTGAAATAATTTAAAAATCAAGTTTTCAATTGAGGATAGGTTTGTTCTAACTAATTTTTGAAGGGTCACAGTGCATTTCCATGAATAGGTAGATAGATATTTTGGGTATGTAGAATGGTGTTTTAATGAATTTTCATAAATGGGAAAATTAATCGAGAACATATTCTTGGATCAAGTATGAGAGTCCAAAAGTATTATTTAAATGATAATAGCTATCATGTACCTATTTATTTCAATAGGTGTTAATTTAAAATTACCACTCTAATCCTGTCCATTTAAAATATATTGCATCAAACCAAGTAGACAAAACAAAATTCAGTGATTGAAAATAAACCCTTTAGTCTTCTGACCCCCTGTGGGGCAGAGCACTCAGGAAGTCACAGGGTATCCATTAAGCATTTCAACATTTGTGTCATAAACATAGCATTCCAATGGAATCCACTAAGATCTTTTCTTCAAGGGCCATCAACAACATAGGGATATCTAGATGGTTTTACATTTTAGTCAATGGGGGGTCATCATCAATTGGTCTTACTTTTTCCCTGAAACATTGCTTGGATTGTATCATAATAACATTTGAATTATTGCCAACTCAAATGGATCATCAACCCTAGAGAATGATTGACTCCCAAAAATGTTAAAAATCACTTGGCCTATCAGAAATTAGCATAAATGGCACAATCAAAATAAAATGGAAAGTAAACACATATTTAGGGGTGCTTATCTTTTGTTATTTTCCATAAGTCTCCTCCTGAGCAATCACTGCTCATGTATGGGTTTGAATTTTGGTTTTTTAAATTATGCAAAACTCCACCAAAAATATGCGAAATTCCAATTTGCAAAAATATAAGTATGTTGGATCCAATAGTTAAGCATAAGAGAAAGTGATTTAGGACTAATTGAAATTTAAAACTGTGCTTACCTGAACATTTCATGCTGTCCTTATTGAAGTCAAAACCCTTAATGCACGTACATTTGTACACACCTTTAACTTCTAAACATTTTGAATGAGCATCTTTGCACCCATAACTAGGGTTACAGAGTCCATTTGGTGCTGAAAGAAAGTAGGAAATAATATTTACAAAACAAAATAAGGTGTTTTCTCAAATAAGCTTATTGCTAAAAGCCTAAATTTATGGCTTATATTTATTGTGAAAGCATCCATAACACTTAAACCAAGCTTACAATAATTGTCTCACCTACCTACATTTCCTTTTGCATTTATCTATCTAAAACACAAAAATGATTGCAAAGGTTATCTTTAAGCCTAGTACATTTAAACATATTTTTGTGGTATTATTCATATATTACTTGCAAGATGGCAATTCATCCAATAATGACAGAATGGAACTGGAATAACATACAGCTCGGTTCAAGGTGTCTATCTACCTATTAAAGATAGGTTTTGAGTGGTCCCCATAGCTGCTATACTCTACATAGTGAATCCTTTCATCCTGTTTTTCCAACATTATGTCCTTCTTCAGGTCTTATACCTTCTATTTAACTTCATACTCACTAAAAACCTAATTTCTCCCATCCTCTGCCCAGCCTATTTAATATTAAATCTTCTATTATGCTTCCCACAACTCTCATTATTCCCTTCACCCATTTTTCAGATTTCCCCTGGCCACTTTCGTGTCTCATACTCTAAAGTTCATTGTGTGCTTATCTATATCCATGAAAGATGGTCAAAGGCTTCAGGGGTCATTGGTTTCAGGTCCAAAAAGCACTTGACTTAATATTAAAGTCTTTATATTTTTATTTACTGAACTCACTTTCCTTCTTCTCGTAAATACATTTGTTGTCAAAAAAATTCCTTTCCTAACATTACTGTGTCAATTTTCCTCCAAAATCTGGTAAAATATGTTATTGATGAGATACCCTGTTCTAATTTATTTCCTCTTACTTCAATGGCCAGCTTGGTTATCTTGCTTTCTGTACAAAGTACCATTCAAGCAATTTCCAGGCATTAAAAGATATTATTTGAGTTTCCTATTGATTATGGGATATGATTTTCAGAGTTCAATGAGATCATCGAGAATTTTCATTACAAACATCAATGATTTTCTTGTGATATTGTCTGCTTTTACAGTGATTGTATAAGCAAGCGATTACATACAAGGTAATATATTTTTAAAAACTTGGTTGTCTTTACTCACGTGCCAAACATTTTTCTCCATCTTTTTTATAATTCTTGTTGCAATTGCATGTTTTTTTGTTTTTAATTTCTGTGCAGGTTGCAAAGTAAGAGGCACAGTCATCTCCAACACATACTTCTCCCAGTGCTATGAAACATAATTATTATTGTTATTTCACTGTTAATTTGCATTCTAAAGTAAAAATTAATATATTCAATTATAGTAGTCATAATAATCCAACTCTTTTAATTTAATGGGTAGCTTAGAATTAATGATTAGATTATTTAATCAATAAAGATAATGGCTACTACAATTCAAACCGTTCCTACAATGCTTTAAACATTGATATAATAAGTTTCAATTTAGTAAAACAAGAAAAACATTTTCTCTAGATAGTACTTATCTATATACTTGGCTAGATCTTCTGTATATCACATTGAAATCAGCTAACTACATGTAATGCTGTTTTATAGCAATAAAGAGATGCTTATAGAAATATGTCACCCAGAGGCTAAGCCATATAAACCAATGTACTGAATAGTAGACATATCATGCCAATTGAATTACATATCCCATGTACATATAATATGTGCTTGGCCAATTATGGGCAGAATAAAATAGTAAGTAAAATGCAAATAACTAAAACAACATATATATTTCATTTTGCAGAATGACAAAACATATATCCAACCACAATCAATAAGAAATGAATAAACACAAAAAATCAAAACATAAAAAATCACTCTGAGTAAATGATGAGTAAAACCCAAAGTAGAGAACATGAAATTGTGAAAATGGAAAAAATGAATAAGGATAAAAATAAAATCAGCACAATCAATGCACAGCAGTCTGGACTTACAAGCTTTGCAAATTCCATCCATGAAGTGGTGAGTTTTGTTCAAGCAAGCACAGAATCCATTATTACAAATCATTGTTGGAGACCCGCAACTGTCATTAGTGCATGGCTTAGCATAATCTGTTTAGGAATAGAATAAAATATGTCACTTACATTTGGTATTCATGCTCATAAGACTAATTGGAAGGTTATCCCATATTTGAAATATGTAGCAATATTTATGAGAGTATATATTTTTAAAAATATTGCAGATCATACTAAGTATATAGCTGCACAAAGCACTAAATAATGACTTAAAATTATTACATTAAATTGAATATGTTATCATGTTAGTTCCTTAAGAAAATTTTTACAATGTGACCTAAAGCTCTGCTTTCTGCATAGGACTATTTTTTGTATTCAAAGTTTTTAATTATTTACTTATTTGCGTTCGTTGAACATTCCATGGCTACTACGAGTATATAATGCACGTTTACTTACTGTAAGTACACAATTGATCTTTTTCACTGTAGCCTATGTTACATTCACATGTTTTATTTTGTCCACACTTCATTGCTGTTGTACCACAATCGTTATCTTTACTGCAATTAGCCCCATACACTGTAAAAAAGGTGCAATAGATTTCATAAGTGAACTATCAATGGAAACCTTACAATACTAAATGATCATTAAAAACATTTTAACAGTTGGAAAAAGGTCCTATGTTTATTAAATCATGTTTATATTGTGATCGGCACCCAATATGAATCTTAAGTCACTGTCACAAATGTGAAGCCCACTCCCATTCAGGAAGTAATAAATGAGTATTAACATTTTTTAATTGAATACAGAATTTCATTTCAGACATTCCTGTTGGCTCTCTGCCAAAATGACCCTGCTGAACGAACTTTAAATGGTGCATGATTTCCCTAAATCCTTCATATGCATGCCTGATTGTGTAGATGAGTAAAGAAAATGTGTTTTGCATGCATGAGCTTCCAATTCAGGAGTACATTGGTAGGGAAAAGGGATATGGACTAGGGGAAGGTAGGAATTCCTGTCTCCAACCTCTCTTCTTAAAGGCTTAAACCAATGTCTCCTGGAGATTCCTCTCCACCAGGAGAAGGTGGATTGAGAGATTAATTTGCTCAATGCATGAATGTCAAAAGAAATGAGAGCATGACAAAGGAAGATTTAAAGTAAGGAACAGCAGTGAGAATAAATACAAATAAAACAGAATTCATAGTTACTTTCTAATGATATTCAGTCAATACCCAATTAGAAGTGCTGGATAAAATAGGCAAATAATTTCTGTGCATAAGCTAGTACAAAGTGAATATGCTTATTAAATGTCTCTCATAGAGACAGTTATTTATATCAATTGTTATTAAATATCCTCAAGTATGAATTGCTTTCATTTGAAGTACCATCAAGTCACCAAATGTAGCTATAATGAGGAAAAAATGGTAATGAAATTAAGTTGGATCCCATTAGTGCTTAATGAGAGTTGATAATTTAATCTTTGAAAAGGTGAATCAGAAAAGGAGGATCAGAATGGTGTGGTGGTTAATGCGCTGGTTTCCCACCCAGAGGGCCCAGGTTCCTGGAAACAACAGCAGATATTTTCCGTATTATCCCCATCCCTACTTGATGTGCTTTGTGGAGAGCACTTTAAGTAAGTATGACATCCGTGAGATAGAAAGTTAAGCTGTGGTCACCCTTGCTCCCTTTTGCTAAGAGTGGGCTAATACTGATGACGGGTTTCTCTTGACCCTTCCTCCTTTGCCATCCATCCCTAATGGCACAGATGACCGCAGCAGTCCATCGCCACCCCTAATGACTACTACAACTGCAATTGTAAATGAGAAAATTAAGCCTATACATTTAAGTCAGTTTATTCTCTTGGGGCTAAAATTATAATAAATGAGGGTAAAAACAAATGTTTCAGAATGAAATAAAATTTCACAATGTGTCCCATGAACTGAGTGCTAAAGATTGAAAGAGGAATGAAGATTCTATTTCCATCATTTGAAATTATGAAGAGGTTTGAATATTTTATATATTTGAAATTTGAATATTATATTATGTTTTGTAAGTGTATCTCTATGCCTCACACATATTCATTCTATCCATTCTGGAAGAAGCAGCATGAATTGCTAGAATGTTTTGAACTATCTCTGATGAGTAAAAGTGATACCATTGGCATTGCAGCTCCTAAACTACTCCATTTAGTGACAACTTTTTATCTTTAAGCAATAGATCATTCTCATGTCAAGATTAGTTACTCTGGAAATCTTAAGGAGATCTTTAAGAAACTTTATAAGTCAATAGAATGATTAATCCATCACAACCCTATTTATAGGGTTGTGATGGATTAATCCTTTTTATAGGGCTCCCTATTTATAGGGAGCAAGAGATTGCTGAATCCCTTGATTCAATGCCATCACTGAGCATTTTCCATTGTTCTAGAAGAAAAAAGAATATATATTATTATTTAATCTCTTACACACTATTAGTCCTAAGTAATATATAGCACTTTAAGTTTGCAATAGCCCAGCAACCATTAACTGCCAAGTGAAATTTATTGGCATAACATAAGACAAAAATACTTGGTAAATAAAAATATTCTCCTTCATGATCCAATGATCCAATGAAGTAAAATTAAGTGAAAGGCAAATGTCCACCATCTCATTCACTCATCCATCATCTTCAGATGTGAATGCCATGAAAATGATGGACAGGTTATCTGTTGAAATGTCAGCAGCAATGCAGAACATTACCCAATGGAAATAGGGAGAAGAATTCATAATGATCATATACCGAGAAATCATCATTGAAAGAGAACCTACTTGTTCTAAAATCAAAGAATAATTTTTTTGTTATGTACCAAAAATATCAAGTACTACATATATGTTCTTTAATCCAAAAGATGTAAATGATTAATGATTGTCAATGAACAATAATGCATGAGTGCCATATTTAAATTTTCCTTAATTTTTTGCATCAGCACTCCTCATCCCCAAAGTAATGAGAGTGTTATTTAGATGTCTTCTACAATGGCATTCAAATAGAACATTTGAATATTGAATTGAAATGAAATTATTGACTTTGTAATTCCATACACTTAATTGAAAAACACGACCTAGGTTTCAATGTTGAATGTCATCATCAGGTGGTCCTCGTAGAAGCAAACTGGTATTATGTACCTTCTGATTGGGGGAGGGAGGTTGGTCAGAGAAGGAGGGTAAGGGAGGGTTAAAAAGGTTAAAATGTAGCTGGGAGGAAAAGAGAATTACATCTTTCAGTGTCAATCGCTGACTTGCAGGAGTGGTATGTCTAGGAGGGTGCAGTGGGAGGGATGCAAAATTTCATTTGCAAGTTCATTCTTGTGACAGATGCATTTCAAAATTTCCAACTACTCCCAAGCGTCAAGCCTTTGACCTTTATTTTCAAAATGAAGAATTTTAGTCACAAAGTCACTTTTGTGATCATTCTTGATGAGGTGCTTCGCAAAGAGGGATGTTAGGTTCTCATTCTTTACACATGCTTGGTGTTCTTTTATCCTTTCTTTAAATTTTTGCCCTGTTTGCCCAACATACTTTGAGTTACATCAAGCACTTTAATTCATACACTCCACTCATCTCGTCTTCGAGAACTTTGTCTTTAGTGTGAGAGATCAGGTTCTTAAGGTATGAACCACTGTAAAAGGCAACTTTGATTTTTTCTTTGGGTGAAATTTTGATTGTTTTTTAAGAAATATTCCCTAGATTATTTTCAGTTACTCTCAGTTCTTTTTTAACTCCCTTACTCCCATTTATCCTTAACTAAGAAAAGGAATAAAACAGTGCTTACAAAAATTTAATTTAGCTTTGGGTTTGATCACCTACACACCAGTGATTTGAATCTCTAATTTATAATAACAAATTTCCAGCCTGCATTCACTTCACCTCTTCTCCTAATTTATCTATGATTGGCATTAAACCCATAGGAACCTGCTTGTCAAGCATGTTTCTCCATTAGCCTCAACCTTATAGCCAAGGGCACAAATGCAAGTCATGCCGTCAGATATTTGGGCTGCAGTGCTGCAGGTGTTATTTGCATTACAAGTTGAATTCGGAAATAAATTCATAAAAAGAGAGTTAATAAATTGGAGGTAGCATGTGAATTTCCCACTGACATTATCATTCATAGTTATTTTATGTAATGATGCACAAGAAAGGGTATCCAAAGACATAAATAAAGGATAAACAAAACATGTCCATTTGACTATAAAATAGAAAAAAATATTAATGCTAAGCATGTTTTCTACATTCTCAAGATTGTTTCAAATAACATGAAGCATAGGCATGAATATAAATCAAAGTGAATGCAACAAATAATACGAAAAGATTTTAAAAATTACCAACAACATGACATCTGATAATAATTCGGCGTTTTATGATGGAGGTAATACAATGCAGTTGAAAGGACAGAAGTAAGATATATATTAGAGAATGTGCCAAAGACATATAATACATTAATTAAAGATCATTCAAACCAATAGTAACTTGACAGCTTCGGTGAATCATCCATTTATTTTGTTCAGCCAGAATAATTAGAAAAGAAAAAACAAAATAAGTGATTCTAAATGTGCTACGTAGGAAAATTAAAAATAGATACGATCGAATATTGCCATTTTAGTAGTAAAACATTAACATTCAAGCAATTAATTATAAAAATAAAGAAAAAAGAAAAAGAGAGGTGCTTACATGACTTGCAGGAACTACCAATGAGCGTGTATTGAGAAGCACATTTGCATGTGGAGTTCTCACAGGTCAATGTGGGGTCGTCACATTTCTCGCTTGCAGAGCAACTGTCGCCATAGTCTGGAAGTGGAAGATTTCAATGGTAAGATGCAAATATTCAATTCTTCCTGCAGCCAATTATTAACTTAAAATGCAATTGAATGAAGCCATCCTCAGGCACTTTACTCCTGATTTGCCTTTTAATAAATCCGCATGTTACCTTCCAATTACGAGGTCATAATGATGCGCCTTAATCGTTACCAGTAACACTACTACCATTGATGACCACACCAATCAAGCCACAACATATCCAATTCAAAGATCCACTCAAAGGAGGAGATGCGATTAGAGCAGGGATTACCAGGAGATGGACAGTCACCCCCCGTCTCCCATGGAGGTGAGTAATCAATGACCAAATAACAGACTTCCAGTCAAAATCCCTAAACTGCATTTCATACCGAAATATATGGCTCTTGAACGACTGGGAAATTACTCACGTTTAACGCAGCGTGCTTCGTCATCATGGTAGCCACTCTTGCAGGCACACTTGTTGGCAGTACACGCCGCGTTAGGCACGCAGTCTTCTGGCTTTTGGCATGTTCCATTTATGGCTGAGGTTAGAAATATAATAAATGATTCATTGTTAGCGAATTTCAAGTTCTTAAATACGATGAAGTAAAACAAACGTTACCAATTACAGTAGGTTGTAATGAAAACAGGAAAATCCGAGCACATTCGATTCCATGGGTCTTTCTTAACTCAAATCACTAAGCGTATTTTTATGGATAAGGTTCCAGCATCAAATATCTGCCTTCCTCATTTGGCATATTGTAGAATGGAATAATCAATTAATATTAATTTGCGTATGTAGTACTGTTGCAATACAAGGCATTAAAAAGAATTCAAATCATGACGTAACCTCGTAAAAATTCTTCACTGCCGAGGCAAATCTACACATAGTTATAGAATGCGGACAAGAGAAGTGCTTACGTGACTTGCAGGAATTACCAATCAGCGTGTATTGAGAAGCACATTTGCATGTGGAGTTCTCACAGGTCAATGTGGGGTCGTCACATGTCTCGTTTGAAGAGCAACTGTCGCCATAGTCTGTAAGTGGAAGATTTCAATGGTAAGGTGCAAATATTCAATTCTTCCTGCAGCCTATCATTAACTTAAAATGCGATTAAATGAAACCATCGTCAGGCATTTTACTCCTGATTTGCCTTTTAATAAATCCGCAAGGTACCTTCCAATTACTATTTCGGTTTTACCACACTTAGAGACAGAATTGGTAACTTTGGATTTTTAGGCATAACGTTTTCAAATAATTCTTCCGCCAATCACAAGTCTTAATTTTCCAAAAATTAAAAAGGTTTCATTTGCAGAGTATTTAGTATTTATGGCATATGGGCATTTTATTGGGAAAACAAGTTGTATAGCAGGCTGGGCTTTGGACAAAAGTTGTTAGGGTCCGGGACTAATGCACGAGTACGCCCCTGGAAACCCTCAGCCCCCAACAAGATGTGCAATAATTCTGATCTTGATATTCCTGGAAAAGAACAGGCGGATGAAGATAGTGGAAGAATACCCCAATGACTCCCCATTTGCGAATCCATTCATATCTCGTTAGGTCTAGTGCTGGGTGGGAAATGCCGTTTCCTAAGAAATCTACATACTAGTGGACAGCGGAGTTGCTTTCACAACGTGTATTACAATGACCTAATCACTGTGTCTCGCAAACCATTTCCCCCATAAAATGTTGCAAATATTTAATGAGCTATGGTGCTAATTAACGGTTTTTAACTGGTAGACCCTTAATTCCAATGTTGATCGTGCCAACCCCGAATTTCGGTCTTGCTGAATTATTTTTATGCTACTAATTTCTCGCAATTGCGTGCAGGTCATCCAGTTAAAGTCACCCTTGTGGTTTTCTTGAACTAGTAACTTGTTCTGTTTCCTTTTTTTTCATTTTACGTTACTTTTCATTACTGCCCTGTGTAAAAGTAAAGTAAAGCATGTCCAGGAGAACACTGAACAAATTACCATTTGAACAAAGCCTCGAGAGTTACATAAACGGGATGATCCGTAGATTTGGTTGCACTTGCGAGGAATAGACGATGTCTTAATGATGCGCCTTAATCGTTACCAGTAACACTACTACCATTGATGACCACACCAATCAAGCCACAACATATCAAATTCAAAGATCCACTCAAAGGAGGAGATGCGATTAGAGCAGGGATTACCAGGAGATGGACAGTCACCCCCCGTCTCCCATGGAGGTGAGTAATCAATGACCAAATAACAGACTTCCAGTCAAAATCCCTAAACTGCATTTCATACCGAAATATATGGCTCTTGAACGACTGGGAAATTACTCACGTTTAACGCAGCGTGCTTCGTCATCATGGTAGCCACTCTTGCAGGCACACTTGTTGGCAGTACACGCCGCGTTAGGCACGCAGTCTTCTGGCTTTTGGCATGTTCCATTTATGGCTGAGGTTAGAAATATAATAAATGATTCATTGTTAGCGAATTTCAAGTTCTTAAATACGATGAAGTAAAACAAACGTTACCAATTACAGTAGGTTGTAATGAAAACAGGAAAATCCGAGCACATTCGATTCCATGGGTCTTTCTTAACTCAAATCACTAAGCGTATTTTTATGGATAAGGTTCCAGCATCAAATATCTGCCTTCCTCATTTGGCATATTGTAGAATGGAATAATCAATTAATATTAATTTGCGTATGTAGTACTGTTGCAATACAAGGCATTAAAAAGAATTCAAATCATGACGTAACCTCGTAAAAATTCTTCACTGCCGCGGCATTTCTACAAGTAGTTATAGAATGCGGACAAGAGAAGTGCTTACGTGACTTGCAGGAATTACCAATCAGCGTGTATTGAGAAGCACATTTGCATGTGGAGTTCTCACAGGTCAATGTGGGGTCGTCACATGTCTCGTTTGAAGAGCAACTGTCGCCATAGTCTGTAAGTGGAAGATTTCAATGGTAAGGTGCAAATATTCAATTCTTCCTGCAGCCTATCATTAACTTAAAATGCGATTAAATGAAACCATCGTCAGGCATTTTACTCCTGATTTGCCTTTTAATAAATCCGCAAGGTACCTTCCAATTACTATTTCGGTTTTACCACACTTAGAGACAGAATTGGTAACTTTGGATTTTTAGGCATAACGTTTTCAAATAATTCTTCCGCCAATCACAAGTCTTAATTTTCCAAAAATTAAAAAGGTTTCATTTGCAGAGTATTTAGTATTTATGGCATATGGGCATTTTATTGGGAAAACAAGTTGTATAGCAGGCTGGGCTTTGGACAAAAGTTGTTAGGGTCCGGGACTAATGCACGAGTACGCCCATGGAAACTCTCATCCCTCAACAAGATGTGCAATAATTCTGATCTAGATATCCCTGGTGAATAACAGGCGGAGCAGGATAGGGGAAGAATAACCCAATGACTCCCCATTTGCGAATCCATTCATATCTCGTTAGGTCTAGTGCTTGGTGGGAAATGCTGATACCTATGAATTCTACGTACTGGTGGACAGTGGAGTTGCTTTCATACCGTGTATTACAATGACCTAATCACTGTGTCTCGCAAACCATTTCCCCCATAAAATGTTGCAAATATTTAATGAGCTATGGTGCTAATTAACGGTGTGCCACTGAATACACCCTTCTTTTCAATGTTGATCGTGCTAACTCCGGATTTCGGTCTGGGTGAATTGTTTTTATGCTACTAATTTCTCGCAATTGCGTGCAGGTCATCCAGTTAAAGTCACCATTGTGGTTTTCTGGAGTAGTAACTTGTTCTGCTTCCTTTTTTACCATTTTACGTTACTTTTTATTACTACCCTGTGTAAAAGTAAAGTAAAGCTTGTCCAGGAGAACACTGAACAAATTCCCATTTGAACAAAGCCTCGAGAGTTACATAAACGGGATGATCCGTAGATTTGGTTGCAACTTGCGAGGAATAGACGATGTCTTAATGATGCGCCTTAATCGTTACCAGTAACACTACTACCATTGATGACCACACCAATCAAGCCACAACATATCAAATTCAAAGATCCACTCAAAGGAGGAGATGCGATTAGAGGAGGGATTACCAGGAGATGGACAGTCACCCCCCGACTCCCATGGAGGTGAGTAATCAATGACCAAATAACAGACTTCCAGTCAAAATCCCTAAACTGCATTTCATACCGAAATATATGGCTCTTGAACGACTGGGAAATTACTCACGTTTAACGCAGCGTGCTTCGTCATCATGGTAGCCACTCTTGCAGGCACACTTGTTGGCAGTACACTCCGCGTTAGGCACGCAGTCTTCTGGCTTTTGGCATGTTCCATTTATGACTGTGGTTAGAAATATAATAAAGGATTCATTGTTAGCGAATTTCAAGTTCTTAAATACGATGAAGTAAAACTAACGTTACCAATTACAGTAGGTTGTAATGAAAACAGGAAAATCCGAGCACATTCGATTCCATGGGTCTTTCTTAACTTAAATAACTAAGCATATTTTTATGGATAAGGTTCCAGTATCACATCTCTGCCTTCCTTATTTGGCATATTGTAGAATGGAATAATCAATTAATATTAATTTGCGTATGTAGTACTGTTGCAATACAAGGCATTAAAAGGAATTCAAATCATGACGTAATCTCGTAAAAATTCTTCACAGCCGCGGCATTTCTACAAGTAGTTATAGAATGCGGACAAGAGAAGTGCTTACGTGACTTGCAGGAACTATCAATCAGCGTGTACTGAGAGGCACATTTGCATGTGGAGTTCTCACAGGTCAATGTGGGGTCAACACATGTCTCGCTTGCAGTGCAACTGTCGCCATAGTCTGTAAGTGGAAGATTTCAATGGTAAGGTGCAAATATTCAATTCTTCCTGCAGCCTATCATTAACTTAAAATGCGATTAAATGAAACCATCGTCAGGCATTTTACTCCTGATTTGCCTTTTAATAAATCCGCAAGGTACCTTCCAATTACTATTTCGGTTTTACCACACTTAGAGACAGAATTGGTAACTTTGGATTTTTAGGCATAACGTTTTCAAATAATTCTTCCGCCAATCACAAGTCTTAATTTTCCAAAAATTAAAAAGGTTTCATTTGCAGAGTATTTAGTATTTATGGCATATGGGCATTTTATTGGGAAAACAAGTTGTATAGCAGGCTGGGCTTTGGACAAAAGTTGTTAGGGTCCGGGACTAATGCACGAGTACGCCCCTGGAAACCCTCAGCCCCCAACAAGATGTGCAATAATTCTGATCTTGATATTCCTGGAAAAGAACAGGCGGATGAAGATAGTGGAAGAATACCCCAATGACTCCCCATTTGCGAATCCATTCATATCTCGTTAGGTCTAGTGCTGGGTGGGAAATGCCGTTTCCTAAGAAATCTACATACTAGTGGACAGCGGAGTTGCTTTCACAACGTGTATTACAATGACCTAATCACTGTGTCTCGCAAACCATTTCCCCCATAAAATGTTGCAAATATTTAATGAGCTATGGTGCTAATTAACGGTTTTTAACTGGTAGACCCTTAATTCCAATGTTGATCGTGCCAACCCCGAATTTCGGTCTTGCTGAATTATTTTTATGCTACTAATTTCTCGCAATTGCGTGCAGGTCATCCAGTTAAAGTCACCCTTGTGGTTTTCTTGAACTAGTAACTTGTTCTGTTTCCTTTTTTTTCATTTTACGTTACTTTTCATTACTGCCCTGTGTAAAAGTAAAGTAAAGCATGTCCAGGAGAACACTGAACAAATTACCATTTGAACAAAGCCTCGAGAGTTACATAAACGGGATGATCCGTAGATTTGGTTGCACTTGCGAGGAATAGACGATGTCTTAATGATGCGCCTTAATCGTTACCAGTAACACTACTACCATTGATGACCACACCAATCAAGCCACAACATATCCAATTCAAAGATCCACTCAAAGGAGGAGATGCGATTAGAGCAGGGATTACCAGGAGATGGACAGTCACCCCCCGTCTCCCATGGAGGTGAGTAATCAATGACCAAATAACAGACTTCCAGTCAAAATCCCTAAACTGCATTTCATACCGAAATATATGGCTCTTGAACGACTGGGAAATTACTCACGTTTAACGCAGCGTGCTTCGTCATCATGGTAGCCACTCTTGCAGGCACACTTGTTGGCAGTACACGCCGCGTTAGGCACGCAGTCTTCTGGCTTTTGGCATGTTCCATTTATGGCTGAGGTTAGAAATATAATAAATGATTCATTGTTAGCGAATTTCAAGTTCTTAAATACGATGAAGTAAAACAAACGTTACCAATTACAGTAGGTTGTAATGAAAACAGGAAAATCCGAGCACATTCGATTCCATGGGTCTTTCTTAACTCAAATCACTAAGCGTATTTTTATGGATAAGGTTCCAGCATCAAATATCTGCCTTCCTCATTTGGCATATTGTAGAATGGAATAATCAATTAATATTAATTTGCGTATGTAGTACTGTTGCAATACAAGGCATTAAAAAGAATTCAAATCATGACGTAACCTCGTAAAAATTCTTCACTGCCGAGGCAAATCTACACATAGTTATAGAATGCGGACAAGAGAAGTGCTTACGTGACTTGCAGGAATTACCAATCAGCGTGTATTGAGAAGCACATTTGCATGTGGCGTTATCACAGGTCAATTTGGGGTCGTCACATGGCTTGTCATTGGAGCAACTGTCGCCATAGTCTGGAAGTGGAAGATTTCAATGGTAAAGTGCAAATATCCATTTTCTTCTGCAGTTGTGTATTAACTCAATATACATTAAATAAAGCTATCGTTTCCCACTTTTCTGCAAATTTACCATATGTAAATGTGGAAAACCTAAATTCACGCAAAGTGTCATGCGGACGCAATGTTTTTT
The DNA here is from genome assembly GCF_022747635.1 of Hetaerina americana. NCBI lineage: Eukaryota > Metazoa > Arthropoda > Insecta > Odonata > Calopterygidae > Hetaerina > Hetaerina americana. Next base: position 12,469,173 of record NW_027287316.1, read on the forward strand.
CTATGCATTAGGACACCTAGGTAGTTTATTAATGGGATTGATCCCGCGGCAAAAATAAGATGATCCAGGTTCGAATGCCGTTCAAGTCGAATGATTTTTACACTTAAATTCCTTCATTGGCATATACAATCCGAATGGCAATGTTGAATGTTCTGCCACGGCAGCGGCTGTAGTTTCTTTTAACTCACATGCATCTAGTTTGGACAGTTTTTCCCGAAACGTGTTGAAAGTGAGGCGGTGTAGTAGGGATAGGTGGTCGAACTAGTTTTAGCCGCACTTGCTCAGAGAATTCATTCTAAATGTAGTCTTTCAATATGAAGGTAAGGGTCGATTCCTGCAAGATGGTTATGGGATGTACCCATTTTTAGAGCGTTTCTGTGTTGACTGTGAGTGTTCTATCTGGCAGAGCACAGGTAGAACTAACGTTTAATGGTTGGACATTGATGCTTCCACACCCAAGCGAATGGATTGATCAGTAGGAGAGAACAGTGTTGGGTAAAATGATCGATTTCGGTCTCACGGATTCACTCCCATTGCTCAGAACGAAACATTTGCACGTGTACACCAAACAACTATTTGAATTCGTCATTCTCTTTTTGTGCGCAATTCGTTCCCTCTCTCTTCCATCGCCCTTACATTTGCATTTCCCATCCCGAATCCAGTGCTCACTACCGGAATAGGATCCCGAATATCCCGAATGACGCGAGGGTGAACCCTTGCACGATATTATCCAAATCTCACACATATTCGAGACTTGAGAGAGTGTTTTATTCAGCAGCAACTTGAATCATGTCAATATGCCACGTGGGAATTGGCTGCGAAGAGCCTTGGCATCAACAAGTTGTTTGCGCAAGCAATACAACATTTTACCAAGCGACCCACGCTACTTAGGCCTTCCCAAATTAGGCGCTACATACACAAGGCTTGCGTTTGACGTATTTGGTATGTACGTAGTTATTTTAACTTATTACTCATACGATGACTCCAAATGAATGAGATTTTCTGTCGTAAAACCGCAATTCACAGCCGTACACGCCCTAATGGACGTAGGCTGGCGTAGGATGAGAAGTCAAGATTTCGCATTCCAAAATGACTTACTTGAAGTCGTGCCAACGGCGAGTGTGATGGTAACGATGCAGTATATCAAGAATAATGAAAGACTCTTCAGTGCCATCTTCTATTAAAAATGCCTTGTGAGATCACCTGGAGGAAATAGGAAAGACAAATTAGAATTTGACAACGGCAAAACCATGGTTTGTGGATTTACAGTGCAGAGCGTGTCCAATGAGAAATCACGCCAGGTGTTCCGATGCAGTCGTTCTGATGTGATTTTTCCATTTTTTCTTCTTTTGAACACCTCCTTCTACATTGAAAGAGATAGTATTTATCAAAGTTTTTGAGAAAATGGGAAATTAATTACACGCAAGCTACATGCAAATATGAACGCAAATAAGGCTCTCATGTAGTCTAGGGTTTCAGTCACATTTGATTTTACTGGGAAACCTAAGAATTATGAATAGGTTGAAGGTTAATCAATGAAAGTCATAGGATTCTAAGTAATAGGAAATATTAAAACAAGAGACGGAAAATCGGTGCAGATGGAACTACTGGCGATGCAGAAAAGTTTTTTTTTAATGGACACATAAATAGTGGAAATTAATAATTTTTGGAAAGATGTGCAAGCCGGATAATCGGTGGGAAAAGTGAGAGAACTGAATAACTGCATAGAAGATACGTCAGTAATATGATATAATTATATATAAATATATTATATATATAACATATATCCATATATATAAATATATATAAACCATATATATATATATATATATATATATATATATATATATATATATATATATATATATATATATATAACGATCGTAAGGAAAAACTCACACGAGCGGCACAATAATGGGGCTGACACAAAACAACACAAATAGAAAAGAATAGACACATTTAAAAGAATACTCACATGGCAAAAATTGTTCGAGCTTTCGGCCCTCTCAGAGGCCTTCTTCAAGAGGGACTGAAAATATAATGTTGCTGGGGAGAGGGGAAAGGGGCATGGGTGGTGAGGGGACGTGTGGAGGGAATGCTGGGAGGGAAATTAAAGATGGCGGTTATGGGTGGGAATTTTGAAAGAACGGAAAGCTAGTATGTAGGCGGGTTCACGAGTTCTCACCTCTATGTTGGTGGCTGAATCAGGTAGGGATTATAGGATGCTAAGGGCAAAACACTGGTCGAATGAAAGGTTGTGGGAATTGGCGTGTGAAGGGATAGGAAGAGAAGAGAGTGAGGCAGCTCTTGAGTGAGAAAGCTCGAACAATTTACCGTGTGAGTGTTCTTTTAAATGTTCATCTCTGTGTACCCTCTTCCTCCCTTCGTCCCGTCCAACATCCCTATCCTGTTCCTTCCCTTTCTTCTTTTGCCCAACATTCTACCCTCTATCACAGTCTTCAACATCCCACTGCCGGTCAACACCCCCTTCATCCACTTTTCCTGCCTCCATAGGATTTCTCCCGACAAACCCCTCTCTTCGCCCACCATACCAAAAACTTACTCATTTGTTTTCTTCCATGTCCATATCACCTTCTCCATTCTTCCTCACAGCCACATTTCAAAAGCCTCCAGTCTACGTCTATCCTCCTGTTTCAATGACCACGTTTCCGCGCCGTACATAGCTACGCTCCATGCCAAAGTTTACACGAGTCTTTTCTTAACATCCTTACTCAACGTCCCTGTCATCAACTACGTCCTCCTTGTGAAAGCCTCTTTTCCTAGCGCAATTCTTCTCCTTACGTCCTTACTACTTTGACCGTGTTGGTCCAAAACACTGCCGAGATACGTAAACTGTTCTACCTGCTCTAGTTTTTGTCCTCCTATTTTAATGTTAAGCTTAGCCTTTTTATTTCTAGAAAATCGCATAACCTTTGTTTTATTAATATTGATTCTCATCCCATACCTGTCGCACTGAATTTCCAATTCACTCAGCAATGCTTGCAGCCCCTTGACTGACTGACAAACTAAAGCTTGGTCATCAGCAAACCTAACTGATTTTACGAATTTTCCGCCCACCTTCATTCCTACCTCTAGTTCTTCCCATGCCTCTTTAATCATTTCCTCTGCATACAGGTTGAACAGTAACGGTGATAATGGGCAACCCAATATATAAATATATATATATTATATATATATATATATATATATATGTATATATATATATATATAATAGTTTTACGTCAAGAATGCAATAACATACCGACCGCCGAACGCCTCAGAAACCTGCGGGGAATCATGAATCTTCTTAACGTGGATCCTTTCATTATAGCCGTCTTTGTTATCGTGATGGATAACGAAAACGCTGACACCGCTCTTTGAGTTTCTTTCTAAAGAACCCAACATTGCTAAATTCTAGGGGCCAGTTACTGGACATCGCAAGTTTAACCGCAATTCCTAGTAGGTCGCTCATATTTCTCTCTGATGACCATTGTTTTTTTGACTTTTAATTTTGCGCTTGGCTGAAAGAAACAGGCCGCTTCTGTTAATTCGAGTAATTGTAAGCTTGAACCCGGGATCCTTGATCTAAAAATTGTGTCATAGAGAAAATCTGCTCTATTTTAGCAACAGGGAAAGTTTCCAGAGGATAGGAGGTGGCTCACGTTGGAGGTTTCTGAGATTGAAGGAGACTATCGAAAGGGGAATGAATATATGAAGGGGCAAATGAAGCGTCTCATAGGGTGGAGAAAGGTAAGAAGTTCGACTTAGGCAAAAAGTGGATAATGAAGATACTGCGAGGTAGGAGACTGCTGAAGTTTGACATAGAAGGAGGGAGGCCGAGCGAAGAGTCTGGGAGACGGGGAGGAAGAAAATTAGCAGGATCTTTAATGAGTTTCCATTAATTTTCAAATGTCCACCGAAGCCGATCTTCAAGTAGTAGTCTACCCATAATCACGTGTATGCAACCCTTTCATTCGGAAATTTTTTAGATACTTCTCCTTTTTTTGCCTCGCACGATTAAAGTTCGTGATTTAAGTCCCCAAGAGAGAACTGACACAAGAAAAAAACCATTTTAACAAAATAGCTGTAACCTACGGACGAGTGAATCTTATTCCCCCCCTTGCAATCATCAAGCGAGGAAGAGTGAAGGAAACTAAGCGCCCTTATAGGTCTACGATAGACGGAAAGCCCCAAGGGAGACAGTGTACGAGGGGGGACCAAAAAGTAACGGGAATTGGGCTGCGGTAGAGAGCGAGAGTGGGAGAAGCCTTTGGTCGGCCGATCGTACGTTAGGCCCACGCCTCCTGCGTCAGTATGCGCTGCGCCGTCGCTGTGACTGGATCGGTCCGTCCGTGAGAGCTGTTTCCGTGAAACAACTTTTTTTCATTTTGGCGAAAGTTATACCTGGAGGTTTTGAAGATATTGAGGGAGAGTATCCGGAAGAAAAGGGCAGATCTTTGGCGCACAGGCGACTGGTTCTTCCATCATGACAAAGCGCTGGCTCATACCGCCCTCTCCGTAATGCAGTTTTTGACAAAAAACGGCATCACATCGATTGCCCATCCCCTACTCACCGGATTTAGCTCCCTGTGACTTCTTTTTGTTCCCCAGGCTCAAAAGGGACATGAAAGGAAAGCGTTTTGACACAGTGGAGGAGGTCAAATAAAAATCGCTAGAAGGCCCAAAGGACATTCCGATAAATGAATTTCAGAAATGTTTCAAACAATGGAAGCATGGTCAATGGGGAATGCTTTGAAGGCGAACAAAATTTAATGTAAATATATTGATAAATTAAGAATCTATAACAAAATTCCTGTAATTTTTGGGTCCCCCCTCGTAACTGGATGGAGTGGAGCCATTCAAGTGGAGTCCACGAATGTCCCATACGAATATGCGAGCATATCGTAAAATCCGCGTTACAATTTTTGACTTCTTACATTATTTCGGGGTTTTTATGGAGTAAATTGTGAGCTATTTTAATTCAAATCGCTTTCAAACTGCGGGTTGCACTTGAAAATTATCCACACCGCTAAATTAGTCACCGTAGTATCACAGTAAAAAAAGTAGTCGTTTGATGGGACTTGAAACCAGACCCCCGATGCGGAATGTTTTGGCGACCCCATCCTAACTTATCGAATTAATCGTATCCCGTTCTGATTCAACTCAGTGTCGTCGCAGCCCCAATTGGGATCGATACTGTCAGAAGCGTAGATAGGAGTCATCGAACTTCCTTGGGATAAAACCAACGCTCAGGTGTGTGAGCCACAAGCATACATTATCTACAGATTTTCTCATTGTTTCTAATGGTACTTTTCACTCAAATTTTTATCCCTTAACAGGTAATCCATAACTTCTATCTTTTCAATCATACTATGAGTGGGAAAGAACCTCGCGATCAGGTTATGTCTGGGGAATAGGGATTCCAGGGGTTGTCTTTAAATAACGCGAGACAAGTTTTGACTTTGACTTTTACACCTCCCACCTTCTGTAAGGATTTTCAGTACATAACTCCTATCCTTCTCTCCTGGGTAATTATCAGGGTAATCAATAATATCTAACAAACTCCATTTTCTACAAATAAAAGAAAATAGTAAATTTACGTTTCACTTAAGCATTTTTCAATTACTGTTACGGATAAGCGCTTGTGCTGAGAAAGTACACTACATTGAAAGAAGTAGTATAGTCCTATTAGAATACATGGAGCAAAATGAAACAGAGATTCTTTCAAATAGATGTAGGTATACTTTAAAAAACTCTGCACTGAGCATATTCATTTGTGAGTATTTTCCAGATATATTCTTTGCCGAGCTAGGATAATTAAAATTCTTCCTCCATAAAAAAAAGTCTTAAATCATCCAAAAAAATCAACCTTACGTAGGATTCATGTTAATCACAATTCCCCTTCTGGCGTAAGAAAACGCAGAATGTAGTAAAATGGCCGAACCCTTCCTCTTCCGCACCCAAAAGCTTTATATACGAGGGTCATCCGGAAAGTAGTACCCGTTCGTGAAATAAAGACACAAAAGTAAATATTAACAAACATAAAAAATTTTATTTGAAAGAGGATACTTTAAACTACTTCTCAACATAATCTCCAAGCAAATTAAGGCATTTGTCATAACGTGTGACAAGTTTCTGTATTCCTGCTGCATAGTCCTTCGCCGCCAGCTCATTGAGATACGCGAGGGACCCATCTTGCACAAATTTTTGCATAATGCAGATGCTCTTTAACAATTTCATGAACAATTGTTCGAGAAACATTGGGAAAATGCTCACAGATGTCATCAATTGTGACGCGCCGATCGTTCCTCACGAATTCGTCAACTGAGCTCACCAGTTGGTCTGTAATGACAGACGGTCTCCCCGAACGCTCATCGTCGTGTGTGTTCCCCCTCCCCATGTTGAAGTTGCGACACCACCGCCGAACAGACGACTCGTCCATTACATTGTCTCCATACACCTCCTTTAATTGGCGATGAATATCACATGGGCGAACGTTTCTTGCATTGAGGAATTTAATCACTGCCCTCACTTCACAACTGGCGGCGTTCTCAATTTTTTTAAACATTGTAAACAATCACAGAAACAACACAGGCAATGCTAGCGTCACGCAACTTGGCTCAGAGAAGGCAGACAAGCCACTGAAGCTATCTGACCTCGTCCAGCGGCTACTCGCGTCGTCAGCACTTCATGCGGCATGAACGGGTACTACTTTCCGGATGACCCTCGTATTATAGGTTTTCCCATGGGAATAAATTACACTACCGCCTTCCGTATTCCTTAGTATGATATAGTTTCCGTTCATGACAGGATTAGATGTTAGCAATGACAGGGTCATTCACTCGTGTGTGAAAGAATGAGGTGGTATCTATTTTTCCGCTCCAAACGTGGGGACCATCCATCGCCCTCTTCTTTCGAGAGTAATAATTGGATCCTTCACCGCCAGCGCGGAGCTTTGCGTATTGGCCTTAGAATCTATTCTTTTCGCACGACACCTACATTTCTGAGTTTTGAATTTGTCCCCAACATTCTGAAAAACATTTAAGCTTTTGCTTCGTTTAGCAAAAGTCTGAATATTTATGAAAACTGCCTTCCTGACTTCAAATTCGAAATTATAATCGACGTGATATGAAAATTCCAAGTAAACAACATATCGCATTATAAACAATGAAGAAATGCGATTGCAATAATTCACTTACTCTCGATTGAGTTCTTCCGCGCCAGTTGCTGTACGTATCTCTATGCCATATCGTTTAAAAATTTAAACCGGGAGCGGAAACTTTGTTTTGATGATTAAACAAAGGCGTTCTCAAGAGAATAATGAAGAATTAATTTTATTTACTCACTAATTATACCGATTAATATATTTCGTAGAGTGCTGTCACCCTTGAAAGAATTTCAAATGTGACTGATTACATTTCTTATTGCTTCCTCATATTCTGCACGCATTTATTGAAAATTAAGAATACTTTATCAGGTATCAAGTTGGAAAGTAGGCCAAAGTTCGTACGAGACTCATAGTTCAGATAGTACAATGTGTTCATTTCGTTTCTCTCTTCGTCCTTCGGCCCCACCATTTTTTTAGAATAATCAGTTACCAAACCATTTCCCTCTCTCCATTGTTTTGGTTGAAATTAACAGACAAGGAGGTGTAGGAATCCGCTGGTAAACGCGTAAGTTTGAACAACTCATCTTTGAGGAATTATGGATATATATTATAATATTATTCCAGAATATGCAAGTGTCAAATGTTCACAAATCAGTTTCGTCTTCCCCCTCTCTTATGGTCATACAATCTCTCATGCTGAACCCTTCTTTTGTTACCTAATACTTTCGTCGAACGGGACAATCCCTTCACACAAATAAGCGACAGATAGTGTGCGCTCACCCCCATCTTTCCTGTTCATATTAGCTATTTTTACGACAAAACTCAGCTGTAAACCTTTGTTTAGACTAGGTTTTAATAGCTACCAGTGCCTTCCGTTATTAACTCCGGTCTTTTCTTTCGCGTCATAGCATGAGAACTACGCCGATGTTGGCGCAGTTGACCAATCTACGTATTAAGTCCTATAGGAACTAACCAGACAATATCTCACCAATCGCTGTCTCCTAATAGTGACGCTGAAATATTTGAACTAGAAATAAGTGTTCCGTGAAACAATAGTTTCAGGACTTTATGGGGCACAAATAACGCTCGAGTCTTCAAATATAGATAGTGCGATAAGAAGTGCTGGAAAATTTTTCAGCTCTAATGAGGAAATTTTAGATTTATCCGATCACTGAAAATGACTGAAAACTGTTGTTTTTTTGTGGAAAAATAGGTAAATATTAGAATTAGCTCCATTATTCGAACGAGAGTTATTGATTCGTAGTAATTTTTTTACGAAAACGGGACGTTATCTTATTGTGTCGAAGTTGCGCACCGCTCAACCAATGCAGAAGAGCCATCTCTAGTTTCAATGTCTTAATGAAATCCAAGATTAATCGTTTCTTGGCTGGTGAGATACGATTTTCGGTCTTGATTCAACACTGGAAGGGAAGTGCGTACCCCATGAGTATCAAAAATTCTTTTCAGTAATCAGTAAATAACTTTAACAAAGGTTAAACAATAGTCCTGCGTTGGAAGATTTCTTTCGTATAAGAATGGATAAAATAAATGTAAAACTCGTTCCGAGTTCACAAATAACCACCAAGTGGTGATCCCGTATGGCTTGCGTAGAAATTTGTAACGTATGTGATAATCAGCTTGCTATGACTCATTTGTTTTACAAATCCACCCTGGCTTCCTTCGCCGCAAATTCATTTTTACATTGAATTCACTATCCGTAAATCTTTGTGTATTCCCTATTGAAAGTAGATATGTACTTAATTTATATAATAATCGCTGGATAATATCTCGTTATATCTGCCGAAAGCGAGAATGATCAAACAAAAAGAATGAATAAGATGCCTGTGTAATAACTGCTTAAATCAATTATAAGGTAAAAATCAAATGAACATTTTCTGAGCAATTTTTTTGAGATGCTCCAAAAGAGATTTTAAATTTGTTAAATGTTTTGTAGAAAATAAAGTGCAATTATCCTCTTTTCATACTTTAATTAGGTACGTATTTAGCTATAGGCGGATACTTGACGTAATTAACATCATGCAATAATACGAAAGAGACCATCTTCTTCCCTTTACATATTCCAACATTCTCGAGCATTTCAGCGGGGATAATATCTATCCTCGAAGCCTTCTTCGAATGCAAATTATTTGACTATCTTTTCTGCATTTCAGTCAAGTAATTCAAGTCCTGAGCTGTTATTATCAGTATTGGATTCTCTTTCTATATCCAAACTTCCCGGCCTATTATCTTTCTTATATAGTTCATCTATTTTATTCTTTCCATCTCGTCAGAAACTCCTCTCCTTCTATTGATATTCCACCCGTTGCATCACTAATGGCTGTGCACCGAGTTTCCTTTCTTAGCCCTAGAACGGTAACGGGGGGTGAAAAAACACCTCAGAGTGGTTGAAATCTCGCGCCAAACGAAAACAATTTTCTCTCATCCGATAAGCTTTGAAAAAAAATCTTTAATTCATGTGATTCTACATTTTAAAAATAAAAAAATGAGCCCCCATGGGACACTCATAGTCATAATGGGTGTGAGATACGAATTTTTGAAAATTGTTACCAGAATAGGGTGAGAAAAATAGCGCTACCGTTCTAGGGCTAAATTTTATAAGTTTCTTTACCTTTCTGTACAGCTCACCCTTCTCACCGTATCTTCAAGCTATCCATCTCACTCGAACTTCTCTTTGCATCATATTTCCTTGATTAGTTTCTCACGTCAGTGTGTTCTTTACCTCTTCTTTGCTGCAATTCGTTGTTGATTCTTCCGCATTCCATTTTTTTACTGTCTTTTCCTATCTCGTTCTCTTAAATTTAACATTACTCTTCATGAGCACTAAAATTGTAATCCGAATCCGCATCTCCTCCCGACAAACTTTGTGGGTTAATCAGGCTATTCCTAAACCTATATCTGACCACAATAGAGCCTAAATGATATCTCCCTGCATCTCCCGAAAATTCCCATGTCTACGTCTACTACGTACTGTGGTTTCCTGTTCTCAAGCCACTCTCTCCTACCTCTCTCCCAGGCGTATTCGCAATCATTTCGTAAGGTACACTATCGTATTGTATGCACTATCAATTTTGCATCGATCGTATACACTATCTCTTTCCTCCTCCCTATGACTGCTTGTTGCCATGCACGCATGGATTACCACTAGATTGAACGGATCTATTCTTATTTCTACTAATGATAATAACATGTCTTTCACCTGCTTCACGCCCACTAATATTCCTCCCAATTCCGTATTCATAACTATGATTATATCGCGTTGAATTTGGGCCCCTCTACCATATATTTTCCAGTGACTATCTAATAACAATCTTCCCCATTACATTCCCCCCCTCTCCATCACTTGTTTGATATTTTTCAACTTACCTGTCCCGTGACTTATCTTTTTAATATACCAATTCCCTATTTTCACGTTGGAGTTCCTCACCCGTCTCTTCCTTTGAGCTGCCATCTGCTCGGTTGCCACTACCGTCGATGCATCGCAAAAATAATCTTTGATTGGTTAAATTCGTTCACTCTAGTCCGTAGCTCAGACAGATTAAAGATTTAGAATTCTTTTCTTGGAGAAACTGTTTCCCCTTCGAGTTTTACTGCCCTGGGTTCCCCTGCCACAAGGTCCACCTGCTCAGCAAGTGACGGGAAGAGATGGACATTTTATGAAGAGCTACTCACTCCCCCTTCCACCGATACCTCGTGAAATTCGCAAGGACTACTCATCCCTACTCCCAAGAGTTCTCATTTGCGTTCTTACTGCGGTTAACTGCACAGAAATCGGAAGAGTATGTGACAGAAAGCTCATCTTGAATACGATCTTAAATCTGCATTCATTCCTTACAGGCCGCTCGAAGGAGGATTCCGATGGAAATACGGTTTTAAGGCATTGAAATTTGAGTGGGTATCATAGCTGTCATTGTCACTTATCATCTTTGGAGTCGTTTTCTTTTTTACTTCTATTTATCTTCTTTTATGTTCGAGTTCCGATGGCAGCCCATCGATCGATAAGCAACAAGTTGGAGTACTACAGGCTAATTCCACTTCAGATCGATCTGAGCTTTGCTGTTCTAATTATATATATATATATATATATATATATATATATATATATATATATATATATATATATATACACACATACATAATATATCATAGTTTTGTTGTCTTATATAAGTATATATATATACTTATATAAGACAACAAAACTATTGTTAAATATTTACTTTAATGATTCCCAAGTCAAAACCACAAGCATGCGTAATATTAAAAAACTTTCCATTTCATTATGGCGGTGACTAAAGGTAGCTCTGATTTGATTTCGTGAATTTTTCAGCTATTTTCGTCCACTTCATAATCATAGAAATGATATAATGAATTAGTTACATATTAAGTCTTATCCTTTAGAGAGGTAGAATATCATTTACACTACCAATATTGTAGATCACGATGGATATTAATTCATACTTGTAATGATATGATACACACTAGTTCTGTTTCTTCCGTGATACAATTGGTTTTTTAAGAAATTAGATTTATTTATTTATATAGAAATTTTCAGAATACCTGGAATAAGTGACCCTGAAATCAAAGTCACCTTGGAGAATTGCCCTACACTACGTGGGACCTCCTCCACCTCCCCAATGACGTCTTTCACAGCCGGAGCCCATGCATCGCGCGCGTATTCCAACCAGGTTAGGACAAGAGTGAGTTAACTACGATCTCTAACCCCGAAGTCGCCTTTTAGTCATTTTACTTCTTCCAAAAGTCAATATTTTGACGCTGTTCATGAAACACACATTATATAATCCACACTGTCCAATCATCGCCAATCAGACCGATGCTGTGTAGTGAAAACACTGAGTTAGAGGTGGAAACGCGAAGTTAACGTAAACGTCCTCTCAAGGCAGTGTTTCCCAAAACAAAAAAAAAGAACTATAGGTGACAGTTAAAACTAATAATGATAGCATCGGGAGAAAGCGATCGTGAGCTCACTGGTAAGTCGACGATGTTCAGCAGCGTTAAGAGGCCTTCGAATTCACCATTGTGAATACTGATTGAAGAAGTGGACGGAAATGGCAAATCCAGAAAGTACGCTGGTCCCAATGCAAAAGTAAATGCGGTGTCATTCACTTCTATCGCAATGTTGGCGTGTTGACTCGTTTCCAATGATCAGCGTACGCTTCATTGTCCACCGAAGGGGTTGGGCGAAAAGGGTAGGGAGGATGTGCTGGGACTTACTCTAAGACAAAAGGATCAGAGGCGCCGGTCGAGTCCCACGTCCTTGGCTCCGTCTCGCGTAGGGTTCGCTGCCGCCTGAAAGTGTAGCCGCTCGGAGCCTCGTCAGGGATATTATACCTTCATGAAACCTTTCATTGGAGGGGTAGATGAGTGGGGATGGGATAGATAGTGGGTTTATCTCAAGATATCGTGGTCTAGGAAATTTTTAGGGATGATATTGAGGAATCGATAAGAGTCGATAGCACATAAAATTTAAAAAAAAGCCGTGCCAAGGATATGGGTGGACAAGGGTTATTCGGCGAATGAGACTGCTGCTGCCCTTCTAGTCGAATTACCATAAATGTTTTGGAAAGGTCACCGAAGTGTCTCTGAATTATGCGTAATCTATTGGAATTTTGAAAAAAACAATGCGTTTCCTGCGCTGTGTTACCCGTAGTTTGATCTTCAAAAATGTATGTTTAACATGGGCTATTAGTAACGATGCTGGTAGTTTCCTGTAAATAAAATTCTATATGAAGCCTTTTTTACCAGTAATCGTAATTTTGAAAACAACTATGAGTTTCCACGTTACCGGGGAAGATATAAATATTTAAAGTATTTTCGACTCTCTTGTAGTGAAAGTTAAAATGGCGTTTCACCTCGAATAAGTTTGCAAGTATTGACGCGTTTCCGGGTTTTAAGTTGAAGTCATTAATTTATTACTTTCCTCAAAAGAATTGACATGCATTATCAAAAATTTTTAAATGGGAAAAGGTACACATTTTACGACTAAATCCTTACTTATGTTGATGCGATATAATTTGACATTAATTTGGAAGAGTCATGTATATTTTTATCCTCGACAGTTAAATCTTCCCTGGCAATGGTGAGTGAAGTTTCACGACACGCCATCCATTTGTTTTTATTTCACACCTCATATTCCACGAATTTGATAATTATAGAATAATATACAGCGGTGGGGACGAGAGCCAACGAGGGGTTGCCATAGTATTAAATGAAGAGGTAGGAAGAAGCGTAGTCAGCATAGAACATGTAACGGATAGAATATTCCTAGTAGAGATAAAAGCAGAACCGACGAACTTGGTTATTATTCAGGCATACATGCCACCGAGCAACCATTCGGAGGAAGAGGTCGATAGAATATACGATCAGTTAGAGGACATAATTGCGTGTGTCCCTGCAGGGAAACATTTGATAGTGATGGGGGATTGGAATGCGACGGTAGGCGAAAGAAGAGATGGTGATGAGGACGGGGACTACGGTTTAGTCACGAGGAATGACCGCGGGGAGAAAGCAGTTGAGTTCTGCAAGAGACAGGGCTTAGTCATCACCAACACTTGGTTTAGACACCACAAAAGACGCAGGTATACATGGAAAATGCCGGGTGACTCAGAAAGGTATCAGCTAGATTATATGCTGGTTAGACACAGGTTTAGGAACAGTGTAATAAATTCACACAGCTTCCCGGGAGCGGATGCGGACTCAGCCCACAATCTAGTTGTTATGAAATGTATCGTCCGTTTCAAAAATATAAGGAAGGGGCGGCGAATTAGAAAATGGAATGTAGATGCATTAAATGGTTTGAAAAGGAAGGAATACAAACAGGCGGTAGAGGAAATCATGGAGGATGGCAAAGAGCTAGGTACTATCGAAGAAAAATGGGAATGTATCAATAAAGGGTTATCGAAAGCCGCAAAAGACATTATTGGAACTGTTAACGCGAAAAGGACTAGGAAACCATGGACACGGATGTGATTAATCCAAGAATGGATGAGAGAAGAACATCGAAGAATAAAAACACATAGTTAGGCAAAATGAAGTACAAAGAGTTAAATAATAAATTGAGGCGGGCGACAAATAAAGCACAAGAAGCAGGGTGGAAGACGCAGTGCGAGGACATGGAAAGTTTGAAGATGCAGGGTGAAATTGGTGCGCTGTACAGCAAAGTTAACTCTTTTATTGGAAACGAGGACGGAAGATCTATGCTAACAGTAAGAGATAAGGCGGGTAAAATAATAGTTGACGCAGGGAAGATCCAAGAGAGATGTAAGGAATATATAGAAGAACAGAATAGTGGAGAACATAGACCAACAAAGTTAGACATAGAAAAGGAAAATGACGTTGAGGAAGATAGCTTAGGTCCGGGCACACTCGGCGATGAGATAGAAAGGGTTTTGAGGGAGATGAAATCAAATAATGCCATTCGGGTGGATAACATTCCAGCGGAACTACTGAAATTGTTAGGAAAATGTGGGAGGAAGAGGCTATATGGGCTGATTCGTAGTATCTATGAGGATGGAATCCGGCCGGAAGACTTAGTGAGATCAGTGTTAGTTCCTATTACAAAAAAGGTAAAGGCTACATCATGTGAGGACTACAGAACAATAAGTTTGATATCCCACGCAGCTAATATTGTGCTCAGGATCATCAGCAAAAGGATAGAGAATAGGGCAAATGATTACTTAGGGGATGACCGGTTTGAGTTTAGGAAGGGGACAGATACGCGTGATGCCATTGCAGTAATGAGATCACTAATCGAGAGGAATATAGAACACAACCAGGAGGTATTTGCCTGTTTCTTAGATTTAGAAAAAGCGTTTGATAGAGTGGATTGAGAAAAAGTAATGAGTATATGGAAGAAAAGAGGAATAGATTGGAGGGAAAGGAGGCTAATCCGAAACCTGTACATGTCTCAGACTGCTCAGGTGCGGGTGGTGAACGGGGGTCCGGATGGGCAGTGTTAGGAAGAGGTGGAAGGCAGGGTTGCCCATTATCACCGTCGCTGTTTAACCTGTATGCAGAGGAAATGATTAAAGAGGCATGGGAAGAACTCGATGTAGGAATGAAAGCCGGCAGGGAATTCGTAAAATCAGTTAGGTTTGCTGATGGCCAAGTTCTCCAATCTAAGTTTACACTTACTCCTGTCTCAAAGACCACCTTTTCGAACGATACCATAGAATTATGCTCCATACCAAGGTTGTTAATGGCTTATATGCAGACACCTATGATGACAGAAAGAAGATATTCTCTTGCCTTGCCACCGCACGAAAGTGGTCTATTATTATATGGACACAAATACCGTCGGAAATATCACGTTCGCAAATGTAATACGTACGTATTTCTCTTTTCTGTCACTAACCAAAGAGCGAAGTAAAGATAATAACACAGACACATTATCCATGAGGGAGTTCGTTCGATTCATTTTGATTCCCTAAACTATAAAGGGGGCAGGAATTTATTTTTAATTCACACCTAAGTCGAGGTCGAGAACGTGAGTCCCCTAAAAGAACATGGACTAAACCAAAACGATAATCGATGCAGTGGCATTGATAAGTTAGTGTGAAATGAGGGAAGAAGGTAAAATAAAGAAAGGGGTATGTCAAGGTCACTCTTTGTTTCCCCTGATGTTTAATGGGTGTATTGAGAAGACAATTAACGAGGCATAAGAAACCGAAGAGATGACGTACGAATACACGGAGAAAGGATATGCTGTGATTTGCGGATGACATTCCCATGCTTGAAGAGAAGAATCTTCCGTTGAAAGGAAGGCCCGGGATGAAAGGCCCTATGGAAGAGAGGGGGAAAAAGTGCAACTACAAGATAAACGAGTTTTAAACTAAGATAATGATTTGCATTGGAAGTGGAAGGGATATAATCTCCAAGTTAGGTCAGGGAAAGAGACGTTGGAAAAATGGGAAGATTTTTTTTTTAATTCAGAGAACAAGATCACTGTCGATGGGAGGATAAGGAGGAGTGTTGTAAGGAGGATAGGTTTGGCGAAAAAAAGTTCTTTCGGAATAAGAAACAACTAACGGAAAACAGTACTATCACAGACATAAAGAAGTGATTTGCTGGGGGTATTACATGGGGCGTACGTTTCCACGGCTGTAGGATTTGGATGATAGGAGCAAGAGAGAAGAGAAGACTGTGAAAGGGATGGAAATATGGTGAAAATAAAAGGGATGGACAGAATAGCAAATGAAGAAGAAATTCATATGACGGATAAAAAGACGAGCTCATGCCGGACTGTTACCCGAAAAAAATGGAATTCAATATATCCCGAGGCAGGATAGCTTACTGAAGAATATAGCCGAAGGGCACACGGAGGGGAAGATTATTAGCGGGAAGGCCATTGATTGACCCTCAGTGGTAGACGATGGAAAATGCCGTTTGAAGGAAGGGGAATAATAAGATTGGCAGGGAACGGAATAATTTTAAATAGCTGCTGCAAAAATCAATCCTCGGATTTAATAATTCATATCGATGCGGTGAGTCCATAATTTGCGAAATCATGCTTTGCACAAGCACCGACTCAGTGTCAAGTGTGTGTCAAGCATCATCAACAAACCAATAACGAGTCATGTGGGCCTTGAGAATTATCGTTTCATCTCGAAGTCCTGTGATGTTTTTTACAAGTAATGCAATGGGTTCCCGTCAATCTATGTTCGCATCATCGATAGGCTACTTTCAAAATATTGACGATATTTCTTATTTTTGAATGTTATTATCATCTCGGCGGTATATCGTCGCTATCTCGATGCTTCTTCTGCGTCGGCGATCGATATTGGGAGTAGTCAGAAGGGAAAAGGTTAAACCTGATGAAGGCGCACTTTGGGTCAGGTCATGGAGGCTACGGTGAGAGAGATAAGCCAACTCGAGCGGCACGCGAGATATTGTGCTCATATGTATTTACTCCTCCATCACGGAGGTGGCAGAGGGAAGGAGGGAATCACATCCACCCCTGCCCATTGCAGTCCAGCAACTCGTATTTCAGGCCCGAGACGTCTCACCCCATCGTCATTTTACCCGTAAGATTTGGCATTTTACCCCGATGGCATTTCATCCCTTCATCATTTCACGCCGACAACATTCAAGGCCGGCGAGTTTTCGCGCTCGCGACTTTTTAGCTTCGGACGTAGTTTGCCAAAATAATATGAAAAATATTTGTAGCATAGGTCGGTTTTATGCGGAATATACTATGATTATTGTCCGATTGTGTGGGCAAATTAATTCAATCCTGGTCATAAGTAGTCCATTTTCAATCACTCGCACGGTGGCAACCCTATCCTAACCCAGTTTCGTTCCAATATCGCGTCCATCTGTTGTTTTCCTCGGTTTTCTTGTGGCCGCGAGTAAAGGACAGGGCACGGCGAGATAAGGTGAACGTGCGATCCAAGTCCAATCAATATGAAGCTCAATTCGTCACGGCTCTTTAGTAACAAATCGTTGTCTAATGCCTAATACGATGCCCCGTTTACAATGCCCCGAAAGATGCCCGCCCTGCTTAAAGTATCTTCGTTACGACCTAAACGCTTCTCAAAGACATCTCTCCGAACTTTTAGTGAAGCTTTCAAAAGGCATCAAAACGTCTGTCATGTGATATGCATCTGGAAACACATTATCCGCCCCATAAGTAACTACCTACATCAGTAACTACCTGCATCGCATTCATTATCTTATTAGTGAACTCAGTTATGAACTTTTAAATTTCAAAAGAGGCGTGACTCAGTTTCAAATCAAACCTCCACATCAATTAAAATTTTATTTGGTGTGAAAATCATAAAGACCATAAAAAATTCAACGAAAGGGGGTGGAAGGATATTGCTGAACAGCATCGAAGATTTTCAGCTGTAAAGTATTTTTTGATAGACTTATGTTATGGATTACAAGGGGAGGTTTTTCAAAACGAGTTTCCAACCCTCAGAATAAGGGAAAGAAATCCATGCAACTAAACACCTCCAACCAACTGTGAGGTATGCGTTGAATTCTTCAGAAGTAAATGCCAAATGGAAGATTGAACGGTAAGTCGAAGAAGTAACGACGGGAATTGAACCTATCAAGCAGAATTATCCCATCATATCCGGGTGTTCAGGGATGAATAGTACGCGTCCTTGTATTTTTGTGAAAAAATCAAATTCTCGGAGATTATTACGAGTTTACCTTCGGATTGATTCGATTGAAATTTGTCTCAAATTCACCGACAAAATTTGCTCTCGGTAATTCCCGACATTTTTCATTCTCGGAATTCATTCCCTATCCTGGAAGTCCCATGATCACTTTCATTCCAATGTTATGAACATTTTTGCCGCACGCGAACCTTCTCCGGAGTGTCACTCAAACTTTTTCTCGCCTTCTTGCAGGGGGAGCTCATATCGGTTGCTTGAACTATGTTCGCCTTTTAAGGTAGCCACGCCTGTTCTCGTGCAAAACATGCCTTAACCGTTTGAACACAATTAATAATAACAATCGAAGCTGTTTTAAGGGTAATTCTCCTAAACTAGGTAATCTATTTTTTATTTTGTCCGCTCTAATTTAGTTGTTACCACTGCTTGCAGCAAGTTTCGCAAAAGTAAACTGATTGTGAAAACAAATAATCGAGTATCTGTAAAGCTCGTCAAATAGCAGTATCCTCGGTTATTTTTATCAATTTAGATATCTTGGCCAGTTCTTGACCTTAATAGTATGGTCTCCTCTGGCTACTGCTTGCCTTATGTTTAAACGGGGTGCGTTTCAAAAGTAATGCAATTGAATTTCTCGCGCCGTTTCTATTGATTTAAGTGGGATTAAACTACTTGGAATAGATGAGGAAGCTTCGTCGCGAAACTGGTCTCAGGGTTCTCCAAGCGGAGGAAGCGGCAGGACGACAGTTATTGTAAACCTCTGCGCGCTGACCGTGCCACGAAAAAATGGAATCGAGGATCGAGCAACGCAATGCGATTACTGAGTTTTTTATTATTATTATTATTATTAAAAATACACATGTGCTTATAGACAGTGTCAGGTGGCACACAAGTCCCAAAAAATCACAAAAGATAATAAATAAAATCAGACTTCAAAACACAAATCTCTTTGACAAAACAAACGAATCCCCATCTCATTTGCAACCATCAATCAGCAAAAAAAAAAGATGCATTAAAAAAATTAAGCTATTACATATGATACAATACACTACACATCAATCAAATTATTACATATATTCTTTACATCTTTTCTTAAAATTATACACTCTAAATTTTTTTTTCTTAATATTATGCGTTAGGAAAGGGATCGAATATTTTTGCAGGTAAGGTGTTCCAATCAACAATTTTTTTGTTTAGAAAAGAAATTTTTTAAATTTGTTCTCTGTGCCCGGCATTTTACCTTAAATTTGTGGTCATTTCTCCCTATAAAATTTGGGTTCCCTGCCTCTTTCCTAAGATCTGCCCAAGCTTTCTCCCCCTTCAGAATGCGGAACATTCCACAGTCTGCTTACTTTCCTTCTAGTCTGTAGAGGTTCCCAGCCCAGCGTTTCTAGCATGCCAGACACACTCTCCATCTTCCTATGCTTCCCCAGTACATATCGGGCAGCCTTTCTTTCCACCTTTTCCAGTTTTTTGATATGACCTTCTTTATAAGGGTCCCATGCAAGAGAAGCGTACTCTAAAATTGGTCTTACTAGGGTCTGATACGCCTTCTCCTTGGTTGCTCTAACGCTCCCTTGAGGTTTCTCAACACCCCATGAAGAGTTTTGAAAGCTTTCTTAAAGATATACTCCACATTTAGCCCCCACCCTAAATCCTTAGTTAAATATACACCTAAGTATTCACAAGTATCACTTCTAGGAACTTCAAGTGATTTTTTCAAGCAAGTATCACTTCTACGGGGCCCCCGCCACACGCCCTTGCGGCGGCTTGCGGGGTATTAAGTAGATGTAGATGTAGGAATGACATTTTCTGAGAATTTATATTCCCTATTGTTTCCATTTACCTTGTTACTAAAAGGGATGGATTTGCATTTGCTAACATTAATATCCATACCATTTTTTGTCACCCAATCCGCCTTTTTATTAATGTCCCTTTGAAGTATGTCACGGTCTCTGTCATTTTCGACTTTCCTGTAGATAATACAGTCGTCTACAAAAAGTCTTATCTAATAATTAATATTTACTGGGAGATCATTTATATAGATTAAAAACAAGAGCGGGCCAAGTACGCTTCCTTGTGGGACTCCCGATGTTACCCTTGTTTTTTCAGAATACGCTTCTCCTAATTTTACCCTTTGTGTTCGACTTTCCATGAAATTTTTGACCCAAGAGATCACTCTTCTATCTGTGTGTAGTGGCAATTGGCCCATCTGTGTGTAATGGCCATTGGCTTAAGCATTAAGCGATCGTGGTCAACTTTGTCAAAGGCTTTTGACAGGTCGACTATTATAGCATCCACATCTATTCCCGCATCCATAGAGTCGAACATTTCTTGGTAGAACCCTAATAGCTGAGGTTCACAAGAGTGCCTTTTTCTGAAACCGTATTGGCGACTATACAGCCAATTCTCACTCTCCCACAAATCCCAGAGATAACCAGCCATTATCTTTTCTAATAGCATGCATTTAACTGATGTCAAGCTTACCGGTCTATAATTATCAACTAGTACCTTATCTCCTCCTTTGAAAATTGGCGTAACATATGCCTCCTTCCAAGCATTTGGCAGGGCATTATTGTTTAAGGTAACATTGAATAAATGATTTATATAATTTGAAACTACACTACCACCAAATTTAAGCAAGTCAATTGAGATACCATCAGGCCCTTTTGATTTATTTGCCCTCATTTTCATATTTTTTTAAATTAATTTCTGCGCTCGTCGTTTTAATACTTTTGGTATTTAATATTTTTTTCGCCTCCCTGTTGACTTAGAGATGTATCTAAAAAATCCTTTTTATTTACCATAACCTTAAATACACTTGCATAAAAATTATTAAACGCATTAGCCTTTTCCTTATCGTCAACAATTAGTGTTCCATCCTCTTTTTTTAAAGCTGTTATGTTTTCCCTGTTGTCTTTCCTCCTCCGGAGGTACTTGTAAAATTTATTTCCATTATCTACCCCGATTATTTTCTGTTGAAAACTTTCTTTGGATATTTTCTTTTCTCTATTCAATTCACGAACTATTTTTTTGTAAATTATGAGCCATTCCGAGCTCGCGTTCAGTTTGTTGTGAATCACTCCCAGTTTTTTCTTCAAGGATCTAATTTTGCAGTTGCAGAACTCTGGGTCAGTATTTTCTTTAAGAATTTTTTTTCGGGACAAATTTATTTAATCCCTCCTCCATTATTCCCTTAAATGTTTTCCAGATTTCTTCTACATTCTGCCCACCACTTACCCATTCCGAATACTTTTCCCTTAAAAAGGTCTGGAACTATCCCTATCACCACGTTTATATTGTCAAACGATCTTTTTGTTTACTAGCCCCTTATACTGAGCACTCTCTCAGTTTAGATACATACGCACAGCTGAATGGTCACTTATTCCCGGAAGGACCTCGACCTCCCCTACCCACTTTTTCGGTCTCACAGGTATGACGTCGAGAATGTTTCCCCCGCGCGTGGTTGCTAAAATGAAAAAAATCTCTTGAGGAGACTAACGAAATGGTTCGTGAGGCTTACGGGAACTCTGTTCTACCTTACTCATGAGTTTCGAGGTGGTTAAAGGCCTTTAAGGAGAGCCGGGATGAGGTTCACGACGAATGACGCTCTGGGCGGCCGTCAACCAGCAAAACCGACAACAATGTGGCTCGTGTTCGACAATTGTTGGACTCTGACCGTCGATTGAGTATCAAGACGTTTGCCAATGGACTGATCTTGTCTTCTACACTTGTATTTCGTATTGTTACTCTTAAAAAGGGTCATCAGTACGAGAAAAGACATATCCAATACCTGGAAACTCCATCACGTCAACGCGCTACGACTCGTCGTCTACCGTTGTGTTTCGCACTGTTACTGAAGATTTAGCGATGAGGAAAGTGTGCACCAAGCTCGTGCCCAAGATGTTTGCCACAACGCGCTACGAGTCCGCGAGTTCCTGGCCAAACACCAGGTGCTAACGCTGCCCCACCCCCCTATAGTCCTGATGTCACCCCAGCAGACTTCTTTTTATTCCATCGGATTAAGGTAGCCCTGAAAGGAACCCGTTTATCGTCCATAGAAGAGATCCAATCAGCCGTGACGAAGACCTTGCGAGAGGTCCCCGAAGACGCCTTCCAGGGCGCGTACCGGTCATGGCAGAGTCGATGGAACAAATGCGTAGAGGCCCAAGGACAGTGCTTTGAAGAATTTTAAGTGTTTGTGAAAATCTGTTCAATAAATTACTTTAAAAAAATAATTGCCTTACCCTTGAAACGCACCCTGTATGTCGTGCTATGTATTCTCTCTGTGATTTTCAAGGTACGTGTAATTTTTTTTAAATGTGATTTAATTGTCGAAATATTATAACCCGCATGTTCACTTAAAGCCAACTCACTTCAAGTGAATGACGACAGCTTTGGCCAATTACTTCTTGTCTTAATTGATCTCTTTTCCCGTCATGTGGCAACAAAAAGTGCTAAAAAGAGTGGGGAGTGGCATTATCACCTACCTCTTATCATCGTTCCGGGTATATTAGGTTGAGACATACCTCCGGGACAACGCTTAGCTCCGCGCAGTGTTGGGTAAGATTGCTCGATAATTCTAGGCCTAGACATCTACGGCCAGTCGGAGTTCCGACGATTAATTGTGCATGACCTAATTCCCTGAAAATATTATTTGAGTCTGACTTCTCACTGCGTATCTCAACAACCTCATTAAATTCATGCGAAAGTACACGTGGATTAAACGCCGGAGAAATATTTGAAATCGTTACGCGGAGGCAAGGAAAATGATGCAATACGCTCGACGCAAACAAAAAGGAAAGGCTCTCTTTGCGTCCTCGGAGACGATCCAAAGATTTATTTTATAGTGATGGGTGGAGATTCTTTCTTCGTAGTGGTTCGTTCACACGAATGAGTCAACTCTTTCGAGTCGTTCAAATGAACGATAACTACGTGCTGCATACTCTGCAGGGGTCGAATCATAATCCCATTCAACGCATGTAAATGTCTTTGTTATTGAATAAATACCACTACAATATATGAAGCGGCTTTGAAGAAGACGAGAATTTATCCTTGCATTCTCGCATTTCCAGGTTTTATGTTTTCTACAGTCCAAAATGACAATAAACCTCTTTCGTCTTTCCAATTGGCTCATAAATTATTAAAGTTTTTATTAAAGAACTGCAAAGAAATATTATTCATTTGGTATGGTTATCCCTATACACTCAGTTAAGCTTTTTCATAAAGGCAGGCTACTAAAAACTAGTTATTAAGTTTCAGAAGTAAATCGTGAAGAGTCATATGTACCCCAAATTTCATTATTTCATTCCCAGTCCGTTGTGAAAACTATCTTTTCCGTCGAATTAGAAGTATTATTAGCATGAAATATATGATTTGTATTAAAGTAAAATTGTGTTGGTCCCTCAGAAAGCATAGTGCTGGGTATCCCAGCAGCTGTGGTCTCATATCGAACCTGAATCCTCCTTTTATCATTTCCCTACCCCAAAATAAATTCTACACAATCAATACAGTCACTATACCCCTCCAGACTCTTCCGATACTGATTTGGGAATCGAGGTACTCCCGCCATACATAGTATGAGTGTGGGTCATGGCATGAAATATATCACCGAATTTGATTTCAGTTTTAATTAACAGCGAAACGTGGTAGTCCATGCGGTGGAGAGTTGGACTACTGGCCGGAGGAGCCGGGTTTGATTTCCGGGTACGCCTCTGGGTACCCTCAGCTTCACCCTAGCTGTGTGATTTTTCGGGTACTAGATCTTCCTGGGAAACCACAGAGAAAGCAGCATCGTGCACACCCACATACACAAGTCTGTCTGTTCCTCCCACCATCTCCTATCCCTCCTCCTCCCCGTACACAAACCACAACCCCCCCCCCACCCATCATAAACTCCCCCGCCCTCTCGTATGTCTCGAAGTACGCCCCTCTTCCATGGCGGTCGTCGTAAGGGGGTGACGTGTACACTCTCTTTGCGCTGACAAATTAAAAAAAAACTAAAAAAGTAAAGGAACGATCACCATCCCCCCTCCACCACAATCCGCTCCCCCCCCCCCCCCCTTCACCTCTCATGCTCTCTCCACATCCCCCTTATATGCATTCTAAGTTTCGTCAACTCATCGTTTCAATCTGGATTTTTTTGCAGCGTACTTTTCGTGTAAGTGTTACTCACTATCAGGAGGCATGAGTATTTTGATTGTTTCCTCACATATTCACATTGTATCCTCTCTCCCCCCCCCCCCGCGTTTTCAGACGTGTGAAAACGTTATGACACGCCGTTGGACTTAGTACTGGGTGAACTCTACCCTCATCAATCAAACCTACCTTCGGGTTGAAAACTGGTCAGCATTCATCAATCAGAAATCAATCAATAGTAAATCGGTCAGCATAAAATCAGAAAAATTTCTTTCTCAGCAAGATCAGTGATGAGGTGGCAAAGCCAAACATCGTTTCTTTTTAAATCAGTTATGCCTTAATGTACGAGTATTCTAAATGCCCCCGAGTGGGCTCTACGTCGGGAAACACTGCCTCAACCTAAGCTGTGTTGAAATAAGAGCCTTAAATTACGTGTAGAGCATAATATTTTTCCAAAGTGACAATGAATAAAATTGTATTAATCTTTTATTTAAGCAGTTTATGGCCATGCTAAAAAGAGAAACATACTAAAAAAGATTTACTTTGATATTGATATTATTTTTTATTCACAGTCAGTAAAGGTCTAAGCACGATCTTGTTGGGCTAAAGATCGGAGTTGTATTGCATGAATCATGTATACGTTGAGTGCTATGAGTTTAAACACCCGGGGTTTTACATTTGATATTCCGGGCAGGAGGCATTTTTTTTCAACAGAGGTAGTTGTAACTACCCCAGGATGCAATTTCTTTATTGACATGAGGTATTTTATACAACAGGTCATTTTGAGGATGACTACAAAATGCTCACTTTCCCTTTGAGTTCTTAAGTTAGCTAGACTTGCATTAATTTACACAGTATATAAGAACATTTAAAATATTACAATGAATACATGATACAACAATGCACAGAGAAATAAAATGCGCGCCATCAGCTAGATTTACATTATTTTACTCAATGAATAAGAACAATTACAATATTACAATAAGTACATAATACAATGACGCAATGAGAGATTACATTCGCGCCATCCTCCTGCAAATGAGTGGCCAGCGCTCTTCTTTTTGCAGTCTTCGTGTTTCTTATATTCCTTTGTGTTATTTTATTCCTTGAATAACACTTGATAAACATTATCAGTGTAGTCTTCATAGCAAAGGTCTTTATGTCTCACTTTGGAATATCTTTTAAATTCTGTCTTCTTTTGGTTGAACATACTAAAATTTATTTCTGTTTTACAATGTTAACTTCTCCAGTTCCTTCCGAATAGTGGAGCTCCTGAATGATTCCCACTTGAATACTATGATGCACGTAGTTTTAGATTCCATATTATGCCAGGTATTATATCTTTGTACCTTGTAGGCAGGTTTGTATTCTGTGTGTCTTCCAAGTTGCAAGTTTCACATTTTCCTGAGGGCTATTTGCCAACTTTCTTAAGGTAGGACTGAAAACCGCCATGTCCAGTTAATATCTGAGTTAGTTTTTGATTTTTAGAGCAGGAGGCTAGATGTAGTAATTATTTACAATCCTTCGTTAGATAAATCAATGTAGAACGATCTGAAGTTGATAGGAATTCGTATTCGACAGTGCGCGGTGATTCAAATATGAAAGCATTGATCACTCCAGTATACACTGGTATGTATGCACCTCCTATTGGATAGATGAACCATGTTTAGAGTAAATCCGGACGGATGAAAAATGTATTCTTTTGTAATTTCGTTAACCACCGAGATTATATCAGAAAAAATCTGCCATATTCTGCAGTAAACAGAATTCAATGACAAAGCGTGAATTTCACCAGGCAGAAATCAAAAGCGATTATATCGCATGGGTGTGAATCATACGGAATTCTACCGCCATAAATGCGTAAGGTGGGGCCGGAATAATAACATTTACATTACAAAGCGACTGAGAATACCTCATATAATATCTGATGCACTACGCGTACATATGACGGTTGTTGATGCCTGAGGAGGCAATGGTCTATGTAGCGTCGTTTCTGAATTCTGGCACGATCCGAAACACCGTGAGAATTTCACACATTCAGGGTAGCAAGCTTGGAGTAGAGTATTCAGACACTGATTTCCCACGAAATTTTAAGGATAAGAAATTTGAATTTTTTCCCTTTACAGTGGTGTAGAAAAACCATTTACGGTCTAAGGAAATATTATTTAATGTAGTCAGTCTTAAAAAAAGGCCGTAAGGAGCTCAATTCATCCTTTCCATTGTTTGAGTATTACAGGTGGAGTTTTCCAGAGGCTTCGCGCGGGTTTTGAACTCAGAACCTTTCTTTTAGGAGCAAAACGCTCCCTTCACTGTGTACCTCCCACAATCCGTGTTACTGTGAATTAAAGAGCAAAAAAGTTTATGAGAACTTTAATTGCATAATGAAATATTCATAATTTCACATGTTAAGTCTGGTTTACGAATGATGTCTACGTTGACCGTCAGCCATAACTTAGATTCACGTTCACAGTCATTAATTGCTAACCTTTATTGCTACTAGTCATTGAATATAAATCATTATTGCTAATTCGTCAATCTGGACGCGTCGGAAACGTCGGCAATTGTCGTCAATCTCCGTAGGTGCTCGGATCTTGTACCTCTTGTGCGATAATCGAGACGCCGTGCGAATGGGATGGTGTCGTTGATATTGGTTACCAAATGGACGTAGAAGTTGACGGCTGACGTCCACGGTTGGCACATGCCCCCGATAAACTTCTCCATAGAAACGTATACACGCTGAACAAGGGTTTGATACTAAAATTCGCGCTTACTCTAATCGAAAACTAAGCTTTACACCTGCAGTTTTATAATTATTAGAGCTGATTCTTCCCTCTCACAAAATTCACGATCAAAATAACACCAAGGTTAAGCTCTCCAACAATTTCGATAGAAATACTTTGTTATCATCTGTAATTCCATTGCCGAACACATCATGGTTACGGACAACTGTGTAACAAAACCGCGTGGCCCGAACACCCTCTGCTACACGTCCTACTAAGGTTTCATTGGGAATGACGTCAAAAGTGCATCACCAATATTTGATTTTCATTAGGCTCGCGAGAGTTGCCGCGATGGCTTTGATAAGCCAAGTAAGCCATATCTCTTTGTTGATACGGATTCCATCTTGTGACTGCTATATATCTTTTGTTCAGGCGTTTATTTCATCATCATCCCTTTCTTCAGTCGCAGCATTTCAATTGTTGTACTTAGTATTTTACCGTCTGCCATTTTCCACCAGAGCAAATTGATCAAGTTGCGGTCCATTTATATACTCTTCATGAGGGAGAGGAGGGGTGGGTGAGAGAAGGGGAGAAGGAGGGGAAAAAGTGGGGATGCCTTCATCTAATGAACATGAACTTCCACAGAGTTGAGCCTGGAACAACTGAATGGTTGTCACATGGTGGGAAAGAAGTGAAGGTTTTTGGAAGGAAGCCAAAAGAAGTTAGAAAAATGTATTCAGAGCATTTTGGTCAGCGCCGAAGAGTTCAAGGCCTTGATATAGGGAAGAATTTTAGCAACACAAAGGAAAGGTAAAATTTACCTTGCAGTTTCAGGCCTCACTTCGCGAAATTGTTTGATGTGCATGCTATATTAAATGGGTTTGTAATTTTCCACAGACTTAAGTCGGTGGAAAAGTACAAACTCATTTAGAAAGGTAAAATGTTTGGCAGCAAGGGGGAGGGACTCAATTTGAACACGTAATCTATGAATAGTAATATTAATATTGGTTATTAGAGGAAAAAAATTTCAGTTTTCTTCAAAGTACTTGAATAGCTCCCGTTATCCGCAATTATTTTCAGGAAAGGTGAATGCCTTGACGCAAAAACTCTTTACAACAGCCTTTAGCCTACATACAGGTTCCTGTACGAGAGGTTTCTCGTGTAGGGGGATATAAATCAGAAGGATGAGAGCAGACTGATGTGGAGATAAAGAGTGTTTGAAGTGGATGACACTAGAAAGGCGTGTTATGACATCGGATTCGCTTCATCACGTTGCGAGTAGTGCGCAATGTTGGCATTTTAAAACTACAGAAAATAAACCTTATGGGAAAGAGTTAAAAAAGTCGAACTCCTTTTCCTTTCTGAATCCAGCTACGCACTACTCCAGGCTTTTTTATATCAAGCATGGTAAGACATGTAGCATCATTGCATGCTTACAAAACAATCCCATTGACTTCTAACTTAGAAAAATGTGTTAAACAATATCGTGCTGAGTGTAATCATAGTTGCAGGACTTAAGCATGTATGTTTAGCAAAAGATATACTAGGTATAAAATAAAGCGTCAGACCCCAGAGGGGTGGCCATTGAGTGATGGTGTCACGCTAAAAACACTATTGAGGAGGGTAACGGGAAACCCCCTCAATTATTATTCCCTAGACAATAATGATGGACAATATAGAGAATATGAGTCCAGGTAACTACGGGACTTGGCCCAATCGCCTGCGAGTCATACCCAGCAGCGTGAGAGGCATGGCGTCCGCGGTCGTCATTTCACGACACCCTTGCAAAAGAAAACCGACAGAAGCAAAAGAGAAAACGCAGATATAAAAGACCAATTTAGTAAAAATAGGTACTTGGAATTTTAGGGCAATGTTGAGGACAGGAAAATTAGAGAATATTAAGCCAGAGATGGAAAAAGGAAGAGAGGCTAGTCATCACCAACACTTGGCTCAGACTCCACAAAAGGCGCAGGTATACATGGAAAATGCCAGGTGACTCAGAAAGGTATCAGTTAGATTATATTTTGGTTGGGCACAGATTCAGGAACAGTGTGATCAATTCGCACAGCTTCCCGGGAGCAAATGCGCGCTATGACCACAATTTAGTTGTTATGAAGTGTAGCGTCCGTTTCAAAAAGATACGAAAGGGGCGGCGGGCTAGGAAATGGAATGTAGAAGCATTAAATGGATTGAAAAGGTAGTAGTACCAACAGGCTGTAGAGAAAATCATGTAGGACGGTAAAGAGCTGAGTACCGTCGAAGAAAAATGGGAATGTATCAAGAAAGGATTATCGAAAGCCGCAAAAGACACTATTGGAAACGTTAACGCGAAAAGTACTAGGAAACCATGGATCACGGATGAGATGATTAAAAAGATGGATGAGAGGAGAAAATGGAAGAATTTAAACACAGAGTTCGGCAAAATGAAGTACAAAGAGGCAAATAATTAATTGAGTCGGGGAAAAATTAAACAAAAGAAGCATGGTGGAAGACGCAGTGTGGAGACATGGAAAGTTTGCAGAGGAAGGATGAAATTGGTGCGTGTACAGCCAAGGTTAAATCTTTATCAGGAAGCAAGAAGGGAAAATCTATGCTAACAGTTAGAGATAAGGTGGGTAAGATAATAGTTGACGCAGGGAAGATCCAAGGGAAATGGAAAGAATATATAGAAGAACTGTATAGTAAAGAACTTAGACCAACAAAGTTAGACATAGTAAAGGAACATGACGCAGAGGAAGATAGCTTAGGTCCAGGCATACAGGATGTAGTTGACGATGTACTGTACTTGACGATGAGATAGAAAGGGCATTTAGGGAGATGAAACTAAATAAGGCCGTGGGGGTGGATAACATTCCTGCGGAACTTTTGAAATATTTAGGCAAATATGGGAGGAAGAGGCTATATGGGCTGATTCACAGTATCTATGAGGAAGGAATCTGGTCGGAAGACTTTGTGAGATCAGTGTTAGCTCCTATTACGAAAAAGGTAAAGGCTACATCATGTGAGGACTACGGAACAATAAGTTTGATATCCCACGCAGCTAAAGTTGTTCTCAGGATCATAAACAAAAGGATAGAGAGTAGGGCAAATAATTACTTAGGGGATGCTCAGTTTGGGTTTAGGAAGGGGAGAGTTACGCGTGATGCCATTGCGGTAATGAGATCACTAATAGAGAGGAATATAGAACACAACCAGGAGGTATTTGCCTGTTTCTTAGATTTAGAAAAAGCGTTTGATAGAGTGGATTGAGAAAAAGTAATGAGTATATTGAAGAAAATAGGAATATTTTGGAGGGAAAGAAGGCTAATCCGCAACCTGTACATGTCTCAGACTGCTCAGGTGGGAGTGGGGAACGGGGAGTCCGGATGGGCAGTGTTAGGATGAGGTGTAAGGCAGGGTTGCCCATTATCACCGTCGCTGTTTAACCTGTATGCAGAGGAAATGATTAAAGAGGCATGGGAAGAACTCGATGTAGGAATGAAAGTGGGCGGGGAATTCGTAAAATGAGTTATGTTTTCTGATGACCAAGCTTTAGTTTGCCAGTCAGCTAAGGGGTTGCAAGCATTGCTGAGTGAATTGGAAATTCAGTGCGACAGGTATGGGATGAGAATCAATATTGATAAAACAAAGGTTATGCGATTTTCTAGAAAGAAAAAGACTAAGCTTAACATTAAAATAGGAGGGCAAAGATTAGAGCAGGTAGAGCAGTTTACGTATCTCGGAAGTGTTTTGGACCAACACGGTCAAATTAGTAGGGACGTAGGGAGAAGAATTGCGCTAGGCAAAGAGGCCTTCACAATGAGGAGGGAGTTGATGACAGGGACGTTGAGCAAGGATGTTAAGAAAAGACTAGTAAAAACTTTGATATGGAGCGTAGCTATGTACGGCGCGGAAACGTGGTCATTGAAGCAGGAGGATAGACGTAGACTGGAGGCTTTTGAAATGTGTGTGTGGAGAAGAATGGAGAAGGTGAAATGGACAGAGAAGAAAACAAATGAGGAAGTACTTGGTATGATGGGCGAAGAGAGGGATTTGTTGGGAGAAATCCTATGGAGGCAGGAAAAGTGGATGAAGGGTGTATTGATCGGCAGTGGGATGTTGAAGACTGTAATAGAAGGGAGAATCTTAGACAAACGAGGAAAGGGCAGGAATATGATCGGGATCTGGACGGGATGAAGGGAGGAAGGAAGTAGTCAGAGATGAAGAGGGACCTGATGTAGACTATGTTGCTGGATTTTGTTTTATTAGGAGTCATAAAATATTTATTTGGTAGTTGTATCCATCCAAAACCTGCCTTAATCGGTAGATTACTTAATAAAATCGTCTCAAGTTTTCTTTTCCAGCTAAATACTCAGGCGGACACGTATCCTCGGCGTTTGACGGAATCGTTAAAATACTGCGCATAGATTTATTAGAAACTTGATGTGATGGTTTTCAACTGAGTAAGTGTTGAAAATAGACAACGAAGAAGCAGAATAACGTTTTCGCTACACGCATCTCGAACAAAAGATACGGTCGGCTTTGGCTTCGTATTGGTGGAGTGACCAGTGGCCGAGCCTCTTGAAGTCCTACGCTTAAACAGTGAGAAGTAACACACGGAATCGAACCCGGACTCTCCGTTCAGCATCTCTATGCACACACTGCTACTGCGCCCCCTGATATAGCTTTCTTTCGTTGATCATATTGTGTATAATTTTCGTATCAAGTGTTTCCCGATCCAATTCGGCAATTGATCAAACTGCGTGAGGATCCCATATAATTATATAGAGTATATTCTAAATGAGGCCTAACCAATTACGGAAGATTCAGGAAAAAAATTGTCCTTTTTTTCATATCACTACCTAATTTGATACAGCATTGTACTAATAAAGCTGAGTAAACATATTACATTTTTACACCGAAAATTTTCCGACAACTCGATACCATTATGTCAATATTTTCAAATCACTTCCCCATTCGTAGGATAAATGTTGTATGGTAGAGAGGGAGCATCTACACATTATGAAATCGTAATCGAGTTATAATAATTTGGCCCGATCATGGGTTAGTTTGCTCATTGATAAAAATTGTAAAAATTAACTCATTTATCAATAGCAAACTTAGATCTAATATTTTTAAATAGTTTAATACCTTGGTAAAGTTCATGATATAAACTTAAAAATCACAAAATTATTTTCAGAGATATTCAAGTTCATCTCAAGCACCCCTCACCGCGGGAGGAATGGGGGTGCCAGCGATGCTCATTTCTTTTCATTAAATGCTCTAGGAGCGGCACTTACCGTTCGAAGAATAAAGTGCATATCATGAGAGATGAATAACCACGTGGGAATGTTAATAACTCCTCGAGTATTTGATTTAGAACAAGATATAATTATTCGAAGTCTCTGCAGTGGTTTCAAGTAAAATTCAGTATCATCAAAAGACTAATTGATTTCGTAGTGTGTTAGGGTAGATATGGGTAACACTCTGTGAGTGATTCCTAGCCTAGTTCCTCTAATTATTTTAACATGCTACTAATTTTGTCATAAAACAAGATTATTAGAGGAGCTAGGCACGGAGCGAAGGTTAAATTACAGATTAAATCTCCTGCAAAAATTGGAAGGATGTCTCTTTAGCCATGATGCTGTAAATTTAGCAATACTTATATCTTACTAAGGCAGGAGACATCATGTCAACAAAATTAGAGAGAATAAGTGAAGAAAAGATGTCATTTTCCGCGCGAATGATTAGGGTTCAAAATAATATTGTTCGACCGCGATAGGAGGGTAAATTAATTGGGGTAAAAAGTGCCCTGGTGTGTATGTTTAATCATCCCCTGCCACACACAGCCCAGCGGTGACTTGTAACGTACTATCTAAATAAAATAATGAAAAAACCAAAATGCAGGAATCCCGACAGACGTGAATAAGGCTTTCTGTTGACCAACAGTGATGTCTTAGAGGATGGAGATGTCACGACTGGGAACAATACCAAGAATTCAAAATTAATACCCCACCACTCTCGACTCTTTCAATGCTAAAAGCGTTAACCCTCAATCACTCTCAATGATGCTGTATTTAACATGATTCATTTGTATTTTCAAAACAATATTTGAAATACTCGCTTTTTTTAAACAGTGCGAGACGAGCAGTGAATCGAAAGCCGCAGCGCACTCGGTTATACTCTTTGATAGTTTTGGATGGCAGGTGCGTATGGGAACAGTATAAATCGGCACATTCTATGTGAAAACCAATAATTCTAATATGTCGGTCATCAAACAGGTAAGTTGAGAATTCATGGGTGAATAATTGAAAATGTGATACACATCAAGGAGTGCGTCTCGGAGGTCAACACGGTCAGCGTTTTTAAAGTTACGGAAACTAAAAGAAGATAGTGAGGGAATACCTTGACAGGTTAAAATAACGCAAGGTGGAGATTCAGCCATTGGCGGAATGGAAGAGGATGGAGCCCTGGGAATGATTGGACACTCTTTTCATGTCGACAAGGGTGCAAATAGCCAAGAGGGTAATAGTATGAATCGTAGAACTAGAACGTAGAACATTGTGGTGCGTCCCATCATATGACGCAATGACAACATAATTAAAATCAACAAAGTTTTTCAATGTATAGGCTGTCGTTAAAGATCAGCATTTATATCAATAATGAATAAAATATATTTGACGTGGATTATATTGTTAATATACATTCTCAGAGTTAATAAGAGGACACATTTTTTAGGTAGATTCAACAACATAAAGCAGTAATTTTTAGCGGAGTCAAATTAATGCATCATGCATTAAGCATATTTACAGACATGTGAATTCAGGTTTGTGACAATAGGTATCTGGGGATGTGAGCAGAACACTAGTATTGAGAGAATATACGAGGGTCATCCGGAAAGCAGTACCCGTTCGTGCCGCATGAAGTGCTGACGACGCGAGTAGCCGCTGGACGAGGTCAGATAGCTTCAGTGGCTTGTCTGCCTTCTCTGAGCCAAGTTGCGTGACGCTAGCATTGCCTGTGTTGTTTCTGTGATTGTTTACAATGTTTAAAAAAATTGAGAACGCCGCCAGTTGTGAAGTGAGGGCAGTGATTAAATTCCTCAATGCAAGAAACGTTCGCCCATGTGATATTCATCGCCAATTAAAGGAGGTGTATGGAGACAATGTAATGGACGAGTCGTCTGTTCGGCGGTGGTGTCGCAACTTCAACATGGGGAGGGGGAACACACACGACGATGAGCGTTCGGGGAGACCGTCTGTCATTACAGACCAACTGGTGAGCTCAGTTGACGAATTCGTGAGGAACGATCGGCGCGTCACAATTGATGACATCTGTGAGCATTTTCCCAATGTTTCTCGAACAATTGTTCATGAAATTGTTAAACACCATCTGCATTATGCAAAAATTTGTGCAAGATGGGTCCCTCGCGTATCTCAATGAGCTGGCGGCGAAGGAGTATGCAGCAGGAATACAGAAACTTGTCACACGTTATGACAAATGCCTTAATTTGCTTGGAGATTATGTTGAGAAGTAGTTTAAAGTATCCTCTTTCAAATAAAATTTTTTATGTTTGTTAATATTTACTTTTGTGTCTTTATTTCACGAACGGGTACTACTTTCCGGATGACCCTCGTACATGGACACCAACAGCCCCGCCAGCTTTGCCAGTTTTATCGTGTCTAAACATAAATACATTCAGTTTAATCATTTTATCAGCAATATGCTCTTTAAGTCAAGATTCCAAAATTCAAATATTCGTAGTATCATATTGACTACATTTTAAGAATAAGAGAACTCACCAAAGTGACTACGGAGATGTTGACAGTTGACACCAATTTACATGCACCGTTTTATTCACCATTTAAAATCAATCTCCATTCCGGAATACGAACTTTTTAATGCGCGCACCACTCACCTCAGTAAAGGAATTGACACAAGGACCCTCCCCCCCATCCCATCTCCCCTCGAGAGTGGGGTCAAGGTCACGAAATATTACGACCGTGGTGCCAAGGGGCAAATAAATGGTCTCAAGTAAATCAGCTGATTTATTTTGTAATAAATCACCTGATTTACTTTATACCATAATTTCCTGAAATTACCTTGGTGCGTGCGATATCAAACTTCTAGTCCCATAATGCATACTCGCATATCGCTGATTTTCACTTTTGTGGTATGAGAAGTAATAGCGATGGAATAGTCATTTGGGCAAATTGCTCTCTCATAACTAAAAAGATGGATGGTTCTTTCTTGCTTTCTTAAATCTTTGAGTACTTCTGCAATGATATCACCTACTCCCACGGTCTTGTTTCAATTTTATTTCCTTTATTTCATTCTCTATTTGTGTATAATCAATTATATCTGGACCTCGGCCATCCCCATCGACATATTATTTATTCGCATAAACTTCCTATTCTAATAAATTTACCATGTAACTAGTTCTTGTATGCATATCTATTGGTCGTTCACGAATCTTATCGGGAGTCAATTAATATCTGTCCAGTCGCATTCCTGATAGTGTTCACGGACATTCCCTACTGGCTTCGTTATGGTAGTAACCGTTTTTCTTCCTTATTCGTTATCAACGCCCTCTCATTTCCTTCTTGGCCCTATTGTTCTAATTATTTCTTTTATGATACAAGGTTTCTACATCCTATTCCTGTTATTATGGGGTTCTCCGTTCCATTTTCTCACACTCTTGATTTCCTCATTTTCCCCTCCTGAATTTGGCGTTGCATTATCACGAGTACTGCATTATGATGCCAATCCACGTATCAATCTCGGAAAAGATTCCGGATATCTGACGCTGTTCCTCAAGTTAAAACTTTTACGTAGACGACACTGTTATCTCCCTGAAATCCCGACGTTGCCTCATGTACTTGTGTTCGTTTTGCCATTTAAACGTAGGACTAAAGACAAGGACCAAGAGAGGAGCGTAGAGGAGCTAGATTTGTAAAAGGTTATTATTATATACTTAGTTGCGTATCAAAAATATTAGAGTGGCTAGGCTGAGAATCACTCTCAGAGCGAAGTTTAAATTACAGATTAAATCTCTTGCATAAGTTGTAAGGACGTCTCTTTAGTAAATGCTGCTGCTGTTATTCTGCACGTTTTTCGAAAGGGTAGATCCTGCGAGAAACAACTTGCACCTTTTTTTCATGGTGTTCTTATTTCGGGAGAGAGCAATGTTCCAATGGGCGCGATTACTCTAGATTTTAAGAAAGCTTTCGACAAAGTTCCTCATGATAAACTACTCGCAAAGCTAGAAACATACGACATCGGTAAACATATTTCTTTTCTCTCTAACCTCCTCATCAAATTTCCCCAAAAATCTTATAATCTCTTCTTTTGAAAATAATGATGGGTCGTCAAAAGAATGAGTGATGCGTGAAAATGTAATGGGAGGCGCAACAAGAAGGCAAAGTTCTTTGCGTCTTTGGGGGAATTTGTGAAATGATTAGGCAATGAGGGACGACCGGGAAGGTGGAAATGTGTGTGGAATGGTATCCATGAATGATTCCCTGATTCATTCAATCTTCGCTCCTACACAATCCACTAAACGGTTTCCTTCAACCTCCTTAGCTGAATGCAGGATGAATTACCAGATATAGGTGACGGAAGATGCCAGTTGCAGTGAGCGAAGAAATAATGGATTGGAAATCAAGAGGATAGTTCGGAGAACGGCCGTTAGCCAATCCTCGGATAGATTAACCATGATGAAACTTGAGCGTAATGGAGACGCGCACGGTACAAGGATCAATAGGAGGAATATAAGTGCGTGATGTGATAAAACCTTAGAGGACTTAGAAGATATGCAACGGTCAGCTGTAATGAGTGGAGGAAATCCAGCATCACCTGCTCAATCCAACAATTGATAAATAGCTGCGAACGAGCATGCGTATCGTGTCAGTGTCATTATAAGGTCAACAAAGATCGCGTGACTAGCATTGCTGGACTAACACGAGTAAAATCCCAAAAGTACCCGACCGAACAAAGAAAACACAAAAATTTTGGAAAAAATGTATTTATTTTTCAACATATTCTCCTTCCAGCTCTATACACTTTTCCCATCGACGTTCAATAGGTTCGATACCCTTTTTATAATAAGAACCGTCTTGCTCCTCAAAATGGCTATTAACTGCCGACATCACTTCTTCACGGTTGGAAAATCTTTCACCACCGAGTCATTTTTTCAAGTTTTCTGACAGAAAATTATTCGAGGAGGCTAAATCTGACGAATAGGGTGCATGATATAGTAATTCAAACTTTAATTCATGAATATTGGCCATTGCAATAACGGATCTGTGAGCTGGTACATTGTCTTGATGAAAGAATACTTTCTTCTTAGCCAAATGCGGCCACTTTCGCTTGATGCCTTTGCTCAAACGTTGCAATAAGTTTGCACAATACTCGGCGTTGATATTTTTTCCTTCTTCAAGATAGTCAATGAAAATTATCCCACGTGCATCCAAAAAAATCGACGCCATGACCTTGCCTGCAGTTGAAACGGTCTTCGCCTTCTTTGGAGTCGGTTATCCCTTTTGAATCCATTGTTTTGATTGTTCTTTTGTCTCGGGTGTGAAGTAATGGATCCATGTTTCAGCTATGGTTATGAAACGGCGCAACAATTCTGCTTTGTTGCTGTGAAACTTTGCTAAACACTCCATTGAAACTTCTTCACGACACTGGTTTTACTCGAGTGTGAGCAAAGGCGTCGTCAATATTGCACACAGCTTTCTCATGTCCTAATTTTCAGTTAAAATGCGATGCACCGTACTTTTTGAAATGCCTACTATACCTGCTAGCTCGCGCACTTTCAGTTGACGATCATCCAGTATTTATATGTGGGTTTTCTTCATTATTTCTTGAGTCGTCGCCTCATTTGGTCGACCAATTCGATTCACTCGTCTTGACAGCTCGTATAGCCTCGTTTAAACTCTGCTACCCAATATTTTAATTTTGTAAACGAAGGAGCAGACTCACCCAGAGTAGAATCTAGTTCAGCTTTTATATTGGTTGGGCTAAGGCATTTCAAATAAAAGCATTGTATCACATAACGATGACCAATTTTCTGCATTTTCACAAATTCACTGAAAACGTTCAATATTGATGGCTGCCAAATAAATACCAAACATCATAGCGTCTTCAAACTTGGAACATATGCTTTATAGATTACATACTTTCTAATACAGTGATATTTTTTAAACAAATGCCGCCATATCTAGGTCAGGCCGGGCACGTATGGGCCCCTCCA
The DNA here is from genome assembly GCF_022747635.1 of Hetaerina americana. Classification (NCBI taxonomy): domain Eukaryota; kingdom Metazoa; phylum Arthropoda; class Insecta; order Odonata; family Calopterygidae; genus Hetaerina; species Hetaerina americana. Next base: position 12,507,522 of record NW_027287316.1, read on the forward strand.
TGTAGTTACGAAAATATATCAAGGAGTCCCGTTCCAGGAACGAATTATCAAGTACTTCTAAATCTGAGTGCGAAGCAAAGTACCTTTACACTAAGGACGCTCATTCCGATTTGAAAGACTCTGGAATATGTCCATTTAAAGGAATGAACGATAAAAGTTGCATAAATTTCAGTCGAAGCCGCCAAATGGTCTTGCGCTCGGCTCCATTGCAATAATACCAAAAGGAATCCCATGCGATAAAGGAGACTGGGGGGAAGGAAGTACTCGCTGAGTCATGTTGATAAGAACTAAGCGTTACTTTAATCCAACCAATTGATGAAGGCGATAATGCTACCCCGTGCATACGTGTTAGATTAAATAAAAAGTGATGGTTATTTCAACTATTCACGTGACGGGCATTATCCTTGATCATTGTTTGAACAATCACGAGATGTGTCAGCAATGCACCGATATCTATAGTTCCAGGTGCATGCCAATCCATTTAATACGGCGTTAGTTTGATCATCCCAAGAGTCAAAGGTTTGAATCCCTGCGGGCGCATACTATATGTACATGAATTTTTGCGATTTCACCACTATCCTAAAGCGCTTTAGTCTTTCACTCGGTGCAGTCATTGTGTAGTTACCGTGAAAACTGCAGTCAAACAATGAAAGTTTTCTGAACGTAACCCGATTCATAAATTGAACGTCTCCTTCAGAATTCACCCTTAGAGTTTATCCCAATGTCATTAGATCAAATGTTTATCGCTTACGAATACGTACGATACATACCAAATTTCCCAATAAAATTATTTTAAATTCTTACTAGTTAATCGAAGTAATAGGCCCTTGGTGCTGCGAATTATGGCAGCGGGTTGTTTATTTTCCTGTAGGTAACTCATAAAGGATGAATAAGGAAGCCATGAGTCGTTGCTGAGTATGGCGAGGACATTTACTATGGAAATACGAAATAAATGCTAATGAAATGAATGCAAAAAGAAGTGTCAACAGCTCAACCAAACTAATATCGAATTTTTTTGCCAATTACATTTTGGCAATTACTTGTTGGAATTGTCAATTTTTGCAAGAGTCGATATATAAACAGAATTTATATTTTTACATTTTGTACAACCAATCATAAGCCATTAGAATATTAAAAAGTAATCTTCCTAACAAAAATATTATAATAATAAAGCAAACAGCGGGAATTCTTCACACAACTTCAGGAGAAAGACAGTTTGACTAAGGTGCAATAAATTTATCAATTATAGAAATGACACCGGATTTTTTGTCGATATATTGGCAGATATGGAAAAAAAAGAGTTAAATGGGATTGCTGAAAATAAATCAAAGTAAAGCGATCGCGAATTGAAAAGTATTCGTCAAAATAGTGAAAGGGAGCGGTAGACAGGGAATACTGTGAATTATTTGTGGGTGTTAAAGTTACAATCGCAGTTGATGATATCAACAGTAATCCACTGCCATTATTCTACCAATAAAATGTGATTGGCGTAAGTGCTATGAAATGAAAAACGTTGAAAGAAAATTTAGCCCAGTCCACACAGGATTGTAGTGTAAGGGGTTGGAATTCTTCCACTTAGACGTCAGCCTCACATGCTCGTGGTGTAATTTGATTTGATGAATGAGGAGGTTCTGGTGTCCGAGTAACTCCTAGTGAGGCGAGGAATGATCCTTCTAACAGGTGCCAAAGGTCCCCTCTTGAGGTCAACGTCATTAGGATGCAAAAGTAAACTGGAATTCACTAAATTAAATATTTAGATTGATACACCAAGAATGATGTAGCCATAAGCAGAAATGTAGTAGAATTAGGTGGCCGCTCGTGGTGATCGAAGATCCAGCCGGATGGAGATGCAGTGCGAGGCCTCAAAGGTCGTCAACAAAGAAAATAGTTGCCATCAGGAACAGATTAGGCTCTCGAGAAGTGCGAAATTGGCTAAGAGTTGAAAAATTAAAAATCCCAAGATGGAGATAAAGGAAATGCGATGTTTGTTTGAGGTTAGATATAGGGGATAAGGAATTTTCGCAACGATAATGTTAAAATTACTTACTCAGGAAAGTAAAATGTAGAGAAGCTATGTTGTTGCCATAGTCCTCATTGAAAAAAAGTGGACCGCTATTTTGGCCGCAAAACTCAAGTGAGGGACTTTTGGTGGTAGGTAGGTGGAAGGCAGAATCTAAGGATATTGTACTGTTACATGTTTACATTCCTACATGTAGGCACGTAGTGGAGGGAGTTGAAATCTGAAGAAAGAGCAAATAATGAAAATAGAATATTTTTTTCGTGGTTATGGATGGGAGATAAGAAAGCGTTTCTTGGCACGAGATGGGGTACGTACAAGCTTCGTGGGTCGTTCAATAAGCCTTTAGAGAAAAAATATTTTGGATACATTTTTTTTAATGCCCGAAAATAATCTCATTTTAGCTCAATACTCATTTCCCAGCATTTCTCTAACTTGTTTAAGCCGTCGAAAAAGTAGGATTTTGGAAGATCCTCATAATAAGCATTTTGTTTTGGCGATGAACTCTTCGTTCGACGAGAATCGTTTTTCACCGAGCATTTTTTCAAGTTTGGAAATCAAAAAAAAGTCACAGGGGAACAAGTCTGTTGAATATGGCGGATTTTACATTCCGTTGCTGAAATTGATTTAGACTAAAGTTTTATTTTTGACTATCATATAAGCGTGCGTTAAAGGATTTGGAGATTAAATAAACAGGAGACACTGCAATATTGATAAGCATCCATAGACAATCATTATATGATATATAATGATTATAATGTATATATATATAAACCATAAACACAGTAAGCAACCCGAAGGTCGGTTTAGTAGGAGATGGTAGAGATCACCCATTACTAAGCCCTATACGGCGTGTGAAAATTCACACATCAGGGTAGGGGGGCTTTCCCTGTGCCGGTTATGGTTTCCCAGGAAGACCTGGTACCCGAAAAATCACTTTAGCTTTGGTGGAGCTGCAGGTGCCCAGAGTGCCTTGCCCGGGAATCAAACCCGCGACCCTCCGGTCAGCAGTCCAACGGTCTACCCACTGGACAACCGCGACCCACATATATACATATATATATATATATATATATATATATATATATATATATATATATATATATATATATATATATATATATATATGTATATAAGTCTCACGGACGTGAATAATAATGTATAACACTTAGCACTAGTGGACACAGACAAAAACACAGAAACACACAAAAAAGAGACTCACTATTTTTCGAATTTTCGGTGTTCGTGACCACCTTTATCAAGGAAGAGAGGGAAAGAACTGAAGGGAATACGATGGCTGGAGCGATGGATGGAAGGGGAAGGTGGGGAGAGAATTCCGAAGGGACGGGTTTGGAGGGGCAGCGTTAGAAGGGTTGGGAAAATGTAGAAGGTGATGGGGGTGGAAGGGGGATGAAAATATAATTGGAGCAGGGTAAATAATGCCTAATATTGATTCCTGGCCAATTCCAGGACTCCAAGAGCCAGATGAAGGATTGCTCAAATGTTTTCAGTTTCAGTGGAGGATCAGAGGCTGGGAGGGATGCTATGATGGATACACTAGCATTTATCAAAGGGAGTGTTGTGTTCAGAGGCGTGTTTGGGGATAGGGAGCATATCAATTTTATAACATATATAATATATATATATAATTTATATATAATATATATATATATGTATATAACCATTTTGCGGAAAACCTCACGCGAGCGGCACAATAATGGGCTGACACAATATAACACAAATAGAAAAGAATAGCAACATTTAAAAGAACAATCACACAGTAAATATACAGCGGCGGGGACGAGAGCCAACGAGGGGTCGCCATAGTATTAAATAAAGAGGCAGGAAGAAGCGTAGTCAGCATAGAGCAGGTAACGGATAGATTATTACCAATAGAGATAAAAGCAGAACCGACGAACTTGGTTATTATTTAGGTATACATTTCACCGAGCAAACATAAGGAAGAAGAGGTCGATAGGATATACGATCAGTTAGAGGACATAATCGCGTGTGTTCCCGCAGGGAAACGTTTGATAGTGATGGGGGATAGGAATGCGACGGTAGGCGAAGGAAGAGATGGTGACGAGGTCGGGGACCACGATTTAGGCACGAGGAATGACCGCGGGGAGAAAGCAGTTGAGTTTTGCAGGAGACAGGGCTTAATCATCACCAACACTTGGTTTAGACACCACAAAAGACGCAGGTATACATGGAAAATGCCAGGTGACTCAAAAAGGTATCAGCTAGATTATATCCTGGTTAGACACAGGGTTAGGAACGGTGTGATAAATTCACACAGCTTCCCGGGAGCGGATGCGGACTCTGCCCACAATCTAGTTGTTATGAAATGTATCGTCCGTTTCAAAAAGATAAGGAAGGGGCGGCAAATTAGAAAATGGAATGTAGATGCATTAAATGGTTTGAAAAGGAAGGAATACAAACAGGCGGTAGAGGAAACCATGGAGGATGGCAAAGAGCTAAGTACTATCGAAGAAAAATGGGAATGTATCAATAAAGGGTTATCGAAAGCCGCAAAAGACATTATTGGAAACGTTAACGCGAAAAGGACTAGGAAACCATGGACACGGATGTGATTAATCCAAGGATGGATGAGAGAAGAACATCGAAGAATAAAAACACACAGTTAAGCAAAATGGATTAGAAAGAATAAAACAATAAATTGAGGCGGGTAATAAATAAAGCAAAAGAAGCATGGTGGAAGACTCAGTGCGAGGATATGGAAAGTCTGCAGAGGTAGGGTGAAATCGGTGCGCTGTACAGCAAAGTTAAATCGTTATCGGGAAGTAAGAAAGGAAGGTCGATGATAGCAGTTCGAGATATGGCGGGTAAGAAAATAGTCGACGCAGGACATATCCAAAAGAGATGGAAGGAATATATAGAAGAACTGTATGGTAAAGAACTTCGACCAATAAAGTTAGACATTGAAAAAGAATATGACGTAGTGGAAGACAGCTTAGGTCCAGGCATACTAGACAAGGAGATAGAAAGGGCATTAAGGGAGATGAAACTAAATAAGGCCGTGGAGGTGGATAACATTCCCGCGGAACTATTGAAATTGTTAGGAAAATGTGGGAGGAAGAGGCTATATGGGCTGATCCGTAGTATTTATGAGGAGGGAATCTGCCCGGAAGACTTAGTACGATCAGTTTTAGTTCCTATTCCGAAAAAGGTAAATGCTACATCATGTGAGGACTACAGGACGATAAGTTTGATATTCCACGCAGCTAGAGTTGTTCTCAGGATCATAAACAAAAGGATAGAGAGTAGGGCAAATAATTACTTAGGGGATGCTCAGTTTGGGTTTAGGAAGGGGAGAGTTACGCGTGATGCCATTGCGGTAATGAGATCACTAATAGAGAGGAATATAGAACACAACCAGGAGGTATTTGCCTGTTTCTTAGATTTAGAAAAAGCGTTTGATAGAGTGGATTGAGAAAAAGTAATGAGTATATTGAAGAAAATAGGAATATTTTGGAGGGAAAGAAGGCTAATCCGCAACCTGTACATGTCTCAGACTGCTCAGGTGGGAGTGGGGAACGGGGAGTCCGGATGGGCAGTGTTAGGATGAGGTGTAAGGCAGGGTTGCCCATTATCACCGTCGCTGTTTAACCTGTATGCAGAGGAAATGATTAAAGAGGCATGGGAAGAACTCGATGTAGGAATGAAAGTGGGCGGGGAATTCGTAAAATGAGTTATGTTTTCTGATGACCAAGCTTTAGTTTGCCAGTCAGCTAAGGGGTTGCAAGCATTGCTGAGTGAATTGGAAATTCAGTGCGACAGGTATGGGATGAGAATCAATATTGATAAAACAAAGGTTATGCGATTTTCTAGAAAGAAAAAGACTAAGCTTAACATTAAAATAGGAGGGCAAAGATTAGAGCAGGTAGAGCAGTTTACGTATCTCGGAAGTGTTTTGGACCAACACGGTCAAATTAGTAGGGACGTAGGGAGAAGAATTGCGCTAGGCAAAGAGGCCTTCACAATGAGGAGGGAGTTGATGACAGGGACGTTGAGCAAGGATGTTAAGAAAAGACTCGTAAAAACTTTGATATGGAGCGTAGCTATGTACGGCGCGGAAACGTGGTCATTGAAGCAGGAGGATAGACGTAGACTGGAGGCTTTTGAAATGTGTGTGTGGAGAAGAATGGAGAAGGTGAAATGGACAGAGAAGAAAACAAATGAGGAAGTACTTGGTATGATGGGCGAAGAGAGGGATTTGTTGGGAGAAATCCTATGGAGGCAGGAAAAGTGGATGAAGGGTGCATTTACCGGCAGTGGGATGTTGAAGAATGTGATTGAGGGGAGAATGTTAGATAAACGAGGAAAAGGAAGGAACAGGATAGGGATGTTGGACGGGATGAAGGGAAGAAGAAAGTAGTCAGAGATGAAGAGGGACCTTATGTAGAGTAGGATGTTGTGTTTTGCTAGGAGTCACAAGTTATTTAATTAGCAGCTATGTCCATCCTAAAACCTACCTTAACCGGTAGATTACCTGATAATATATATATATATTTATATATATATATATATATATATATATATATATATATATATATATATTTTATGAAGAACTAGCTCTTAAAATTGAGAATACTCTAGAAGGAATAATTTGTTTGCATCTGAATACAAAATAAAAGTCGGAAGAGACTGAATAAGTCGTTGATTATTTTCGCAGAGAATCTATCCTCCCCTACCTTGCGTAGAGTGCTTCTTCTTTGACATAATTGTACGATTCGTCAGCATTATACATGGTTTATATAATAAGTATCGGGAAAATATTCTGCTATATCCTACTCCAAAAAAAGGAAAATGCCGTTATATGTGTGGACTACTGAACAATAATTTTGATTTCGAACGCAGCTGAAGTGGTTCACAGGATCATCAATGAGAGGATGGAGAGTGGAGCAAATAATCACTTGGGTCAGGGTATTCGAAACTTTTTCTACAATGGAACACTTTGTAAACCTGGGAAATTTAACGGAGTACTTAGCTTATTTTTTCGGTTGGGTAATTCTACTTATTGAAATTTACCAAATTATTTATTTAAAAAGTATTTATTTAGTAATAATTTTTTAATATCAAACTATAATAATAAATATAAATATATGAATAAATAAATCTTTTAATGGCTTTTATGTGTTGCATTTTCAATTTTAGCCATTGTAATCAGAAGAAGTTTTGATTTTTATAATGAGCCGTGTTGTCTTAAAGAAGTGCATGTATAGTATTTTCCTTTATAATCGTTGTGTATCGTTTCGACGTGCCCGCGGAGTTTTGCTGGACCCAAAGAAATAACATTGTCTGACCACGGCAGGGTCATCTTCGATTAAAAATAAGTCGAATGTGTATTCACCCCCTGACACACACCCTGGAGAGTGCTTGCAGGGTACTAAAATATCAAGTATCAAATAAAGAACCGTTAGCGAGTATTATATGACATAAGACATTGCATCAGGAGCATCCGAATTTCCAATACACGTGAATACCAAGTTTAAATAATTTTCATCGTACTTCCGATTTGGTCTGTTCCGGGATGACATTTTTTCTTTGATATTAGATTTTGGAGAAACCACGGGTTTTCAACCATTTTCTTCCTCAAAAATAGACGTATTGGACGCATCAGTAGAATCACTTGGCCTTTCTTTTTTCAAAGTTCAAGTTTTGAACCAAAAATCCATGGGTAGTTTTTCAATAACATTTACATTCTGTAATAAGTGCAAACTTATCAACAAAAAACTTCAGCCAACCAAATTTTTAAGTTTAGAAACAATAATGACTTAATTATGACATTTCCCGCCGTCCTTTTTCTCCCGAATGTATGCACTGATGCCGAAGACTGTCCGTTGATGAAGAGCGGAGGAGAGCTGTGATTTCATTTTTAAGACATTTCCAAATATATGAAGATGGAAAGAGTTCTTCATTTCTACTAAAATATCCAAGATTAGATTTGTGTCTGTTATTAGTTCAACCTAGCAAGCCTTGGGATAGTAGCACTGAGTTATAAAAGTAACTTACAACTCGTGGGAACACGCGAGCGTTTGGTACGAAGATACGGGCAGAGGGCGGAAGCATTCATTTGCTCGGCGCCACTTTTGCTTTAAATATCCATGCACGCGCACACATACATAAACCAGGAAATTGAAAATTACTTTCCATTTATTACTTGGAGTAAATAGTAGCAGACCTTAAGTACCTAGCAATGTATAAAATATTTCCAAATTGCCGCGAAACACCTATTCAAGTTCAGCGGAACACCAGTGTTCCGCTGAACATAGTTTGGGAACCCCTGACTTAAGCGATGATCAGTTTGGGTTCAGGAGGAGGCGAGGCACGCGTAATGTCATCGCAGTAATAAGGTCACTAATGGAGAGGAATATAAAATGCAATCAGCATGAATCTTTCTGTTTTGTAGAGTTCGTCAAAGACTTCTCGTGTGCGAGCAGCGGACGGAGAGTCCGGATGGGCAGTGTTAGGAAAAGGAGTAAAAAAGGAGGGGTGTCAATTATCACACGTGCTTTTCAATGTATATACATAAACACAAGGTCTGCCCCAAATGTAGTTGGACTGAGTTCATTAAAATAAATTTACTGCCAGAGTTGATGCATTCACTCAAAAGTCTTCAAAGTAGCACCCTAGATCGTCCAGACACCGCTGTCAGCGGGTTTTCTACGTCTGGTACACCCTATCGTAGGCGGTGCCCGGAATGCTGCTAAGCTCCCTCGTCACGGCCTGTTGTAACGCTTCCACCGAGCCGTGGCGTCGTCCTTTCAGCACGAATTTGAAAAGGAGGAAGAGGAAGAAGTGTGGTGGGGTATTGTCTAAATTTTCGGCTTCCTCACTCACATGATCGAGAATCTATTATTAGATCAGCGTGCGAGTTTCCTTTTGTTCGTCCGGGTGCACCAACTTCGCACACACCTTGCCCATGCCGATGTTTTCGCTCACAAGTCGATGCACATCACTTTTAGGGATGCCAAGTTCATCAGAAACTATGCGAACACTTACTCTGCGATCCCTGCCCGACGAAATCATCACTCTTGCAAGATTTTCGTCACTTTTTTAGGTCGAAGGGCGTCCTGAACGCCCGGCGTCTTCAACATCTTCTCTGCCCTGCCGAAAGAACTTTTGCCACCCAAAAAGACCCCATCTACTCATGCGGTTTGAGCATGTAGTGAGTCTCTTTCCCGGTTTGCCCAGTTCCACGCAAAATTTGATGGTGAAGCGCTGCTCCAACAACAGGCTCATGACGAAGCGTAACGAGGTCACGTTATAGAGGTTTCGAAAACGAACGATCCGCACTCCGCAAAGGCTGGGATCCAATTACCACCAGCCTCCAGCCCCTCCCTCGAAATCAGCCAGGGAAACCACTGCCCGTCCGTGCTTCTATCCGGGAAAAAATAATACTAATTTTGGGACGGACTTTGTACATAAATATACATTAGTATCTACACAAAAACCCCGCGATCCAACGAAAAGGTGTGTGGCAGGGGGTTAATGCACCAGGTGGACAAATTAAAGGATGCGGACGAGGGAGTGTTTCTGATGGGTGAAGGAAAGGGAAAAAACCTCTTCAAGATTCCTGAAACGGACAAGCATGGTGGTGCACATATACATACATGTCAGCATCAAATTTTACCAGTTTTTGATAAAAGACAATTATGTCTGGACCAAAGCTATCTTCATCGACATATTTTTAATGCATCTAAACTTCCTGTGCTAATAAATTTACTATCTAACAATTTCTTCTACCGTCGATTCCGAATCGTATTGTAGTCAATTAATGGAAAGTGTGTGGAATTACAAAGTAAATTATTTCATTTTATTTCAATATGTGGTCAATTAATATTTGTCCAGTCGCATTCCTGATGGTGTTCACGGACATTCCCTACTGGCTTCGTTATGGTAGTAACCGTTTTTCTTCCTTATTCGTTATCAACGCCCTCTCATTTCCTTCTTGGCCCTATTGTTCTAATTATTTCTTTTATGACACAAGGTTTCTACATCCTATTCCTGTTATTATGGGGTTCTCCGTTCCATTTTCTCACACTCTTGATTTCCTCATTTTCCCCTCCTGAATTTGGCGTTGCATTATCACGAGTACTGCATTATGATGCCAATCCACGTATCAATCTCGGAAAAGATTCCGGATAGCTGACGCTTTTCCTCAAGTTAAAACTTTTACGTAGGCAACACTGTTATCTCCCTGAAATCCCGACGTTGCCTCATGTACTTGTGTTCGTTTTGCCATTTAAACGTAGGACTATAGACAAGGACCAAGAGGGAACTCGTGAAGTGCAGGGAAAATGTACAGGAGACGTTAAAATAAAAAGATAAAAAGAAATTGAGGCAATATATTTAATTTTTTTATTTACATAGTATCCTGCACACTACCGATAGGATGCCTGGCAGGGGCTGAATGCTACTCCAGACAACCCTAACCAAACAAAACATTTCCCACCTAGCGCGGTCTCACAACGTTATTCTAATCCCTCATCGGTCGCGGAAAAAATGTCATCTTAAATCTATCTATTCTATATCTTATCTCTCTAATTTTGTCGCCATCATCTCTCTTACCGTAGTACGATGGGGGTTATAATAATATTACATTTTAAGCATCATTACAAAGAGACATTCCTCTATTTTCTGCCAGAGATTTAATATGTAATTTTACCTTCGCTCCGCGTGTGATTCCCAACCCAGATCCTCTAATAGTTTTGGTACGGTGCTTAGTTTGCCATAATACCGTTTTACAAAAAGTAGCTCCTCTACGCTGCACGCGATCAGATTCGGCAATCAATCCAACTTCGTGACGATCCCATACAAGCAGCATACAGGAATGAGGCCTAACCAGCGAAAGATACCATTTCTGAATTATATGGTTTTCGGATCAACTTGATGCCACTTCATGATGAAAAGTGAATAATAGCAACTTTGTAAGTTCCACTGATTTTTATTTTAAAAACGACCGGTTTCGTCGAATAGTACCTGGTACCTGATGATGTCGACTATTCAACGAAACCGGTCGATTTTAAAAATAAAAATCAGTGGAACTTACAAAGTTGTTATTATTCTCTTTTTTGATAACATTTCTCCTCTACACATTTCCCCAATACTCTTCTAAAAAATCCTAATTTTTAGTTAGCTTTTCCACATATTCCCCGTATATTATCTTCCCTTGAGAGGTGGTGAGTGAGGGTACCGAAAAGTACGTATTTAATTCTTTGCGTTACCCTCTTTCTATATCGGTGTTCCAGATGCTGTAGGAGTTCGGGTGAGAATTTCTTTTTTCCAAAAATTCATCACAATGCACTTTGACATCACAAGTTTGATTCTAATTGCCTTGTATCGCACCAGCGTTGTACAGCCATTAGGCCATTTGCTAAAGCTGTTTTATCCTCAGGATTACGGATATCTCTGTGAATATCAGCAATGAATGAATCCGATTTAACTTTTTTTGTGAAGTGAAATGCGATCAAGGTATTTTTTTTACAAATAGTTTAGTTATTTGTTCGATAGCATGCAACAAATGTATGACCTTTTTGCGATATATCCATGGAATGATCCGGAGAATGACCGTAATATGAGACTATTTATAGCCAAAATTCGCGAGAGATCGATTTTTTAAATACTGGAATTCAACAGCAAAATCTTGAGATTTTTCCCGAGAGTTTTCTGCCACATGTCACTGTTCTCAATAATTCAATAAATAATGAAGCAGCTACGTGACGTTTTTGGGACTTAAACTGCACTAAATATAACAAGTCGAAACGCCCAGCGAAATTCCCATAAGTTTCGAGGATTCACGTACTGACGCTTATCTTTATGTGGCTACTTTTTCAACTGAAATGTCTATGTACGTACATGATGTAGCGCGTAGATGGATGCATATGGAGTAGGTTGGCACATGTTCGCACTGAACTGAAAGCTTACATCCACGCGTTAGTTTTGTACAGAGCTCAAAAGGTTCCAATGTGTTGGGTGAATATAATTATTCATGTTCTTAAAGGAACCGTAAAATGAAGAAAATAGTCATACGTGTGTATAAATTCAAGCTAATGTGTGGCTAAAAGGCTTCCACAAATACAATATTTTTTCTTCCTTGATTTCTCACACATCAGATAATTCCATGTATCACTAATCATCTCCGTAGCAGTAGAAATCAAGTTTTTCACAACTTCTGTGAATCTCATTCCTTCTCACGGAAGAGACACACATGCTCCCTCAGTATTGTGATTTAATGAGTTTAACCTCAGAGAAGCACCTTCGCATGCTAGTGGCTGACCCCAGAGACCTTCAGAGACAAATAAACCTTATAATCCTTCCATATAACGACCTCCTTCTACAGGGTGCATGCCTCTTCACACAAGGTGTTCGAGTGCTTAACTCTCCTCATAGGGTAAATTAGAGAGATTAAGTGTAAAACAGATAGATTTAAGACGTCATTTTTCCTATGAACGATAAGGAATTAGAATAACATTTTCCTACTGCAGTAGGGTCATCTTTGGGTCAACATTAATCTGGTGTGCATTCACCCCCTGCCTCACGCCCTAGTGGTTACTTGCAGGGTACTAAAAGAAACCATTTCAGAGTAAGGTGCTTCTGATCAAGGTGAATGATTTTTACACTTTGAAATGGTGGCATTCTAATGCACATGAGTTGATGACTATGTTGAAGTTACTGTTCCAGCATCTCCCGCAGTTCTTTGAACTTCTTATAAGGGTTTTAAAATGGTCCTTTGTATCTGTTCTACACTAAATCTCTTTAATTTTATTGACATGATCTCTCCTACCATTGTACAGTGGGGTTAATAATACATTTTCAACGTCGGTGCTAAAGAGACCTCCTTCCAATTTTATGCAAGAGATTTAATCTGCAATTTAACCTTTGCTCCTTGAGTGATTCCCAGCCTAGCTCATCTATTAATTTTGATATGCTACTCAGATTTTCATGACAACATTTCACAAACATAGCTCCCCTACGCTGCATGCAATCCAATTCAGCAATCAGTCCAACTTCGTGAGGATCCCATATACAAGCAGCATATTCTAAATGAGGCCTAACCAGTGAAAGATAACATTTCTCTTTGACCTTTTCATCACATTAACCCAGTACTCTTCTAATCAGTACTAATTTTTTGTTTGCTTTTCCACATATTCCCTGTATGTATTTCACCCAGGAGAGGTCATGAGTGAGGGCATGAGGGTAGGGTAACATCTAGGTATTGAATTGAGTCCACACATTCCATTTCGGTGTTCCCAATTCAGTAGGCGTTCCGGAGGGAATTGCTCTTTTTCCAAAAAATCATCTCTATGCACTTTTTTAAGTTTCATTCTATATACCAAGTGTTGCACCAGCATTACAAACATACAAATAATCATTATATCAATAATAGAGATGTGTTAGTGGAGCCATGGAAACACAATAAAAGTCGAGAGGGCTCGAAGTGTAACCAATTTTGGGTGAGGGGGAAGGCGTTCTACTTGAGGGAAGAATGAATTACTGAGTTATACGAGGGAACGAACACACAGGTATATGTATGGATGTATATTTGTGTGCATATATAGTACAAATATCATCAAAGGAATAGACTGGATATAGCCTGCTCCAAACAAAATTGTCAACAAAGGAGGCCCCCTCGATTCCATAATTAATAATGTACTTTTAATAGGCTTTGTTTCTTCAAAAAAGGTATGGGTAACTAATTTTTTTTATCTGTTATAACTTCACATTTATTTTTCAAATACATATCATTCAAGCAAAAAAATTAAGCATTCACTCAATGTTCAGAAAATAAACCAAATCATATGTTCTTAACCTGCCGATTGGAAAAATTTGCTTCCTGTTACTTTTTCTCTGATAAACATACTTTTCATACAAAAGAGTTGCTAAAACCCTTTCTAAGGTGGAAAAAAGGCTCAAGTTTACTTAAAAATGGGAAATCCAAGTGCCCAAATGCTTAGTTAACTTTCATTTACTAATGACCTTCCAGAAATATGCATTTCTACCAAACACCTCATAATAACAAAGTATGAAGTACCCTCGAATGGTGATGCAATGGGTCCAGAGCTCTGTGACTCCCCTCTGACCCACATGAGAACATTCTCATTTACTGCTGCAAAAATCTGAGTCCATCAGCTGCCATCAGTATTCATTTTTTGAAGGAAAAACATGGAAACAAGAAACACTTTGGTTGTAAACCAATGTAAACCAATTATCATACTTTAAGTTACTTTATATTATGGATTACCGACAACGAATCAGTTATGCAAGTTATATTGATATCTATTATGGTGATATATGCTATAAAAAGTAATTCTTCCAGATGTTCAAAAGGCAAAAACAGTTCATATATTCAACATTCTATATTTATCATCTGAATCAATAAGTGAAAACCCTTATACGCATTCCATATAGGTACATATTTACCCTTAAGCTATCTACACCCCACTGGAATACTTCAAAGTCCCAGAAAGCATGATAGATTGGCCAGATAAATTTTCCCTATCTTTAGCAAATTCCTGCTTCAAGTAGTAAGGTAAACGTAAACCTAAAACATATTTGGGGAAATGCAAGTGCCCTTGGTGACAATTTCAGAGGTGATATTGAGCAACCTTAACCACTTATAATTAATTTATATAAATTTAGTTTGAAAATGTTCTAACTCTATAGCCACCCTAAGGACTACCGCCCTGAAGAAAAATTTTGTGGCTAACTACCTAATAGTGCTAAGGCTCAAACTTCCAAATTCTGCTGTTAAAGATTGAGGAAAATTGAGAGCTTTTATAAATAAAAGGAGAAACTGTATCAGAAAAATAGTGGCAGACATTAAGAGTTTAATCATTGGAATTTTCAGCAGCAAGGTGGTGAACATGTTGATGAAAATTATGAATAAGTTGCCAAATCGTGTGGGCTGAAAAGGTTACCTTTGTAATCGAAAGGAAGGAGGGCTAATCAGGGGAATGGTTTAAGATTAAGCGAATGGTGCATATGATAATGAATAAGATAGAAAATAAAGTGAAAGAGAACTCAATGCCTGCCTTTGAAATGTTTACGATATATTAACTTTGATGTTCACTTAATATGTCATCTCAATACCTTAGAACTTTGGCTATGTAATAATCATGTCATAAATTTCACCTGTTGTTATCCATTCTTCTTTGCTTGATTTTTATGTCAAGTTTAAATTGAAAACATGATGACATATTATGGGAATCCTGTACAAATCTGAGCATTAAGACTTTCAAGAGTCGCCTTAGCATTCCCCACCAATTACATTAAACAAATAATTTGTGCTGCATTAATGTGGATCAAAAAATAACTGACTGAAAACTAAAGCTTGATCATCAGTAAGCCTTACTGATTTTACTAATTGTCCACCAACTTTCATTCCTATCTTCAGTTGTTCCCATGCCTAAAAACCATTACCTCCAAATATATGTTTAAAAGCATAGGTTATAAAGGACAACCCTCTCTTAATCCTCTTCCTAAGACTGCCCATCCGGACTGCCTATCCCTCCCACTCATACCTGAGCACTCTGAGAGATGTACAGGTAGTGAATAAGTCTCCTATCCCTCCAATCCACTCCTATTTTCATCAACTTGAACTCAAACTGATCATCCCCCAAGTAATCATTTGCCATGCTCTCAATCCTCTTACAAATGATCCTGAGAACCATTTTAGCTTGCTGCAAAATCAAAAGTATTGTTCTGTACTCCTTGAATATGGCTCCTTTCCCTTTTTTGAGATAAGAACTAACACTCATCTGACAAAGTATTCCAGCCAAATTCCTCCCTAATGAATGCTATGAATTAGACCATAAAAATTCTTCCTTCCACATTTTCCTAAACTTTTAAGTAGTTTTGCTGGAATGTTATCTACCACTATGGCCTTAATTGATTTTAGTTCCCTTAATGCCTTTTATTTCTCATCATTGAGTAACCCTGGACCCAAGCCATCCTCATCTATTCTGATTCTAGTTCAAAACTTGTGGGCCAAATGTCTTTTCTGTATAGATTTTCTGAATATTTCTTTCCTCACTTTTGAGTCATCCCAGGTTTAATTGATAATTTATCCTGACTTTTCTTGGATTGTCAGTGGGGATTTTTCCTTCTTATTCCTGAAAGTTCTTTCATATTCCTGTTTAGAGCACTAATTTCACCCTTCCTTCATATACTTTCCACTCACCTTTGTCTCTATCCACACTTCTTGTGTACTGTTTGTTTCTAACCTCAGTTTATTGTTTAATTGTTAATATCTCCTTCTACATAAACTTTGTGTTTACATTCTTTCTGGTGTCTATCTTTTTAATCATTTCACCAGCAATCCATGGTCCCCTAGGCCTTAAACCTACTTTTTTTTCCTATAGTTTAATTTGTGGCTTTCGATATCCTCTGTTTGATATATTTCTATTTTTCTTCTACAAGTTCTTCATATAGTTCCCAGCTCCTTGTCCTCACACATCATTTTCTCTACATCCTGCTGATACTCATCTTATTGTTTTGTTTAATTCTTCTACATTCCATTTCCTAAAACATCTTCCCTGTTTTATATTTTTAAAGTGGATATTATACTTCATTATTACTAAATTGTGAAATGAATATGGATTGGAATTCCAATGAAAAATTCTGCCACCATCAAGATTCAAACCTGAGTCCTTCAAGTGGAAAGCCAGTGCATAAGCCATCCCACCAATCTGATCCCTTAATAACATTTGGGTCAGGATTTATTCTGTATAAAGGTCAAAACTCAGTTTTATGGCTGTAAGTTAAGTCAAAACGGATCATTAAACAGCTCAATAACTGGCAGAAAATGCTACTCTGATTACAAAGTTCAGTATCAGTATTGAGCAACAATATTTGCTTATAAAATTAGATTGTTTAGTTATGTTCACATTAAGTTAATGCTGACATTAACTGACAGTCAGATTCAACAAGGCATAAAACTGAGCATCAATGTCACAGGATTTCACATCAACTTTGCTAGAATAGTTTTCTGAATAATTTACTATGTAGATTGGTATAAAAATCTTAAGCATTCTCCAAATTTAGTTATGTTTCTGTATTCGCATTAGCTTGAAATTCACAAGGTAAATGATGAAGGGAATATAGCCAATGTAGGGACATCTGTTTTTGAAATCTTTAATACTCATATATTTCATGTATATTATTATTCCTATGGATTTGTATATATATGAATGCACCTATAAATGCAATTGAATCTTAACAAAGCCCATACAATTATGTATTGCTCTGTGGTGAATAAATCAATCTATCTATGCTGTTCATCACAAATATCTTGACCTCATCAAATATATTTATTGACGCTAGTCACGTAATTCTCTAATCCAGGTACAGAGGGGGCAAGAGACTCATGTTCAAAGGGCAAGAGAATCTGACCAAAACTTAAGTAGGTACTTGTCCCAAAGTAGATTTATATGATACACACTAATGTTTTTCTCTAGAGCAGGCCTATTTGAGTTAAATAGCATTGATGATTAAGGTGAACAATTTATTTATAAGCAATCCCATTTATATTACACTAAAATCCATTTTTTCAATCATTTAAACCAAACTTACCAATAAATTATACTATTAGTGACTGTAAAAATTAGGTCAGGTTATAAAATATATTTGCTTTTAGCATTTAAATTAATTACCAACTACTAGGTTAAATACAAAGTCAATAATAATTTATTGGTGAGTAGTAAAATGTGCATTTCTGTTCAACAACATGTTGATCATGTGGAAAATTAGGTTTTTAATTTTCTCTTAAGCACTTCAGACAACACTGCCAATGGAATATTGCAAACAACACAACCCGTTGAGATTATTTGATGATATTCCCATGCCTAAATTTACTAATTGAATGCAAGATTGACAATAACAGTATGCATTTAACTTACATACCGTTTTAATGAAGACTTGCATTGTCCAAGTGTTATGCCTTCGGTAAACACCTCCATAATCAGTATTAGTGCTTCACCAATAGACTAATCATCAAAGTATTTTCAAAGCATTTATTAATAGTGCACCCTATTCTACATATTTGTATCTGATTGTAAGAGTATCCCCTTGAGAGACTATGATTCTAATCACATCCCATTTCATGATTTTTTTCATTTCCAGAAGAATAGCTTTACTGTGAAGAAGGACCCATTTACAAGACTCAACGGATAGCTATGAGAATAGTTTTGATTGAATAATGATACTCTTATTGATGGCAGCAAACATTTTTATCTTTATGTCTGCAAATACTTTAAAGCATTTCCTGATCATTTAAAAAAAAAGGAGGTATTCAACATGAAGACTACTTTTAATTTTCTCTTTGGCATTAAAATGAACCACCATTTTGTTTTCAAAGCCACAGACGGTCCAAAGTATGATATTTTTATGTATAAGTTTTCTGTATTCTGTAAAATAAACTATATCCATCCACATGAATGGCTATATCTCAATCACCTCAAAAGATGTGATTCAAAGAGGACATGAATTGCCAAAAATTATGAGGCTAATTTCCCGTTGAAAGTAAACTTATTCAGTAGCCATTAATGAACTTACCAAGAATGAAGTTAATTTAGCACTTGCTTCTGTTGGGAAACAGTTAAAGAAATATTAGGTAGGTACATCAGTAGGTATTTTCTTACACTAAAGAATTAAAACAAGGAAGCAATTAAAGTAGGTATTAGAACAAAACCAAAACTAGGCAAAATACATTTTATAGATCATTATCTTATAATACATAGTTTTTACAAGGACCCACATGCTCAACTTTCAGCCAAGAACTCAGCAGTGCTCAAGGTGAAGTCTGACCAATACAAGATAACACTCCAACTAGTTAAATTGATTATTTCCCTATTGTTTATTCAATGAACCCATGTTTCCTTGTTCCAAGTGAAACCTTAGATGTGTCCAATATCCTCTCCCCATGCTTGGTCCAATAATAAAGTGACTCCCAAGTAGATTACTTGGTCCCCTATGCCCTTATATCTCCCCCAAAAGCCAATGGGTGTAAGAGTAAAAGAATTTCTTTTCCCAAAATGCCATTACTACACACTTCTGGACTTATTCAACAGATTCAAGCAAGATGTAAAACTTCTGGACTTAACTGATGACCTTAAATTGTCGCATTCTAATGCACATTTAGCGAATGATTCCGTTAAAAGTTACCTTAACAGCATCTTCCCCAGTTTCTTGGAATTCGTTTTAGAAGTGAACCGAAAAAGTAGTAGAGCAATGGTGAGAAATAATGAGACTTAGAGTGACTTGTTTAAAATAAGCTTCATATTAAAAGATGTTGCATAATGTCCACCTGGTTATTCAATATGTATGTGGATAACTGTGTGAGAGGTGATAGTACTCATAAGGCATATGTTGATTGACTATGCAAATGTACCTCTTCTATACTTTGATGATGCAATATTGCTCACTGAGAGATCATCAGATTTACAGTGAACCCAGGAATAGTTTCATTGAGTCAAAGGAGAGAGTGAAATTATGGCTAAATGCATCTGTAATCAAAGTATTCATATTTGATAGGAAGAATTATTGGTTATGTGAGTGTAACCAGTAAATTAATTGAACTATTGGATGACTTGGTTTACATACCTTGACAGAATGTTGGCAACAGATGGTAGGAAAGATGAAAAGGTTGAAATGTGTGTAAATGCTGTCAGGTTGCTTTCATTATATAAAAAATTGAATGCTGAAAAATTGAAAAATCTAAGGTGGGAAAAATGCAAATCGTAAAAGTGTACTCATTCCCACAATATTGTATGGCAGTGAAACTTGGGTCTGCCAGGTTAAGCATAAGTGTGGACTAAATGCAATGTGTATGGAGTACTCTAGGATTTTTAGCGATAAAAATGCAGGCGAGATAGGATGAGGAATGAATAAGTCATAGTAGAATGGAGGCACCAGCACTAGGTATGCATAAAACAAGAGTGGTACCATTGTTTGGCCATGTTGAGGGAATAGATAAGACTTAAAATACAAAACAGTTGCAAGATGGAGAAGGATGAATTGTTTGATGGAGAGGGAAAAGTTGGCCAAGAGACAACGGGTAAATGGATGAGACTCTTTGAGACTCTGAGGGCTAGAAACATTCCAAATATCAGTAGATAGGATTACATACATTTTCTGTAATTTACTGACAGTGCCATCAAATGCCTGAAATAATTTGAACCTATACCTTAATACTTAAAATAATTAATTATTATCTAACTTAATTATTAACTAAAAATACCTTAAAAACAAATAAGATATTCATTCTTAATCCCAGTATGTAAACAGTTTAAAAAATGGCCATCTCTCCCACTTTTGATGCACCCATTGAAGGCCATAGCATGAAATATAAAATTACTTAATGTAGTTTGGAGAGAGAAAATATATTAGGTATACTTTTTTATCATGGCATATGTTTCGTAAATTGATGAAGTAAGTTGATGCTAAAACGCAGATGGTAGACTGTTTGTTTAATAATAATAATAATACATTTTATTTTCCCAAACACCATATTACAAAATACCAGATGAATGGTGTATGTACACCATTTAATGCATGCCAAAAGGAGTAAAATGCATACAGGCTCAATTGAGATACAAAATATGGTGCTAACAATTACATAAAATTGCATGAAAAATACACAAATACACAAACATACACACACATTAGATGTAACATACATACAATAATCCATTAAAAATCATGGAGTATTAATATAAACTAGACTAAGAATTATAAATAAATGAAAGGACTAACTTTGTAGTTCCACATGAACGATTTATTCACACGACCCAGGTTTCGAGGTAAAACTTCGTCCTCAGGTGAGCTCTCTACATGTGCAGCCCTTCTTATACTCATTTGCAGCCTCTTCTTTCATTTTATTTATAATGAATCGGTTCCATAAAGTTACGCCAGAAACCATCAAATAGACTAAGAATATTGCTATATCATAAACTAAAAAAGTATGGACTCAATGATCAGGATTATTGTTCAGATATTTGTTAACTAAGTAGTAGAACGAGTTACATTGTAGATCTCTTTTTAATTTATGCTTGAATGCTGTAGTTCCCTTAGTATCCTTTATACTTTTGGGTAATTTTTTATGTAATTTGAAACACATTTCCTTGGGTCCTAATTTTAATTATTTATTTCTAATTTTGCCATAATGGATGCTGTGCCTTCCTCTGGTGTAATGATGATGATAGTCAGCATTAATGGAATAGTTGACGATGTTAATTTTTATATAAATAATTAAAAACATAATATAAATGCACAGGAGTGGCAGTAAATTTAATACCTGGAATATAGACCTTGATGGAGCATTATGAGGTTTCCCAGTTATTATTGTGATGCCTATCAGTTTGCATTTTAAGGATAGTTAGAGAAATGGTAGCTGAGCCCCAAAATATTATACCATGGGTTTTATTTGAATAACTTTCCCATTTGTATGAAATAATTAGTACAGTTTTGTTTATAATCTCACGCAGATGTCTTCATAAATAGAAAGTGGAACTGAGCTTATGCTGAAGGGCTTATAAATGTGTATCCCAAGAAATACAAGTGCTGTCTAGAAAGTAACCTCCATTTGCGTGTAGCAATTGAAGTAATGGGAGGATCCAAATGTTTGCTGCATTGACACGTGCACTGGGACAGTACACCTTAAGCTGAGGTATTTGGAAGGCCATACTGCTTGTTTTTCGTTTAAATTAGAGAATCAAAATGAACAATACAATTGGAAAGCCCGCCAAATGTAAAATCTGTTAGTTGATATGGTTTTGCTGGCAATAAACTTCAAAGCTGCTGCCATTTATCAGAAAATTCATGCTGTGCACCAACTAAGTGATTAGTGACAGTATTTTGAGTCAGTGGTGTTGTTAGTTTAAGAGTGAACTGATAAATGTCCATCTGTCAGTTCATCTGTCACAAGGCTAGGCTGACCACTACAGCCCTCATCGTAAACGTTGGCACAGCCATTTTTAAACTGAATTCACCACTGCCTCACCTTGCCTTCAGTCATTATTCCATCTCTGAACACTTCACAAAGTTGCCAATGAATTTCAATTGGCTTGTGGTTTTTTGCCAGTAAAAACCTAATCACAGATCGCACTAAACAGAATTTTTTACTGTAGAGCACCAAGATAGTGGCTCTTTTCCTACTCACCGCCATGCTAGGCCGAAACGTAAGTTACTTTCTGGACAGCCGTGGTATTTGCACTCAAAGAAATACCTAAAACTTTACATTTCCTCACTTGCTCAATTGATCAGACGTTAATTTTCACCAGCAAACCATCTTTCACAATCTTGTTTCATGAAAAGTACACCATTATACTTTTATTTACACTCAAGTCCAAATAGTTATCTGTAAATCAATTTTTTATTGCAAGTTTAACAGACCTTGAATTTTCAAGGCTGGCAGGAGTGTGCTTTGATAATAATAATACATTGGTGTCATCAGCATGCAAAACTGGTACTATTCCGTCATTATCCTTAAAGCAGTTAGGTAGGTCATTAACATATACCAGAAAAAGGCGTGACACCAGAGTTGGACTTTGAGGTGTGCCTTTGGAAACATGGCATCTGTCAGATATATATCTTTACCCATCTTCTGACAACACAGCCTTCTGAGTATGGTTGTGGATGTAGGACTTCATCAAATATAGAGGGATGCCTCTAATTTCAATTCTATTCAGTTAAATTAGAAGTATACCATGGTTTACATGATCAAAAGCCTTTGACAAATCAAGAAACATTCCAAGAGTGACTTTGTTTGTGTTTAGCATTTAATGAGTTAAGTATGTTGTCAATTATCTAATATATGGTAGCCATAAATCTTTCAGATTAAAATTCACACAGAGAATTGGATAATAAGAATTTTTTTCAAGATATGATACTATATACATATTCATGGCCTTTTAAAAATGTAGGAAATGTATTTTGGATGACTTTCAGTCTGTAGCTGTTTAAATCATTAACACAGGCACTGTTTTCATACACGGGCACTACATTCGATTCTTTTAATTTGGATGGGAAAATTCCTTGCATCAACTATTAAATTTGAAACAATAAAAATGGTGCTTTTATAGCTTCAAAACAATGATAAACAGCTCAAAGAGGAATGTCATTGAGGCCAGCCCTGGATTTGTTTCTAAGTGCAAAGACAATATTTTTCCGATTAGTTTCAGAACAGGACTTGATGAAAATTGATAAGGGTGCATTAGTAAATTGTACATTAGCTTGAAAGGTAGTTGTAGGGGCAGATATGTAGTGAATGTTAAATGTATTAGCCAGAGATGAATAGCTCATGGTAGTGTTTCTTTCAAAGTTACCAGGTTTTGGGAGAATGGTGTGCAGATTTTTCTTACCTGTGGAATCATTAATAATTTTCCATATAGTTTTGGACTTATCCCTAGAATTAAGTTGCTTATTGTCATTGTATGTTATTTTAGTAGCTGAAATAAACTTACAGCAGTACTTTTGAAATCCCATATAGAGTAAACTTTGTTCATCATAACTAGAAGTTTTACTGAATGTACATAGCATATTTTTTAAGGGTAGATGAATTGTAACAGAATTCATCAATTAATCATGGCTTACACTTTATTTATGGGGTAATTTCTGATTTATTAATAGAAGAAACAACTCAAAATAGTTCCTTAAAGTTGTAGAAAAGTAATTAAAACCTGTCTATTGTCTTAGAGCCATAAAAATTGTCCCTGTTTTGGAACTGCAGGAGTAGTAGATGCTGGATATTTCCATAGGTATGGAATCATGACTGTGTTTAGTGTATATATCTTTAAGGCTCTGATTAATATGAAATAGCCTAGAAACTTACCAATTAAGATCTAACATCCATAACTACTCCACAAGAGGTAAATCAAATCTAAATACTACTTATTGTAGATTATCATCAACTTACAACACATTTCATAATACGACTATAAAACTATCTGCCAACTCAGTTGAAATCAGTCAGTATACAGAGTTTCAAGAATGGGGTATATACCTGGTTACTTGCTCACCCACTTTACTCATTGGATGAATTATTTTGTGACAATCTTCATCACATTTAAGAAATATGTTTATATGTCAAATAATATTTATATTGATGACATTTAATATGGTTGTAACATTTTTCAAAATGAATCAAGTATTATTATGAAAATGATCTCTTACCATAGGTTTTATCATTTAGACTCTCCATGGGTAGGTTAGAGTTAATATGTCTTTTAACCATACTATGGTTTTATATTCCTAAGTCATAAAAGTTGTTATAATTTGTCTTGGTTGTAGTTAGCAATAGTATAAACAGTACAACACTGGAAGTCAAGTGACTTTGGACAGTGCCTGGCTTTCTCCCCGTTGATGGTCACCTGGTGAACGAAATACCGGTATAGGAGTTCCTCGCAATTATTTTTATTGGCCTTAGGATCTTCTTCCTTGAGATTAATTAGGGGTATAGATGAGAGAGTGACCCTGGTAGAATCATTTCACATTTCATACCATAAGTGTTAAACAAATTCAGTAATTCAGATCTGTGATGAGTCTACTAAATGATAAAAATTGAGGTCACCATTCACACGTATCCAGCATTCAAGGTGTAAATGAGTTTGAGTATTTTTTAAATAAATGCTTGAAAATCCCAGTTGGTGAGCAATGAAGGGAAATGAGCATGAGAAACCACACTGGAATTACTTGGAAGTACACTGCAGGATTAAAGGTTTTTTCTTCCTTCACTGGCATATCAAATGATTGAATAGTACCCTTTGCTATACTGAGCACAAATATAGCCACGCCACCATTTTTTTATGTAGTACGACAGAATGAGAGCACTAAAGAGTAATTTGAATATGAAATTACCTTTAATGCTTCAATTTTTAACCTATGTTCAATAATACAAAAATATCTGGTTCGCACACAGTTTTTCATTAAAAGGAAGAAAGTTCAGTTATTAGGTGGATTGACAAAGTAACCACCTTCCTCAAGGAGTATTATTGTTATGTAATAAAGATGATGTACGTACTTACCACCTAATTGTTTTTATCTGTCTTCCCAGTAGTTGCATCTGGATACCAATTGGTACTATTTACGCTAACAATTGAGTGTCATTAATGAAACGTAAGTACCAGATCAGACCAATAAACATTTTTAGTTTTTTTGGTATATTTGAGATGTATGTGCTTTTTAAAGAAATATAAGGTCAGAATATATTTTTGAGAAATTATTAGTCTAACAGAAAAAGTATATCAGTACTGGTTTTAAAATAAATATTCATGTTGGAAAAGAACTTTTCCTTAATTAATATTTCATATTCCAATGATTTCAGATTTCTTCCTTCTTGAAAGGCCCTCTTTATGAGTCTCTCCATCAGTCAGTCGTCAAACTCACTACCCCTGAACTACTGTGTCCCATACTCCTTTATGTAACAGCTGGAGTTCGTCTTTAGAGAAAAAACCACAGTAATCAACCAGAAGGTTAGTTAGATACGGTTAGTATAGATTCCATCAGGTACTATTCCAAACGGCGGGTGAAATGAACATATTAACAGAGTAATAAGCAGTTCCTTTCCCTATCAGCCTGCGGTTTCCAGGAAGATCTGAACCCGAAAAACTACACAGCTTAGGTGAACCAGAGGGTACCAAGAGGTATCACCTGGAATACACACTGCATCCTCAGGTAAAGAGCCAAGTATATTCGCTCAAATCACTCGATTACCCAGTCCCTAATTATTACAGATTCATCAATGGTACAATTTTATGTTGCTCGTGGAAGATGAAAAGTAACTATAGAGTGAGAGGAAGGACAAAAACACATGTAGCTTTGCTTCTTTCCGAAAAACGAGAAATTTTAAGTAATTTTATAATATTTTTCCCGCAACTTTAAGTTACTTCCCCGAAATAAACTGCCGTTCTGGTTATTCTCTGTGACGCTAGATGGTACGCTAAGTATCGCGTACTGTGCTGCTACCTAAACTGAGATTGACTAATCTGAGGTACAAGAAGACCACCGATTAACGCTAAAACATTACGACCATTTCATGTAAATTTTTAGCTATATGCAAGAAAAAATTTACATACTCAATATGTATGTTACGCACCGCATTGTTCTGAGTGACCGGTTTAGTGGAGAGTTCAAAAGATCATGTGACTCGCATACAATTAGCAGACGCATAGATCGGCCTTCTTTTGTTCTTTTATTTACAAGTCAAATGTGTGAAGTTCCAAAGAGAAACTTCATGAAATTATTAATTCAGAACAATCATAATGAACTTAAAATAATCTAATAAAGCTTCAATGCAATTATACTGAATTTGATAATTATTTGCGGAAGAATACAAATAAAAATGACGTCATACCCAAGGATTATAACCTTGGCAGGAAATCCGTGAGGGAAGTCAGCAGCACATGCAGGTAAAGCTTTGTCAGCTAGAATTATTTGAAATAATGACATTTAGAATGGAATTTCAATCATGTTCTATGCAAATTTAAGGTTAATATGACATCAGCAAGGAAATAGAGCTAGCGTTTTTACAGATCATGATGTAAAAGTCGAGAAACACATAAAAATATTGTTTGATAGTTATCTTCTCCGCCGCCCATTGGCGGTTACTTGAAAATGGTCTTCACATTAACTTATATTTTTATGTATTCAATATAGTGACAGCTGTACAGCATCCATCGAGATGTTGGAGCTTGAAGACCTCCCTCGAATGCGAAGTCTTTCTCCGGGTTCTCCGGCTGAAATTACTGAAAATATATCTCGCAAGGTATGTGCCGTGTTTACTTACAGTCGGTAATGGGTGAATGATCAACTTAAAACCTTTAGGCCATTCGTATGCGAACAATAAATGTGCATTGTTTTATTTTAGATTTGTCTTTAGAATGTCATGAGATGCCATGTCGTTGAAAATGTGAATACATCGATAACGTTTTCTACTGTTTGCTCGATTTCGTCATCTGCTGTCCCATCATTCCATGCGCGAGGCATGTGGTGGGGGAAGGAGGTAGTTGGGCGGGTTGCCTAACCAACTATGCTGAGTCATATAGCGACAGAGCGTGCCGGGGTTGTTACCTGATGAAAGCGGGCAGTCTTGGAAAGAGGTTGTTGTCGGTCGTACCGTGTGTGGTTTTCGGTTTTTATCCTTCAAGACTCATTGCAGTTTAGGATTGTAGTTAAGTCGTGTTAAGCTTCAAACGAGTATTAATTATCGGATGACAATGCGGCATTTAGCAGGACCTTTGATTTGTATTTCATCATCAAATCGTCTGCTGTCATTGTTGAAAGTTCTCGATGGTTCAATCTTCTGATTGAAGAGGTTGCTGAGTGGAAAGTGGAATAAGAAGACGAAGTTTCAGTTTACAACGTATGGAAGATACCATTATATTTTCAAGGTAAGAGCTTCTTAATGTTTCTGATAATATTATTATTTTATTTGAAGGCACTATTAGATTATGTAAATACAATTTTGCAGTTAGAATTTTACTCTACTTTTATCAGAACCTCTCCTTTTAATTGTAAGTGCAGTTTAGGCTCTTAAGGTAGCATTTTCGTGTATTCTCACGTGTGATTTTGATAAGAGTACACGCTTGTTATATTGTGCATTTATGATAATGCTTGATTCCTAAATGTACACAATTTTCATCTTTAAGCACCACCCTTAATACATGTTAAATCACATATGTACCATTTCAATGGAAACAGTTTAAGAAATTACCTAAAAAGTTGCGGTTGTGTTATTTCTTTTTTGTTTACGTCCCAGCGCTCTCGGTTCAATCACTGATTTTACCGGTGTTATTCCGGTTTTAAGACTCATCGCCGGTGTGTTTTGATGTTTTAACCTATTCGGCTTACTAACACTGTGATATTGAAAATTAAGTTGAACTATTTATTGAAATCCTTTCTTATGCCGGCACGAGTCCCTCCTGTTTGCATTCATAGAACTCGGGCATCCAGCAAAAGCGATAGAATTAATTTTCTAGTTTGATTATTACCTGTAAATTACTGAATTTTCGTCATTTTGTTAACTTTTATCTTGTAATCCAAATGTCTACAATTAAAATTCGTTCAAATTTTAATTGTAGATAGTATTGTGTCTTCAATTGTTAATTATGTGACTGTTGCGTCTATTATTTATTTCGTTGTTGTTAATTCGTGTGTCAGCAAATTAAATTCCTGTTTTCCATTTCAGGTTTAACATCGGCTGGTAAAAGTGATAAATTGCTCGTCTTCCTAGTCAACATCGCGGAAATATGTTCATTAATGTATGTAGTTATCATTGTCGTTATTAGTTTGAAGATATATGCCATGGTGATATAAGGATGCCAATAATTTTGTATCAGATACACTGCAACCACTATTGCTTGTAGTGCATTGACCTGCATTGCCGTTGTTGTGAGTTTTGTGGTGAATTTATCGGTGGTAGTTCCAGTGTAGTGTATAGCATCTTTAATGGTATGGTGATAATTACCAAACTATATTTTATTCGTTCTGCCGTTGAGGGAGAATAGTATATTCAGTGTTCTGTGGCCTCCGGGGCGCCACAAACTTTGAAGTCCCCGGGGCTGATGCTGTAATTCAATAGTTGGCAAGGGATAGATGCGAAAATGATATTTCCTAATCCCAAGAAGTTGAGAGGCGAGGATGTTTTCCACCTTGTGTTGGCACTCTCCTTGCTTGGTGCACAACACCCATTCCAGGGTGTCATGTATGCTGGTACACTTAAAGACCCAGCCATTCACTCTTCCCTCTTGATAGGAGCCTACCAGACTGAAGTGTTTCATGATCTCATTGCCTTAGGGCGTTACTCTCGCACAAATTCACATTGGTCAAGATCTTGTTGGGAACCAAGACCTGACTACCACAGCACTGGAAACTCACGAGGAAGGGAATTGAGTGGTTGGTCTGCTGATGTGGAAGACTTGGGCAGTGCCCGTGGAATGCCCTCTGATTCAGGGAGGAACCCAGTGTCGGAATATGGGTGCAGTCATTTTGACATGCACCATGGATATGCCTTGGGTGGCAGTGTGACGGCATTCCTTTTGGATGTCGAGACTAGTGTGAACAGTGAGGAGGCAGGAGAAGGTGGAGGCGGAGGTGAGGCCACTGGTGGTGGTGTGGAAACGCTCAAGAGTGATGAAGATGCACTGAATGAAGTCCAGTTTGGACCACCCGCCAGAGAAGAAGTGGTGGAAGATGAAGGCTTTGACTCGTCTCCCCTGATCAAAGTGGAGGAAGAGTGGGATGAAGAGGTTGTGGTCAAAGAAGAAAGTGAAGATGAGGCCATTGGCTGGGACCTCTCGGACTCCAATTGGAGAGTCGAGGATGATACTGAGCAAATGGTGGACTGGGGGGATGTGATACTGAAGACTGAGGTGGAAGATGAAGAGGAAGGCATTTCCACTTTTGGGATGCCCTTGTCTACTAGCGAGGAGGACCATTCATATATGCCTGCGGAGGAAGTCTTGTCACCAAATGCTTATGCATCTTCTCCTTCATCAGAGCTCAGTCGTGAGGTAAAAATAAACATTTTGATGGCTATTCTACGCAGATTTTTGTATATTGCATGCTCAGTTATCCATCATGTGCATGTATGTTTTAAGATCGTGGTAGGTATGTACCTGTCACATTTTGGTGATGTGTTTTTCACTCAAAAAGGTTATCCATGGTGGTGTTGCTTCCCTTTGTACTCTCTTCTGCATAGTTCGATCATTGCATTGTTTTCATTTGAAGGATGACATACCTGTCATGTGGGTCATTTAATTAAAAGCATTTTCATAGTGATTGGCATCATCTGTTGAAGTGGTTGAAATGCAGTTTAGAAATCACAGTCGGATAGCTTTTATTTTTGCACAATTACTTACCAACTAAACCTCATCATGCCCATTTTCTTATAACAGTATAAAATATCAATATTGTTATACACTGTACTAAACATTTTATGTAAACAGTAATATCTTGAACTTCGAAATATATAAGTTGTTTTGGATTATTAAATGTTATCATTGCTTCCTAGTGTCACATTTCAATGTTTCGTATATTTTAAAGTAGCCTGGTGGTTTGTGTTGTTACAAGACTCATTTTGTGGCATTTATCTTTTTCCAATAGTTTTGATTTTTAGCTTTTTGCTAGGAGTACTTTTGGGTATTGGGATTTTTTTTCTTCTGTGTATATTCTTTGCAATGGTTGCAGTATGTAAACATTTATGGTAGAATAATTTGATTCCTGTGTAGAAACTCATTTTTTAAATCCAAATAGTTTTTAGGTATTTGAAGTATTTAATATTCAAGAAAGCATTTATAACTTAAAAGGAATAGTTCAGTGTTCATTATTTATGAAGCTGATCTACAGAAATGGCTTATCTCAGATTATACTTGCAAAAGCTTTTATTTTGATTTGATTCTTATGGAAATTGATTAAATAACTAAAATTGTTGGAATAGAAAATATGTGCACTATCGTAGTCCTAGAAGTGCGATATTTTAGTACCTTCTGTCAGCAATCTAGTTCTATTGGGGCAGTCATGCAAGGAACTTTGTTCATTCTTGAGGTTTATAATGAGAATTTAACAAACTTCAAGGAAGACTTCCTTTGGGTGCATTTCTTTTAAGTAGTTTGCAGAAATCATATTTTATGCAACACATTAGTAACTGATAGTTGTTTTGTCGGAGTGATGTCGTATTAAGGCATTGTGATACAAGTTTATGCATGTTCAAAATAAATACTAATCAATACTCTGGAGCTTAAGGCTTTTACATTCAACTTTTAGTGTCGATTAAGTTTATAATAACTGAGTAATTTACACAAATACACATTGTATTGTGTTATATTCGCTTTCACTAAACAAGAATTTCAGATTCATCAATATGTCCGTCCATTCATGACAGTTTTAGCTACATAATTGATTCATCATGTTTCTTTTGCCAAATATGTAATCTATTTCTGCAGTGTCCTATTTAGATAGCATGTTGGTAATAAAGCTGGTTGTGCTTTAATGATTCCCCTTCTTCTTCGCCATTTCCTTCATGTTTCTCTGAATCACTTCATCATTTCTGACTTGAAGACACCAGCAGGATGGGTAGGGAAAATGGTCTCGTCAAGAGGCAAAGTAACATGGAGAGAATATCTTCATCAATTAAAATGCCACTGAAACCCGAGATCCAAATTCAACCCATTAATGAAGTTTTTGGAAAGTGAGTGTGTTAAATCTCACACGCATACAATATGAATTTCATGAAAGTGGTAGGGATATCAGGCATGCAGAAATATTGATTGTTGTTGATAGCATTATATAAACGAGACCTTTGGAATTGAAGCAACTGTAGAGTCAACCATTGATAGTCGTACACATTTATACTGTTCAACTCCCAACTTGAGGTTCTAAGTCAACATGTACAGTGAATACCTTGGGCGTTCAACATTTCGGAATGCTTTGATTCCATTTTTCATGTCCCCACAGTTTCCTGCAATGTCTTTGCACAGACAGAAGAGTAGACTATTTCAGTAAAAACCTATGAGCTTGTAAAATGATGTTTGTAAATGTGGCGAAATTTCAGGATGTAAAACCCCATAGACATGCTGCTGATTTGACAGATCTGAATTGCCGCTTTAATAGTTTCAAAAACTAAAGTAGAATGGTGCACAAAATTCTTCTGTTTGAATGTTCAGCATTTGGCTTAGTATTATGTTATTGTATTCCTTGTATTAGAGCATTGGGAGTGCTAAATTCTCAAATTTATTTAATTCTTTTGGGCTAAGAAAATAAATGTTGAAATTCAAAATTGTGGTTGTCTTGTTTCCAAATGCAATCTTTGAAGCTTTTTCTCTCAAAATAAAAGTTTTATAAAATTATAATGCATGTTTCATAGCACCTAGAGACATTGGTAATTGATCATAGTGGTGCAAAGTGTAAATTATTGGCCTAGCGTTGTTTTGTTGTGACATTTCAGGGATGCCAAAATTATGTTGCTTGCTTGGTTTTTTGTTAAGATGTCTTTGCTTTCGTACCATAAAAAAAGAGATTTCTTAAATAATGTGTTGTTCATCATGTTATATTTTTTCTTGGAAGAAATGACGCGTTGTGTGCAAATATGAGAATGGCAATTGGTAGGAAATGTGTGTGTGATATTTGATAAATGGCCCTTTGTTGTTTGCATACGTTTTCTTCTTTTACTATGAGTAGTAGCTCAGTGGTGTGTGACATCTTGCAGTTAAATTATTACTGCCCTTAATTTGAGAGAATCTGATATATACTTTGCTTGTTAGATGGTGTAATTTATGTGGTGACTGGGTAATTGTTTTGAATTCTCATAAGTATATTTCAAGTTATTTTCACACAAAATGGTAGATTTTTCTATGTTGCTTAAGCACCTATTTGAATGACATGTGGAAGAACCCGAATTTGCAGTTAAATTTGTGCTGTCTTTCGTTAGGAGTAGAGCAATGTAAATGTTAGGGTTCCCAATTTTTCCAATAAACATTATCTTCAGTTTAATTCAGTATAAAAATCCACTTATCCTTATTGCCATAATGGACCCTATCAGACCCTGGTCTATCCATGCTAAAGGAAGATTCATCAGATTGCACATGTGATAAGCCTTGCGTGTGTCATGCATTATGCATGTGCATTCTTGCATTATGTGAATGTATGACTAAATTTCAGCATCATCACCCTTACAGTGTCCTACCTGAAAATTAACTTCAATTAATACGGTAGAGGTCACCTTGTGCTGAACTCTATGATGTGTGTGATTCAAATATTCCGATTATGAGATGGTTTCCCATAAAGACTCATCTACAGAAAATCATCTAGTTAGTGTATATTGGAGTATGTATGTTTAGAGAACTATTTCTGAAATTTTTAAGTGTAAATCCTACAGTCAGCAGCCTCTTGTTCTACTAATAATACTTCATGCTACCTTTTTTTTAATTTAATGGAAATTATTTCGAGCGAAATGCAAAAGACGAACTTCAGAATTAGAAAATTTTGTGCTGTAGGGTGTGTGGAAGGGGGTGATTACCTGCCAGGCTACACACAACACCTTTTCCTCTAGCATGGTTGGATGACTTCATTCTGATCCCTTCTTGTTCATGCGAAAAATGTCATTGTTAATCTATGTGTTCTACATTTATTCTCTTTAAATTTATTGACATGAAGGTGTCATATTCTTTGTCCGTTTTTATAATACATAGCATTCCTTCTGTTGCATTTCTGCACACCTTGGTGTTTTGTCATCATTGGAGGTAATAGACGCCATTGTCCTGTTTTGCATTCATTATACCTAATTAAACGAATTTTCCCATTCTTATCAAGTAGTGGACGTGAATTGTTAATGATTATGAAAAGTAAATTATTCCAATACACGTGTGATTTATACCATTATGCGTCTATTTTACTATATTTTCACCTCTAAATCGTTGCAGTAGGCTCAGTAGTCTTTTAAGCCGGTGGAGAAATAGAGATTGTGTCAATGATTCGTCCATTTATCATTCCCATTTTCCTTGACGGAATACAATGTCTACTTTTATGTCTATCTCATTGTTGCACGTACTGCACAGGCACCAGCGCTTGTACTTGATGCTTGCATGAAAACATAAATGTTAATTTGGGTATTTCTGAGGATTCCTCGGGGATCCTTCGCTCGCTATTAGGGGGCGTTATACACCTAGGGAGTCGAGCAGGGTTCCAGTTTTGCACCTCCCGACTCGCAATCGTCCACGCCACACTTCCCCGCGACTTCCTAGGCACCTTCCCTCCCCTTTCTTCTCCCCTCGTCCCCCCATCTTTTCCCGCCATAATCGGTTACGGTTAAGCTTGCCCCAGTTGCAGCAATTGTAAGTATTCTTTTGGGGCGAACGCGAGTTCTCGCAGCGAAAGTATTCCTCGAGGTCTTGAAATACAATCACGACCTATTTTAAAACTGTAACTCACGGCTCCTTATCGCGACTCTCGTCTCTCAACGTGATACTTGCATTGTGACGCTAGATGAACATCATCCGATGCCCTCGTCTTTTTACGTAGTAATATTGAAACTCTTAGGTGACAGGATTTCCCCATTCCCTGAAAATCCTACCCCTCAAATGGCCATAGCTGTCGCTTGTATCCCCTAATAACTACAACCACGTAATTATTTCTCGACTGCCTGACGCTAATGGTGGCCTATTGTGTGACCATTTGGTTCCTGATAAAATTTTCATAAATTTCGGACTTTGGATTAGTATACGGGGGCTGAACACACCTGGCCATACGAGGTCGGCAGTATAAGTACATAGTTGCAGTTTGGAGTTACTTAAGGTATCGAAATAATTTCTTCGTCATTTTTATTATTTAGAAAGGTGCTTAAAAGAATGTTGCTTACTCACCACAGGATTTACACGTGGCGATTTTTTCTCCCATCTTTTTGAATTACCAGACTCTTAAGAGTTTCCGAAATTAATTTCATTCCAGTGTTACTGCCGCGAAGTTATTTATACACACGTGCCAGCTATGCTATTATTTAAGTAATATTTTGATTTAAATCGACTACCTCTGCTTTCTGAAAATCGATGGTACAACCTAACTGCTGGTAGTAATAACTTTTACTAAATAACAGTTACTTTATAACTAAATAACTTTACTTAATAACAGTTATTCAACTGTTGCCATAAAAATATAACACACGCTCTATCCATAAAGTATACATATGTGTTCGAATTACCTGTTTTTACTCTTATTTGGATGGCCGTATAGTTAAGGAGACCTCGGGGAAGTTCCTTTCTTCTTTTGCTTCTATTTATAGTATGAATAAATTAAGTATGTACCGCGCTCGAGATGTAATGCGTTGTAATTCATGTGATTTCGTGTAATCTCTAATAGGCGTTGGTGTAATAATTTTTTATGTGATGGCTTTCCAGTTTGGATGTGTCGCGGGAAAAAACCTTAGGTTTGCTTGGATGGTTGGAATGAGCAAATGTGGAAGAAAGGTTTTAAGGATTTATAATTGTTATACGTAGCGACTTTCTCACGTACCTTTCCCTCGGGAAGACTATCAAATGCTCTTAAAATGTTATCTGCTACTTAAATGTTCTGCCAAGCGGGCGTCAGCTCAACAAGTGTGTCAAGTGATTGGAGTTCGGTGTTTCTTGTGTCAAGCTGGTTGGCCTTTTTTCGCCAATACATCAAAATATTAATGCCTCAGGTTGGCCCTTTTTACGCCAATACATCAAAATATTAATGCTTCAGGTTGGCACATAATATGATATACTGTACGTTATATGAAGGTCATAATTCATGGCATCCATTGAATGGCTGATAATTCATTATCTGTCATTATTCATAGGTCGGTCATGGTAGTTTCATAGTCCTAAAACTTGCCTTAAGATGGTGAACTCACAAGTTCTTCAAGAAAACTCATCGTATAATTTGTATAACCTGTATAAGTTGGTTGTATTCGATTTTTACTCAGTTTATTTTATAGGTTTAAATTATTTTGTATATATGCATGAAAAAGTTATATATTTATATATGTATGTATGTATATATATATATATATATATATATATATATATATATATATATATATATATATATATAATGGGCTGACACAACATAACACAAATAGAAAAGAATAGACACATATAAAAGAACACTTACACGGTAAATTGTTCGAGCTTTCGGCCCTCTCAGGGGCCTTCTTCAAGAGAGACTCTCTTCAATTTACCGTGTAAGTGTTCTTTTATATGTGTCTATTCTTTTCTATTTGTGTTATGTTGTGTCAGCCCATTATTGTGCCGCTCGTATGAGTTTTTCCGTACAATCGTTATATATATATATATATATATATATATATATATATATATATATATATATATATATATATATATATATATATATAACTTAATGTGAAAGTGTCACGAATGTGAATAGTAATGTATATCAAGTTAGCACCAGCGAAGAAAAACGCAGAAAAACCCAAGAAAGAAAAGAAACTCGCACATTTTCGAATTTTTGGTGGGGAAGCCACCTTTCTCAAGGGAGAGACGGAAGAAACTCAAGGTTCCTTCCTTCTCTCCGTGGAGAAAGGTGGCCCGGCCACCAAAAAATCGAAAACGTGTTTCTTTTCTTTTTTGAGTGTTTCTTTGTTTCAAACGCTATCTCCTGGCCAAAGAATCGGGGCACTTGCGTGCGTAAACCCCGCAGCTTTGTGTAATTTACGTTTCTCGATAGCTCAAGTACCTAGAACTTTGGCCAGGCGAGTTGAAAGATACATATATATACAAGATATTTATATCTTGGCTCGTCGGTGTCAACGTTATCCACGCATATACATGCGTGTATGTATATATATATCTGTGTGTGTATGTATATTTTTTATTTATTTATTTATATACATATGTATATGCGTGGATAACGTTGACACTGACGAGTCGAGATTGTGGAGAAATTCTTCACCAATTTTCGAGGAACGTTTAGAAACTAAAATACCTTGGGTCGTGTACGTGTTGACAATTTTCATTGATCCAGTTTCAGCTCATAATCGCATAATCTTTCGGCTTCTTGAATATTATATAACCTCCTTTTTGATCTCAATGGAAGTTCCTGACGCTTATGCCTGGCATTTAAGAGATTTCCCTCTCTCTCGATTCGCCCTCCTTCGGGTGGATCATCTGACCTACCAATCGGCCGCTCTTTTCAGAAGCCTTGCCTTTCCCGTTGGACTTTGTTATTATTTTACATTGTTTTGCTTCTTCTGGTTTCAAACATCTGTGCTATTTCCGAGATGTCGTCTCACTTTAGTGAATTTTGGTTACTCTAGAAAGTGCTTCTTGGGTTGAAATGTTTCAAAATCAATCACAATTTCGTGTAAACAGACGTATATATCCGTTATGGTTTTAATTTTTGGGTTTAAGGAATTCGACGGTAGCTTTTCATTAGAAGTAGGTAAATTATTGACTGTAACTTTTTGAATTTCCCGACTCGTTTTTGTCGGTTGCTGTCTGAAGCACATTTGTCAGAAATCGCCATGTATAATAATCACTATG
Source organism: Hetaerina americana (assembly GCF_022747635.1). Lineage (NCBI taxonomy): Eukaryota > Metazoa > Arthropoda > Insecta > Odonata > Calopterygidae > Hetaerina > Hetaerina americana. The sequence goes on from NW_027287316.1 coordinate 12,544,572, forward strand.
ATATGCCAAGTCGATTTTCTCAGTGTCGCAGTTGTCTCTGCCACTTTGTGACACAGGATATCGTCGTTGTTAAACATTTTAAATCCATCGCATGTATTTTGTGCCGTCACTCGTCGTTACCGTTTAACGGTGTCTGCCGTGTTTTGCGTCGGGAACGGTACCGCGAATTTCTTCCCTGGAATGTGGCCGGGGTCACGTGTCGGCGTCGTCTTGGGACATAGCAAGCGAAAAGGCGTCTAGCCTCGCGCCCAACTCATAGGGGTGGCAAATGTCGCAGTTTCGGCCGGCGGTATTCTCTCGCTCCGTATCGAACAAATTTCGCGATGTGCGGGTCTTTGAACTTTACTTTGGCGAGCGCGGAGCCTCTTGTTGCCTCTCTTCTCTTGCGCAATCCCTTTCTATCCTCGGCGATGGAAAATTTTGCAGTTCTAAAATTCCGTAGTTATGAATGTATTCTCATGGTTTTATAATCACGAGCGGATGAATTTGATCAATTTATCTGTGAATTTGCCTCTATAAATATTGATTCCTGTTCAAATTTAGTTCCGGTGGAGAAAATGTGTTTACCTCTCGATCGGGATGTAGTTTTTCCGTAATCTGCTCCTCATTTGTATTTCTTCTCAATTCGAATTCGAGTGCCATTACTGTATTCCAGCTTCCCCTCAAATATCACAGCATATATATATATATATATATATATATATATATATATATATATATATATATATATATATATATATATATATATATATATATATATTATCGATCGCCAGGAAAGCCATGACCTTTCGGGTTTCATGTTCCTCAAACTCATAACTTGAAACTAAAATTTGTAGGATCACTATTAAACGTACCTACGTAGAATATCAGCTTGGGTGCAGATATTTTTTGGGCTCGCTTCGCTGAATCGGTGAAGCTTGTTTCGCCGGCTTGTTTAATGTGGCATGGAAACTTTCCTTCATCCAGTTGCTTTGGTTATTTAAATAAGTACCTATATCAAGGAAATCAATGAATGACCAAGTGACTATAAAGGTTCCCCGAATTCAATTTTTGAAAATAGATAATTAACCTTGTTCCTTTTACAGTTTTATACCTTTTCGTGAATAGCTACACACTCTAATGGTTATATTTTCCATAGGTAGTTGTAGGAATCCTTTTGAAAAAAATTGGCGAAAATTTTGATTTTTCAGATTTTTTTTTCGATAGAGCACACAAATGAGTAGCTAAGTTTTTTTGATTTTTGATCTTGGAGGGTTTCATCTGCAAACAACCAAAATTTTTCTCGTGCTAATTGAATATGGTAGTTTAAGATGTGAATAGGATACCGATTTTTGAAAAATAATTTTTCGCCTTTATCATGGAGAGGATAAATTGAGCTTTTTACTTCTTAATTCATTTTAGACTGCCTATATTATATAATATTTACAAAGGGTTTTTTGCATAACTGTAGAGGATAAAGGAAGGAATAATAATATTGATGTGGTGATTTACGGGGAAAGTTAATCCCTCGCTAGTGATCAGACACACATTCAAAATACTGGGGCATAAACAATTTGCAGAGGGAGAGGGTGTTTCCCGAATAGGTCTACCAGGATCGTATTGCTAGGGACAGTATTCGGGAACTTACAAATACACACACACTCACACTGGTTAGCCCAAAGTGGTTTGCAGGGAAGTTTATCATAATCAATTTGAAAGCCCTTATCATTCAATGTCATGCAAGTGTTTTACTTGTGCGATAATTAAGTTTTTGCCCCACCCGTTAAAACAGCATTTTCCGATATGAGTACCATACGGTATATAAGTTTTTTCAATTTTCACCTGCCGAGAAGGAATTACGAGAGAGAATTTAAGTTAATAGTATTGCTGAAGGAGCAAGAGAGGGTTTGGCTGGTTTCTTATTTATGCTTGATTCGCGAAACATTTCTTGAAATATCTGTAGGTATTTAGGGCAAGAATCGAATTATGAACTCTGCGCTGCGAGAATATGCGCTATAGGACTCGAGTCGGGCGAATTCATTGTAATATCGATTGTTCTTTTTCCTATAGGTCGGGGTGTCACATTAAAACGCCTATTAGCAATTGCGAGGACCATTTACTGACTGGTATTCTTTTTTCACAATGGCAAGCGTTTCCTTAAGGATTACGAGGAATGAATTGAAACCCTACTCTTGCCCTTGAAAGTTCGGAGTCAATTGTTTTTGAGGCCACAAAATCGTTTCGAGTGAGATGTCGAAATGCTTGGGATTATTTGCTTGACTCCATTGTCCGTCCGCTCGCCCCATTCCCCCGGACCCCTTGGGGGACGGACTCCCGAGTGACCCCTTAGCAATGCTCTTGAAAACACTCCGTTTCCACGCCAATTTCGGTTGCCCTCGGTCTTCGCCGGCTTGCGGGAATTCACAGCGGCGAATCCTCCACCGCTGACGTCCTTGCGACACCTTCATCTGTGCGTGTTGCCCGCGTTAGTTACGTGCTGTGACGATCGTCCCATCATCTCAGACCCAGCTCATCGATCCCACAGGGTCAACGTCTTTATTGACAACACCGCGTTTAGTTCTCTACCTCCATGTTGACTCGGACGTGGCGAATAATTATCGTTGACTCCGCGAATTCCACGTCGTGGTCCTAATGCTTTGAGGGGGAGTGTCTTTGATCCCACGTTCTCGTTAAGTATTCGCTGAGTCTCGGGCCCTGCACGGAGGGTTTTATTCTCGCTGGGCGAGGAAATTCGTAAAATCGATAATCCCATTCTAACCAAATTTTCCCCCGAAAAAGGAGCCTATTTTAAGCTGTCTTTTGTTAGGCGTCAGGGCAGGTCTTTAAGCAGATTTGGACTCCTCTCAATCCTTTCGGTCTGCTGAAGCCCGGGAGTGGTGTGAATTCATTTTTTTTCTGTCTGCAGCTATGACACGTTTAGGTACGAGTATGTATCGTGAATCGTTGAATGAAGTCGCAAAAATTCTTTCATCCATTCGTTGAGCATTGTTGCGATCGGATTCTTGGAAAAAATTGCAACATTGTGAGATTTTAATAAATCATGTATTTGCGTCAACTGCGGTTACATATATTGGTTTTAGAATTAGCGTATTGATTTTTCCCCTCTCGTCTTTAAGTTATAACACATTTTTAGGAACACCTCTTACGGAACAAAATACTCGTCTGGATATTGAAGAGTGCTTTTTGATGTCTCTCAGGCGGACGGTGCCAAGGGTGCATACATTATGTTGCGGACTCGAGTTTGTACCTGGGGACAGCTTAAGTCAGAGACGTGGGTCGAGACGGAATCGCGATCAACATGTTTCCGAATACGTTTCAATGAATTAGGACGAAGGAGTCTCGGAAGAGTCACCCGCATTGAATGGCGTTATCGCGGGCGTTAATGCCTGCGTTGCAGTCCCAACTGATATTTCCACCTAGCCAAGTTCGAATCTGGGATTCATGCGAAGCGATTTTGGGGAGGATTTAAATTATGAATGAGAGCTAAAGGACCTTACAACCTTGTTTAGTTGTTATTTTAAGGAAGAACAAGAAATGGATATCTGTGTGAGTTCATACCAGGCTGTCTAATTGGTATTAGGAGAACAGTTGAGACTGCTGAGCAGGATGTGAGAGCGCGGTTGCCTTCTATTGCCCCGTAGAATCGTCATTTGTCATTGGTATTGATTGATGATAATGGAAATGAACGAAATTTTTAAGCTTTCAATTAATGGACCATGCATTTGATTTCTGGAATCCATCGCAAGATCGCAACACGACACTAGATTACCAGATTGCAGCATTCCTATTTAATCTTATGGCTTACATTGTTATTTCGAGTTCTTCAACCCGGGAGACATGATTCAAAAGGTAGTATTTTTGATCGCTCAGATATTCCACATGGGAGTAATGACCTGCTTTACCTCCCCCCCCCTTCCTCTCTTGAATCCACCCGCAATTCGTAACCGCAGAAGCGTCTCTTGAGATTGCATTTATGTCAGTTTCCCCTGAGAGTTGTTATCCGCCTCTACGGTTTTCCTTTCGCTCCTTTATTATTTCTTTTTCATCCACAAATTGGACCTTATTTATTTCCCTGGCGTCTCAGGCCCGTTCGCGGTTGAAGAGTCCGTCGAAAGCGCCGGCGTCTCTCTCACGCTAGCGCCCTTTCTCAAGCGCCTGCCGAGCTCCCTGGCGGGTGAGTGTCCTCGTAGCCTAGATACGTGGTAGCTTTCGGCTCGGCAGGGGCGCGCGCCTTAAGGTCGACCGTGGCACGTTTTGACCGGCCAGAGTGCCCTCGCCTCCCGATGGCAGCGTGCCTCGGCTTCAGCGGCCGGTGACCCAAGAGAAACGTCTCATACTGCGCGCGCGCGCGCTTTTGTGTCCTTAAACAGCCGGCTGAAAGCTCCAGGTGCGGGAGGAGTCACCACTGTCTAATTATGGCCAGCGACCTCCTTCTTCCCCGCCTGCATCCATCCCGAGTCCGACTCTCAATCACGGAGCTCCCCCCCCCCCCAACTCCCCAACCTGTTCCCGCAGTTGACCCGCGTCCCTTTCCCTTCTGTTGGAGTGGTATAATGGAAAGAGGCATGTGAATGAATGTACATATTTAGATAATGGATCACTGAGGGATCCCAGTAAGGTGAACGTAACTGATAAGCGCGGTGGATGACACACTCGCGGGGATGACCTGAAGGTCGCGGGTTCGAATCTCACCTTGGACTCGCGCGTTGTGTTGCCGCGAGAGGAGGGATTTTTCCTTGGGTGAAGTGGGCGGTGTCTTAGTCAAGTTAGTTAAGGGTGCGATTGTGGACGGTGAGATAACGAGAATTCAACCGATGATAGTCTCTAACGCCAGCAAAAGACATTCAAAAAAATACTCGCGGCAAATGGAAAATAATTGATGAATCCTATCCTAATGTCTGCACAATCCATATCGCATCGTAGAGGTTAGTGCATTGCTAGTTCTAAACTCGCCTAGTACTTCGAGTTGGCGTAGACTGAGTTTGAGGTACGATATGACTTCGGATCTTGGAGTACCATTTAATTTAACTGTATTCGGTTAACTCTATGTCACCGATCAAAACAATCTTTCGAGTTAATAACTGGTTATGGTTTTCCGAAGAAACTGCGGGAGATGCCGAAACAGTAACTTTTAACGGAGTCATCCTGCAATTGTTGCATGGTTATGGTTTATACATAGTCACCTATATGACCCATGTGAGTTCACTAAAAGGATACAGAAAATTAAAAAACCCCTGGTTCCATACGCAGGTTAGTGCAGCCAATTAATTGCAAGTGACTTGACTGCCGAAATGATGAAATAGTTTTTCGAGATATGAAAATACTTCATTTCCGCTCTTTATCCAAAAACCATTAATTTAATTGTGATTGTAAATTATGCTAGTGGATAAAGCTTATTTATATCTGATAATTGGACTATTCTATTAATCCACATAACATCCAACCTGTAAAAGAGTGTAATGTAGGATATAAGTTAGTAAAAAATGGTGGCAATAATAGTTGGACGCGAGGCCTGTCAAATGATCTTTAAGATGTACAATTACTAGGTATACATGTTTAATTTCAGTGGCTGTTTATATATTTGCCTCGTTTGCATTTATATTAAGTGTTTGGTCATGTAATATCGCTCGAAATTTTCTCTGCGAGAGGAAACCCCATGTGGCGAACCTAATGATCACCAGAATATTGAATATGCATCAAAGAGAAACTCGGTTTCATTCTCGGGAAAAAATCATTATCATTGGATACCTATTTGGCGAACGTCATGTAATTCACCAAGGTCCATTTCTCAAAGTAGTTTCCCCTTTGGAAATATGCCTTTGGTCAGAGAAATGTCCTCTTGAATATATTACAATTTCTGAATTTAATTCAGAACTGCGAAGTTAATAAATATACCTGGTTACTTAATTTCATCCTGCCGGCATTGACAAGGGTGAATTCGCATATAGTAATATGTTTGTCGTCGTCGTCTCATTCCGTCGCAGTTTTCAGCCCCTTCGAGAATTTATTTCCCTTTTCGTCCTCGCGTGTGTTCCCTGACTCGGCGGCCAGTGCCCTTATAGCATCCCCCTAGCCCTCCGCCTCTCTTGCCCCGGAATCGATTTGCCATCGCGGCGGCAGGCCCCTTCTGGGGACCAGCAGGGCCGGGGCGGCGGCCGGACAGGGCCAATGCCCCGGCTGAACGGGTGTCGGGAAATTACTGCGCGGGATGCGTATGGCGTCCATTCACTTCGGCTAGTATATGTTCCAAAATCCTTTTATCTATTATGTTACTAATTTTGTCTATTTTAGGTGTCAATATCTTTCAATTTCTAAAGAATCAATGATTTAAATTAAAGAAATTGATTGGTCAAGTGAGCGTTTAGTTAAATGGGCTTTCTCACACCTTGTATATGATGCATACTTACCCAAGCCGTTATAATTGTTTTGGGACTTGCTTTTATTATTTATTTTGTGCGGTACATGCGTCACGAAAACATCCTAATTCCGTTTCCCTTCATCTCATGAAAATATATTTATGAAAGTAAATGTTGCAGTTGGAACTAAAATAACCGAAAATGTTCACATACTGCTTTGTGTAGGTTTTGTAAAACATAGTAATAGGGCATCAAATGAGTCAGGATGAATGGCGAAGAAATTAGCATGCTTCGATTCGCAGATGGCATTGCAGTAGTTGCAGAAATGCAAACAGCTCTGAATACTATAAACCTGGTACTTCGGGAATATAATATGAGCATCAGCTAAAAGAAAGCTAACATCCTTGTGTGTGGAAGAGAGAAGCTGAAGACAGATATCACTAATCTAGGAATGCAACTCGAGAAAGTGGAATCCTTCATCTACTTGGACTGCAGTATAACTTAGGATATAATTAGTCCGAATGATATCCAGCGAATGAAATCTCGATTTAAGATGGCGCTCAGGAGGAAGAGGTAAATACTACGCTGAAAGAACCTTAGGTTGCAAATAAGAAAGCAGTTCGTCAAAACGCTCGTATGGAGCGTAGCCTTCTACGCTTCAGAGACATTCCATATTGGAAAAGTGGACCAGCGAAGAACAGAATACTTTGCAACATCTTGAGAACTCCATGGCAAAGAAGAACTAGATTTTTTGGACCCTCCTTGAGGCTAAATGAATTAGAAACAGAATAGAAGGAAAAACTGAAGGCGAGATCCCGTGAGGAAGACTAAGAGTCGAGGATAGAGGAAATATTAAGAAGGACGTAAGACAGAGAAGATGTCCAGAGGTAAGGGAATAAATATTGAATAGAGAAGAATGAAAGGCCGCTGTAAACCCATCTTAGGATTGAAATACTGATGGTGATGACTTAGTAATAATTTCTTTCTTTTGATGTATGATGTCAAAAGATGTTCTTACGAAATGTTCTCTTATGTCACTATTACTGAAATATTTCTAGTCTACCTTACGTGCGTTTTTTTACAATCGATCCGACATGTTCAAGTGTGTGAAAGCGTTTTGTTGGCAAGCTGTGGTTTCTGATATCTCGCGTCATTTCACTTGCTTTGGTACTGGGCACTGGGTCAGCAGTGTTTTTGAGGAGATAAGGAGACGGGGCGAAGTGGTGGAAGCTGTTCATCATTATGAATGGCCACAATGGACAAATCGAAAATGTATCGGCGAGAATTATGAAGTGCGTATTTTAACCTAAATGCATGAGCCATATGTTTTCAATTATAAATGAGCTGTGACGAATACAGGCTTTTTGAGTATTTATGTCTCAAAAGGGGCATTAAACCATGTACCATGATAATTTACGCGATACCCTAGTTTAAATACATGCGCACATGAAATACGGTTTAACATTGATGTAGTTTTATGCTGTCCGGGTTTATATTTCATCTTTTGCTGAGCATTTAATTTTTTTAATGGAGAAAGGACAGTTGAAATTGATTGTCTCGCGCGTTTACATTTTATGTTCACCGAATGCCATTTCAAAATCTCCTTTTGTTGAGGTCTTATATTTATTACTGGTGAGACGGTTTGATTTAAAATGAACTCAGTCTAAGGAAGAGCAGCGTTGCTGTGTAACTGCGATAACCTGCGGTTACTGCGTTTTAACCTAGTCGAGAGTTTTGCGTACTTATTTGGTTTTTGGCCTCATTGTGGTCTGGGGTTGCGATACGGTGCCAGGTATACATATGTTGTTAAATAAAATTTATTTCCATTTACTCATGTATACCTTTCTCGACGGACTCGGAAAAATCAATTGGCATTTTATGAAATTTCGTTAATTTAGTTTTGCTTTTCTTGAGATTTTGAAAATCATTTTAATGAAATTCTATTCTTTCTTAGCTGGGCGATTTAGAGACTTCGATATTTTCAAGGGAAGACTTGTGCCAGCATAAACAGGTGTGTATCGATACCCTACCAGAACATATAACTCCCGCCGGCCACTATTTTGCAAAATTTTGGCTTGGCTTCAAAATACATTTAATCTCGTGTTTTTTGCCGGATAACAACTTCCACCAGGAGGAAGATGCGTCAACCTTGAAGCATACTGATAAACGAATTGGGATGGCGTGCTCTGCTGAACCGGCTTTTATTATAATTTTGCTGCCTCTCGTATTGATTTAGCCTAGGAGTAACTATATTACTCATCAGTTTTGTAATTTCTTTACCGAGAAGCGATTTTTTTTAAATGGGAGTAAATTTTTCGAGAATCCACCAGCGCGGTGCATGGTGGAGTTAACTAAACCCTCGCCGTATATTTGACCAGCGATTTCTTCGCAGTCTGCATTTCGTGCGTTTGGGATGGGATGGTTTCTTTGAAGAATTCCTTCTAGCTGTCGCGAGGATGGTTGCCCTTTCCTCCCTTCAGAATTTATCTCAGCGTGAAAATTCAATTGGTTTTTATATACAATGGTCTAGTTGTACTGGTCCTTGTGCGTTTTTTATGATCCTAAAAGGAATCGGTACACATAATTAAAAGAGTATCTCAGAGCTCGTCAGTATCATTTCCTGAAAAATCATTGTGTTCCGTATTCTCCAGTCTGCCATCGGCAGTTAATAAAGAGGGAGATGTTTGAGTTGTAACAGCCATTGAGGTGATGTAGGAGAAATGGTATCCATTATTTAATGAGGTGTCTGTCGTCAGTGTCGTCCCTTGTCTGCGTCTCTGCTTTCAGCTCTGATATCTCCCTGTGTGAAAACCTGTGCAGATTTTTCTCTCCTCGATAACGGCCTAAATATCTATATTCATTTCTTTGGAAATATAACCACATGGAGCAGTAATTTTTCAATTTAAAGTGGAGCATGTGACAGCCTAGGACGCACGTATGCAAACACAACAAATGTTAACAATTAATCACAGAAATAACAAACGCATTATTATTCTCTTTTTTAATTTAAAGTATTTATTTATAAATTAGTATTAGTTATAAATAGTATTCACATTATTTATATTCTCATTTAATTATGGAGAGATGGAAAAGAGCAAGGTGAGTAAACATGTCGGAGGAAAGCAATGAAAGATCAATGGAATCAGGGAGTGAGCTCAGTAGAGAGAGAAGAGGCGAAAAAAGAGCGTGTTCAATTAGTGATAGCCCGGGAGTGGGCCAGTGGAGTAATTGGTGTGTGCGATTATATTTTATGGAGGGCCCTCAGGTTGCATGGGATGGGAGGAGCAAGGGTTATGAATAATATATATGCGTTGATACCTTCCTCAATGTTCAAGCTGATTTTTAAATTAAAGCAGGAAAGGACTGAAAAATTAGTACTTCTGCAACAGGTGGTTAACTAAATGCTGATCATAACCTATCGCTACAATGTTTAAATTCCATGTGTCCATTTGTAAGGTACTCGGATATCTGGCGAAAAAAAACATTTTCCATTGTAACTACATTATGTTAGCCCGTATACATTCGAATCGCTCAGCAACAGCCAGCAGTCGCGAGTTGGTTATTATATGTGGGCAGGTTATACCATGTGGAAAAAGGAAGAGAAATAGCAGACTCCCACTCTGCTGGATTTTAATGCCTGATTTTTCCTTCGAACAATTATCCCTCATAGGTAATTCAAGGTGAAATACTACCTTGATCAAAAAGTTCCCGGAATAACCACCGTACGACACGCAATCCAGACATCAGGCAAGTGAATGGCGTTCACCAAATGAGCCGAGACCAAAAAAACCACGTCGTTTTCAGTCAAAAAAGAAGGCAATGCTGACGGTTTTCATGGATTACAACGGTGTAGTGCATCATGAATTTTTGCCAGAAGGCCAGACAGTAAACAAAGAGTATTATTTGGGCGTTATGAGACGTTTGCGTGAAGCAATTCGCCGAAAGAGACCAGAAATGTGGGCAGAAAACTCGTGGATTTTGTACCATGATAACGCACCGTCGCACAGTGCTATCATTATTCGTAATTTTTTGACGAAAAATGCAACAAATACCATCCAACAGCCACCGAATTCACCTGATTTGGCTCCCTGTGACTCCTTTCTGTTCAATCGAGTTAAAAAACCATTACGGGGAACGCGTTTTAGCAGCCGAGAGGAAGTAATGGAAAAATCGCAGGAAGCACTGATGGACATACCGAAAACCGACCGTAACTTTTGCAAATGTCAAGTTATGACACTAATATTTAAAGGGAATATCAACAACAGATGTACCAATTTAACAAAAAAAACAGAACTCAAATTGGAACGATGGGAGCGCCACACGGTGGTTATTCCGGGAACTTTTTGATCAAGGTAGTATCCCATCGTTAATGACACGTTGATCGTGTTGCCATATGCCTTTCCCTAGGATGGACGCTTCAGATAGCGAATTCGTGTCTCCTTACAGTTGCGTAATGATGTCTTAATGTCCACCGTCCTTATTTATGTTGTTTTGGTGGGGGTGTGCACTATTCGTTTTTGTTTCGCCAAATCGTCGTTTTCACGGTCATCCATGGTCCGCTCCAAAATTTTCACGTCGTCGTTTTGCGTGTTGCCAATTTCCGAGTATCGATGCCACGTTACCGGAGTTGTTCATCCGTCACAACAAGAGAAATACGACAGTTCTGCGGTTACCGGCGCGATGACATCCACCGTTTGTGGGTTTTCCCCTTTCGCCGTCGGAGCCGGCTTCCCTTCCGCCTCTGCGTCGGATTTCCCTTTCCCCTTTTGCGCTATGCTTTGATTGGGAAGGAACTTCGCGCGCGCGTATCATTTCATTTTTTTTCAGTCGGGACTTAGCCGATCTCGGCGTCGTAGTTTGCGCGAGGCGCGTTCTCCCATTCGCTTGTTTTTGTTGTCCTCCCGCATCGGAATGCTGTTTCCCGCGATGTTTTCCTGACCTTCTCTTCCTCTCCGCGGACCGTCGTCGCTGGCCCTTCGCAAGGGATTTTACGTGGCGTCGGCGTTGCCTCATGAGCACCGTTTCCCTACGAATGAGTGGAGAAAAAACTTAAAAACGTCGCCCGTCGCGTTTTGGCGTCTTTAAAGAGCGCCTGCTTTATTTTTAGTCGTCCGTCAAGGGGGTTCGTGGAGAGAGACATTCGGCAAGTTACACGGAGGATCCGCTGCGGCCAGATTACGATTCGAAGAGGTACGTAGAATTACGAAAATATCCCCGCGCGAAGAGAAGCGGAATATATCTTGCTTGCTACGGATATTCCCGCTTCTTCGGCGCGTTCGATGAATCGTCTGCGATGTGGGACCATTCTGCCATTTTTGTGGGACATCTCGCTGGGCGTTGTCGGGCGATGCTTCGGATTCCTACGTTGCTGATTGAAATTGTATTGGGGGATATTTCATTTTCGACATTTATAAAAGTATCGATATGATGAAGGTAACGGGGCATTCATTCTTCCGTTTAGTCGTGGAATCAAGTATCATTTCGTCCACAAAGAGACGCGGCGGGAGGGAGGGAGAGGAATGACCGGATAGATACGACTTAAACACGTTGCGTCTCAGCTCTGTTCCAATTGTGATGTACGATGCTTTGTTATAAAAACGCGTCTTCCATTTGTTCATTATGCCGGCACAATATTTAGTTTAATCCGCACGGTCCCCCTATTCGTGTGACTTATCATGTCCCAAGGTCTGCCAAAGTGTTTAGTTCCTCCCAACATCCTTGATGGCCTTCCTTTGGAATGTTATATCACCATAAAATTTTTCTAATTTTTCTCCTATCCATCATAGTTAGTTATTCCTAATTCTATAATAGAGCAACTGTAGTCTTAAGTCATATGATAAACAGACTGGATGAGAATGGTTTATTATTCGGGGATTGAAGTCCCCGACGTTTTGTACCTTATGGTTGCCATGAGGCTGCACGTTTAGGCGCGCCTCGTTTCAGGATTTCAAATATGGAAGTCTTCCCCTTCGTATGTTCTTTTTGGGTATAACGATTTTCTCTTCCGGATGCCCACCGTGAACTGCAGAAAATTTACCAAAATTAAATGATATTTAACGCGTTTGCGGCAGTGAAATGTTTTTTTTTCCGCTTAACCGCATTAGTGTAATCGCAGTCTGTCTCCGGTTACGGATTGTGGTGATGTTTGCGACTTCCTCTGTCATGATTCACATCTGTGACGTCTTCAATATTTTTCAATGGCAACATTTTGTTTTGCCTTTATTCAGTTATACGTGTCAAATGTTCTTTTGACTGTGCACAAAATAATGGAAGCATCCTAATGCCATCCGTAACAGGAAGCTTGAAGTAAGTAAGCGCACCATTCGGGCGATAACTGGTCGTGTGAATTCTATCCCTTTTGAGACGTGAGTGCATGTCTATGGTTGAAATTTCAGCTCAAGCTAGGTTAGAGAGCAGAATGACTTCTCGTGGATTCTCAGTTGATCTTGATTAGGGCGTTTTACCCTTCCGTTTTTTTTTGACTGTCTTCCTGCAGTAATGTCGCTGCATTTATTTCTTTCACGGATAATAACTTGCCTCTGCCTTCGAAAGCTTTTTTTTTTGCTTAACTGGTTTCAGTCGTGCAGTTTCTTATCGTATTTGCTTGCTTGTTTGTTGTGTTGTCTTCGATATCATTTCAACGCTATCGGGGATCCTCCAATATTTACCTCAGGCCCATTAATCTATTGGTTGGTTACTGTATATTTTTTTAATCTTTGGCCTTCCTGCCTTAAATATTCTTTTGAAATCCATTAACGGAAGAGGCTATTTTCCTTTTGTTTCAAATCTTAGAGGAGACACCTGGCGAGGTGTGTAATCGCGGGAGTCATTGCCCGTGTCCCGGTGTTCATTTACGTAACGAAGTGGAATAGGGAGTCCCGCTTCGGGAATTTGAGTTTTTTCTAACATGTTATTTACTGCTTGGAGATGGATTACAATATAATAGTCGCAATAGTTCCATCCAAAACCGAAAGCATAGTAAGTACATTTATCTCATTCCCTGCCCATTACTGCCTATCAAAGAAAATCGTTAAGATACGCGTCGTTTGTCCAAATGCGAATTTGGATATTCATTATTCGGATTTTAGCCATATTTGTTGCACTATTTCTACCACCGTGTTCAAGTAATGTATTGATATGAGTAAAATTGGTTCAAATCTGGGTGCTTAGAATGAGTGAATGTATTCTCGCCATTTTTGATGTAGGAACTCTCCGTCACCATTTCGTGATTCCTCTACTTATTCAATATTAAAAACCATAGTGTGTTATTTTTATTATTTATTACACAGTACCGTGCAATACATCGCTAGGGTATGTTGCAGGGGGTGACTACACACCAGACCACCTTTGATTTGCGACCCTAGTTTATTGATTTGCACAAACTCCTTTATATTTTTAATGGAACTCGGAAGTAATGCCGTGATGTAGACACTTTTCTTTAAGGTCTTTTTGCTATTTTGCTTGGCCTGCCTTAATAATTTTTCCGAGGGGTGATGATTTGGGTAGGTTTTAGCTCCAGAACCTTGTACCAGTAACGCACTTGAGAGAGAGAGAGAGTGCGAGAGATAAGCGTGGAGCTGTCAAACGGTGCGTCGATTCTTCGTGATATCGATGGACGCGGTGCGCGATATGAGACTTTGGCTCGTGTCCACATACATCGATACGTTTGACGGTCGCTGTCCTCTTAGCGTGTATTCGAGAGGAAGAATGTTGCGTAACGAGGAGAGTGGTCGGGATATGTGTTTGGAAGTGGTCTCATTTTCCCGAATGCGAAGGCATTGGCGGTAGATAAGAAGCTTATCAGGAGTAGCATCATCCAGGGCATACGGTATGGATAGAAGACTTCTCCGACGGCCTCATCATCCCTCGAACATGATGCGAATTCTTGGTTACGTAGTTTATGCCGTTTTCCTGATTAGCTGCTATCCAGAACGTGAAAGCTTCACAAAGGCATCAGGCATTTTAAAAGTGACAGTGAAGCACATTCTTCCGGGATGACATTAAGGTTGTCGGGTAGCGATTAGAATTTCTTCGAGTTCTGGTAGTCCGATGATTTAAACCGTTTATAATGCGTAGTACCACAGTGCTCCATTACGTACTATGTTTATTCCACGAGTTACAAGGACTCAAGCTTTCATTTCAGAAGGTAGATTTACATTAATGAAGTGCATCACTCTGGAATTAATGAGGATTTTCATGAAGCATGCATGGGAAATATTTGATTATTTAACGAATTTTGCATCAACAGGAACTATTAGGATGCATTTAATGTAATTTTTTATACGCTCAGGTACTCATTAGCATGATTTACACTGGGAATTAATATACGTGTTTTAGTGTCTCGGATGAAATTCTTCTCCCTCTGTATTTATCTTCACACATGGTTGATATGAAACTTGAATGGCAGTAAAATATTTAATTTTATTTGAAAACGGATATTGTAACAGATATTGTCCTATCAGTATTAAAAATTCGTCAATTATACCATGTATGCTCATTTTTGTGTTGGAAATATTCCTCCTTCCTACCCGTACTTAACAGTAGTGTGGCATCCCGTGCAGTGGCCCTTGGAAGGCGCGCGAGAATTCCCGGGTGCCCGCCCTCCCTACGCGCCGCATTGGGTGTTTGCAGAGCGAGGCATTCGCTGCATAGCGTCGAGATACGACTCGGTGCCGTCTTATCAGTCTCTCTCCCTCCCCTTATCTATCCGCGGCGAGCGAACGGTCCCGCCTTCCCCCGGATCTGACTGCTCTGATCGAAGGTTACGCGCCTTACACGCCCGGATCGAATCGCATTGAACTACATCATCTTTGTGGAGCTGTCAGGCCCTGATTTCGCCCGCTTGACTTGCCTCTCGCGGGCGTGTTTGTCTCTTTCGCAAGTTGCGAAGTTGAGGGCGGACCCGGAATGTTTTCAACTGAAAATGCTACCGCGGTCAAAATAAGTTATTATATAGTTTTATCACATTATTATTATAACTTCGTGACTTTCAAGCCACTGTGAGGGTGTGTGTGTGTGTTGATTACACACCAGACATCTTTAGACAAAATACTTTTCCCCTCCTAGCGCGGTCTGAGAACGTCATTATGATCCTTGATCCTTCCTCGGAAAAATGACATCTTAAGTCTGGTCTACGTATAATCTCTCCAATTTTATTGACCGATTATCCCCTACCGTGGTACGATGGGGCTAATAATTTTCTATTTATATTGTCAGCATCATCTCTAAAGAGATCTTCAATTTTGTGCAAGAGACGGTATCATTAATTTAACCTTTGCTCTGTGACTGATTCCCAACCTAGCTACTCCAATAATTTTGATTCCCTATTCAGTTTTCATGGTAACAACGTTTTACAAATCTAGCTTCTCTACGCTGCACGAGATCTAATTCGGCAATCAATTCAACTTATTGAGGATCCAATGTACTAGCAGTACATTACGAATGAGGCCTAATCAAAGGAAGGTAACATTACTTTTTAACCTTTTCGTCGCATTTCTCCAATAGCCGACGAATAAATTCTATTTTTTTGTTAGTTTTCCCATCACATACGTATTCCCCGTATATGCTTCACCCAGGAGAGGTGAATGGGGGTAATGCCCAAGTATTCAATCGAGTCCACACTTTCTATTTCGGTGTTCCTGATGTATTAGGCGTGTTCGGGATGGAACTGCTCGTATTAAAAAAATTCAAAACTACGCACTTTTTTAAATTTTATGCTAATTTCCAAGTGTCATACAACGTGGTATAGCATTAAGGTCATCTGCTAAAGCTACTTTCTCCTCAGGATTGCGGATCTCCCTGTAAATCACCGCATCGTTCTTAAATAAACGTATCTTACAATCAACCATTATTCTGGGCGTGAAAGTGACTGCTGGGGTTTAAAAATAACGGAAAGATTGAACAACTTGGTAAAATTTCTCTTTATTTTTTTTTACCAGCACGACACGTGTTTTGACGTTCAAATGCCGTCATCAAGTATGATAACAAGTGTGCTTTCAAAACCACAGTTATCAATCCAAAGTCATAGTCCGTATTTTGATAGATAAATAAAAAGAGTTCGTGCAGATGTTTTTCTAATATTGTGAAATTTCACGTAGTTTTACTTACTTTTCCAAATTATGATGGAATTACACCTAGTGAAGGCCTTTACAGTTAATTCGATTTTTAATTAAACGGGTTAATAATTTACTATTCGATTACCGTTTCGTCTTTTTTTTTGGAAATTAGTGAAATTTGTCGTAGCACTCCCAAGCGACCGTCTATGCTTGGGATAGATCCAATTTTTGGCTGCAGGATCTAGGAGAGGGGTCCATTGAGCCGTGATATATGGCTGTAAAGGACTGCAAGGGGGCTTGGAATATGTTAAAGATTGCCTCTTCCCTGCAACTGTGTTTCACTTCGGTTCAAGATTTAGTCATCGAAATTGGAAGCAAAATTTAATTCTTCACCGTCATTTCAGCGCTGTGTAATGGCTACACTCGCACAGAGATAAATTAAATAGTTTGTTATTTTACTTTGTTTTTATTAGTGATTCTTCTGGTAATAAGTGTTATATCTGATAATAATTACTATATTAAATGTATTTATATAAATTTATGTGTAATAAATATTCCTATCAATGAAAACTGAGCCGATAACTTTTTGCTGTCTTCGGCATCCAAAATTTATGAATCATCATATTTAAAATTGCTTTAGAATCTTTCCCAAGTTGTACTCATTTTCGATTTAAATTCGGCAATTTCGATGCGGTGATGACGTTCGTTATGACCTATCAAAATCACATACGTTTCAAATGAAAGCCATGCCATGCAATAAGAGGAAACAGTTTTTTGTCATATTGTAAATTATATCATTCGCTGTTACAATTTACTGCGAAACCTGGCCCCACTCGAGATGCTACCGTCACTCTTAAGAATAGAAAAAGTGTAGATTTGACCAAACTCCATGTCGTTACGTACGGTTTCATGACATTACTTATTACGGTTATTACTTCATGTGTATGCCTAGGGTACTTCGTACGTAGTAGTATTTAGGGGAGGCGACCGACAGCTGAGGTCATTAGCGCCATAGGGGATGGACAGGCGGGTGGAGAGAAATCCGGAGTCGGCATTAGCCTGCTTTTACGAAAGGCGGGTCTACCTAGGGGTCCGTAGCTTAACGTCCCATCCGACGGACGGCGTACTAACTCAAAGTTCTCTCCTCACGCAAATCACCTCAAGTAGGGATCGAGATATCTTTGAAAAATATTTAACACCGCCGGGATTTGAACGCGGGCCTTCTGGGTGGAAAGCCAGAACGGTAGCCCCCGCACCATCTCGGTCCCCCGTACTTCGTACGTTCTCCATGTGCCTGATATGCTACATACCTGTACGCAATGAAACCTCCCCTACCGCAATAAAGACTGGTGCAATCTACGAAGTTTTTTAAATTACTTAAGATGCGATTTCTTGGCTAATTTTCGCGCCTGCTTCCTACCTTGGATGTGGTTGCTGGTTCTCAGGCTCCCTCCCCGGGATCGAAACATTAGTCCCGTCACTAGTTACTACCATGGTAGGTGCAGAATCTACTAATTGCGCTTGGTACCATGGTGAGCCTTACACTATTGCTTTTGATTTAAGAATATATTTCAATCCTTTCCCCATTTCTTCATGTCGGATCAACCATAATCGGAGTGAGTGATGCTTCACATGTCCAACATTTTCTGTCCCTTATGACACACATGGGCGTGGGTACACCTCGTGTCGGCAACCTTTCTTCCCTTCTACAAGCTCTTAAAATCATTCATATCTTGAGACGTGGATGAATGTGGTGTGTGGAGGAAGTATGTTGAATTTTCGTGTCGTCGTTTTTCCATTCAAATATCTTAGCGCTCAGCCATTCTGATGCTGACAATGTAGTCGTTGGCATCTTTTCACTGCATTCGCACTCTGCTCTCAACTTCCTTCTGCTCATTAAGTCAATATCATGTATTCACAGTCACAAGGGTAATCTGCAACATTGTCCGATCTCTCCGCAACATATATCGCTGATTCCACCAGAATCTTCGAGTTTAGGTGCCTTGTAGAGTTGCAGGCTATTGAGACGCACACCAGGTTATTTTATTTACACTGTTCCCGAAGAGCCACCACTATGGTGTGTGGCATGGGGTGATCGCACACCAAATTACTTACCAAATTTCAAATTGAATTCAAGCAGTGGTTTAATTATTTAAAATAATCTATTATTTCGGTCAGCATAACGACGTAAGTACGTTAAATGGACAGGCAGTAGACAGTGCGACGTTCGTAAATTTTGTTGTTGTGTCTGTAAGAGCTATTCTGAATTCTGTCTATTATTATTTAACTGAAAGATTTATTCTTTCCCGTCGGTGATCGAATTGAAAATGTTCCATTGATCCTGTAAGTTGATCGACAATACTCTTGTTATTTTTTGGTGTTTCGCCGCAAGTATGTGTATTCATCCAATTTTATACTGAATAATATCGGATCTAGTTCCTGTTATGACACAAAAATCTTAGGAGATGTGAATAGTTCGGAAACTCGTTTCGAAAATTCAAGCTCAAAAGAGGATTGTCTGGAAATATGTTTAGAAATGAAAATCATATGATTACCTATTTGTAGTCATTATTCATTGCAATATCAATGTGACTGCATACCTTGCATCATTATGCGAGTAAATTATCGTTAGACGGATTATTGTATTAGATATATCTTCTGTTGAAATTGAATTATTGTGCGTAGGTTTTGATATCGCAAAAATATCTTCATTTTAGTCTTGATACTCATTGAATAAAATGTGGATCACAAATATAGAATTGGCTCTACGTGCCAAATACTCGAACAGATCATTCATTTACATCATTAGGTGTGCACTGAACTTATAATCAATAGGACTATGTTTATTGTTGTGAAAGTAGTATTGTTGAAAACATCTTTGAAGTCCACTTAATAATGTTTGTGTCACTACTTTATGTTAAATTGCTAACTACATTGTATATCAATTTTAGGACATTAGTTGTATCCTTTGAGCCCTATAAACATTCAATGCGTCAGTATCACTACGCGTTACAAATATTTCCTAATTCTTGTTAAAACGAATTTTTATTTTACATTTTTATTTATTTTTATTTCCATGTACATTGTACCCTGCGAGGTGCCATTACGATGTGTGGCAGGGGGTTATTACATACCAGGCTAATTATAAACCAAGTACTTTTCCCCCATAGCGCTTTTGGATAGCGGTGTCCCAATTTCTTGGCTTTCGTGGGTGGGAAAAATGACATTCATAAATCGATCTCTTCTACACCTAATCTCTCTAATTTTATTTAACTGATATCACCTACCTTGGTACGATTGGGCCAATAATACATTTTCAGCGTCATTGTTAAAGAGATATTCTTCCAATTCGTGGATTTCATTTGTGATTTAACCTCCGCTCCGTGAGTGATTCACAGCCTAGCTCCTTTAATAATTTTAATACCTTACACAGGTCATCATAAACTTGGGCAGAACTAAGGAAAGAGGTGGAAAATCCAAATTCTATTGGGAGGAATGATCATAAATTCGAGGTAAAATGCCGGGCACAAAGAACAAATAAAAAAATTCATTTCTTAGTAAAACAATTGTTGATGGGAACATTTTTACGTGCAAAACTATTCGAGCCCTTTCCTAACACGATAAATACTTTTAAGAAAATATGTAAACTATTTAAATAATAATTTGATTGATGTGTTGTTAAAAATTGAATGTAATTGTAACAGCTTAGTTTTGATTTTTTTTCTTATTGATTTGGGAAACTGATGTTAATGTGATGGGGATTTTTTTTTTGTGTTAGAGACTGATGTGTGGAAGTTTCCTTTAAGTCTATTGTTTTTTTCTGACTGATGTTATTTATTATATTTTGTTATATTTATTGGATTTTAGATGTCATGTTATTTTTCCAATGCAAGTTTGATTGTAATAATTTGGACTTTTGTGCCACCTGGCATTGTCTATATCCACATGTGAGTTTTAATAATAATAATAACGTGTTACCAATCTGTCTCGTCTACGCTGCACGCGATCCCGTCCTCTTCGGTGTTCTTTCAATGAAAAAGCTTTGAGGTACGCCTTCACCACTGCATGATTCTCATTCTGTTTATATTTAGATGTACGTTTCCTAACGCGTTGTTTGCGGCAGTATTTCTGAGGGTCCGCGGAAATTTGAAGCACGCAGGCTGGTCACATTTGGGACAAATGCTCGCCCTAATTCTGACCACATTCGAAAGACATCCGTGTGAATGTTTATCCCACTCGGGTCCCTCGCAATCGAGTTGAGAAGTGCCGCATTTGATGATATCGTCTCGGCGCGTTGCTCCTCTGCCAAAATGCGCAAAATCCAGCGCGGATGGAGGCGTCCTCGGGACGCGTCCCTCCCCAACCCCACCCACCCACCCTAATGCTGCAGGCGCGCGCCCGCTTTGGAATAGACTGACGGCATTGATGGTGCACGCGCAGATCCATGCGCTGAAGCGAACCCATTTCCATCGGACAGAACTAGGGCCCTCGGCGTTTCGCCACCCCGAGACTCGGGACCGGCGTGTCACCCCCATCGTTTCCGTGGGGTTTGGCTAACAATTTCACAAATTGGCCACAAATCTTAACCCTGGTGCGAAAATAGCCCGGCGTACGCCATTAACCAACTATGCCCCCCTTCAGAACTCGGTGGGTAAATCTTATTCTTCTTTGACTCGACCGCCTTTTTTTTCCTTCCCCCTGTGGCCCACGCATTTGGAGTATGGCCGTGGCCCGCACGCCGTTTGTGAAAATTTAGAGTGGGTTTCGTTGGAATGCATGGAGTTCCGTCCGTTGACTTTACTTTTACTGCTACTCTCTCTTTTTCGTCAGCAGACAAGTATTATATTCCAGGACCAGTTCAGTTCCAATACCGGGGGTTCCGTGAGGCGGGGATCGAGATGGTGCGGGGGCTAACGTACTGGCTTCCCACCGTGAGGGCGCGGGTTCAAATCCCGGCGGTGTTGAATATTTTTCAGAGGTATCTCGATCCCTACTTGGGGTGCTTTGTGGAGGGCACTTTGAGTGAGTACGTCGTCCATCGGATGGGACGTTAAACTGCGGACCCCTTGGCGCCTTTCGTAAAGAGTAGGCTAATGCCGACGCCGGGTTTCTCTCCACCCTTCATCCTTTCCTGTCCATCCCCTATGGCGCAAATGACCTTAGCTGTCGGTCGCCTCCCCTCAAAACTACTACTACTCCACGTGAGGCATCGACGAGAAAGAAATCCCATCGGCTTCTTAGGTCGTTTGAAGGCTATTTTGACCAATAAAAAATATTATACTTGATCACAATGCTTCAGCAGATCTCTATACGTGTTTGAAATTGAAAATACGTTAATTACATTTATTTCTTATCTTTACTTAGAAGATTACCCCTCCAACATTTTCTTTAGTTGTAAAAGATTGAGGTAGAGTATGGGATTTTTAGTCGCGGCTGATTTCTGTTTATAGTGGAGAAACTTAGTTTGGATTGTTGAAGAAAATACCGCAAATGAAAGAAAACGAGGAATTTTTTCCCGCTTTCGTGTCAACGCGAAGTATGTCTGTTGTACTCATCTCTTTTTCCAAAGGGAGCATATTTTTACGGGAACGAATGGTTTTATAACTGTTCTGGAATTACAACGAGACAATTTCAGAGCGTAAAAATCATTCGCCGTTACCATTTAAGCGGGACGCCTCGATAGCTAAAGCACTTGGTCGGACATCGAGGGATCCGGGTTCGAATCCCAGTCAAGGCGACTGATTTTTACTCTCTGAAATTGTTGCATTGTAATGTATATTAGCGGATGACACCGTCAAAAAGTTGTCGCGGCATCTCCGGCCGTTTCTTGGACTACTCTGGAAGTGATTGATTTCGATGATTATCATGAGATTTACCTGTACTGCACGAGTTGTGTCTCTTTATTCTAATTTTAAAATATGGTTTAAAAGTAGGATAACCATATTTAAATTCCCAATTTTCTAAAAGTCGGTTTAGAGTTCATGATGTAAAAATCCCAAAACGTCTGCAATTCAGGGTTGGAGCTCGTGCGGAAACATTAGATTCTAGAATATATACAAGCATATAACTTAGGTGTGGCCGAATGGTCTAAAACCATCATCTAGGTATGAAGCCGGGACTTTTTTTAGTATCTGGAGGATCTACCCTTTTGGCTACCACGCTCTGTCATGAGTTTTGTTTATTATGTTGGATGAAATGTATTTTCTCAATTTTTCCAAGTGTTTGTTGTACGTAGTTGGCAATTGCTTTGACCTACGAAGGGTTCGTGATTTAGCCTGAAATCCACAAGAAACGAATTGTTATTGCCGTTGTCTTTGATTCGGTGAAACGTGCCAGTTGATATTTTGTTCGTTATTTTGTGAGTTCTGGGAGTACGTGCATCTTTATTCACACAAGGTGGCAATTAACGGAAAAGTGCGGCCGGTGTAGTCCATTTTTGTAGTGATTGTCGCTTCATACAAGTCAATTTCATTTTTTTCCAAACTTTTTAATCTAATAAGGGCATGATATTCACCTATTTGTGTAATGCTTTTCTCTGTCAATATTAGAATATATGATATAATATTTTTTAAACATGTTGTTAGCATCTCAACATTAAATGTGTGTTAAACGCATCTTGCTTTCATCTGTCATTTTAGAACTCTGCCTACCTATCTTCCTTAATGTACAATCAAGAAATACACTCTTAAATCAGCCAGTTAATCAATTGTAAGAGGTTCCCAAAGTCTCTAAATTCTTACTTGAACAGCGAAAAAAAAGTTATAATAAGTCTCACGAAGGAGCTACCCACTCAAAAAAAATGAAAACATCCCAAGACCGCAGTAGAAGCCGTAGTATTTCAATGCTAAGAATGATTACTCATCGGTTTTACAGTATTCGCCGCTACAAACTGTAAATAAGTGGAGTGGACAATTTGTCATATAGCGTTTATAACAGTAAATTTTGAGAATCGAGCCATTTTGTGACACCTTCGCTGTCCAAAGTTAAGTTCCCTCCCTCCTCCGCCTTTTCCGTTATCATTGGTTGATTAGGCTAAGCACGGTATTTGACGTTCGCGTCTGATAGATCTGGCGCTCCTTCCGTTGCTTGAGGGATCCGAAGATTGATACATAGAGGAACGAAATCAAGTCTCAATAAGGAGAGTGTGGAGCTCCGATCGTGCTCGGGGTGGTTTACGAGCTTGAGTGGGGTCGTCCACGGAGTCGTATCGAGGGTGGGAGCGACTATACCCGCACCGCTAAGGAATACTTGCCCGGCTTCATCCCGCCACCGCGCACCCAATTCCCTCTCACATACCCCCCCCCCCCGGCTCTCCGCTCGTCCTCCTTCCTTCCCACCCACCCTGCTTCGATGCAACGCCACCCCTCTTTCATTTGTGCCGGTGGAGTGGCGCCAATTTCCCCGAGTACCCCTCAGTGTGGAAATTCTTTGATTTCCGTCGGTTTTGGCCTCTGTTCTAGTTCGAAAGAAGATTATTTCCATCGGAGCCGGTCTTACGGCTTCGTTTATTTTTAGGTCCGTCGAAGAATAATATTGCGACGCTGATTAATTCGTTGCTTTCCCGTTTTTCCCCTCGTGTTCGTTTTTGCCTTAATTTTGACCAGCTGAGGAAAAACCTTCAACCCTCGATCCCTGTGATCTGAAGCGGATGTTACTCCACGGGTACCATTGTCCCCTCCCAAACGCCTATTGCATCAGGAATACCGAAGTAGAAAATGTTCACTCGATTAAATACTTGGGCGTTACCCTCATTCACGACCTCCCCTGAGTGAAAGTTATACGGGGATATGTGGGCAATCTAACAAAACAATAAGATTTATTGGAAGAGTATTGGGTAAATGTGATAATTAGGTCAAAGAGAAATGCTATATTTCACTGGCTAGTTCTCATTTAGAATATGCTGCTAGGATATGGGATCCTCGCGAAGTTGGATTGATTGCCGAATTGGATCGCGTGCAGCGTAGAGGAGCTAGAATTTTAAAGCGATGCTATGATAAACTGGATGGGGTATTAAAATTATTAAAGGAGCTAGGTTGGGAATTACTCACGGAGCGAAGGTTAAATTAAAGATGAAATCTCTGGCATAACTTGGAATGATGTCTCCTAAGTGAAGGTGTTGAAAAGGTGTTATTAGGAAAATAAAGGTTATTCCACATTATTTTTCTGAAATGAATCGCTTCTACAAAGTGACGCCTGAAACAATTCTGTTCATCAGGTGTTATTAGGTCCATCGTATCACGATAAGAGGGATCACGTTCTTAAATTCAGAGAGATTTAAGTGTACAGCAGATGGATTTAAGATGTCATTTTTCCCTCGAATGATAAGGGAACAGAATGACGTTGTCCGGCCGTGATAGGAAGAGAAAAGTATTTTGTGTCATAAGTGGTGGGGTTTGTAAACACCCCATGCCAACACCCTTGCAGGGTACTATGTGACAATAAAATAATAATAAATGAATTATGTTGGTTTATTCGTCCTTTAATGACTAATATTTTGCATGTGGGACTGTTTTGGCTAAAAATTATTGCTGCTGTATCTCATGCAATTCCTAAACAGGAAGCCTTTTTTTAGGAATAACGTGCCCCTGTGTCGTTAATGATGTTTATACCCTGGCGGTGCGGCCTTACCATTTGCTCAGTGTTATTCATTAGATGCACTTGCAAGTGGCGAGTGTGAGTAATCGACTCATAACTCGCAACTTGTTGAATTTTAGTGTCACGGAGCTTGTTCCAAGTGATAACTCGAGTGAGGATTATGGCCCATGTCGCCAAAGAACTTCTTGCCAGGGTAACGGTGCGGTGATTATATAGCACGCCATTAGCCAGCTGCATTCACGCCATCTCTTTGAAATATGTGTATTTGGGGAGTCGAGGAAAGAAACTCTTGTGAAACCAACCCTCTGTAGGATCACTTAGCCTGATATAGTTCACAGCAGTACCCAGTTATGCTGATTGATTGACTGTCTATTACTTATTTCATGGTTCCTAAATAAGGGTTTTACGGACTTGATTGATTATTATTACTTTGTCGACAGTTGTTGTAGACGTCATTTGCTTGCCGCGTAAGGATATTCTTATTGCGTTGAAGAGTAAAATAAATGTGTGATGATTTTCTATATTATGATGACTAATTTCAATGTCTGTCCGAAGCCAAATGTCATTTGTTATGTAAACCATATGCTATTGATTAAATGCCAAATTCCGAATGCTCTCACTCAACATCAACAGCCAAAGCGTCTCGAAAAGAACCATAGATATTGAAATTAAATTATTGACTTAGTAATTCCACACACTTTATATAAAAAACGCGACCCAGGTTTCGACGCGGAACGTCATCAGGTGACGACATTCAACGTCGAAACCTGGGTCGTGTTTTTTAAATAAAGTGTGTGCAATTACAAAGTCAATAATTCCATTTCATGTCAATATGTTACGCAAAATCCGTTAAGTTTCGTCGGAGACAATAAAAAAAGAACCATAGACTTAATCTGTCATCGGTGGATTAATAAAAGTTAGGGAGAAGATTTGTGATTTCGTCACGGTAATTAATAGGTCATTTTATAAACCTGTGTGCATTAATTTCGTTTTGCGTTAGCCCTTAATTTCACATCACATTCACGAATTATTCACGAATACACAAGTTTGATATGAGATACCTAATTCTGTTAAGTGATTTTAGCAGGCATTAATATTGAAATTAGTGCAAACTTTGAAATTGTTTTTTTGATCGAGTTTTGTTACAGAAAATGCGCGCATCTCTGGGCACCCTTTAGTCACTCAGAAAATTGTGAAAACCTATTCGTGAGATTTAACAAATTATATTCCGCGTGAAAATTGTAGTCTTTATACCTTGTGGAATCGTCATGTATCGTCGCATGCCTTGCGCCGATGATGTACAAACCAGCTGATTACACCATCGATAAATGAGCGATCTTCGAGTGCGGTTGTCTCAAGTTGCCTCGTAAGTTGTCGATCTAGATGTATTTACTTAAATGTGACTCACATTCATTTCATCAGTCGGGGAATGACAGTGAGGGTTGGCGGCGTTCAAATTAATAGTATGTGCTAAATGAGTCCCAATTCCTTTCGCGTTTCAGCTTGTAATGAAACACCCGCCTGAATGTCATTTGACGAAACAATTTTTTTTAGTTAATAACTCTCCCGGGAACGTATTCGTCTTCCCGATTGGAGAGAGTGACGGACGTGAAGCAATCTCTCTCTCGCTATTAATCTGAAACAGCTGGAGTTTCCCCCATAAGGGATGCCGCCATCGTGGATGTCACTCCGTTGACGGGCAGTTTCTTGCCCCTCGGGTGTAAGGGGTGGGGGAGGAGAGGTTGGTGGGGTGGGGGAGTTTATTTTTTGGATCGTCGACCTCTTCCTCGCCTCCGCGCGTCGTTTCGCGTTTCCCCTCGACCCGAGGAGAACAACTCTCTCGTTCATCTATGCCACCGAAACCCCAACCTAGGTATGCACGTCCCCCCCCCCCCTTCGTACCCTCGCAATTATTTTTAGAGGGCCGCGGAGAAGTCAGGGGTGGCGAAACTCTTCCGAATCGGCGGCGGCGGGGACAGTATCCCTGGGTGAGGGGGGGCACAGTTGTACTCTCCTCTCCCTTCCCCCCCTCACTAATCCTAGCATCCCTTGGAAACCCCTCCCCCCCCCCTTGCCCCCCCACCCCCAGTTTCCGCGCGTGCTGGATTGTTGCCGTTTCGAGTCTCGGCCTCCAGAAAGACTGTGTATTCACTCCTCCCCGTCCCCGCCTCCTCGCCGTGTCATCCCCAAAGGCGACGATGAATCATGGCGAAGGGGATTAAAAAGGGAAGCGAGGTCAGGAAACTGGGTTGGGTTCGTGGAGTGCGGTGTTTTATGAGGTCCGCGATAGACGTGAAGCTCTTGGGGGGGGGGCGGGGGAAACGAGAGGGAAAAGCGAGGATGGAGAGGCGAAGAAGCCTTGCGAGATCTAATGGCTCGTGTGCGTCCTTCTCCGCCTCCTCTTTCTCTTTTATTTCCCTCCTCGCAAGATGTGTCGTCGGGTTTAACCGATGCGTGGTGTTTCCTTAAAAAGTCTCTCGCCCGCGTCCTCCCCGCGAGAGCAGTCGATTCGTCTCCACCAGATGACTCCGCTTCACGCGACCGAGGTGTCGTTTTTGATTTCTCCTCCTGCGAGAGTCGATCTGAAATGAATGAATCTACCACATCCGTCAAAGGAGTAAATAAATGAAAATTGTACTAGGAAATTATTTAAATAAATAGGAAATTGTGTGCGTCTTTATAAACATGGATGTGCCACTATGGTTGAACTGATGCGGCCAATCATTTTCATTTTCTTCCGGTGGAGAAAATGGAAAAAATAGATGCCCGTTAAAAAAAATAGATTCCAAACTTTTTTCCAGTTGAAAGACTCAAATTTTAGACAGAATAATGGCAATCGTTTCAAATAATTTTTAAACTAACGTCTTCGCCTGCCTACCCAGAATTCGCGGCTTCGATTCCCGCCTAGATGGTTTTTCTTCCACCTAGGGTTTGGTTGTGTGTAATTATCAAATTGCTATATAGTTGTTCAAAGTTCGATGTAAAGGCCGAAGTACTGTTTTCGGACTAATGGAAAATAAAAAAAAGAAATATTTTCGTGAAATTTGCCTGCCAATCTTTGCGTGACGGATTGGTTAAATATGGTGTAAGGTCTGTACATGTTAATATTCAGTGGAAGTTCATCCGTGATTGGTATGGAACTGTATTTCTTGTTTGTATAAGGTGGATATTTGATTATTGGGTTGCGAGTTCGACCTATTTTATTTATTTATTGTTTGAAACTGATTTCACGTAAAAGGTGACCATAATTTGTAAGCAAACCTTTGAATCCATGTTGTTCCGCCTTAATTTAGAACAGGTCGCGGTATTTTTTGATTCAATTTTATTGATTTAAAGTTGTCTTTTCACCCTGAAGTCGTTTGTTATCTGTCATCTCCCAAAAGAATTATTCATTACGTGAGATGAATAGAAGAAATATTTTTTAGTTTTCTAAAGAGGAGAAAATAAGTCGATAGGTAGAAAAGGAACCACAGGATGTCGGTTATCATAAACGTAGCTGCGCGCGTTTCTTAAAATTCTTGATATCGACTTCATTTTTTGCCTGAGGATACAATTTTAGCGATAAGATTAAATAAGTGGGGATGGCTTCCATTAATTATTTTAATCCGAGGGCTTTTAAGGAATCATCCGTACAGAAAAAGAAGCGATATGGAGGATAGTGCAGTAGTGATACCCTTATTATTTCTTGGAAAGGTTGAAAACTCACTGTCTCTAAAATCGAATTTGATTGATAGTTTGCGTGTCTTTTTGAGTGAATTTCAGTGCTGTCTTTAAAAAACTGAACTTGTTGGTGTCTGCAGTTTGGTAGTAGAAGGAAATCGGTTTTCTGGTAATCAGCAGGTTGAGATCAATTCGCAACGTTTTTATTAATGGCTAGGTGCTCCGTTCTCATTCGTAGTGGTATACTTTGAGCCCTAGTTGAATTCGGCAACTTTTACCGTGCTTAATGTTTTTGAATACCACACATTACTTACTGCCGCGCTGTTTTTTTCTGGTTCGCCGTGTTTTGTGGCCTATGAACTTGCTCCTCGAAGCAGTAACGTGCCACGTGGCACATTAGATGTGCTCATAGAGCTATGTTTTTTCCGACAATTGTTTCCTTATCCCAGTCCGGATATTTTCCCGTCTTTAAGGACAGGACGAAGGAAGCGTTCCCGGAGATTGAACTTAAGGGGATCCAGTATTTGAGGCAACGTGATAATGTCTGGGTTGAAGAAACCTCGTTATCTCCCGGAAGAGTACAATAGCTTAAGGCAGCCGTTGGAATCGAACACATGAGACTATCGTGCTCTCATCAATTACAAGGCATGACCTTCGCGATGCGTGCGCACCATTTAATTTCTGATGGTTTCACGTGTTAGCATTCTGGACGCCCAAGCCGTGGGCAGCCGTGCGTTTCCGACGCCCCGGGAAGTTGAACAAAATTTCGCTCTCTTCAGAGGGAAGCCCACAGTAAGACAGGTGTGAGTGACGCACATGTTGCCCATTCATTTGCAATATGCATCATATCTTTTAGCGTTCGCACCTGGTGGGGTCGATTCGCGTCGTGTCCCAAGAAATTCAAATTCTATCCCGTAGGGTTGCAAGTTGCAAAGCAGCGAGATGTTTGTAAGTGACGTCCTTGCAGTCAGTGCCGGAGTAATCCAGTGAGATTCGAAGAATATGCATGTTTATTGTGAGAGTAGACGTGGAAATTGTCAGGATGGTTCATGTATGAGTTTATCCAATTTTAAATTCAAAGGTGATAGGTAAAATTTAGTGATACATGGACGATATCCGACCGTAATTCATCACTATTTTCCCAGGGCCTCTCTGTCTTGCAATTCACAAGCATCATAGAAAGAGTTTTTGGCCTTATGCATGTACAGCTGTTACCGTAACACCCTCCGCCACACACCCTTTCGGCAGCCTGTGAGTTATTGTGTAGATGAGCTAGAAC
Source organism: Hetaerina americana (assembly GCF_022747635.1). Taxonomy (NCBI): domain Eukaryota; kingdom Metazoa; phylum Arthropoda; class Insecta; order Odonata; family Calopterygidae; genus Hetaerina; species Hetaerina americana. The sequence goes on from NW_027287316.1 coordinate 12,574,517, forward strand.
TCTTCAACCGCCCATGCCCTTGTTGAATTACGCGAATTATGTATGGTTTTACTATTTAATCACCTGTAAAAGCGCCAGGTAATAAGTTGGGTAGCTGATGTAAGATTCGTGTAGGTTCCCGTTTACCGCACATTAGGGGATAATTACCGAGTTTACTTAACTTCAGCTGTAGCTATAATGATTCCGAGAGTCAGGTCCGTTACTAGGACATTAGGTTCCTTTGGGCTGTTTTTTGCATCTTGGCTCATCTTTTCGCAACATTTGAAATCGATATTTCAGTTGTCTCCAAAAATTTTATCCTGGAACGATTGCGCCTTCATCTTGAGAATAATTTCAGCAAAAGGTGTGGGAACAAGCCAATAGCCGAAATATTGTTGCATTTTTCAAGCGTAGGTTAATTTTTATGATAAAATGTGAATGTTATTGCTGGGAAAAGTAAAACTGTTGTGCATAAGTGAATTTCATATTGAGTAATTGAGACGGTGAGCAATTGGGCGAACGGAAAATGTCAGCAATCATTTTCTTCGATCCATTTTCAGATATCAGGAATTTTAATTAGACATAAAAGATAAGCATGTAATAATAGAACACACCATTGAATCCGTAAACGACCGGAAGTATCCGTACATGTATGTAGATGTACATGGCCCTAAGTGTATGTACATATTTGCGTTCATTCTTTGTCTTCGTTTCCAAAGTTCCCTCTTTAAATGGTCTCCTTACGAACCTTCAAATACTCGAATATTTATTTGAAAGCCAGAAGTAATTGATTTTGTCAAACCCATCAGTTATGGTATTGTGTATGCCGGCCTGCATCCGGTCACTAGTTAGTGTTAGTACTATAATTAATATGCAATTCAATACAAGAAAATAATATGCATACTCATATTAGTGTATTCATAACTGATGCCGCAATACCTACATGGCCTTTTTGCGGCCTGTGGGGTGTTGTTTAGATGTATAGACGACTATTTCGCCTCATCAACATCGCAATCTACTGCCGTAGTTCGGTTTGACTTGTGAGAATGGAATTCTTTACCGTTCGCGGGTAATTTAGCTGGCAGAATTTATTTATTTAGCATTAGTTAAACTGCACATTTTGGTCAATTTACATCGGACTATTAACAAAAATATCAATGGTCACATTTACAAACACCCAAGTCCTAGGTGGAGGGAAACCCACCCAGGTGGGAATCGAATCCGCGACCCTTGGAATGGCAGACGAGGACGTTATCCCGCCGCCACCAGGGTCGGCCAACCGTCCAAAGAATACATTTCGATTCACCCAACTAATTCTTTCCTGCAAAATTAGAGAAACGCGGTTTTAGCATCCGAATTTTTGTTTAAATACCTGTATTCTAAGGTAACATAACCGTGTAGGATATTGTCATGCATAAATGTTATGGGTAGGTGATCGAGGACGAAGCGAGAGGGCCAAATGACTTAGATACCTGGAAATTTGTGTGGTTTCCTGATGCGTAAGCTATTTCAAGCCTTATCACTGGCAGGTTTTCCTTTTCTCTAACCTTCCGTGACCACGTGGGGGAGAGAAGGGCATTCGTTGGGGAGAAGCAGTGGAAATTCACGGGAGAGAGGTTATTAGTGTCCGCACAAATGGTTCTGGCAGCCTTTCTCTTACCCACTTTCGTTGAATTTTATTCTTCGAATTTCCCCGGAATATAGTTTAAGCATTGGGAAAATCTGCTTTCCTTACAACTTCGTCCTTACCACGAAGGTGGAGGAGATGACTAAGGAAACCAGCGATTACCCGAAAGAAAAAGTTAAGAAAAATAGCTAATGTGGCGTCGCTCCAGGGTCAGTATGAAAATATCCTGCCCAGTTTCTATTGTTCAATGTTATTAACTTAAAATGTTTTAATTCGCGAGGTAGTGTGGCGTCTCTTTGAGCCCTGCTACTCCGGAGAAGATTCGATGACTTTTCGGCCGTCTGATTCATAGTGTTCTGATTTGATTTATTGGCGGATTACAGTGGGGGTCAAGTTCATCATTGCGGAAATTCTGTTTTCATCATCGAAGGTGAATGCTATTTTTCAACCTACGATGCAGTGCGAATGAACTGTTCCGTGTTTATCCTCCAGCTCCAGAAACGCCAAACTTTCAACCGTGCCTGAGGAATCAATCGAGCGCGAGAGGGCGTGTGGGTGTGATTTGAAGGGAGTCATTTATACGCTCGGATAGGAGGACTCGGTTCGTTGCCTTCTGAGTATGGTTTCATGGCACTCATTCGGTTGGTGTGCGATAAAATGGTCGATAAAAAAATCGTCCAGTGGAGAATGAACGAGTTGGCAAGGTTATCGGAGACATGGGCAACAACAGAAGAGGTCATTGCTTTAAGAAGAGGAATGAAAGGTAATCGTTTTGACGACACGTCCTCAAGGATTTGCGTTTTATTTTTGAAATCATTCTCACTTGTTGAGACTAGTTATTTTTTATGTGCGTTGCAGGACCGCAGTTGTGTATTATTAGCAATGTATTTATTTCATTTCGTAATTCGATTTAGCGGCACAGGTTACTATTCGGAGAAAGCCATTGTAATGCATCGACGAGGTTCTTGAAACTCAGTATAATGGTGTTTCCTTTGAAGGTCTCTGATTGCGAACCTGTTATCCCTATCTTGGGAAATAATCACCTGTTTGTGTTTAACGACGGGGTAATTGTCGAGTTGTTTTACGCGAAAGACAGTGATAGTGGTAAACTTTTCTTCTGTGATAATTGAAATATTGTTCCTGTGAATGCTCGGGAATCAGACTGAATTGAAAACCAAAAAATATGTCCCAATTATTGCCTTTGATACATATCGTTGGTTGGAAGTCGTCGTCGTAGAAACCGAACCACGTCAGCAACGCTGGTGAATATTGATTTAACAACTACGTAATCTCTGCCATTTAAATCTTACGTTTTTTCTTCGTAGTGCTGATGCCAAATAATTAATATTTTAAAATGGGAAAAGCCCAAAAATGATATGAGTGTGTTTCAATGCCATGTGCGCTTTTTTCAAGACCGAGGCCCAGGTCAAGCCGGCCTTCTAAATAGATGCCTGTTACTTATCCTTTGCATTGGAATTGTTGATGTCGAGTTATATATGATGCGGAGTTACCCAAATCCGAGTGACAGTTTCTGTATTACGTGTGGAAAATGGTGCCAGTGATGATGACTATGATGATGAAATAAGTAGGTTATCATCCACGAAACTGCCGATTTTGAAGCTTCATAATAGTTGTTAGTGTGAGTAATAGGGCTTGTCACAAATACGTTTTCTTTGTACAAAGAAGGGCAGCTAACGGAACACCCCCTGGTTAGAGCCAAGTGGTTTTCCAGGCTTTTACTCGCCACAGCGAATCATGACTAAGCTAGGGGCTGTTAAGCGATTCGTATTCCCCCATCAAGCGGGGTTGTTTTTGGTGGAGTCCTTTGACAAGACACGTAGACATCGCATTAAGGACCATGGGGAGCCGTTGGATTGAGGGAACGATTCTTTGGACCAACATTGGGAGATCACAGCAGTGAAATTAAATATGTATTAGGGATATTAAGAAAATAAAGAAATGGGTATTTCTGACAGATTAAAACTAAATGACTATATTCTGTTAGGCTTTTCAAATCCTAACGATATGTGTCCAATGCATAACTTCTCTGTGTTTACTTTAAGTATCTTGAAAGAACTTCGCTTGTATATTTTTCTGATGCGTGATATTGTGCGTCTATATAAACTTGTCTGTAAATTAAATTGAAATATATTGGTCAAATCCCTTTATATTTTCGAGTTATGTTGATTTTTAATTTATTTAAATATATGAAAGAAAATCTTACCATCTTATTCACTCTGAAAGTAGCCGAGCGCTTTTCGTTTCAAGCCAGTAAAATGATTCCAACTATTTTTAGGAAATACGATTGCTCATCAACTACAGGTATTATTCGAGAGTTATTCCCAGGATATATTTTCATAATGGTCTCAAGAACAGTTCAGACATTTTCAGCCCCGCGAATATATATATATATATATATATATATATATATATATACACACACACACACACGAGCAAATTAAGGCATTTGTCATAACGTGTGACAAGTTTCTGTATTCCTGCTGCATAGTCCTTCGCCGCCAGCTCATTGAGATACGCGAGGGACCCATCTTGCACAAATTTTTGCATAATGCAGATGGTGTTTAACAATTTCATGAACAATTGTTCGAGAAACATTGGGAAAATGCTCACAGATGTCATCAATTGTGACGCGCCGATCGTTCCTCACGAATTCGTCAACTGAGCTCACCAGTTGGTCTGTAATGACAGACGGTCTCTCCGAACGCTCATCGTCGTGTGTGTTCCCCCTCCCCATGTTGAAGTTGCGACACCACCGCCGAACAGACGACTCGTCCATTACATTGTCTCCATACACCTCCTTTAATTGGCGATGAATATCACATGGGCGAACGTTTCTTGCATTGAGGAATTTAATCACTGCCCTCACTTCACAACTGGCGGCGTTCTCAATTTTTTTAAACATTGTAAACAATCACAGAAACAACACAGGCAATGCTAGCGTCACGCAACTTGGCTCAGAGAAGGCAGACAAGCCACTGAAGCTATCTGACCTCGTCCAGCGGCTACTCGCGTCGTCAGCACTTCATGCGGCACGAACGGGTACTACTTTCCGGATGACCCTCGTGTGTGTGTGTGTGTGTGTATATATATATATATATATAAAACGATTGTACGGAAAAACTCACACGAGCGGCACAATAATGGGCTGACACAATATAACACAAATAGAAAAGAATAGCAACATTTAAAAGGACACTCACACGGTAAATTGTTCGAGCTTTCGGCCCTCTCAGAGGCCTTCTTCAAGTGAGACTGCTTTGGTGAGGTGCATCCCCCAATATATATATATAAGTATATATATATATATATATATATATATATATATATATATATATAAATGTATAAAAAACACAGATGTAGATTTTTAGAATATAGAGACACAAAGAAAGGACACTCACAATTTGTTATTTACGTTTCGACAGCACGGCTGTCGTCTTCAGAATGGCGTTCTCGGGGAAGAGCGGAGAGGATGTGCGGGGGAGAGGTGGGGGAAGGTGAGGTAAAGGGACCAATAGGAAATGAACAAGGGGGTGGGGGGATATGTAGGCAGCCAATTGATGCATTCAGTGGGCTTGGTTCAGCCCGGGCGGTTTGAATGATTGGGCCACCCAGATATGCGCCATCTCGCGGGTTCTCACTTCTATTATACTCGCAGATTTGGGAAGGATTTCAATAACCGAAACAGAGAAGCAGTCGTCAAAAGATTGGTTGTGGGAAGCGGTGTGAGTAGGGATGGGGTAATTAAGAAAGGTGGGAGATTTGGTGGAATATCGGTGGTTATTCATGCGGAGGGAAAGTGCGGTCGTGCATTCGCCCACGTAGAAGGCAGGGCAGAAGTTACAGGAGAGGCGATATATAATATTTTTTGAGGTACAGGTGGCGAGTGGTTGGGAGTTGGTACTGAGTGAGGGGGAGGGTCTTATAAGATGACAGCATTTGCAGCGTGGGCGGTTGCATGGTGCGGATAGGGGCGGGGGAGAGACGGGGGTGCTTGAAGTTGGATTTGTGGACTTAAAGATGTCTCGCAGGTTCGACGGGCGTTTAAATGAAACAGAGGGACAGTGTGGGAACAAAAGTGATGTGGACTGAGTGTTATTGATAATTGGGAAGAGGTCACGGATTAGATGTTTAATTTTGTGTGTTCCGGGGAAGAAAGTGGTGATAAGATTAGGGCATTTTGGGCGGTTTGGTTTGAGGAGGGGAGTGTATTGTGTTGACGGTTTGAGGATTTTACTGTTTAGCAGTTTTTCGGGGTACCCACATTTTCTGAGGGATTCATGCAGCTGGTCCAAGTATTTCTGTTGGGAGGGGGTGTTATTGCAGAGACGGAAGCCACGGATAGAGAGTGAGAATGGGATGGAGCGCTTTGTGTGAGGAGGATGGCAGCTGTCGAAATGAAGATATTGTTGCTTATTGGTTGGTTTAATGTGGACTGAAGTGTGAAACGTATTGTTTTGGAGGTGAATATCGATATCTATGAAGGTAATATTCGAGTCGGATATAGAAGAAGTGAATGATACTGAGGAGGAGGAGTTGAGAGAGGAAATGAAAGAGGATAAAGTTTCGCGTCCGTGGGACCAAAGGAGGAAAATATCATCGATATAGCGGGCCCAGAAAAGTGGTTTTAGGGTTTTTTGTTGCAGAAGCTTAGGGCTTACCTCACCTTCCCCCACCTCTCCCCCGCACATCCTCTCCGCTCTTCCCCGAGAACGCCATTCTGAAGACGACAGCCGTGCTGTCGAAACGTAAATAACAAATTGTGAGTGTCCTTTCTTTGTGTCTCTATATTCTAAAAATCTACATCTGTGTTTTTTATACATTTGTGTGTCGCCGAAGAGCGTTCCATTTCGAAGATATTTTATATATATATATATATATATATATATATATATATATATATATATATATATATATAGTACAGTACACAGTAACACACAATATAGAAACACAAAAAAAGAACACTCACACGTTATTTCTTGATATTTCGACGGGTACAATCCGTCTTCATCTGAAGATATATATATATGCATATATATGTGTATATATATAAGCATATATATATGTATATATATATATATATATATATATATATATATATATATGTGTGTGTGTGTGTGTGTATATATATATTGGTGGATTTGTCTTTTGACCGAACCCCATCTCTGATTAATAAGTCGTGGATTTTGAAATTTAACTTGTAAATCAGACGCAAGTGGTGTTTTGAGAATTACGTTTTTCTGTTCTAAAGCCATTTCTGCTAATTTATATTCCCTGTGAAGTTTAGTGCGTATATTTTTTTAAATCTTATATGATTGCATTTTTACGGTATTTGGGCTTCTTTAAAGTGTTAGAAAAAATAAAAAATGAAATAGCATGCTGAATTAACTTCATGGTTCGAATGGTGTATTCGTATGTAGACCTAAGAGGACCCGATTGCAGCCTCCCCCAACCCTTCCGAGAATGAGGTAATTCATTCAGGTTTGCTGGTTAGGTATGCGACTGTTACAATTAGTTGACTCCCCTTTCTTCATCCACACCTAATATTTAATGCTAGGGGAATATATTAGAAAACATAAAGGAGTAAGAAAAATTTGGTCAGAATTGCGTCAACCATGAGAGTTATACCAGAGCATATACTGGAGCCCTTACTCTGGAATTTAAGTCTTATATATGTGATGTGGATCTCACTGAAATGTGCATGTAAATTGATCGGGAATGTCTTAAAGTTGTTTTTAGATTCACCATCCTAAAAGGAAACCGCCAATTATGTTATAATGCCAAAGTGATCATTAATGCACTTCCTGCTTAATTGTTGTCATGCAGCGAAAACATAACAAAAAAGGTGCAGCTGACTCAATAACATAGTACAATGATAAAAAAATTACAATGTATATCTTACTTATTTAGGGGGAAATTGTGGTATAGTGTTACATTGGCCAGTAGTCTTCTTGTTTAGCATTGGAATGGCAAATTTATGCTCAGATTTCGCTGCCCTCGGTCAAATGTTTATATGGAAAAAGTTAAATTCAAGTCAAGCCATCCGGATAAATCGGTGAATGTCGGTGCCGTTGATGAAGCATCTTTAAAATGGAGACAGATCGTAGAGACGGGGGGGTCCGCGGCTGTATGTCGCCGGGGAACCTCCTCTCCCGCCCTCTCTCCTTCCCCCGCATTGATTTTTGCGCCGGCTGTGCTCATCAGCTGCGAGAGGGGATCATGTGATGTGGGTGGAACGAAGTGGAACGCACCCGTTTTCCATCGTCGGGACGAACCTCGGCAACATTTTTCGCGATATCCAAATCTCCACCCCTCCCCTGTCTCATGGAGCCCGCCCATCCCCCCCCCCCAACCCTTCCCACAACGTCGCGCACTATCCCTGCCCGTGTGGGGTAGGTCGGAGGCGCGCTAGTGAGTGAGAAACCAGATGGGAAGAAGGCCGAAAAGCCCTTGAATCCGCTGCCTCCGCCGCCATCCCTCTCTCTTTGCCTTCCTCCTCCTTTGCCCCCCCTCCTCCGCCATTCGGCGCTCAGGAGGGAGCGGGGAAGGGGCGGCCGGGAGTGGAGTGGACAGAAAGGGGGCGTTGGCAAACGTCCAACGGGTCGACGGCCTGTTTCTCCTCTCTCTCTCTTTCTCCCTCTCCTCCCCCTGACCACTCCAAAACTCCCCATCCACCACACTTCTCCTTCGCCCCCCCGTTCCTTCGCCCACTTCCTACTCCCTTTCCCAGCTCCCTAACACGAGCATGAGGGAGATGCTTGCACTCGGATGGCCTAGGCTCCCACACCTCCCTGCCGAGAAATGCAGGCTAAACACCTCACACCGTTCCCATTTCTTCATCTTCGCACTCGCCAGTCCACAGGGAGCGGTTTCTCCCCCCCCCCCCCCCTCCACCTTCAGGTTTAGGTTATTTCGGAAAGGCAGGGCAAGAGGGAGGGAGGTAAATTTCGTTATCCTGACATTGAAAAGGTTTTTGACTGTCTCGCTTGTGGTAGGGTTGGCATATGTTTCGTCGAACTTATATTTCCGCGGGCGTCTCCCCCGATTTAATATAGTGGATTCCAAATCTTGTTCTTATCGGGCATGTGCTTTTAATTAGCTCTTGGGTGTAATAGGATTGGCATGTAGCATTTTGGTAATTTTGATGCTGATTTCGAGTGATGGGGTCGATATCCTCAAGGGTCTTTTGGTTTCTCGATTCTTCGTCCCCAATGTGTATTTTCCAATTAAAAATGTGGAGCCATAAAATGCGTATTTATTCCGGAATCATAATTACTGTGCGAGGGTTGCGTAAACACGCTTCGGTTTTTTGTTCATACAGTTAGTATTTCAGGGAATGCAATCAGCAGTTCTTCGGGTTTCCTGTTTGATGTTGGTTAGATTGCTATTGCTTTATCGTCCCATTAGCTTGAGGAGATGGTTTGCAAACCATGGTTGCGATGATGCTCTTTAGTGTTTGGTTTCGTTACGTTTTTCCTGCACTTGGATTTTTTTATCGATCGAATGACGTAAGAAAGAGTTTCTCGCCACTACGCTAAACCCGCTTGCCGTCATTTATATCCCTGTATGACGGCCGTCATTCGTTTGTTGATGGCCGTAACCGCCTTCTCTTATCTGTTGGGAAATGGTAAGCCATAATAGTCGCTTTACAGCGTTGTGTGTATGTAAAATGAGGTCAAACTCCTATGAATTAGTAATTAAATGGTATGTCAATTTGGAAATGTAGCTAGTACCATATACCTATTTTAAAGAAGCAGTTTAATCCGTTGATCTTCGACCTAAATTCTTTGGAACTGCTTTCTTTAATTTTTAAGTGTTTCCAAGGTTTATGCGGCTTTTGAACCCATCATAAATAGGATGGCACGCCTGCGCCAGTGTTAGCTCTACATCGTATTTTCACTTTAAAAGACAAACATGCTTTCGCACATGGGGAATGTCCGTATTAATGGATTAAATTGCACCAAAGAACAAACCGGCTACTCAATTGCTGTACCGGTTGCTCTGTGTATGGTGGGGAATCACCTTCGTCCCATGGTTCAGTGGATCTTCTTCAATGGTTATATAGATGAAAATAATTGTCATTATTTTAACTCTTCTTTCGATATCCCTCGTCCTTGTTGAACACCTCGAGATTTACTCTGTCCCCGCTGCAAAATATGCTCAAGAGGCTTTGGAAGCTGTTCGAGGTTGAAGGCTTAAATATGAATCCAATCAACTTATTCGCCATTAATGTGGCTGTTATGTCACATAAACATGGGTAAACGTAGGATTTGAATATGCTAATGTTGCTTACTATAAGCGCCAGGCTATGCCAACGGCGTAGAGTCTTAAGAAAATATTCTCTCGTGATAATTACAGAAAGAAGTTCTTTTCAATCTATCCTAGGCAAGGTTTTGTAGCACTGCACTGATGCGTGTGCGATTTTTTCCATTCTAACCTTGCGGTGAGCTTTTAAATACTCACAAGGTTGCCGTAAACAATACGTGGCCGTTATCCCCATCCTTTTTGTACATATAGTTGAAATGGCGCAGGAAAAAAGTGATTTATGTAAATAAATGATTAGTAAATTGTTGATTTTCGTGCCCCTCTTCAATTTTCTGAAACATCGATTCAGTATTTGCTGTCGTAGGTAAACAATATTAAATGCAGTCAACAGATTCAGGCGAGATGTAGTGGAAGTTCGTCATTATGAGAAAAACAATATTTGCATTTTTCCACAGCTTTATTTGTAACGTACGACGCGTTTCAGTTTCTTCGAACCATCTTCTTTTCTCAAGATACTAAATGCAGCCATGTCACGGTGTCGCACTTGACAGAATATTATTCTTATCTACATCATTTTAGTATTCGAGTTCATAGCATAGCGTTCAAGAATAACGCGTTGCCTTCAAGTGGTGTTTCTGCTTTTGTGAGTTATGTGCGAGAAAGTTGACCCGTGGACGTCGTGATGGAGTCACTTTCGATTCACGTTGGGTCAGTTCTTGGGTTCTGTGGAAAGCCACCGTGTCGCTCAGTCGCCGCACCATCTTTGGCCCTACCCCTAACGCCCTGCCTGACCTCTCTTCCCGCTAACTCCCTGCCTTATCAACCACGCTTCTCTCGCCATAGGCTACCCGCGTCATTCCTTCTTTCGTAATCAACACAAGTTCGCACGCACGTAAATATTATTAATCAAAAACAGGTGTGCACATATAATGGATCACGGATGAGATGATTACAAAGATAGATAAGAGAAGAAAATGGAAGCATGCAAACGCAGAGTTAGGCTAAGGGTAGTACAAAGAGTTAAACAATAAATTGAAACGGGCAAAAAATAAATCAAAAGAAGCATGGTGGACCACACCAGCACTTTAGTGTCGTGATATGCAAAGTTTGCAGAGAAAGGGTGATATTGGTGCGCTAAACAGCAAGGTTAAATCACTATCGGGAAGTAAGAAGAGAATATGTGCGCTAACAGTGAGAGATATTGAAAGTGGGAGGGGAATTCGTAAAATCAGTTAGGTTTGCTGATGACCAAGCTTTAGTTTGTCAGTCAGCCAAGGGGTTGCAAGCATTGCTTAGTGAATTGGAAAATCATTGCGATAGATATGGGATGAGAATCAATATTAATAAAACGAAGGGTATGCGATTTCCCAGAAAGAAAAAGGCTAAGCTAAACATTAAAATAGGATGGCAAAAACTAGAGCAGGTAGAACACTTTACGTATCTCGGTAGTGTTATGGACCAACACGGTCCAAGTAGTAGGGACGTAAGGAGAAGAAATGCGCTAGGTAAAGTGGCTTTCACAAGGAGGAGGGAGTTGATGACGGACGTTCGGTAAGGATGTTAAGAAAACACTCGTTAAAACTTTTATATGAGGTGTAGTTATGTACGGCACGGACACGTGGTCACTGAGAAGAATAGAGAAGGTAAAATGGACCGAAAGGAAAACAAATCGTAGAAGTGCTGGGTATGGTGGGCGAGGAGAGGGGTTTGTTGGGAGAAATCCTAAGGTGGCAGGAAAAATGGATGAAGGGCGGTATTGATCGGCAGTGGGACATTGAATACTGTAATAGAGGGGAGAATGTTAGGCAAACGAGGAAAGGGCAGGAACAGGATAGGGATTTTGGACGGGATGGAGAGAGGAACAAAGTACTCAGAGCTGAAGAGGGACCTGATGTAGAATAGGTTGAATAGGTTGCTAGATTGTGTTTTATTAAGAGTCACAAGATATTTATTTGGTAGTTGTGTCCATCCGAAACCTATCTTAGCCGGTTGATTACTTTATTATAATATACATATAATTTTAATATATTTCAATTATATATATATATATTAATATTTGATTGATAGTTGTCAGAGAACTGTATGATACCAAAAATAATGTCGAATAGGTAATTATATCCTTACGAAAGTTACGACACTGCTTTACGAAAATCTTGGCTTTCGCGTACGCTGTTAATTGTTCGACTTTTTCTCTGTCTTCATCTTTTTCCCACGGAGACCTCCTGCGTGGGTTTTAGAAATCCACTCCGTGCTCTCGCAACTTCCATCTCATTTTATATGCTGCATGGAATTTTGTTTTATTTTTTACTTTGATGCGGCTTACGGTTCCACCACGGAAATTATGTCTTATAATTTACTGCGTCATCAATGTACGCTTATATTTTGTTTTCGAGGTTCATTTCTATCGTCAGCCGATTATTCTATGCAGAGTCGACGGAGAGATGCCCTCAATTTCTTTCGAATGGCAACGGATGTATATTTATCCCGTAAACTCGTTTCCTCTCCTTCGGCGCGTGTCTCTCGCCCTCACTCGGCGCGTCCCCCAGGCTGCTCCCGTCGTTCAGGCGTACATTCACATACCCTTCGGCCTTGGTTCCGGAGGCGAGCGCATTTCTAAGATGGGGTTGACCACTCTTGCATTAGTTCACCGCCCCGTGGATCCCTCACTCAAGTGTTGCCCAATGCCCAACCACACCTATTCCTCCGTGCCTCTGCAAACGGCTTCCCACTCTTTCTCACCCCCCCTTTCGACCCCTCTCCTTTTGTCAATTTCTCTCCGTTTTTCTCACGCATCGCCCTCTTCTCGACGTGCACCACGGGGAGCGACAGTTTGGGGCACAGATGCTCCGATGAGGAATATCAAAATCCTCCTAGCCGCGATGGGGTGGTCGAGATTTCGTTCTGTGAGTTGGCCCGGGTCCAATTCTCAGAGTTTCCACGCACCATCGCGAAGCTCGGGATCGGGGGATGTGTGGTGGCCGGCGAACGCATTTCCTCGCTTCACGGAACCTGCGCATAGTTCTTACCTGATTTGTCCCTTTATCGTAAGAAGAGAATCCATCTTTAATGGACTGAGTAGCGTTAAATTTTGTTTTCATTCGTGGTTTTGTAGTGATACTCAAAGAAAGCTCTAGGGCAGAATGAAATTGGCGCCGTACGGGTGTAAATTCTGGTTTCACATTGGATTATATACACCTTGATCTTTGAAAATAGGTGTACTATCGATCCATTCATTTTCACATCATTCGTTTCGCATATAGTATTTTGTATTGTCTTTGGCGCATAAGTTATCATGTTTCGTGGAAGAAATTATGTGAAAGAGTGATGGCAAGTCGAATTAAAAAAATGCCATAATCGCAAAACTAGTTGCTACTAGTTTAATTTCACCGGAATTAAAATATGACGTTTTCGAAATTCGTAAGGCATCTTAATAAGATTAACACTAAATAAATTCATCATCTTCCTACAATCAACCTTGAAATGGCCTTCATAGCCCTCAGGAAATCAAGTGAGATATTTCTTAAAAAATCAGGTCTTATGATACTCTAGCTATTCTGTCGTAGTCAATAACGAAGGGCTCCACTACTCTTCTAATAATTTCTATGATTAGATTTATGTACATTTTTCAAATAAAATTCATAAAGAGATATTATCTATTTATTGATTTGGGATATTGTGTGGTTATTTTCTTAATCCTGTAAACTTTTCTGCTAGATACTTTTCTGTTACGGTGTCCACGAGCAAAAATACATTTATTTCCTTTTACTTTAACCCCCATAGGATGGCTGTATTCATTTCGTTATTACTTCCATTTCACGATTTGGCATTTTTTGCTAATTGTTTTTATTTTTTAGTAAATTTAAATGAAAGCAACGATACTGGCATTAAAATTGGTTTGACAAGAGTTAAAATTCATAATTGTAGAGCCTATTCGACTTTTGAGCCATATTTGCAAGCCTCCGTTGGAGTTTTTTTTTAACCTGTTCAGGACTTCGGTGTTCCTTGGTTTTATTGGAAAAAATGCATAAGAATGTGTTAGTGTCCGAATAACATTAGCAAAATCTATTTAGGCGCAGTGAGGTTTAGCAGAACATTGTAGTATTTGCTTGAAGACAAGTATTTGGGGTATCATACGCCTTGATTAATTTATAGAAATATTGCGTCATTTTTTAAAGAAAAAATGAACTCCAATTTATTCTCTCCAGCCGCAATGGCTCTTTTATTTCCCTCGTGCATGACCAGTTTTCGTATATTATCCTAAATTCGCACAAGACCGAATCATGGCAACATCAGGGCAGTTGCCCGAACGCAATTGAATGGTGGTCATATAAATCGTTATTTTATTAAAATATTTGATAAAATGATGAGAAATATTTCAGGCCTGCTATTAAATCATCTTATTTCCTTGACTTTTAATTTTATTTTAGTTTTATCTCCCGATTGGCGCCCTTATTTTGTTAATTTGAATAAAAAATAGTTAAATGTAGATCTTTTGCCCCGATGTAGAAATTATACTGAGAAGGGCCTCATTTACTGATTCGGTGTAGGACTATAAATCCGTAAGTGGTAGTTGCAGTTAATGCTGCTGCCATACCTGTGTTTTGAATTTTATCGCACCCTCGGCTTTGCCGTGATCGTGGAGATGAGATGCTTACATACTCATGTCAAAGTGAACAGCCTCTGGAGTTTCACTTATCTATCGTAAGCCATTTGGCCACTCTTCTCTGCGCACGTGGACGTGTCGTTCGTCCTTTAATCATTGGTTTGTGGTCAAGTGTGTCGCGTATTCAGTGGAATAAGGTTCACGGCTTGGATTTCACTTGTTGTGGCGAAGGTGGCTGAATTGCGACCACGTGAGCCGCGCGAGTAACTCCGCGTACTACACTGCCGGAAGAATTTTAGCCGGGAACCGTTCGTGGCACTGCTCCTGGATGTTGACGTGCTTCGTTCCCCTCTCTTCCATTTCCCTAAATGGGTTAATGGTCAGCATTAATTTCCCATGTCAAGTTTTGCTATGATACGTACTTTTTGGTATTGAAAATTATGACAGATGTGATGCTCACTTAAAACATAGAGACTCGGCCGAAGGAAACTCGTCGATTTCCGGTGAAAGGTAATGAAGTTGTATGTGCGTGCAAGCGTACAAGCACACGCTTGCCTCTGCCCTTTGTGGTCTGTCATTTAAACTGCGCAGAGATTTGAGAATCGATTGAATGGAGGAAGATACCAATCCTCGAAATTACCTACTAGTGTGTTGCGTTTGCACAAGTTATTTTTTTCTCCTGCGTGGGATATCCGCAGGCGTCAGAGGTATGGGTGGTGCTTCGGCGGGTGAGTCGCCGGGGACACCACGCGTATGACAAACACGCTGCGGCTGACAAAACCGCGTTCGGTGGGGTTCTGCTGCAGTCTCGCATTCCCCCTCCCTTCTCCCCCGCACCTCGGCATACGTTCTCCTGCCACCTTCACCGCTCCCTCCTCTCCCCCCCCCCGCAGACCGACCCCCCCATCTCACGCCTGTTGACGTTCCAAGTTTAGAATTTATCCATATCCTCCCCCCCCCAATCCCTCCATCTCCCCCATTTTCATGGGCTACAATTCCCATTCGTTGTGAAACAGAAACGGCGTTGCCTTCGCTCCCATGCGTTAAAGGCTGGCCTCGTTTTACGCTCATAACAAGCGGCCACTGTGTTTTCATCCTTCCCTCCAGCATAAGCCCTCCACTCCCCCCCCTTTCTCTCATTCCCCGTCACCCTCCCCTAGTCCCCCTCCCCCCCTCTATCTCTCTCTCCTCCCCCTTTCTTCTATCGTCGGGCGGGCCTTGCGGTCGCTCAGCTGTTAACTTGGATAGCGCCATCCGTGTGAAGAGTGATGGGGAGTCCGCTATGCAGCAGCTCGGAACTGTCGTGGGGCAGCAACTCGCCTTTCGTCCGCGCGCCGATCGATCGATTTAGGTTAATCAAATCCGCAAGTGGTCCGTTTTTGCGGCAGGTATGCGAACGTACGCGGCAAAAGCATTGCCTAGTATGGAAGCGGTCGCTCGCCGTGGCTAATCTTTCCCGAGGATGTGAGTCACGGTTCGCGGGCGATAGGGGGTGGAAGAAAACACGTCGACGCCACCTTCTGGGCTCCTCTCCGCTCCCCTCCCCCCAAACACTCCTTCCCCCGGTCCGCCCCCGTGTATTTCACGCTCGGTGACCGTCGCCTGGCAACGCAAAGCGGTGAGCTCATAATTGCCCGGCGACTGATGGGGAGTTGTTTTTGTTTTACTCTTTTGCATGGGTGCATATATTTTTATTTTTCAATCAAATGGCGGAACGTCTGCGCTTGAAATTGGGGAGGGTGCCGCGAAGGCTACAGGCGATTCGTTTCCTCTCCGCCCCCCCCCTGGGGACGGGTCAGGGGACACATTGCGACGAGTGAGGCGAATATTTTTCGTTTCCAAGGTTCCCGCGCCTCATATAAATCCCTCGGAGCATATTAACTCGCGTGTCGCACGCAGCTGGCCAGGGAACGGGTACGGTTTGCAAATGTTTGGAGTTCACACGCCGAGTCCAAGAGCTCGTACCACTCGGAATAAAGGAGAGTTTCATTTCTGGAAATGGAATCGTGGCCTTGATTTACTGGGTCAAATGTCACGCGTTGTTGGGAAGGAATTTTTTTTTGACTCCCTATGGCCTTATATATTAATTAAGCGGTTGCAGGGAGTGATTTCTTTTAGCCGTAACGTTGTGTATGTGAAAACTATTGCTGAATTGTTTTTAATTGGGGAAGGATTAACTGTGAAAAGTTACTATGGGGACATTTTAAGATCAACCGTTAGAAAATATCAAAGTGTAAAAATCATTCGCCTTGACCGGGATTCGAACCCCTGGATCCCTCGATGTCCGGCCGAGTGCTTCAGCCAATTAAGCTACCGAGGCGTCCTCTCACACTCGGAAACTTTGGTGACTTTATAAAGGAACAAGAAGTTGTGGCAAAATAGCGTACATGCAATGTGACCAGTATTCGTGGTCGTGCGCGATGCTCCAGCGTCCACGAGGTTGAAACCAACTTTCAACACTGAGGGTGTTTTACCTTGGGCAAATTCCAAGGACTGCGAGAGATGCCGCGACGGTACCTTTTTTTTTTAACAGAGTCATCCGCAATATGCGCATTGTAATGAAACAATTTAGAAATATTTTACAAATGTAAAAATCATTTGCCTTGACCGGGATGATTTTTACACCCTGAAACTGTTGCATTGCAATGCGCTTATGACTCCGTTAAAAAATTCTTGTCGCTCACGCAGTTTCTTGAAATCAATAGTTATTGATCCACATTTATGCCATTATTTTATGTATATCTTGTCATTTAAATGTATAAAACTAGAATTATCTGCATCATATAAAATGTTAAAGACTTTGATAGAAGGGAGGAGTTTAGGCAAGTTAGGAAAGGGCAGGAATGGGATAGGGATGTTGGATGGAATGAGGGGAGGAAGGAATTACGCAGAGATGAGGAGGTACTTATTGTCAGGTTGTGTTTTATTAGGCGAGAAAAGGAAAATGTCGCTGTATCGTTCGGTAGCTTGTTTCCATCCAAAACCTACTTTGACCGGTGGATTACCAATAATAATAATCATTATTATTATTATCTTCATTATAAAATTGTAGATATGAACGCAGAAAAGTAATATTTCATTTCGGAACATTCTTCGTGTAAATTATCGGATTATTTTAAGAAGATAAAACTAATTAATATATGTTATAGTTTAAAATAAAAGAAAAGGATGTCAACAGCATTGCATATCATATTTTCGGGAACATTTGGTTGTTGGTTTTGGTGATATGGAAAAGAAAACATTTAAAGGTGAATCGACAGAGTGCCATCTTTGATTCGATTTTTCTCAGTTGTCCAGCTCGTATTTTTTACCTCAGTGGCGTCATTAATTTCCGTGGGAATAACAAAATCTCAGTTTGCGCGATGCCACTGTAAGGTGATATATGTTATTGTTTCTCTCCAAAGTACGCATAATGTCTTAGAGAAACTGCCACGACCCCAACCAACCTCCCATTCCTCTCCCTCCCTTCGCGGATGCGAGCAAAAGAGGGTGAGGCAAGGGAGGCGAAGCGGGGCCTTCCCACTTCCCGCGGTGCCGCCACATCAAAGGTTTTCAACCCATCTTTAGAGCCTCCGCTATCGATGGGAAAGATGGATACTACCGATTCAACCTACATTCCGACTCAAACTTCATGCGTTTCATGACAATTATTTATTTAATGCTAATTTCTGAATTATTACTAAATAAAATAGAGTATGAATTATTGTCTGGGTCATAAATATTAATAGGACGTTGTTATAAGCAACGAACATCACAGGATTGTAATGTGCATGCGGTTGAACAACTCGGGGATATATTGTTGTTTGGTTGGTAGCACGTCATAACTTGTATAAGGTTACATTAATTAAGGAAACAGGATTCAAACAGGTATGGTTTCCATCGCGCCTGACGTGATTCGCTTTGCCTGGAACGGGAAAAGCAACCGTTGCCGTATAGAGATTTACCGAAGCGAAGTTGTGTCATATTCCGGTGAATATGGTGTGGGCATCCTGTATACTATATCTGAAGACTGGCGGGCCGTACTGATTGCCTTTGCGGTCCACTACTCTCTCCCTCTAGGGGGAAAACCCTTTAGTTTGCATAAAACCCCTTGGATTCATTTCGCGGAAGCTTTAGGATCATACCCTTTTGACGTTTATTATGCAAGAGAAGAGTGTTCCAAATGGTAATGAGCATCCAAAGTTCGATTGAATCAGATGCGCGGGAGAGGAGATCGCGAGCACTGAGCTGGAGTTGTATCCCGTGCAACTTATCCGGCAGATAAGTTGTACGGGGTGCATTTTAGAGGGGACTGACCTCAAATGCGGATTTCTCCTCTTTTGAGGGAGTTACCGGCGCGGTGGCAGTCGGCACAGTCGTAAGGAATCGGATTTTATTCATCGATCGAATGTGGCCCGACGTGCATTCTGAGATTGCCGGGGCATGTTTGCGTAATGCATGAATTCGTGCGCGTATCATATTTCTGCTCATTGTCATCTCGCATAATAGATCACGTGGGGCAACCCGCCGTAATGTCAGGGTTTACTTATGCTGTTGACTTTCGAATATCATTTCATGTGCGCATATGGTTCGGCTCCTGTGGAAATTCCACGGCAGTGTCATGATTACTCAACGTGAAAAGCAACTCGGTCGCCCTTGCCCGGCGACCAGTTTCCAAGCCTTTGCCGGTCTATGATGAAATATGAATCTGGCACTGTTGTGATACCATTTTCGTCACTTCGAGAAAAATCCGGACTATGCAACTTGTTCCCCCTATCTTCTTCCTTGTCGTCGTGTTTAGTAAAAAAAGTTGTCAATTGATCTGTATTCGCAGAGTCTCTTATAAGCGTGAGCATAGTACTTGGGGTGAATAATTTAAGTTTGTAAATATTCGGGTATTATGCATTTGAGTTGTCGCTGTCGGAGTTGTTTTCATTTTTATGCCGTGGATATTCCAACAGCCCTCACCCTCCGTCTACACCCCTGCAATGAATTGCCCTTATTCCACCTCAAGTCCGTAACGTTCGACTTATTTGGGTCATATCTTAGTTGAAATTAATTACTCCCTCCAGGCTGTGATATTCTAAATGGTTTATTCAAATCCAATCTCTTCGATTGTACTAACATCTTATGGGACGAAACACTTGCTGGAAAATTATCCCAAAGTGTTGAAAAGTTATTTATTAAAGTTATTATTAAAAAACACCATCGCCCATAATTCTTGGCCCTTAATTTCGCCATTGTTTAGCGGATCGTATATGGGCAAATGATCTAGAGAGCAAGTTTGCTGATAACCAAATTCACGGAGCTGACCAAATGGATTGTTCCAGGTGGAGGCAGGGCCGTCACGCTTGAAGTCAGGGCCCTGGGCGCGTCCAATTAATATTCCCCCAAGTCCCTCAGCAACAGCAAGCAAGTCGATCCCCAGCATAATTTTTACGGTAGAACATTACCCTCTTTTTTCTTTTGTTCTCTCTCTCTCGTGCTTCGTAGCACTCATAAGTGTGTGGCAAAAATAATCGATAAATTAAATGGGATCGCTTTGTTGGATTTACATGTTTTCTTACACTTGGTTGAATTCACAGTTTTATATTTTTGACCATAAGATAGTCCTTCAAAACGAAAGAAAATAAATGGTAATCACGAAACGCACGATGAGGTGGTATTGGTAAAAGGGGATTCTGGTGAAATAGGGCAAATTACCTCGACTCAATTTATGAGAAAATGAATTATAGGTCTCAAACGTGTATTTGCAAGACCAAGTCGCTAGTCGAATCGCCGAAACCCCTGAAACACCATCAGCAGCACTCATTCTGCAGCGTAGTTAGGGTTCGACGTACTAACTCCCTGAAAAATATCCTGTGCAAATTGTAATGATTCGCGCATCGTCTGAGGTGGTGCTCACTGCATCGTCAGACACGTTCCCAAAAGGTATTTTATTTTGTACCCGGTACCTGCGTTTTAATAATAATGAGTAGTAGTAGTAGTTTTTTTTTAGGGGAGGCGACCGACAGCTAAGGTCATTTGCGCCATAGGGGATGGACAGGAAAGGATGAAGGGTGGAGAGAAACCCGGCGTCGGCATTAGCCTGCTCTTAACGAAAGGCGCCAAGGGGTCCGCAGTTTAACGTCCCATCCGACGGACGGCGTACTCACTCAAAGTGCCCTCCACAAAGCACCTCAAGTAGTGATCGAGATACCTCTGAAAAATATTCAACACCGCCGGGATTTGAACCCGCGCCCTCAGGGTGGGAAGCCAGTACGTCAGCCCCTGCACCATCTCGATCCCCAATAATAATGATGAGTTAATTGTCTAATATTATTCTTCCGATTTGGTCGATTTCATTTTGTACGTACTTGTACCTTGTTCTCTCTCCCAACGCGTGATAATTTTTATGAAATAAATTTTAATGGGCGATTTAAAAATAAATGGAAAGGTTTTTCCCCATGAGATCTTTAAACTCGATTTTTATTAATGATTCGACCCTATAGATAGCCACATCTTCAAATAAATCCGCCTCAGCTAGATAGAAGTGTGCTTTGCGTCATTAAAGGCCGGTCGCTGCCCGCAGGGTGTGGCGTTGTTGTAGAATTGGAATTCTTTTTTTTCTGGAGTGCGTCGAAACCTCAAATGCTTGTTGCAGTAAATGTGTGGTGACTAAAATGTTATTATTCGACAAGCGATTGCCTTCGGGAACCGTCGACCCTCAAGTTTAATCACCCCGGTCTTGGCAGCCCGAAGGCGTAAATGACCCTGTTTGTTTGTGGTGCAACTCCTGAAGAGCACGATCGGGTCCATGTCCCCTGCTGATTCCCCCTCGTCCCTTGATCCGCCTGCCTCCCCTCGCCCCTCCGGTTTGACGTTTCTTCCTCCCACGCTCCTCTCCTCCCCCACTATTCTAGATCCTCCCGACCATCCCTATCCCCCCTCCTCCTCCATCTCCACTCCCACACCCACTCCTCTTCACCTCTCTCGGTCGTTGCTTTATATCTTGCGACACGACAAGAAGACGCGGTGGCGTCCTCACCACCTCAGACAAACACTGCTCTTTTCTCATCGCCCACCTTCCTCCCAGCGAAGGGGTCAACCCCCCCCCCACCCTACCAACACCTGACGCCCCAGGGTTCGCCAACCTCTTCCCATGGTGGCGCCCGGAAGGTCATTCTTATTTCAGGGGTGTGTAATGTTTTAGATAGCGGACCGCCTTTAATGTGTGTCTCATTCTTGATAGAAGTGTAGTATCACTCTTGTCTCCAGCCGAGAACAAATTAAACCTTAAATGCAGCCGGATGGAAGGCATAGAAAATATAATAACTTACGGGACACTGCCCCATTCTGAAGTTTAATTATGCTGACGGTAGTTCTTTGGTATGAGTTATGATCTTTCGTTATTTTATATATTTACATTATGCCGTCAAACTGGGAGAATTCCGTGTAGCATCTAGATTCTGGAAAAAATTGAAATTAGGATTAATGAATACAAGCAACGTAAGATGAGGTATGGCTTGTGTATGGTTTTTAAACGCCTGGTGAATGTGGTGTTTTTACGGCGATATGTTCTAGTGGTATGCTTCTGTTGTGCTCATATCAAGTTAAGTCGATTGTGTATTTCGGTGCAATGAAATGTCGCTTACAGTTTTGTCTTTCCAAATGCTGTCCACGTGACAAATGTAAGTCCAAGGGCATGATGACCTCTGGGACCAGGCTACCCTCATTTCTCGATTTTCGTGAGTCCATTTTTATGAAAATTTCCCCCGAACGTGTCGTGCTTTCACGTGACTCTTTTACACTCAGAGATATGCAATCGCTCCTGCCATGTTTTTATTTAGTGGCTTCTCATGGTCGCGTAGGATTTACTTTCTTTTCGTAAGAGCAGTTAGAGCAGGGAAAACTTATATTTTGTCCCGTGTCGTTAGTAGGTTTGATACGGTATGCTAACGGGGAATGCTACTTTACGCTTGAAAAAGTATATCGGAAGGGAGTGGAAAGCTTGGACGAATCAGCGATGTTTTTACAGTGGATGGGAAAAAATAAGGGATAAATAGTTCGGGGGGTGATGTCAAAATCGAAAATAGCATTGTTTGCTTACGCTCTTTTCTCCTTCTTACTATTAAAGGTAATCATGATCGATGGGTTAGCTGAAGTGCCGGACTGTCAAAGCCTTTTGCTGCCAAACGTGCCCTTTTGAAATGGCTGTGCGTCTTATATGGCCTAAATTATGGTGATGAAGATGTCTACTTCTGCCCGCAAGTCGCAGGAGTATGCGTGTCATGGCACTCGAACATGAAGAAAAGGTTTTTAATCGTTATTAAATAGACTTCTAACGTCCTAACGGACGTTTCGTCACTCGTTGTCCCTTTTCATCCCCCGATCATGTTGCATGTCGAGGAGTTTTCGAGAGTTCTTGACGGTAATTAATTAATTGCGTCAATCAGTACGCTGCGTCCATAATTCAATTGTCTCTAGAGAGATTTACTCCGTGCTTTTTGTCTTGTGGTTGTTTGCTATCCTTGAATGCGATTATCATTTAATGTTGTCACTGGCGTACTCCTGTAATCATGAAATCATTTTTAGCTATTGACGAAGAACTATTCTGACTACTTAACGAGTTGTTTTCTGCTTCAAGAGATCCAAGTTTGCTTATGTTGGTAGATGATTGAGGAGCCGATTGAGATCTATAGAAAGTATCCTGTACATTTATTTGTTACTATAGTCTGTATTGTATTGATGTCAGGGATTCTAATCCCGGTATTCTTGCATTGAGTGTTTAGTATCATGTAAGTTTTGTGCTTTCCCTTTCGTTTTCACGTATTCTTATGTATCAGTTAAGTGTTACTCATATCTGCGTAGACTACACTACGTCGCAATTTTGCACTTATGGTATTAACTATTAATTGCATGGCACTTACTCTTTGGCGAGAATGAATTTGTTCTTTTATTTGTTGTGTTAAGTGTATTGGAATTCGAAAATTTTTTGTCATAATTGTAAATATTTTATATGTTTTCTAAGATCTGCCAACATTAAAACAAAATCTTATGTCATCTTATTCTGATGGTGTTTCTTGCGTCGGTATCCATGGAATAGGTTTAACCGTGGAGTGCTGCATTTTTGGCTACTTTTAATGGATATCATGTCTAATTGTTAAAATTTGTTTAATGTGATCGTGGAAATCAAATATCGTTAGCGCTTCTCTTTATTTAATGGTGACAAGCAAATGAGTTCCTTCTTGTAATTCTATGCGTCGAAGCAGTTTGAAGGGGATCGGGTTGGTGCGGAGGCTAACGTATTAGCGGCCCACTAAGAGGGCCCGGGTTCGAATCCTAGAGGCGACATTTTTCGGTGGTATCCTGATCCCTGCTTGAGGAGCTTTGTGGAGAGCACTTAAAGGAAGTGCACCGTCCATCGGATGGGACGCTAAACGCGGACCCCTTGGCGCCTTTCGTTGCGAGTAGGCAAATGTCGACGCCGGGTTTCTCTCCGCCCTTCATCCATTCCCATTCATCTCTGATGGCGGATATGACCTTTGCTGCCGGTTGCCTCTCCGAAAAACAACCCCTAGGAATTTGAAAACGATTTTGTAATCGAATGTAATTTTTTCCGGCCTCAGTGGCGGCGGGTTAGCGTCCTCGCCTGTTAACCTAGGGGTCGCGGGTTCGACTCTTGCATAGGTGGAATCTCCTCCGGCCTAAGGCTTAGATATTAGTCCTTTTTGTTATTTCATGTTTATAGTCCGGTGGTGCAAAAGGCCGAAACTTGGCTGTTTTCCGATTGGTGCCAAATAACTAAGGTAAATAAATCCTGGGTCGGAAAAATAAATGTTTGTGTGGGCCGTGCCAATTCTCTTGGATTGATATCTGTATTGAAATTCTAAGAAGTAAAGCTATAAAACTTAGTTTTCATTTTTATAGAGACTTTTATACGTGCAAAGCCTCCAACTCTTTTTCAAAATATTTTCGCTTGCTCACCTCGTCTCATCGCGTTAATCGGAACCTGTATTAGTTCTTCCCACGCGTCGGTGGGGACGGCCCGCGTTGACTTAGCCCTAGAATTCCCACTCGCGGAGCTTTTTAACCTCTCGCCGTCTTCTCGCGCTTTTGTGCCAAGGCTGCTTTTTTGTCTCCATTTTGTGGTTCATCACAGACTCTCTGAAAGTCGACGTTGCACTAACCTATCAAAATGTTTGCCGTGATGAAATTTAAGAACCGCTGGAGGGCACCTTGGCTCGCCCTCCACATCAATGCACATTAGCATTCTCTTTATCCTTCCTACCCATGTGCGTATCCTCAAAGAATGGCGAGTTTATAAGCGGTGACTGTAAAAATATGTTAATATTTGACTAAAACGACCCATTGTGACGTCGCAGAAAGTAGTTAACGTAGGAAGGAATTTTACCGTTGTGTGCTCGTATTTTAGCGGAATTCTATTTGAACGTTGATATTTGTCGAATTAGATTTATTTCATTACTTTGTTGAGCACTTCGACGTCCGCTACACTTATTAAATGGTGTGTGGCGGATTGCGACAGGGTGATGTTATGTCTGCACCACTGAGTAAAATTACCGCATTTTGTTTTGCTTCGCGTAGGTATGCGAACGATAGCTATAGACTTGATACTTGCTGGAATGCTATCAACAGTGCTTTCAAGATTTGGGCGCTCATAAAATTTCCTGGTTTTAAATTTAAAAATTCAAGAGCCGATGGCATATCTTCTACTTCCTCTTACCTATGGAGCAGAGCGGTGTTTCCGTGAATTAAAACAATTGTTTGACACTCCGAAATAGGTATTGCGATTCTGCAAGTTCGGAATACGTTTGAGAGTATTGGGTGATGATTTACGGTCCTTACCCGTATCCCTTATGTTCCTCCGTGCCGTTTCAGGTCTGTTCCAAGCATCCGAATGTATTCTTTGGTCATTTTTCCCCGCTTCAGGGGCGGCCTTCACCCATGGCCGCCTGTGCTCGGCCATCCTCCCATCACGTTCTCCACCCCTCACCCCCGTACATCGTAGTGGTTGTGCCGGCTTGCGTATTCTTGTTCGGGAAGATTTGTAAAACTGAGTCGGGTGACACGAATAAGTTGAGAAAGCTTGTCTCCGTTTAGGGGGATGACGTTTTTCTCAACATGTATTTTCATGACCTGTGCTACCGTCTCACTCCCTTTGGTATTGGTAAACACTCTTCTAAAATTATATATGCCCAATTTAACCAAGTCATTAAATGCGTCTCTCTTTTGACAAATATAATTGCGATGTGGATTACGCCTGTTCTGCTACTTAGATGTTTCGTAGCAAGGAACCGTTGCAAAAAACAATCATGAGCATAGCTCGGAGTCTCTGCATTGGTAAGGATTATTTACTTACATCTTAATTTCGTATTCCGTGAATGCAGCCGAAGTGACCCAGCCATAATTAGCAACGCTTTTTCAATTAATGGATTATATATGTAGGAGAACTGGCATGCAAATTCTTAAAGGCCTATTCACTGAAATACACCAAACGTTTCATTCGGGCCCTGAGGTCCTTCTATGTGCTGTTTATGAAAGCGCCGTGACCAGGCTTGGGAGAAGTAGTTCTTGGTTAACAGGAAGGGCAAAGTCTGAGGGAGCTCTATTCGGGACGAGACTGTTTTCCAGGCATGAAGGCATAGTAGGTTGAAAAGAGGAATCTTCTAATCTCGTGCTCCCTCTTACGACGGTCCTGGTTTTACAGAGATCACTTTGTTTCATGTAATATCGCCGAGGTTAGATGTATCCTGTGCAGAGTAGCATTAATATTTCGTTTCCCAAAAATTTTACTTTGAAAAATCTCCAACATTCTTTCAATTTAAGGCCTCTTTGATCGTTCCTTGTATTACCGAATATCTTCCACCGATAAAATAGCTAGCCTAGTCATAATTCATTTCCACGTTATTAAACACCCTGGGCTAATATCGGTCCTTTGGCTTCTAAGGCTTATATTGGACTCATGATCGCGAACCGATTGAAATTTTGGTTGTCTATCACCATTATCTTGACTCGTAAAATTTTGCCTATCTCCTTATCTGCTTATGTCCAAAACAGCTGCATGCGGTAAACTCTTTTATTTGGTTCACTTAAACTTTTATCTTGTCACGTTCAATCTATATTCCGTGCGCTCACCCTTAACCTTAATTGAAAAAATCCTCATCTCTTGATAGGTAAATTGTTAGTAAGAATTCCTGTATAGTACGAGTGAACCCGAAACTGGCCATAGATATTTCACTAGGCGGCAGTTGTGGTTGTATAACGGATATCATGATTCCCAGCGATATTTGTAATGGGTTTGAAATAAACTGGCGTTGTTTCAGTGAGCGGTCGATAACTACTTCATGCTTTCAATTGGTGAACGCATGCATCGCAAATGCGATCTAAATACCCGGAACGGAGCGGATGGGCGGACTCGCACCTCTTCTCTCTTGAATTCGCGGTTCTAGTGTCGTATACTTATTTGTGAATCCTATCGGTTTTATAAAACGCGTCTACTGTCACTCTTCTCTGCTGAAGGCCGACCGAAATGCTATCATATACACTTCATGGCTCGTAAAGCAATATTATGAAGTCATGGGGAATAATTTCTTACGTTGTGCAATGTCCCTCGTTTTTACGCCTACTTTCCCAACTCTTGGAGCTAGTACTTTCCATTATAGGCCATTTACGCGCACTTTTCAATTAGTTACGTTCGTTAGCACCATTGCTCCAGGTTAATGAGCAATTCGATTGGCAGCGATTTTACATCAGTTGTTTATATTGTTGGATCGCTCCTCGGAACATGGGTTGGGAACCTGGTGTAGTGGGTAAAGAATATTGTCGTTAGCTAAGAGTATCGGGCCTAAATCCAAATGTTATCTCTATACCTAATCAGGTAAACAGGAAAAGGTCGCTTTTCTGGATACCATCTTTATCTAGGTAGAAATAGAAAACAGAGGCTGAGGGCAAGGAACCCACATTCTACCCTGAATGCACGTGATGATTCGCCATGTACCAGGAAGTTTCTTTCGAGTGGAGTTATACAATCATCTTTCAAGTATCCTTCGGGTTGGTGGCACTGCTGACCGACGGTATGCTGTTTTGTGAAATGTGTATTTTCCTATTCCTGTCCTGAAGCGTTCGTATCTTCTACGCTACTCGTGTCCCTTAACCAGTTATGTAAGAATCGGTTTAGTGAGGTGAATCGTTCGCTGGCTATTTCTTCTAACTTCGGCATCTCTATTTCAAATGATATCAGTGGTAGTTTTTAGTGGGATTACAATTGTATTTGATATTTTAGTACACTTCAAGCCACCACTATGGTGTGTGGCAGGGATTGAACTAATTTTGACCCGAATATTTTACCCCTACCGCTGTCGGACAATGTTATTCTGATCCCTTATCGTTCGTGGTTAAAATGACATCTTAATTCTATCTGCTCTACACTTAATCTCTCTCTAATTTTATTGGTGTGATCTCTCCAACCGTAGCACGATGGGGGTAACAATACATTTCCAACATCACTGCTAAAGAGACCTTCCAATTTACGCAAGAGCTTCAATCTGTAATTTAACCTTCGCTCCGATTGTGATTCCCGGCCTAGCTCCTCTAATATTTTGGATACGATAATAAGTGTATCATGACAACGTTTTACAAATCTAGCTCCTCTATGCTGCTTGCGATCCAATTCGGCGATTAATCCCACACGTGAGGATCCCATATACTTGGAGCATTTTCTTAAGTAGGCCGAACCAGCGAACGATGACTTTTTTGGTGTCCTAGCTCATTTTATTTGCCAAAAGTCCTTTTCCCTAGTTGTTCGATAAATTGTGTTGTCTTCTAATGTAGTGACCTTGATCGTGCAGGGAAAAGGGGGATTTCTTAAATCGGCTTGTCCGGCCGAGAATTACCCTTAACACATGGCTATTAGGCAAACGAAACGAGGAAAGGGCAGGAATATGATCGAGATGTTGGACGGGATGAAGGGAGAAAGGAAGTGCTCAGAGATGAAGAGGGACCTGATGTAGAGTAGGATGCTAGATTTTGTGTTTTGTTAGGAGTCACAAAATATTTATTTGGTAATTGTGTCCATCCAAAACCTACCTAAACAGGTTGATTACTTAATAATAATAATGTACTCTCCTACTAATTTCACGTGGACTATGAGGTATCCCCTCGGCGCCATGGATGTCACACGAATACTGCTTGCAGTTTCATTAATTCGAATGCGAGGTTAATTCGTACGTCCTCGGCTGTTCCTCCCCCGCGGCTCCCTTCCCAGGCTTTCAGTAACGGCGTACGTCTTGCGGTTGCTTCAAGGCGGTTTTTAAGTATTATTTGATGAGTACTAACTTCTAGTGTATTCAGAGAGGACGATTAATTGACGTATTTTGTAAAACCCTTGCCGGTGCACATTCCGAATTTTCCTCCCAACATTCCCTCGCTCTCTATAATCCTACCTACCTCTCTTTGCCCACCCACCCATCCATAATGGCGTAAATGCCTCGGCAGTGTCTTTCCCCTATTGTAACTACCCCGACCACTCCTCTTGAATCCCATTTCCACCCCCTTTGTTGACCTCACGTGGCATTGGTCGTGAAGGTGCGATTCTTTCACGTCCGCGGCAAATTCGCCGTGGCATTTTTTTGGTGTTCATTTTTAACCTCCTCTCCCCCGCGTGGAGACGCCGGCGCCTCTGTATTTACAACGCCCCCCCCCCCCGATCCCTCACCGGCTAGGGCGCGGGAAACGCGACCGTCCCCCGACGCCGTTCGCGTGCTCCATCGGACGCACCCACTCGCTTGGTGTTTGGCTTTCCGTTCCGTTCGACTATCCCTCCTCAGCCGGTGGAGTGACCGGAAGTCGACACACGTGGAAACCCCCCTCCCCACATCCGTAGAAGGGGCGGGGGGGGGGAGGGTTGTTGTGTTTTGCTGTCTAGGGCGAGCGGGAGGGGAACGCGCTTTCGCTTGCAATTTTCGCCTCAACGGTGCGAATTCTTCTCCCCCACCCCTCCCCTCACCCCCTCACCGATTCGTGGATGGTTTGGCTATATCAGGGCGCCGATCGACGGACGGCGTATGGCGAAGGGGAGTGGGGGCGGGGGGTTAACCGGAAGGTGGAAAGGGGTGTGTGGGGGAAGAAGGGTTTTTCTGCGGTGGCATATCGCCGGGACTGTGGCCATTTCGATTCAGCAGCCATGTGCGTCGTTATAAGATTATTAAGCAGTGAATACTCGCGGGATGTGGGTTTAAGATCGTCTTTTGCGTGTACCTAAAATGAACCTCTTATAAGACTCCACTGCCCTCCACGACCGGTTTCGGTACTTGAATTTGACCATTTTCCGTCTCTATTCTCCTTACAGCGGAGTCGGATCAATTGTCCAAATCGTTCATGGAGGACAATGAGACGACGTAAACTACGCGCTGTTTATTTAAATTTGTTCGGTAATTAAATAGCAGTTGGAGCATTTTATTGTTAATCATTTAAACTATCGAAAATTATTTAGGTTATTTACAGCATTGTTACCACTGCAGCAATGGCCACTTGCTGATAATCTGGAACGTGTTAACTCGATTACAATTACAAGTTGAGTCGATTTGACATTCCATTCGATAAAGATCGATATGGCTGAGACTTTTGTGTACTTTTGTGTAACCGGGAATATACGAATTATGGAATTAATAAAATCATGGCAGCCGAGATC
Source organism: Hetaerina americana (assembly GCF_022747635.1). Classification (NCBI taxonomy): domain Eukaryota; kingdom Metazoa; phylum Arthropoda; class Insecta; order Odonata; family Calopterygidae; genus Hetaerina; species Hetaerina americana. The sequence goes on from NW_027287316.1 coordinate 12,604,676, forward strand.
TTCTATTCATTTATGGATCCATCGTATCTCTGGTCTCAACTGATAATCTTATGAACGCCGCGAATATCTATTGAAATAACATGTACATTAACGTACGGTATAAAAAATGGAATTCTGGTGAGCATATTCGACGTAGTGTATGAAAGATATTAATTGATTTCTGCCACTTGTTGGCTTAGTTTCAGGTTCAATTTCCATCGTTGGCGTACATGACACAAGAATAACATTATTTTATTGATTTAAATGACAGGAGTATTAGAGAAGCGGCAGGCACAGCAAGCCAAATGCGTGTCTGAAGAAATCGTGTTCAATAACCATCCACCATGTTGATGGTAGTCCTAATGGGTAGAGCGTTGAACTACTGACCGGAGGGCCCGGGATCGATTCTGGGTAACGCCTTTGGACACCCTGAGCTTCAGCAAACCGCGTGATTTTTCTGGCACCCGAATTTCCTTGGAAACTCCACCTATGGCTTGGATGTATGTAATTTTCAAATTGTTATATCAATGTTGAAAGTCCGATGTAAAGGTCGAAACTGTTTTCGGACTTGTGCAAAATAAATAAATAAATCATAAGCGTTACGGGGAAAGGAACTGACCACTCTTATTAACCTGATAACGGGTAAATTTCACGTTCTATTGGGCTTAGTACTTGGTGAGCTCCACCCTAGCCAATAAAGTCGACCTTCGGGTTGATAACCGGGGGTACTGTCAACCGTGTATATTAATTAGGATTCCACGCTAGTCAAAAATGTTTCCTCCCGAATTGAAATTGAGGGAAAAAGGTCAGTTTTTCCCCCACTTTTCTCACCCCGAGGAACTAAATCTGTTGCGCACCTTTTTGGTTTCCCGTGTGGTGGTATGCGTGGCATTGTTCACTCGCGGGTCAATTCAAGGGGTTTTTCGAGCGCGGGAGTCCGCGGAGTGGCGGGGGGGCGGGTAGGGGGGGGGGGTCATCCGACGAGGCATCCTTCGTCCGCCTCGTCTTTCCACTCTCCTGGCGGTCCCTCCCCCCCTCTTTCGCCTACTCCACTCTTCCTTATAAAACTTTTCCTCCATCACGCTGCCACCTTCCAAAAAAAAAGAGAGAACTGCCTCAATCGTCACGCCAAAAGACTTCCTTCCTTCTTTCCCTCGTCGTCCCCCTCCTTTTGTTCGATGTTGCCAGATCTCACTCACCTCATGAAGGATGACTGCCGAGTCGAGGCATTGCCCGTCCTTTTCCAACATGCCTCATCATGTTGTCATCTCGAAAAGCGTTGACTGCGTCAAATTCCGTGCTTTCCAGCTCGTCGGTATGTTTGTCCAAGGTGCACGACGGGAGGAAGGCTGGAAACGAAAGAGTCGCGAAACGCCAAAGGTTTAGCGTACGGATTACATATTTGCCATTGGTATCGCCCCTATTTTGAAGCTTGGAAAGGTCATCATAACGGCAGTATGACCGCGTTCTAATGTTATCTTCGTTAGTGACTCTTATTCTTTCACGAAAGTGTTAATGGTGAAATTGGTCCAGCCGCATTTATTATACTTGTAGAAGCTTTCATCCGTATTAATGGCCGTCGTTGTGTTTTGTGTGTGCCCCGGCAGGTGTATGTTATGTATTTCAAATGGTGAAATGCAAGTAGAAAAAAAAGGCATCGCGCTGCAACGCAGAAACCATCCTTGGGGATTGGACTTCAAAATTGAAAGCCAATTACGTGTAGCTGAGCAGCCCTCGGGACATTCGCCGATCGCTTTTCATGCTTGGTTACCCGCGTTGGTCCCCTTTCGCTTTCTACAGCGTAATTGAAATTGCTGTAATCAATAGGGCCGTTTAGAATCTCCTGTTGAGCACTCTTTTAGGCCATCAGCGGGTTTCAGTGTGGGTTCTCGATTTTCTAATTTCATGAAAAATATGTCGGAAGGAAGAAAGGAGATTTCCGATTTTCGGATTAAAAGCTACTTCGTAATGACAATATCAATGTTTTTCGTTGACATTTTTATATTTTCATGATTATTTAACCTGTCATTATTATATCAAGTCATAAATAAACCTTTATTAAAATTTTCCTTTTAAAAGAGGAAGATTTTTTTATTTTTTCCGTAAGTTTTCCCAGTTATTTTCTGTAATATAACTTCAGGGCTTGGTTAGATTCGGATTTCAAGTCGTCACATTCCAATTTCATCGAAAATTAGTCCTTGCTGAGCGGTGTTGCGAGTGTTGGACGGTGGCCAAGGGCGTCACGTCAAGTGCGAAAGGGACCCTAAAGTGTCCTTATATATATATATATATATATATATATATATATATATATATATATATATATATATATATATATATATATATATATATATATATATGTGGGTGTGTATATATATATATGTATATACACATCCACATATATATATATACACACACACATTTAAACACGAAATCCCGCCAAACGGCGAACAAATACTCATTTACGAGGGTCATCCGGAAAGTAGTACCCGTTCGTGCCGCATGAAGTGCTGACGACGCGAGTAGCCGCTGGACGAGGTCAGATAGCTTCAGTGGCTTGTCTGCCTTCTCTGAGCTAAGTTGCGTGACGCTAGCATTGCCTGTGTTGTTTCTGTGATTGTTTACAATGTTTAAAAAAATTGAGAACGCCGCCAGTTGTGAAGTGAGGGCAGTGATTAAATTCCTCAATGCAAGAAACGTTCGCCCATGTGATATTCATCGCCAATTAAAGGAGGTGTATGGAGACAATGCAATGGACGAGTCGTCTGTTCGGCGGTGGTGTCGCAACTTCAACATGGGGAGGGGGAACACACACGACGATGAGCGTTCGGGGAGACCGTCTGTCATTACAGACCAACTGGTGAGCTCAGTTGACGAATTCGTGAGGAACGATCGGCGCGTCACAATTGATGACATCTGTGAGCATTTTCCCAATGTTTCTCGAACAATTGTTCATGAAATTGTTAAACACCATCTGCATTATGCAAAAATTTGTGCAAGATGGGTCCCTCGCGTATCTCAATGAGCTGGCGGCGAAGGACTATGCAGCAGGAATACAGAAACTTGTCACACGTTATGACAAATGCCTTAATTTGCTTGGAGATTATGTTGAGAAGTAGTTTAAAGTATCCTCTTTCAAATAAAATTTTTTATGTTTGTTAATATTTACTTTTGTCTTTATTTCACGAACGGGTACTACTTTCCGGATGACCCTCGTATATAGAAACAGATATAAGGAAAAGGGATAGGAAACGCATAAAGCCTATTTTGCAAGCTTCAAAATAGGGGCGATACCAATGGCAAATATGTAATCCATACGCTAAACCTTTGGCGTTTCGCGACTCTTTCGTTTCCAGCCTTCCTGTGTTCGTCCTTTATGTGTGTCCCTATCCCTTTTCCTTATATCTATTTCTATATAAATGAGTATATATGTGTGTGTGTGTGTTTGTGTATATATATATATACACACACACACAGAAATCAACCCGGAGATCACTTTGGTAGTTGATGGTAGAGTTCACCCAGTACTAAGCCTGTTCCTTTCCCTGTGCCGGCTATGGTTTCCCAGGAAGACCTGGTCCCCGAAAAATAACAAAGATTGGGTGGAGCTGAGGAGGCTCCGAAGAGGCTTGCCCGGGAATAGGACAATTGAACCTGTGGACTCCCGTCAGTAGTCAAGCGCTCTGTCCCTGGACTACCGCGGCGCACACACACACGCACACGTGTGTGTGTGTATATATATATATATATACACACACACACATATATACATCACATACATTTACACGCACAAGCAACAGCAACAAATGTGAGTGTATATATATGTAAACATATATCCGCTATGAAAGCGTGTAGTAATATTTTGTAAAAGCGCTCCGTAGCAAATGTTGCCATTTCTTGGCGTTCATGTGATGAGTGGGGGCGATATTCCCCAGTGGAGCCGTTCCTAGAAGCATTACAGCAAGCATTTAGCGACGTAGTTTTCTGCCGAAATTTCCTCCCTTTCGCTCCACTCGCCCTTCCCCCACACCGTAGGGGAGCGGAAGTATTTTCTCCCTCCACGCACCCTTCCTTCGCAAATAAAATTGCCCAAGGTCGCGCGCACCTGCTGGCCAATGGTTCTTGTTCTTCATTAGCTGCTGCCACTTATATATTCGGCCATTTTTTGACGGTCATAGAGGAAGGATTTCCTCGAAAGAAGGAAAGTAAGCGTCGCTTCGCACCGCGTAGGGTGCTGTTGTGTGACTTGTAAAAGCAGGGCAGTAAGGTTTCTCGTCTTATATAATGTGATGCCTATTTACAGACACCTTTTGCTCGTCCTTGTAATAATATATTCTGTTCTCTGATCGCTAAATTGATTTTCTTCCATTCCGTTTGTTAGTTGTAAGCGAACTAATATCCTTTTCCCTGGCTGGTATTCAATGAATTCTTTTTTTTTGAAAATGTTGACCTCTCACGTCGGTTGAAGTTGTGTCCTGCAGCCCTATTGGAAAAGTTTTATCATGTTTAATTATTTGCGTTACGACAGGCTTGCTTTTTGTTAAAGTTTGAATCATGGGTGTTTTAAGCTTTCTCCTCATCATCTATGCTCCAAGGTAGCTACAAAAATTAATGCTATGAGAAATCGGGCCATCCATTGACGTCTGTGGCGGAGATGAGATATTTCTTGCGTCAGAATGATCCCAAAACTTTCTTCTCCGTCGTGTAACAGTCATGTTCTGAAAAAAAGTTGTTGATTCTGTGCCATTTATTGACCTCTCTGCCTGTTAAATGATAGCCCTCCCGGTCATTGTGGGCTTCACAATCCGGAGCCAACCCACCCAGACGCAGCGAGCCTCGTCCCCGCCCAATTCGCGGCTCGCACGGGAATTATATGGAGCCTCTTAATGGGAGCCAGCGCATCTGCGACGTGATTAATCCGCGGGATTGCTCACTATACAGGGAACCCAAAGTCGTGGCATTCGAATTTGAATGAGATTATTAGCAGTGGTCTTCGATTTTATGAATTCGTTTTCTGTTGACTGCGGTGCTAAAATAACCTCCGCACCAATAAATACTGGTGGGATATCTCCCTCAGGGAACAGCCAGATGGCAGTAATAAAGGTAACCTGATGAAAGAAGTGATAAAAATACGTAAATCAGGTAGAAAACTATGAATGCGGGGTAAATCTTACTAAAACGATGTGCATTTCTAAGTATGTTGTAATAATTACCCTCCGCTATGAGCGCTATCCAAAAGTTTCAACATTTTTGGAAATGGGACGTAATTAAATAATTGATTCCAATTATTATTTTTATATGGATCATACTGGGCTTATTACGTAGAGCAGGTGAACTGATAACCCGTACCTCGGTATAGATGCGGGACCACAGTGTCTGGGCGGGAATAACCTTGGACTGAAGGCCGAAGAAAGTGGCATATTTGTACATATGAAACATTAATTGAATTATTTTCGTAATATTGTCTCAAAGCTTTTAAATTAAAGGTGGTAACTGTGGGCAATTGAACTGGATACTAAGACCAGTTATTCGGCATGAGAACATGTATGACGATGATGGTATTCCGCAGAATATGAAAAAAATCAGAAAATTTCATGGAGTGATATTCACTGTTCAGTGTGGACTCGTATGTGCAACATGAGGGAACGGTCGAGCTCACCACGAACGTCGTATTAAATTTATTCAAGTGTATGATTATCTTGTAATATTTTGGCCAATTGTTGTGGTGACCGATCCTTGATACTCATTCGCATATTCAAGACGTAAATGAAAATACTATTTACATTTTTAATCTACCAGTAACCAGTAATACTTTTCTCCCTGTAGGTATTTATCAGGTCGGTCGCTCTTTGATCGGCTCAGAAGAATCTCTCATTTATATCGTATGTCGAAATTGACATCCTGATTCGATTTGTTAGTATTTAAAGTACGATTTAACCGTGCGTTTCAAATTCTCGGAATACCGTCTCTCGTAAGACGAATAGTAATGTGCGATTTTATTGTGATGGTATATCCTTCAGTCATGGACGCATTTGCACTCTCGGAGAGCAACTGTCAGCTCTGTATCTTCTGTCCTAATAGACTACCTCCTAACAACTGTTGCTGAAGCAGCACCTGGACTATTAAGTGAAAAATCACGGTGTAATACGTGATTAGTTAAATGCAAGATGTGTCAATAATTTTCTTCCGAAGTTATTTTTAAAAACACTTCATGTGCTCTATTTATGAAAATTTACCTCATGTCGATAGCCCCTTAAGAAAATACACTCGAATTGGAGTGTTACGATGTAGACATGTATTTTTTATCATTCGTAAATCATCGGCGATCCCGAACTTAGTTAATTGAGTTGTCCCCAAACGGAGAGCCCTCTCGGGCAGGCCGCCGCCGACTGTGGTCAGGCGGTCGCGGGCAGTGCCCACGGGGTCGAAGGACATCTCTATTGTGGAGCTCGGGGGGTTACGTCATAGGAAAAAAAATGAAATGCATCTGCTCATCTTCGTCTCCTCGAACGTCCTTGTCAGGCATCCTTTGGCCAGACCCACACTCGCGCGGTTGTTTCGGCCTGTCCCTCGCGAAGGGTCCATGTTTTCCCCCCTCGGCGTGCCCACGCACCTGCGACAGAGAGCGGCTCTAACCATTTGCGTGTTTCCCTCCCGCGATGTGCAAGTAACTGTGGTGGACGCGTCCACACGCCGTCATTTGAGCTTAAAATTAATGAGGGGATTGCCTTCCCCTTTGGCTCTCCTGAATAATAGTGTGACGATGCAGCGTCGAATCGGCGATAAATATCGTATTTGCAAATTCAAGAAAGATTTCTGGTTTTTTCCTACCCGATTTTCAGCCGCGCGAGATTCGATATGGTGCTCCATGTAGCGTAATTGTAGGCCATAAAAATTAGTTTCAATGGATATCGAAGGTAATTAAAATTAATTATAAGTGGAAAATAAATTCTTATTCGGTGTAGAGCGTTTCTGGTGGCTAATGGGACCCCGATAAGCTGTTTCTGTTATCGATGATAATCAGCAAGAAATGCTAATGGTACTTATGATTAAAGGTACATGCATATGTGTGTGCATAAATATATGCCTAAAATGCTCACGAAGGTGAATATTCGAATGAGTACATAATACGGTAAATGTATTTTGTTCAAGGCGTGGCACTGGAATAGAACAGAAAACAAGAGGTTTGTATGTTGTAACATTCAGGTTGATTACTGGGGCATAAATATTTGCACTCTTTCTCGCGATAGGTTTCGATTTTTTTTAAAACGGAACATCAACTCCGAAATATCATGGCGGTTCAGTTTTTGCGGTCGCTGGTTAGAACAAACGACTTGTCTGCGCCGTATTTCCTCTTACTGAGAATCCAAATACGGAAGCAAAAACGTTGTTTTATTCACACTTGAGTGTATGCGAACCATAGTCGGAGTCTTCTTTCTCATGAAGAATAAGATATGCAGGTGACGGGAAATCTTGAAATCCGTATTCTTACAAGTTATTCAATTTTCTGTTGTGGTGCTGATTTTATTTTTGGATTACGCGTAGATAGAGATAAGAGGCAAATACGAGTCAACCTCCCCCCTTAGCGAGCACGCCTGTTTGCGAGTCCATCGACGCATTTGTTTACTCCGGACGCAGTTTATCGCGGAAGACGCATGGCGTAGTTAATTCGCGCTAAATTTCGAGCTTGTCTTCGTTTGTGTTTCTTCAGTCGAATATATACGTATTACCGGGGACAGTATCTCACCACATCAAAGACATCTTTCTCGGAGTGACGCCTCTTAGATTGAGTTAGAGGGGCTCGCGTCATGCAGTTTCCCTTTACGCTTGTTCATTTAGCACACTCTGCTCGTTAATGGGTGATATGGAAGTGATTTTTGCGATTAAGTTTTTTGTAACGTCTCCTCTAAAGTCATCGTAAGGGAAATGTTTTATTCCCCTCCAAGGAGCTAATTAAGGGGCGTGACTACGGTAAAAAAATAGGTAAACAGGTGTGCGGTATGGTTTTCCTTTCTTAGAAGATTTACACATTGAATCTTGGTTTACCCATGATTAGAGTGCACTCAAAATCACGAACCCTTCCAGTTCTCAATCCGCTTCCGCGAAACAAAAGACGGATTAAATTTCCGTCGTCTTGTTTTTGAAAAGGCAATCTTCAATAGGGAACCCATCTCACTTTTATAGCTCCGTAGTATGGTATTCAAGTGTGGCTTTTGAATTTTTAACTGTCTTCCATTTGTGTTGCCACAGTTTTTTATAACCTTGGAATATATTGTTGACGTAATCTTATCATATCTGGATACATTTGAGTGAGAAAAACCCCACTTGTGAAGAAATCGACGTATTCTCATTTATTTGTGTGGGATAATTTAATTCCTGTATCGTTGAGAGTTTTTAATAAATGCTTTTTTTTGCTTTTGTGATCATGTTACTACATTTGTGCATGTACTCGTAGATGTCTACACGTCGAATATGGCGTAAAGTGTAGTTGGCGAAACGTTGTGCTTGAGTTTGTGTAGTGCTTGATTCATTTTGATTGTGATTGCATTTTTTATCGATCTCATTATGATTGTTCTTATTTGATGGTGCTCTTGTCGTTATTCTGATTATTTTTTATTCCTTGCATGCATGTATGTACGGGTGTAACATGGCCTAGTGAAACCTTGGAATTTGTTCCGAACTGCAAATGTTCCGGTTTCGCGATTAAAAACCAATGAAAACCCGCGAACTAATCCTTGCGTCGGAAGTTTGAGCGTGACCTACGGAGCTGATTGGTGTCGATCCCGGGCGAAGGCGAGTGAGATTCCGGCGCAGTGCTTATCGCGGAACTGTCATTTTCCAAGGATGCGGCGCGTCTTTCTCCGCGAGCCGATGACAATCCCCGCGATTCCCCAGCCAGTCCCTTCCGTAACGTCCGCGATAATATTATAATCACGCCCCCGATTGCAATGCCGCGGAGCGATGCGAGGGCATTTTACAATTTTTTTCTCAGCTGTTCTCGCGCGTCGCTTCCTCCTCTCGGATCCCCCACAAGCGTTCCCCACACCTACTTCCTCGTCCCTCTGCCTCCCCCTTCCAGCACACCCGCGGGCAATGCACATACCTCTAACCCCGTCCCAACTCCAATTCCCCCGTACGTTGGCTTTGAATAAAGCACCGCTGCCCCCGGATGAGTCGAGTCAAAGGGCAGGAGCAAAGCAGATACCTCACTTCCAACCCCCCCCCCCGCCACAACCCGCTCTCAATATTAGCATGCAGTGGGCCACGTAAGGGCCCCCCTGGGAGATTTTTCAACCGTGGTCGTTAGGATAATTTTCCCCCCCCGACTAACCGTCCGGGGTCGACGACCCCCGTCGTCCCCCATGGTTTTCGTGGGGCGAAGACAAGAGAGGGTCCCCGCTCTTCCCTTTATTTTCCCGCAGAGTGGGCGAGAGGAAGGAAGGAAGGGGGGGCTTCAATCACTTCTGATTGTGTTTACCGGCCTTGGTTTGTTTCCAGGCGGCGACGTGCTGCGTGGGGAGTGGTACGTTGGGAGTGATGGCTATCCTTCCCTTGCCTTTCTCTGAATGCGTCTCCGTCGGTGTGACGCCGGGGCTCGCTCGCGTCGCGAGGGAGTGTGTCAAGGGGCTGCGGATTGGGGGGGGGGGCAAGGAGCGAAAGTCGTGCCGAAGCGGTCCGCCGTAAGGGAAATAACACGAGATGTCGTGATCGGTGCGTGTTGGATGTGTGTCCAGGGAGCGCTCGAGTAAGCAATATTGTTTTTGTTGTCTCACAACCGTAAAAAAATGGTCTTTATTTCGATTTGGAACGATTGGCTGCATTGGAAGAATGATATTGGAACTGTGGGTCCATCCCCACGATGGGAATAGTGCCCCCCTCGGGGAAAGGGATAGAATTTCGATAGGACTCAATGGAGTGCATTATTCAGCGAGTTGCACTCTTCTTCCAATATTTTCTTCGAGTGGCTTAACAAATCATTTCCTTTTCTTTTTTAAAAAAAGGGTCGAAAACTTACCCCTATAAGAGTCCGTTCACTAATCTGGAGTTGTAAATGTAATATATTCCATGGGAATGTCGGTAAAGAAGTCATTTTTTTTAATTTCACCATAATGCAAAGTTCTTACGCGTGACCGTCAAGCGTAAGTTTATGATTCCCGCGGAACTGCTTGCTATTCAATGATCCATATTTCAAATGAAAAGACTGTTAAAAAATGGTAAGTTATTTTTTTGACTGTAGTCAAAAACAGATACATTTCTTGATATGCGTAACTATTAATCGTAGATTTCAGTTTCACGATTTCCCTTTTGGCTGTAAACAAAGTTTTATCGCATTCTGATGAAAAGAATTTCAAGGTATATATATAATTTTGTTGTTCCGAATGTCGATAAGCCAGAAGCTTTCGAGCTAAATGTCTGTCGTGATGAAGTGTCTCTTTGCTAGTTTAAGATTAGACCTCCATCCAAGCACGCAAATCTTCTTACGGCGTGAACTGAACTGTTTGCATTGGAAATCTTGCGCCCAAGTAGTTGTTCCTGGGATTTGAAAACCCCCAGATATCCAAAAGTTGGATAAGTCTTGTCGCTTCGAGTGCCTCCCCCAAGAACCTTTCCCTCCCTCATTTGTGTACAAGTTTTGATGAATGAGTTTCAGGTATATCACGAAATAATTTCGGGTTTGGAACCAGGTATTTTGTTTAAATCAGAACGTAGTCAAATTTTCCTAATTTTTTGAAGCAGGACGATCAGATTTAACTTGCATCATTTGACGACTAAAGGGTTTTATTTTATATCAAGGATCTTCCCACTACGGCATTTCGGACGCTTTGTATCAATGGTACTCCTCCATGGTGTTAATTATTCTAAATATGAGACAGGATTCCCTTTTTGTCTCGTTGTTTCCATAATATCGTTAGCGAAGCAGAGGTCTTCGATTTATTTTGTTGCTCGTGGTTCTTTTCTTTTGACCTCTTGCATATTCATTAGCGTTTTCCTTAATTATTTTCCAGCCTTTTTTATTCTCTCTGTATGGTGTATTGAATGAGACATATATTCCTTCGCTTTCGTTTTGGCGTTTTCTAACTATAAATTGCCAAATATCAATCGATGGTCGCTTCCAATTTCCGCTGAAGTTAAGCTTCTCACAACCAGTAATGTATGAAGGATGTATTATAATGTTGTTTAAGATTTAATGACTACATTTTAATGCCTTCGAAAGTGATGAGAAGCCATTACCGGTAAGTTTGGTTGGTTCCGATGCATATCGTCAAGCGGAAAGAACTTAGATAATTTCCTCATATTGGCTTCCCTAAAACATGGCTCGTAGTACGTGCAATTATCTTTCCTTCGTAAGCAGCTCGAAGCCGAAGAAAAGAAAAACATATCCCCGGAAATGTATGTCCAATTGTGCGCACGTAGGAATTAAACGTTTAATGGCTCCTACTCAGGAAATGAGTTGAAGGAACTCTTCCATGGGTACAAGCGGCGCATCGCAGCCTCGAACATTCCAATACCTTTAAAAATCGTCCTCCTACTTTCGTCTTATCCACTCTTTATACCTTCTTTCTAGTATCCGTTACTAATAAATCTTACGTATGCCAGAAATCTTTGTTTATCTCGCTCTTCATACAGTCTTAGTTTTCCCCATCCTCCTCCCTATCAAAACCGCGAAGGCCTACCATGCCCCCAATGTGTGTAAAATCTTGTTCTTTCACTCACGGGAGAAAGAAGCATCGTTTGAGGCGAAGAAAGCCGCGCCTGAAACTGCTCGTCAGTTCATCGGCAGCAACTGTAAACTGTCCACACGGAATTAACGTGAAGTAAATCTCATGTGCAAACCACGATAATTGAAATGATTTTTGTTTGGAGTGCTTTTGAATGAAACGGTAGTCCCGGAAGCTGTTTTTTTCGAGACACTTACTTCTCTCACTCCTCACTACTTAACACTTTTTCTCGCTCTTCATCTCTTTCAGCTTCCTCATTCCATTCTTCTTCGTTTCCATTTCTCAGAAGCTTCCCAATACACGCTTATCCTCCTTCGTCAAAGGCTGCATTTGAAAACCATTCTAACGCACATGCCACTGAATGCCGTTTATAATCTTTCCTTCATATCCATGCTCACGAATCTCTGCCATCAGCTCCCTCCTATTTGTATGCATATAATGATTCTGCTGACGCAATTCTTCTCCTTGTGTATTTACCGCTATTCCCATTTTCATCCTAAATGCTGCCCAAAATTCATGGATGTCCTGAATCCCTTAATATTTCGCTCCACCGTCACGTGCCGTATTCTCGTTTCACTAATATTTGGTCTTTCTCTCCGACGGTCACTAGGAAGAACTTGTGCCCTCTTTGACTTCGAGACAACATATTACGCCTTGCCCTCTTGTCATCATCCCCTCCCTTGCATACGACTGAATCGGGAATCATTGATTGATATTTGAACAAATCAATGCAATCATGATCGCGCAGAGACAATAGCCAGCCGTACTTGAGTACCATTGTATCTTCTTTATATCACTTACTGGGCAGGGCTGTATTGGGTAGATACGAGGTAAATACTGGCGGATGAGTACACGTTAATAACCCGTCACACATATACCCTCTGCTCTAGTAGAATTGTTTCGCATTAGGTGATAATCGTTGGATTAAGAAATATAGTTATTCTAATCGATTATTATAGGATATAGTGGCTGAGACATGTGTTATTCTACTTGCTCATGTTTCCTCGCATTAGTTTGTGGTCTTTCAGGTATCGGTTGGAGGACATGATCTTTGGTAGTGTAAATACGGCCAAAATGATGCGTTGTGGAAGATGATTACGTCCTCAAAGTCAATGCTGTTCAATCGATAACATTTTTAACAACGAAAAGTGAATTTCACAATATATTCTGTGCCAAAAGAGGTGCTGTGTTGTCAAAGCATGAATTCTGACGACACAGGCTAGTTGGAAGTAATAAACTAAGTCGTCATTAAATTCTTAAAGAAAAATTATAGTAATAAGAATTTTTTGTCGTATTTATTCTTCAATGTTTAGATAGTAAGATGATGCTATCCTTTACATTTATTATTTAACGCCCCATCAAATTCATGAGTTCATTTTATAAACCTACCGTGCTTAACTGCGGTAGCAAAAAGCTGAAGAAATCCTGAGTAATATAATCCCATAGTGTGAGAGAATGGGTAATTTCTTCCAAATTTAGAATCATCCTTCATATATTTTTAATGCAAGTTTTCGCGTCAAGACAATTGATATGTGTATACAATGAGCTTTTGGAATGCATAATTACTTTTTTTTTCTTGGCTTAAATCGTGGTTTTTCCCTCCCTATCAATGATGAAACAGCGACGTACAATGCCTCATGCGCTGTGGCATCTTACGTTTTTTCGCCTAATAGTATCGCAGGAGTATTTCTCATACCGAGGAGCAATTTCTCTTCAGCATTTATAGTCGTGCACATCTCGTTTACCGGTTAACAATTTACTTATATGCCTTTGCGACACCTGGAATAAGTAGTAGGGAGTGGATTTTATTATTTGCAAGTAGAGAGCGGCTCGGGTTTTTCCATTCTCTAGTTAAATTGTTACTTAACAACTTTTATTAAACATTTAACGTAAAATATACATACCCATACTTTCCACGTGTGTAAACATTGCGAGCAAGTTAGTAAAAATGTGCGTCGGGCTAAATGTTTTATTTGCAGAAACGATTTATCGGTAAGGGAGCGTTCATTCTTTCTAGACAGATTCAATTTAAAGTTTGAAATTGACTAGAGAAAATTTTCACTTCAGATATCGAAGTAATCTTAAAAGATGTAATGTTAAATTGAGAGTTTCCGCTGAGATATCTGTAGATCTGACTTAGTAATCATCTAGGAACATTTTAACGCTAATTTGAAAACAAATACGAGGTGAATTCAGTGAGGAAGTTCAAATAGTCATCGTAGTCCCCGGTGTTTATTTTGCCGGTGGAACCAGAAATGCAAGGTTGGGAAAGAACATTTCAGAACCACTATGATCTCCACGAGAGCAGGAGTGCGGCGTAACGGCTGATTATCAAGTGCCCCAACGCTGTCCAATCTCTTTTCGTCCTCAACCTTCATCATTGGTTAGACCTCTGCCATGCGACGTTTGGTGGCTTTGGTTCGTGGTAGATGCACACTGTTGTACGTATTGTTCATTCTAATACCTTATCTTATCTTCCTTCGTGCCATGCTCCTCGTGGAGTGCACTGCATTTCCAATTTATTGCCAAGGAACTGGAATTCGTCTAATATTATCTATTTTGTGATGTAGATTATGGTTCCGCGAATAAGTGACTCGGTAATGTATTTTTAGTTGAGGTAAGGGTTGGAGGAAACGCTGGTGGGAAACTCTCCCTAGAAATCGCGAATCGATACTTCGGACCAGTTGTTAGTTTGAATGTGAATTTAGAAGCATCCAATACCATATTTCAAGGACGTACTCCTACGAGGGAATCCGGAAAGTAGTACCCGTTCGTGAAATAAAGACACAAAAGTAAATATTAACAAACATAAAAAATTTTATTTGAAAGAGGATACTTTAAACTACTTCTCAACATAATCTCCAAGCAAATTAAGGCATTTGTCATAACGTGTGACAAGTTTCTGTATTCCTGCTGCATAGTCCTTCGCCGCCAGCTCATTGAGATACGCGAGGGACCCATCTTGCACAAATTTTTGCATAATGCAGATGGTGTTTAACAATTTCATGAACAATTGTTCGAGAAACATTGGGAAAATGCTCACAGATGTCATCAATTGTGACGCGCCGATCGTTCCTCACGAATTCGTCAACTGAGCTCACCAGTTGGTCTGTAATGACAGACGGTCTCCCCGAACGCTCATCGTCGTGTGTGTTCCCCCTCCCCATGTTGAAATGCGACACCACCGCCGAACAGACGACTCGTCCATTACATTGTCTCCATACACCTCCTTTAATTGGCGATGAATATATCATGGGCGAACGTTTCTTGCATTGAGGAATTTAATCACTGCCCTCACTTCACAACTGGCGGCGTTCTCAATTTTTTTAAACATTGTAAACAATCACAGAAACAACACAGGCAATGCTAGCGTCACGCAACTTGGCTCAGAGAAGGCAGACAAGCCACTGAAGCTATCTGACCTCGTCCAGCGGCTACTCGCGTCGTCAGCACTTCATGCGGCACGAACGGGTACTACTTTCCGGATGACCCTCGTATTAAAAATGTACTTTAAAGGAAAGGGCTCATATGCGATTGCGCGTGTGCATATAATTTGTATTCCTGCCACCCAAGATAATAAATACAAGAACTTAAAATTTTATTCCACGTTGACAGAAAATTATTTCTGTCACGTTCTATTTTTTTTAGAAAGTGTTTATACAGTTTTTTGTCATACTGCTTCCTTATTGCACCACACTCCATTCGGAGGGACTGTATGCCTGCGCCCAATTTCAACACGCCTCATAATGCGTGCGCGATCTCTACTTGAGGTGACCTGCTCTCAGCGGGATCCATCCATCGCAGTCGTTTGCATGGGGAACAAAAAAATAATGTGTTCCGAATTTCCCCCGGCGTTTTCTAGTTGGGTCGATGCAAGAAACGTGTTCTTGGTCATTTGTCTCCTCTGTACAATAAATGCAGTACAAAAATGACTCCGATGCCATGACAATAGGTCCATGAATATGGCGAATAAAAATGTTGAATCCACGGGTCAGTCAATTCGCCTAGCTCTCGTAGTCTGCTCATGAAGAAGCTTCTCTTTGCAATGAATTGAGTATCATAAATGAAAGTCTCATGATGCAATCTGTAATTTTTCATAACACTTTAACATTTAATCTGTGCCTTGAAAAATGACCTGTTGTCCCGTCTCTCAAGGTTACAATAGTACAAGCGTTAGGCATAGAAAGCCATGTACGGAATAATTTGTGGAATAAATTAGTTAAATGGAGTTCAGATGCCCGAAATAATGGATTTTTTTTCCTTTACTACTCGCATAGTGAACGATTTGAGGGGTATGTTTGTATTGTTTTATATTTTTTTAATCAGAAAAGTAGGAAGGATGATGGAAACAGAATTTCTCTTTCGTACAGTGTGCTCACGGTGTCTCAAATAGCAAGTTAATTGTGGTATCCTCCATCTAAATTTGTCGTTGGAAAACAATAGCTTGCTCATTTTTTCTGACATGTTTTGAGTTGTGCGCGCGTCCCATTGTCTTAAGGCACTGGGTCTGGTGTGTACTTTCTTTGGGTCTTCGTCAGGTTCTTCTTTATTTAGACTTCATAAGCCTCAGTGGTATTTTTTTATGTTTTGACATATTAAGTAACTGTGAAGCTGCAGGCAGTCAATGTATGTCTTATCCATAGCCGGACAATTTTGGCAGAACAGTCGGGTTATAATTGTATATCCTGGACGATATTGAAATTGAAGAAAGCGAAGGGAATATTATTAAATTTATTGGTGCTTTCACGAAATAAAATAAGCGCATTGTGAATTTAGTCCAGTAATAAAAGAATCAGGTGAATTAATGGTCAGTTTTCCTCATTGGAATATGTCATTTTAAGTTAACCATTCAATGTGCAAATGGCTCTAGACTCTTATCACTCCTTCCTTAATTCCTGTGTTTTGTACTTTCGCGGAAGTGCGTAGAATTTCATGGGCGTGGACGTATTCTTATATGCCAAATTGCCATGAACCAACTTAGCCTTGTTGTTATTTAGAATGGACAAAAGTGCAATGGACGATATCCGACACATTCTATGAGAAATAATGGAATGATTCTGAACATTTCCCCAGCATACTGCATTCAGTTGTCTGCAGAATACCCACAACATTAGAATTCCCGTGTCGTCGGTTTTACTTGATCTCCCTACTCGAAGGCTAATCTATAAAGTCAGAACCCAGGCGGGAGCGATCCTACAAATTTAAGAGTGTCACATGTATTTTAATGTTTTTCATTCATCGTGATGCTACCTTCACCGTAATTTATCCTTTAAATTTTACTACTCACGTTCATGTAAACAAAAACGATTTTTTGTCATCATGTTCGTATCGGGTTCACCACTATCAGAACCTTCGAGAATCTCATATTGCGACATGTACGAATTTTCATTCACTCAGAAGGTGAATAAAGGTATTCAGAACGAATTTTTACAGCCCCCCTCCAGGACCTCATTAAACGTGTTTCTCAGTTTTTTGAACTTAAATTATTGTCTGCTCCCTCGATTCTTGTAATGCGATTTTATCTGGAATGAATCAGTGTCTTGACCCTAGACGTTTAAGGTCATTGTGTCGTTACCCTTTACCCACTCGGTAACCTTCAGCTTCATATCCAGCTACATCATCTCCCGGACTGTCTTGATTTTCTCTGTAATCGAAAGTCACGTGCTCAGTCACAGGTCTTTGCTTCGTCTTCCTGCCCTCCCTCAAAACTTATTTCACCTTCAGTCAACCTTTCTTCTTCCTCCTTACGTGATTCAAGCCCTGCTGTAGTCACGGCTGTTAACTTTTCGAAATTTTACGACGTGAGTTTTTTTGGGCATAAAATTGCCGACGTAACCTAAGTATTTCAACCTGCGATAAAAATATTGTTAATGGTTGAAGTGCGAATGGAAATAGTTGTCATATTTGCGAAGGTCTCTTTGTTGCCTCGTGGCCGTTGTCATTCTTACCCGGAAAGCGAATGAAATGGCCCAAATGTTGCTTTGTGACTTCTGGAGTTCTTGAGTTGTCTATCGGATTGATTCGTAGTATTTATTGGCTGTCTCATTGTTGTTTCCTGGATACTCCAATCGTAAACTTCGTTCTTAAAATCAATAGCGTTTGTTATTTTGTCGAGTTTTCTGAAGGCACCTCATGAGTAGTAATGCATCATGAGCTTTCAAAATGGAGGAAGTCGTAATTATTTTAATCTAGCGTCCTTCTAATAGCCTTTTATTTCCTGCAGTTGGTACGAATAATGGCATCATTGTTTGTATTGATCTTCTAGGAGCATAAGGCAAGAACGCAGCTTACATGAGTCAGTGCGAAGGACATCCTAAATGAATAGTGAAGTCATCTGGAAGCAATAACTCTAATACGTAATTCTTGAGTTACACCGTCATTATAATCAATCTGGCCTTAAAGTGTGCTGTTAGTGAGCTTTTACTAAAAGCTTCCCTAATAATTATTGACCTGATTTGTGAGATCGGTTTCTCGAGGGAAATTGATTTCATTTCGTTAACGCGACATTTTCTCTGCCCGCAAAGTTAGTTCAATTCTTTCGTGGATGCCGTGTCATCTCGCCTGGAAAATATTGAAGAGATAAGAGTGCCTGAGTCGTTGTACGTTCACTTGTCTCCCGCGATCTTGTGAGTGTTACATCAGAGAAAATAGCGATGGATCTGTTGGATAAGGTTAACAGGAGATTAAACAGATTTATTTTTTCAAATTTCCACGATAGCAAAAATAGTTGAATGTAGTTAGCACAAATAGATAAAAGCAGACAACGACTGCAGAAAAGTTCAGAGCATTGGATTTTTTTGTAAACATTGAGGAATTTGAGATGTGGCATTGCATCAGGAGAATGGCTCACGTGGAAGAACAAAAAAATATTGTAGAATATGACACCAGTTCACGATGACGAAGCATTCGCTGATGTGCGATCCACAAATATTTTTCTTATTCTTTCCATCTCTCCTTTTCCGTCTTCATTCACATTGTGAAAATATTCTTTGTCCTCCGCAACCGCGTAATTGAAGTTTAACTCGCCATGCCACATACTCATGTGGCAGATCTTTGATGTGGTTGCAGATGGGGGGGGGATATGTGAATGTCAATCGCAGAGATGAAGGTAGTGCTCTGCGAAATTCATTTTCCAGTATCGATCATGGGCATAAACATGATGGTGCGGTGATGATACATCGACTTGGCAGTAATTATCTGGTTTGTCTAGTATTGTTGTGTGCATCGAGCAAAATCGACAAAGTCGTATGTGGTGTGCAATTTCGCTCATTGGGTGAATTTAGTCGCGTTGATTGCTTCGAGAGATGTCGATATAAAGTCGTCATTATCGTGCATGCAGTGTATCGAAATATGGACGTTGGTCGATTTTATTAGCACCGTCTAGCAGAAATGTTGTCATACATTTACTTCAAATGATGCCATCTCCTTTGTCGTCATATCCCCTACCTCTTAATGGACCTCCAGGATATTGTCCAAACTGTCTACGTACTTCGCATTAAACTCGTCGCCCATGTTGTTATATCATTAATATCGTCCCTATTGTATCAAATCAATTCAATGGTGCACACACATAACCATGGTGTTATATGTACTGCAATCCTTCTTATCGAAAAAGGTGACCCTGTCGTCATATCGACTATGGGTTCTATATCGACAATATCTCACTTCGTGACATCGATATAGTCGTCCGTGCCATAGTGTCGTCATATCGACTGTATCGTCGTTATCGACCGTAAAATCCCCACCGGCATATCAACTGAATCGTCCGTGGCGACCGTGACGGCATATCGATTGTATAGTCGTTATCGACTCTAACATATCCACCGGCATATCGTATGTATCGTTCGTATCCTTGAAAACGCCCGAATCGATGATACAATACGAATGCGCCACAATGTTCGACGCGTAATGTCGGCCTATGGATATTATGAAAAAGTATTGACATGGCGTCGATTTATATATAAACCGTCATTTCGCGTGCGCCTCTCGGCGGGGCGAGTCGATCTGCGCTTTGCGGACGAGGGAAGCACGAAGGAGGTGACTGCGGAAGTCCACGTCGTCGCGTCTTCTTCCTTCGCGGCTCCCGAGAGGGTTGGGGAGGGCGACGGGTTCTTCAAAACCGCCGCGCTCAGCCGTCCCGGCGGCTTGCGAGTGGGAGGGGAGGGGTCGGTCGGGGAAGTCCATCGCCGACCGGTTGCCGTGGAAAGTTCGCGCGGGGAGTGGGTGCGGCGCCCCTTCTTCGGCAGGTGGTTGCGCAATAAGCATCCGGAATCAATTCTGAAGCGGCTCGTCGTATTCGGCGGCCGGAGATTTGTTTTTTCCTTTACTTTCCGAGGGGATAAAAATGAATCCCTTTCATCATCATCTGCTCCGCGGATAAAAGTCCTGCTCACTTCTTCGCTTGAACGGCCCACCCTCGCGTGATTTTCGTTTTTCTGGAAGAATATCCGTCGCTTCGGTGGGAACGCATCGTCCTCTTTGTCTCTCTCCGGGACCATGTGCCCGGCGACCCGAGAGGGTTACATCATGTCGAGCTAATTGTTGACTTTCTTGCTTTCCAAAGTTTCATCATAAAGTTTTTTTATCAGAGATAATGATAATCACCTCCCCTGCATCGTGCATCATTGGTTGTCTCCGTGAGCTCGGCTCTGCGCGAAGTCGTTGGCAAGCGCGTTTTATATCCTTACGAACGGCGTGTGTTATGTAGCATGCTGAAATGAGAAAACTAAGGGAAATACTTCCGTTAAAACACCCGCGTTTATCGGAGTGATTTATTGAAATCTTCATGGTGAAGTTTGTGAGACTTGTGGAAAGTTGGAACGAAATTTGTCTACGAATGTGTTTAAATGTCTTAACTCGAAAAGTGACAAGAACCTCGCCAATCATTTTTCCTGTTGTTGTTTCCATCCAGCCAGAAGACTTAAATTTAGCGTTCCTTTAGATTTATTCCCTTTGATTTTCCAAGGAATACGTTGTCCATCATTCTTCTTAATCTGAAGATCCCATCTCTATTCTCTTAGCAATTCTAATGCCCTTTAAGTTTTCACAGTTATTCTTGCGTGTTTGTTTGTTTGTGCTGGGCGTATTGGGTGAGGGAAGTGGATTGTTGGGACACTCCAAAGAAGAGCGAAAAGGAGTATTCAGAGGGTTTTGGTTGGCAATGGGGTGTTGAAGATTGTGATAGAGGGGAGAACGTTGGGCGATCAAGGAAGGGGAAGGAACAGGATAGGGATGTTGGATGGAATTAAGGGATGAAAGAACTACAAGGGATTGTGCTTATATGCGGTATTTATGATGGCTGACTGTAGCGTCTGATTTATGGTTGTTTTTTAGGAGAGGCAAGTTCCATGTACAATTGTATAGGCTGTGTCCATCCATAACCTATCTTAGCCAAGAGAATAGCCATTATAATTTATATAATTACCTATTCTTCATATGTATAGGCATAGCTTCTAATATGTTGTTGTTAAAGTCATTCTGTTCAAGTTGTGCCCAATTCATGAGGCTCTTCTGTTGCGAATCCTCGCCCTCTTTTTATGCTTCCCCGTTTTTCATTTCATTTTTCTCCGTTTCGTCTTCAGCATGCCAAGTTTGAAGCTTGTTGGCTTAATCGTAATTGTCGTACGTTTTATTATCAATTTTAAACCTAGTGCATTGTTTTGCATTCGCTGGGTCATTTCCAGTTACATTCATTTCCATTACATACCTTGATCCATTCCCATTCGTCCAGGGGCAGAGGAGAATACTACCGAAAATAATATTACTCCAGTAAAGATGGTGTACCTCACTGAATTTTATAATCAGTGAGTGTGCCTCATTTTTGCATTCAAGTGGACGCAATGTGGATATTGGGAGAGTTGGCTTAATAGTTTTGTTCGATCCATAAATTGTCATATTTTTTATTTTTGAGTTCAAAAGCCCTTTCCTTTATCTCGTATATTTTACTGTTTTTCTTATGGAGTCTCTCATGAAGTTTCTCCTTTGGGGTTACATAAACATCTTCACGCTCTGAGATTTGGATTTCCAATCCTCCACGACTCGCATTAGATTATATGCAACCTCGTCACATCAGAGCGGAACGTCCCAAATCGACGTAACTTTCCGTAAATACTATCCTTTCTTTTTATTGTTGATTAATCTAGGAATGATGATCTCCGTAGAATCTAATTCTAATTTTCGCTCCAATGAAAACCAACAGTGAACACAATTTACGAAATCGGATGGGAAATAAGACCTTGCAAACTTGAGGCGCGATACTGAGATGATTGTGGTCTGTTATTAAGTAAAATTGCAAATGTCAGGGTCAGCTGTGGGATGGGAAACCGCGGGATTAGTTAGTTTAGCAGTCGTGACTACCTCGAAGGCACGGGCAGCCAAATCTCTCCCAATCCTCACCTCTTTCTTGCTGGGCCAATTCTATTAAATCCCCGAGTGCGTGACGTCATTTATGGACGTCGTCTTGTTGTAAATTCTGGAAGAAATGTAGCACGAGCTAGTTCTTTAGATGAGGTTGAGCCAGGTAGTTAGCCTTGAGTTACGTAACCAAGGAGTGATACGACAACTTGTCTGAATGTCCTCCGGTGGAGTTTATGCTAGTGGAAGAGTGGTGACGGTGGAATGTTGTGGTCCTTCTTGAGATGCGATCCGGTTTTGAACAGCTGGTTCCGTAATCTCTTCGGAAAATCTCCCTGCGACGGTTGGCGTATTCCGTGATTGGTGATAGTGGTATATTCCTCTGCATTAACTCATTAAATCTGATTTCGAAAGAGGGTCTCAGCTTATGGAGAGAGGCAGCGGCGCGAGTTTTAACTTCGCTCAACGTGATACTCGTAGCGAAACGTAAGAGGTAACCCTATTCTTTTGCCTCCTTTACTTTCTCCATGTGTGTGTAGAAGAAAGTTGTTGCCGAAAGTCCGGATTCTGGATCTCTTGCCCTGGACGTCTTCCGACCGTTTCACCAATGCTTTCTTTCAATGTCCTCTGATTCCTGCATGAATTGGATCCTGTTGATTTTTGACAGGAATTCCGTGCTCAGGTTAACCGTTCAGATGTCTGCCCGAAGTCGAATGTTAACGTTTTCAATGAGATCACAAGTGGTATGGATCATGTGTGCCGGCGGGAGAAGTAAAGCCAGTGACCGCCACCATTTTCCAAGTTCATATCTATGTCAGATACGCCGTGGTATGTTTTAATCGCCTAGCTAATGGAACGTACGCAAGATGTACAAATAACACACAGGGAGGAAATGGCAATCGTTCTATACAAGACTGAATGGGTGATTTACCCCTGGGGTATTGTGGAAATTTGTTGGTGGGCGAAAATTCACTATTTACTTTATTTTATGGTGATATTGCTGAGCAAAATGCCAAGTTGGATGTTACAATGCTGGTAATAGATTAATTGGTTTTAAGTATAGCACCGCAGGAAAAAAACGTGGGAAAGTATTATCGCATAACACAAATAGGTTACGGAGTAGTGCCAAAAAAGGTTCGCGAACTACAGTCTTAAATATATTCTGTGAGAAGCAGAGTAATGGATTTGGAAGGGTGGGGAAGCCCTCTTTATCTGTCCTTAAGTCCCTGTCCCAAATTTGAAAATACCGTAGTACGTAGGGGTGATTAAAATATGGCCAAAACAGTATCCACACAAGTGATATGCTATTACGTTGACTTTCTGAAGTTATATCGTTTTATTCTTCGACGATTTCTTATCTCATATTTACCAGTCAAACTAATCGCTCAAGGAATATTTATATATGTGCATTCGAAATTTACTGTTTATGGGATTGTGTTGAGAAAAAAGGTATGCTTATAGAAATTATTAGGTTTTTCGAAAATAACGTTCTTCATAAATTTGAACATGTTTTCTTGAAACTTTTCAGTCTAAAAAAAATTAAATTCATCGTAATCCCTGAAAAAAATGATGATAAATGAAGTGAGGAAATTGAGTG
The DNA here is from genome assembly GCF_022747635.1 of Hetaerina americana. NCBI lineage: Eukaryota > Metazoa > Arthropoda > Insecta > Odonata > Calopterygidae > Hetaerina > Hetaerina americana. The sequence goes on from NW_027287316.1 coordinate 12,628,325, forward strand.
AAGAAACATGGCCGATTTCTTTTTCATCTCGTAAGTAATTGCATTTGTTCTTGTTTGTAAGTCGTAAACAGCTATGCAAAACATCCGAAGGATAAGATTTTTTTTTGGACAGAAACGGGATATCTTCTTTGATTGAAGGAAACATTTTCAACATTTATATCGTTGAATTGATATGAATTCTTTTGGGAGAAAAGTGAATCACTGATAATTCTTTAACTTTCTGGATATTGTTGAAGAAAGTTACAACTTGGGACCGTACAGCGATAATAATGAAACCGTTGGAGATATTGTTTTGCTAAGAGCAATTTCTACACATTTCGGAAACGACTGCCATTTTTAATTACGTTCGTTTTCAGGGTAATATAAAATGCTTACGCCAGTTAATGTAATCGTAGATGATTCGTTTTTTTGAGATTGATATAACACAAGAGTGGAGGAACTAAAGCCATGACCGAAATACATTTCATTTTCTGTTGAAATCGTTAATCTCTAGAAAGATTTTGTCTAAATTAAAAATTAGATTCTTCCTTTCACTTAAAACAGTTACGAATGTGGTTAAATACGCTAAACCAAGTAGTATTGTTTGATTCGAATGTTCCGCTATGTTCTGAGTAATGTTCCATCAGCTGATAATGTTCTAGGAGGTAAAACCAACGGTCTGCTTTTCATTGTATGGGACCCGTGCTTTTGCGGAGATTTAAGTTTATTTCTCGCTTACAATATCCATCAAACTCGAGAGGCTGCTAGAAAGTCTAACCAATGAGTTGCATTATAAAAATGAACCAGTCATTCTTTTCGTTTCCCTACAAGTCAGCCTCGTTCGTTGAAAAGATAATATGTACCTTGTGAAACTTTATATCTTTGTCGAGGAGGTAGCAATTAGACTGGAATCGGTCGACACCACAAGTACATGAATTCTTGATAAAAGTTCCTCTGAAAAGAGTGGTGGAAGTTCTCGGCATTAACATACGGCCATTTTTACAGTTATATATTTAAGGACTATGCATTTTTATTTCTGAATATTGTGGCCAGTGCATATCCATTAGTGTCTCGATTGGTTCATGAAATTGAACGGTAGGGGATGAAAACAACTAAAATTATGTTTTTTTAATTTTTAAAAACCTAACTTCTTGACTTATAGTTCGTATAAAACTTCGAAATACAGTGATTTTGTTATGAAGTCGTCTCCATTTTATTTTGAATTTCTTTTTTATTAATGCGATTGCCATTTAAGCGTGAAATGCTGTGATTTCTTAACCGTTTCTCGGTAATAGCTATCCAGGCCACGGGCCTCGAGGCTTATAAGCAATCCTAAAGCTGTAACTTGCCGAAAACTGTAACATCTAACTATCTGTTGATATGAACAATTCTTGGGGATATCATCTGTTCCCATGTAATATATTTTTTTGGATGAGTTTACGGCGCTTTATGACTTTCGTCGTCAGAGCAAATTAAAATCAACGAAGAGGGAAGGTCTATGCTGAGGGGATTAATCCTCTACTCGCCAATTGATTGCGGTCGCAGATTTGATTCTGCCTTTGGCTTAGATGTTGTTTGCGAATATTAATTGTGTATCAGTTTTTATTTATTAAATTTCGGAATAAATAATGGCATATGCCAAAGGGATTAAATATGGCCTTTAAGCGGGTAGAAGAATATAGTGGTGGGTTGTGTAAAACCAGTGCTAAGGCTGGTCATCTACAACGATTGCAGTTAATATTGCTGAAGCAGTAATATTTCGGTCAAAGCAGGTTTTTGGTGGGCCCGGAGACAGCTCTGCTGCACTCTGGCCCGAATCTAACACGACTCAGAATACCGTTGCATCTATACATTTCAATGTGCCGTTTCTTAAACTTCCCATACTTTCGACTCCTCTTCATTCCGTCTAACGTGCCCAATCCTTTCCTCTCTTACTCAACATTCTCCCCTCTCTGAAGGTCTTCAACATTCCTTTGCCACTCAATATGCGCTGCGTCCACTTTTCCTGCCCACTTCAAAGTTCTCTCAACAAACTTTCTCGTTCCCCTAATATGCGTAGCACTTCCTCCTTTGTTTTCCTTTCGGCCCATTTCATTTTTTTTTCAATTCTTCTCCACATCCACATCTCGAAAGTCTTATCTATACTGCTATACCTACAGTCATTCTTCGCCAAGTTTCAAATTCTTTCAAAACTAACCTCCAGATTAAATATTTCTCTCATTTTGTTCTTCGCATCTTTACGAAGAACCTCGGAAGACCCCTTCCTGCATAAGGTTCTTTACCGAATGCAATTCTTCTTAGCCCATCAGAGATGAATTGTTTCACCTGGTCTAGTTCATGTTCTTCGATTTTAATATTTAACTCAATCTAAAAGTTGATGGTAGACGTGATGGTCTCGTGGTGTCGCATATCGTATGGAATAAAAAGCTCTTAATAATCATTCATAATATTTAACCAAAGACATTTCATTAAAAATGTGTGGAGCATTTCGAAGTTCTTTTCATTTCATTATTCCAACTTGGCCTGCCTTATTTCTTGGGAATCTCATAACCTTCGTTCGCTTCTCGTTGATTCCAACTTGTAATACTGGTTCTGTTATACTCTCGGCAACGAATGCGATTAGGTTGGTGTGGAAATTGATTGTTATTAGTCTGAATCCTGAGCATTCGAGAGAACACGCACTGCTGGGTGCGAATGTCAACTCTCCGTTTCGCGAGGGGTGAAAGAGGGTGGGCGAGTGCGTGGGCTCCGGGCTTCCGTCCCCTCCCCCCGGCCTCCCCGCCCCCCCGAGGCAGGGCGTCGTTTTGGCGCCGGGGGGAAACCCGATCCCCGTCCCGACTACTCCCACTGCTTTTCATACATCCTTCCGCGATGACCTCAGATCCTTCCAGTGCTGACCTGGGTCAACAATCTTTCCCCCGACACCCCGCCTGGCGCCCTCCCTCCAATCCCTTCACGTCAGCACTCGGAGAGCGCAGTCGTGGGGTATTCTTGCTCTCCATGGCGGCTGGATATTACCCCGAGATTGTGATTAATTGACATTTGAAAAAAAAATTTTGCATCGCGTTGAAGCAAAGTAAATGTCGTTGGTGGGTAAGCGAATTCCTCGAGTCACAGCCCCCAAACCGATGAACTATGATGAAAGATTTATCGCTTGTAGATTGACATCTCATGCTGTCTGAAAAATGTTGTTGGATAGCGAAACCGCCCTTAAATTGAGAGGCCCCGGGTTCGAATCTCGCCCCTGAGTAATTGCCATTAAAGATATGGAAAGAAATTCCTTCGTTTGCGAACGGCGGCGATTGTACAGTTACAAGGCACTGTTATCTATTTTTGTATGAAGAAACTACATAAGACGTACGAATGCGAAGTATATCCATGCGCTTGGTAGCACAAGTTGTTTTCTTTGTGTCCCTCCCAAAGGGAAATCACTGCACGAAGAAAAGGAAAGGTAAATAATAAGATTTGAGGAATATTTACTTGCTTAACGAAGATGCAATTTGCATAGAATGGCAGTTAACCTCTTTTCGTTTGGTCATTTGATTCCTCTGTAACTCTCCATCAGCATCATAGTTGACGGTTTTTGTTTCGCAATTGTTTTTTACTGTCGGAATTGTCGTTAAAATAAAATGCATCAAACCGTAGTTAGAAACTTATTGCGTCAGTTCAAATTACTATTCACGTGCATACATCTTTCCTGTCTTAATGTTGACGACGACTTGGTCTTCTTAATAGAAATGTTTTTCATTTCCCTGCCCACTGGAACTTCCAACGAAGGAAAGTATTGAGGCCTTCTTTTGCTCTGAGTCGTTCTCCTTTAAGGTAATCGCCGAGGCCCGTTTCAGCCGCCAAACGGGGCTTCTTAAAGTAAGGGGGAGTTTCATATCTCAATCGACCCTGCGATCGATACGTAAACAGTGTCTTTCGTGAGAGGCTTGCTTTTCGTTCACATTATTTTCTCCCCATCGACGCACCTTACTTTACGCCTCGTCGTTTTGTGGGACATCAGGGAATGAAACTTCGAGACTTGAGGGAATCGATGCTCTCTCCTCTTTCTCTCGGCTTTCTTTCGCGCTCCGTTACTCGGATGTGAGCTCGTAATGAGGCTTTTCTGGTTATGATCGCGCTCAATGGTCGTTATTATCCCGGTTTATTGCAGTGCGTTTTATATTTCTCTCGCTCGACAGCACGCAATGGCATCCCGTGGGAGGCAGTGCGGCAATTAAAGCATTTCCATCGCGGTAAGTCTTTCAGCGGCCACGTCCCAAAACCGTCCCGCTTGTCGAAGTGGAGGTCCGTGGTCGGGTTTTGGTTAGGTTTTGCCGATGAGAGTTTTGATTGCTGTCGTCTGCGTCTCCAATGTTCAACAGGTTCACAGCAGGAAAAGAGCAAATGCAAAACTTGTATAGACAATGTATGAGAGTACTGTCCATTTCAAAAAATTAATGTTTAATAATTAATGATGTTCGTGCGTCCTGTATTGAATCCTGTCCAAATCATCCTTGGTGCATTTTTTGTTCTCTTGTTAACAATTTTCATATCCGCATAGCAAATACTTTAACCATTCCCCAAGCGTTTGACCAGTCCATGTTAATGATTATCCAGTTTAACGCTTCCTTCTACATAATCACTCACAATCTTTACCCGTGTGGATATTGATAACAGTGCTAGTTGTATTGAGGTTCTTATCATACGGTTAATGAAATCATCGTTTACGGATAAATGAATGGAATCTTTGTATAATTGAAGTGTGTTTCCAAAAAAAATGTGAAGATAATTTCTGTGGCAAAGTCAGGAATACTATTATTTTCTATGAAATTAATGATTTGAGGTTTAAACAGTGTTGATTCATTCGAGTAGACCCTGTAATGCATCGCCCGTAACTGTACTCGTTTTTCCTCGGTCAAACGTGTGAGTATTGAAAAGAGCTATTGCATTCAGCGCTTCACTAACCACGTGCCCCAGAACATGAAGCAGCCTTGAGTTAATATCGCAGCAACCGGGCAGATCTTGCGTGAGGTTGGACGGCTTGGAAAGGTGCAGATCAGCAGAGGATGACGTAAATCAGGTCTCACGTAAGTTCAAGCGACGAAGAAACATATCACGAAGTTCTTCGGTCTCACCATTAGATTGTACTGTTTCGTGCCTGTGCTTTCAAGCACTTCACCAGCATTCCTTGAACTCATGGCCGGAATTAAAATTATTAGACGCTTTTAAAAAAAAAATATTGGTGGAATCGGGTAACCTCAAAATAGGGACTTAGTTTCGGACGCATTAGTTAGATTCCAATTGACATTTGAGTAATACCATACGCGAGGTTCATAATGCATGCTTCCACGGAAAATCTTTTTGTTTTACCCCATTTGTCCAGCTCAAATTACTCAGTGAATCTCTGAACTTAGTTGAACAGAAAAAATATTCATCGATTGAATATGATCGAGCTTTTCACGAAAATGGCCCGTTGCTGTAAAAAATGAATATGGGTTGGTAATATGCGATGGCAAGTGTAGTGTAGTAACTTATATTTTGGGAGAAACAAGTAGAGAGTGAATAATTTTTAAGATCTTCTCTGCCAAACGATATGAATAAAGCGTTCATAAGGTACTCTCAAGATTTCAGCAATCGAGATAACTTGAATATTCGACGATTTTCTGTCGGTCTTGTGACTCACGGGACTGTATGAAATGCACCTGCTGGCGGAAAAAAATTAGGAAATGGATAGAATGCTCTCGGATGAAACTCCAATACTTCAGCCTTCACTTCGTGTCGAAGTTGTTTTAAATATCGATAACAAAAATAATATGTGTTTATTGAAGCAGTGAAAAGTGTCTTATTCAACGGATGTTTCAAAATTTGTGAGTGTATGTATATGTGTTAAATTGGTACATCTGTTGTTGATATTCCCTTTAAATCTTAGTGTCATAACTTGACATTTGCAAAAGTTACGTAGCCAAGAGTACATCTATCTCTGTGTGTGTTGGCGATTTTTTACAATTTCAGAAATGGATTTAAATTTGCAACAACGAACTTGTATTAAATTTTGCGTAAAAAACGGATTTAGTGGCGCACGGACGTTGGAAATGTTGGAAAAGTGTTTCGGCAACGATTCTCTAAAAAAAACGGTCGTTTACCAGTGGCACGAGCGGTTCAGAAGTGGTCGTGAGTCAATCGAAGATGATGAACGCAGTGGCAGACCATCGACATCGAAAGTCGGTGAAAAAATTGATAAAGTAAAAGAAATGTTGGTCAATAACCGCAAATTAACCATCAGAGAAATAGCGGAGGACTTGAACATTGCCTATGGATCCGCCCAAGACATTGTGGTTAATGATTTGGGTTTCCGTCGTGTAGCAGCAAAGTTGGTGCCAAAAGACCTCAATCTCATGCAAAAAAGAGACCGTGTTGACGTCGCAAAAGACATGATTTGCGAGGCTGAATCCGATCCCACATTCATCAAAAGGATCATTACTGGAGACGAGACGTGGGTTTATGAGTAGGACACGCAATCCAGACATCAGGCAAGTGAATGGCGTTCACCAAATGAGCCGAGACCAAAAAAACCACGTCGTTTTCAGTCAAAAAAGAAGGCAATGCTGACGGTTTTCATGGATTACAACGGTGTAGTGCATCATGAATTTTTGCCAGAAGGCCAGACAGTAAACAAAGAGTATTATTTGGGCGTTATGAGACGTTTGCGTGAAGCAATTCGCCGAAAGAGACCAGAAATGTGGGCAGAAAACTCGTGGATTTTACACCATGATAACGCACCGTCGCACAGTGCTATCATTATTCGTAATTTTTTGACGAAAAATGCAACAAATACCATCCAACAGCCACCGAATTCACCTGATTTGGCTCCCTGTGACTTCTTTCTGTTCAATCGAGTTAAAAAACCATTACGGGGAACGCGTTTTAGCAGCCGAGAGGAAGTAATGGAAAAATCGCAGGAAGCACTGATGGACATACCGAAAACCGAATATAAAAAATGTTTCGAGGATTGGATCAAGCGCTGGCATAAGTGTGTTGCAGTCGATGGGGATTACTTTGAAGGGGACAATATAGATTTAGATGAATAAACTTGTATTTTTAATTTTCTGAATAAATTCCGGGAAATTTTTGATCAAGGTAGTATATATATCCATATACATATATATATATACATACATGCATATATATACATACATGTATATATTTACGTATAAGAATATAAATGTCCAAAAAACTGAATATAGGGTCAGTCACACCCGCTTAGATAGCATATAATACTTAAAAGCACAAAATAAAGAGACAGTCACAGTTTTGGTTTTTTAACATTTCGGTAGCAGAACCACCTTTCTCTGGGGAAGGAAGGAAACTCCTATATATCTGTTCGTAATTAGAGCGAGTAGTTAATCTCTTTGAGGAGAGTAACAGCACTCGCTCGAGCTCAAAGAATAGGGGGAAAAAACGGGGCTGGGGGAGAAGTGAACAGAGCGATAACCGGCGGTTTCTTAAATATTAAGCGTAAGTATTTTTAGTCGCCTAAGTAGGAAAATAGGTTGCTGGAAAATGGCGAGTGTTTATTTTGGAGGTTCTGATTGCGTGATCGTGTCTCGGGAGTGCTCGTTTCCCAACGGACAGGGCACTAAGAAATGAAGCCTCCGCTCTCGGTTTGATACTTAACCCTCGGGTAGCATGTTTGCTCCGTTTCGCTGGGGTCGCCATAGCGGCGGTATTAATCGGAAGTGCCGCCAGGGGGCGGGTGAGCCAAGTGCATGGCGTGCTGCGGAGAGGTGGGAGTGCCGGCAGGGGGGCGGGGGGAGCGGCGAGTACCCTGCGGCACGCGTCCGAAGATCACTGCACCCCCATGACCCGGTTCCACAATCCTCGTCTTTCCTCATTCATTCTCGAGCTCTAGTTTTCAAGTTCTATTAAAACGGAATATATTCGAGCGTTGGAGCGTCCGCAGAAATGTTGAGAATGGGCTTTTAGATGTAAGGAAGGACGTCGCTATTTTTATGGTCAACAGAATAATGTTTGGGATATCCACGGGGTCTTAACAAAAAAAATAGTTGTTTGTCTCGTGAGTTCATATTCATTCTTAATCACGGGAGTCCAAACCAGGTGTTTATTATTTGTATAGTTTTGTTTATAACTGCGGAACGTCACTCCAAGGAATAGTTCTATCATCACTAAATATTTAGCATAATAGGGAAGTTTTCATGAGAAGCGGTGTTAAAATTTGTCCTCTTACTCTAAAATGGTATAAAAACAATCCATTTCACGTCTTAAAGGGTTAAATATTTCAGTCGATTCGTTCATGGTTTGAGTTTTCTTAAAAAAGCATCGTGGTCAGCACCGCGCAGCAGTGGCTTTCAAGTTGTTTTCATAATGTTTAGTGGATATGCCGCCAAACCTAGGCAGTCAGTTCATCCGCTGCCTGTTCAATTTCCCACGTTTTAAATAGCCGCTCATATGTTTCCCGGCTTTCAAACTCTAACCGGGAAATATTGCATATAAAGATGAGATGGAGATGTGCATTTGCCAATCTCCGTATTGGATACTGGTGAAGAAGTTCACTCAGGTGACTATTGAGGGGGTGAGAAAGCAAACCAACCTGAGGACGGGAGTCGGCCTCCCACCAGGCGCTTGCTCCCCTTTTTCGCTAGCCAACAAATTCAAATCAAATCCAACTATTGCGTATTTTAAGGCGCGATGTTGGTGGAATTGGAGCATAATGACCAAATAGCGGCTCTTTTCCCCCTGATAAAAATTGAGTTCCGTCCAGGTTTCGATATATTACATCATCCTTAGGTGCAGAATGAGCACAAGACCTCGTGACTTCTACTCCTATAGTTGTCCTGTACCAGATGATTTGTAGTGCATCAAAATATGGCCTGTATTACATTTATTATCTAGTGGAGAAGTGGTATTATTTCGTCATGAAACGCTTTAAGGAGGGGGTTCCGTAAACTTTTAATTATTGCTAAAAAATAATCGAGATAGAAACTTGATTATTATTTGTTATACTTAAGACTTCTGTGCATAGTCACGATCCAGAGTTGTGCATTTCTCCATAGCGTTTCTTGACCTTTCGAAGGCCGTCGTTGTAGATCCCATCCATTGCTCATCAGAGAATCATTGCTACATCTCTTGAATGAAATTTGCGTTGTCAAATCTCTGAGCTCGAAAATGTTTTTTTTAGTTCTGGGATTAAGAAAAAGTTGCTGGGGTCGGGATAGGGAGAATAGGGCGGATGTGGCAAAATTTCGAAGCCTCATTACTTTGATTTCTGGTCGCAATTGCAGGTCGCGCCGTGTTTGCTCTTGAAATTGAGTCAGTAGTCGTGCTGACGCCTTTGGCATTTGCAGTTCTTCGTGAATAATTTTCCACATCGTATCTGAGATCAGTCTCATTCATGATTTTTGGATGGTTATTCCTATGTCTCGTAGGATAGTGTCCTCCACTTCCTTATGCACTGTGGCAGTATCGTCCGTGAGTGATGGTTTTCCACTTCTCGGATCGTCTGTGAGGGACATGTGTCCAGTTAGGAAATTCATTTTCCACCTCAAAACTGTGTCGTATGACGGCATTTAATTTACATTAACAGTCATCATTTCATCGTCGATTTGCCGAGCACTTTAATCTTTCAAGTGAAGGAACTTAATCATACTGCGAGCCTCTATTTTCTCCATCCTGCGAGTTACTTCAATCTACTAGTTCCTGAAACGAAACAAATCAACCTGAATAGCTGTAATTTAGAGCGTTGTGTACTCGCACAAAAGGAGCGATGAATATGTAGATTAATTTAATTCAGATGTCTGGGTTATTTCTGGGAAATAACTACTTAAAAGCACAAATGTGATGAAGCCATCCGTTGCACCATCCCTTCACGTGGACTAAAGGCTAAGACTTCCTTGGATTAATATTTTGATTTGCCGCCTGTATCGCCAAATGATTTGCAAATGGCTTTGTACCATGCCCAGGAAACGCAATCAGTGTGTTGCAATGGGGTGAGGTTTGGATGGGCGTGATTATTCCGTGAAAATCCACTACGTTTTTTTCTGAGCGTCTTCATACTCGCCATCTTCCTTTTCGAGGAATGCGAGTGGAAGCGGGGTTGCCCCTATTTTTGCATTCCAAAATTTCGCATGGCGGGCTTTCGGTTGGATTCGCGGGATTCCGTAAGCCAAACTGGGAAAGAAAATATGTAGTGCATCGTCAGTCGGATAAGAAAAAGCTTGTTGGTTGAAAGGAGAAAGCTGTTTTTTTTCTTGTTGGCGTTCTTAAGGAAAAAAATCTTTATCGCGATTAATTTGGTCCCGATTTGGATATTCAGATGGAATGGGTGGTCAGTAGTGCTAATCACGCCACCGCCATCGATTTATTTTTAAATATCATGCTCTTTTTCTGTTTAATACGCGTACTTATGATATTCCTAGAGAAAGATATTAGGAAGTGTTGAAAGTACTGGCACAAATGTGTACGCATGCGTGCTTTCGCTTAACGTCTGGATTCTAGACCTCTGATTCGCATTGACGTATTTATTTCATATTTATTGATAGAATTGAGCTCTTACGGCTAGTAGTATTGAATAATTCAATTCAACAGTATTTATTCAGTTTCCGGTTGAATCGCGTGGGTGAGGAATCGAAAATCTTATCTTCGTAGCTTTCCTATTCACCTGCGGTGTGAATGACAAATTTATCTCTGTCATGGTCACCCAGTGTGTTTATACTCGTACATTTCTCTGGAGAAAATGTATCATAAACTTCTTTATTAGATCAGGGACTTTTTTTTTGTTCCACAATTTTTTTTCAAATGATTGGAAGTAGCATGTGAATTCTTCAAGCTGAGTTTCTTCTCCTAAGAAATATGGAGGAAATTCCCGTGGAAAATTGCGTTCCATTTTCGCTCCGCAATCCCTTCATCCTCCTGAAGGGGCTTTTTTGGTTGGAGCAGCGAGAGAAAAGGCGATATCGTCGGCACTTTTGGAATTCTCCGTGTGTACGTTTCCACTCCCGCTGCCTATGCTGGTTTCCCGCTTGTTTTTATCTAGGTCGATGGAAGGCAACCTTTTACTTATGGCCGCGTGCTTGGAAAATACGTAAATGGTGTTTACCCTCGAACGCTCTTTGGCCATTGACTCGTCGGCTTCGCCAATTTGATCAGTAAAGACTCGCGGAGCATACGCGTGCTCATTCCACGACTTTTACCATTGATTACTAGAGCATATGCTGGGGCACAACTAGGGGAAATGCTGCTGCGGAATTCGTTCAAGGCTGGATAGGTTTTTCTTCTTGCAGTTTGCGGGGGATAGTTTTTTATCAATGCGTTGTGATGGGCAACTCTCGGTAATGCCGTGATTTTAGGTCTAGGGAGAAGGCTTTACTTCCAATCGAACATATTACCCTGTAAACCTGCATAGGAAAGAGTGGGAAAGCGTGTGTTAGTTTGGCTATCCTACATCTGTATGTGCCATCAATGCAACACGATCATAAGACGCAGTATTTTGGTCGTGTCGAAATTGATTCCTCTTCTGATCACGAGTGTCCAAAGTGTAACCAGCGATCACTTGCTTGAACAGTAGTCTACCAGGTCAGGGTAGGTTTTGGTGGGCCATGGCATTACACGCCAGTCCTTAGCTAACCCTTAACTAACATGACGCAAAATATCCTCAGAACCATTACCACATATTAAATGCACAATAACACGTTTTTTAGTGCTGCATCCACTTGTCTTGCCTTCTTCAAAATTTTCCCGACAACCTTCTTTCCTCTCCTAACCTCCCTGCTTAGAACATCATCGTTTGTTTACTCTCCGTCCCTTATATTTTCTCAATTCTTCTCCTCGTTAATTTCTCAAAATACTTTTTTATATACGCTTATCCTCTATCCTCAATGACCAAGTTTCCGAGACATGCAAAACTACGCCCCACATGAAAGCCTTAGCTTGTCTTTGCTTTACATATTTACCTACGGTCGGCGTCATCAACTCCCGCCTCTTTTCGACCGATTAGCGACTCAAAAATAAGATTTTGAAATTCGATGCCTACTTATGCCTATTATTGCTGCACGAGAAGTTATAGTGATATTTTCTAGTTGCTCTATTTTAAGGATTACATTGCAATGTTGCACCGCGCACCATGATCTCCCTGGTTTCCTATCAATAATGACACGAATAGTTATGGTGTTAAAATTCATTTAAGGTAGGTGCATAAAATAGTTCGTTACATGTACCCTTAGAGACGGGATAATTTTGAAAGCGAGTGCTTGAAGCGCCATCGCTAGAAGATCGCCGATTATTTAAGGCTCCGTCTAAGCGTTTTTCGAGTCATCAGACCTTGACTGCATATGGAATTCAGTCGCTGCGACTGCCGCTGGTCTTGGGCGTCTTGGATTTCACTTCCTTTGTTTTTAATATAAGGAGTGCTGTTTCTGACTGATACATTTGCATTAAATTGCTGTTGCTCAAGTAAAAATTTTAACGACTTTTTCGGCCCATTAAACATTTCCTTTACGAGACGTATTAATTTCAATTTTCCTGCGCTTTGAAGAAGAGATAGCCTAGTGCGTCGCTCGTGCGCTGAAGTTTTTAGATGGTTCCAACGTTTTGTCGAGTTCTCTTTAGGTTTTGCGTAGTTTAGCAAAGTTTTCCGTCCCTCGCATTCTCCATTGCCAGAGGGTGATAGGGAAGGCGTATCTTCAAAGAAACAGAAGGAGACGTCTGTGCAGGAATTTCAGCGAATTCACCCGGTGGGTGAAAGCAAGTGCAAGAATTTCGCAGTGAAAAGAAATCTTTTGCCTCCCCTGAATTTTGAACCCCGACTCCACGACTTCCGTCCGAGTTCTTTAGCCCGGTAAATACCGCCTTTTACACTTTGATGTTGGCACGGTTTGGATTTTTCTGCGGGAAACATCTGTTTTTTTTTAATTTTGATGCAATCTCGCGGGCTGGCGCGATGCGCGCCATCACGATCGCTTTGTGAAATTGCATGTGCGTGCGATTATTCGTCAGAACGTTTCGATCCTTAGGGGCTCTTAAAAATTCCCCCAAGGTCGGGGTATTACGCTTTGCTGGCTTAACTGACTGGCCGAAATCGAGAAGTCCCGATTCGAATCCCGGTCCAGTCGAATGATTTTTGTCAACGTGAAGTTCTCGCTTCTGTTTCCTAGGAGAATGACGACGAATCCGGAGGCGTGTGTGGTTCGGTCTTCATGCCTTGGGCAATTAGCCCGCAAGTCAAAAACCTCGTACCTCTGGGGCGTGTTTGAGATCGAACCGTTTCGGGCGGAAATTTTTAATTGGCGCTCCGCGCACGTCACGGCCGCGATCAGCAGCACTCGTCGGAAGGCGTCCATCCATCGTTGGCGCTGGATGGGGCTCTCGGGATTCGTGGGAGGAAGGATTGGAGGGAGCCTCACGGCACATTCGTCGGCTTGGAAACGCGTGAAAAGGCTAATTTCATTCGCTGCGTGAAAGGATTCACTTGGTCGTTGCGAGCGAGATTTTAAAGAAATGTTAGCCATCAAATGATCTGGTAACGAAGAGGTTCTTCTTTCCGGAGGCGTTAATTGCCCCCGCGTAATTTTTTAATCTTTCAGAGTTATAAAAAAGCGGGAAATTTCCTGCCGTCGTAAAAAGTTTAAACCAATCGTGTTGATAAGGAAAGTTAAATAAAATTAAAATTTTATTCTTGCTAATCTATCAGATGGTGTGTTCATGAGGAAGGCTATAGTGAATGTTGTTTCTCTGGGTAAGCAGTGGTAGGCCAACCGTAACATTACTAGAATAGCTCGTGTTTTATCCTCTTTTTGTCTGAAGTGCAAAGTTATATCATTTTAGTCCAGAATATGCAGGTGTGCTCGCTCTATTATTGGGATACCCTTACTTCGTTTGTCACAGACTAGCTGCCATTGTTTTGGACTTCTTTGCTGTTTGTATTCTTCAATATCATAAAGTCTGTGATGTTTATAAATGTTCATGCAGATCCGATTTTCAAAAAGCTGCGATCGCGTGAGAAAATTTCAATCCGAAGTAATTGGTTTATGTGAAAGTAGTCTCCAAGGACTATTTATAGATTATGAAGGGCAATATGAAGCTATTGTCTTGGTGTGGTAGTCATAGCAGTGAAAATTTGGATAGGGTATTGCCTTTGACGAGATTAATTAATAATACACGAGTAATTAATCCTCCTCTTCCTTTGGAATTGTCCTTCTCGAAGTGTGCACGATAGTAGGTAAAAGTATACATTCAGGGCAGTCGTAAGAAGAACACGGAATCCGGAGGCACAGTTTTGAAACAAATATAACAATTACATAAGTAAACTATGTTTTCATTAATAGGTAAATTTGTGCATTTTCCTGAATTTATTTCTGGATTACACCTTCAGTGATTTTATATTTCAGTGAAACCATCAGTAGAGAACCTGAATACGCTAGCGTTTTCTTGGCATCCCACTACACATCTTCCTAGACTCAACTTCCTTGGCTCTGTCAGCGTACAATTGGTCCCTCCATTTGCTGTTTTGTTTCGTTATGTCATCGACTGATTTTTGTTAATTTCACATTTAAGACGAGCTCTAACTTCTAAATCTCAGACGGTTGCCAATAGGCTTCGAGTAGAGACAGGCAGGCGAAGATAAATTGTTTATCTTCACTCAGTCTTCAGGCTGAGATAACGGTTTCGTTATTTGTTTGTTTATTTTCCAGAGGGCGAAGGTTTGGAGTCTCGAATTTGGAGCGGCCATAATCAGATTTGCGGCCGTTGAATGAGAAGATAGATACTCATTGAGAAAACGTCAAAATTGACGCATCACTAATGTTTCCTTTTTACGGGATAGGAGAATGCGAATTCTACTTTTGCCCCGGGATAGGTTTGTTTTGGTCAAGTCTGCGGTGGCGACACATGGTATCTTGCGAAATATGGCGAGTGTTTATCTTATCGTCGTGTAGGATGCTATTTATCATTTTGCATTCGCTTGGTGAAGACATTCGTCATCTTGTCGCCTTCTTTATTGAGTGAAAAATGAATGTTCCCGTATTTTTTCGTATATCGAATTATCATCTGTTGTTTGCGGCGGAAAACCTCCCGTTTTTCGAACAAGAATGTAGTGTTGAATTGATTCTCAGTCTTTTTTCGGTGGAGATCACTCGTATTTCCTGGTGCTTCTTATGACGAATGGGTACTAGCGCACCCACAGACTTGACCCACACGTAATCAGCAGTCTCGTAATGTGAGTGAGATTAGATGTTTGATATGCACGTACGGGGTATTGACGCGATGCATACAGGCAGGATCGGGTGGGCAAAATACAATAAGGACAAGTGATCGATATGCCTTAATCTCTTGTACGTATTGATGCCCGATGACCTATTAATCGCGACTCTGAAAAACGGTTCCCCATTGAGGGTCCCTCGTCTCACAGGGGGTGTAGTCCGGGGGGCGATGGTATTGCGAAATCTGTGCACGTGATCGAATCGAAGAAATAGACCTGTGATCACGTACAGAATTTTTCAATTTCCAAATATGTATTGCTGCCTCTTCGCGCGGTGCTATTACCGGGTGCCGCTTCGAGAACGCCTTACCACGATTTCATTAGCCTGTTGATCCAACCTGCTCTCGTCAGATTCGCAATAATTCTTCTTCCTTGGCTTTTATTTCCTTATATGCCTTAGAGATTTTCTCCTTGAAAAAAGTACGACATTAAAACGCCGTAATTAACACTCGACATCCATTGCTAACTACGAAACATATAGTTTTCAGGTCTCGTATTTTTGGTGTACTTGACGGGAACATGTACAGAATTAATTAAACCCATTGATAAAATGAATTGTGTTTCTCTCAAGTGTTTGGAAATGGATTCGCGACTTATTGAGGAATTTTTAGCTGTTGAATGTATAACTTTGTTCGTAACTGCAGAGGTTGATAGTTTCATTCTTTGATATAGGGTTGTATTTTCCTTCTTTTTTTCATTTCTTTTCAATCGTGACGTTTGGTAAGTTCAACCATGTAATCTATTAAGTCACGTCACAAGGAATTAGCTATGTAATGTCACCTTAAAAAAGATGACGTTCTCAACTTTTCTCGGTTTCTGAATTTCTTTTCGCGTTCTAGTCGGGGTGAATACAGTAAACCTATCGTTCTTAGCTTTATGGGAAGGGGTGCGTGAGCGTGCGTGATATCCACCACAAAGGAAGGCCCTAATTGGTTTTTCCATCCGGTCAAACTGGATACTTTGTTTTCCTTGACCACTTTTATGATTGATAACAACATTAACGACGAGTTTGTCCGAGGGACCTCGGGTTACATTCCCGCGGTCTGCAGCTGTCCACCCACGGCCGAAAGCGCCGCCCTTAGTGGCAAATTAGATGGTCTAGCGCGGTTTAAACACCTTTGACATTTCCCGCGGTCAGCTGTTGCGTGTTGGGAGCTTTGCGATCATCAATATTGCATTTCGCGGAGGGAGGAGTCTAGTGTCGTGGGTCGCGTGCGCGAGGAAGGGGCGCTTAATATCCTCCTCCCGACGAAATAATGTCCCACTTAGTCCAGGCCAGCCAAGTACCGTTTTAATACATACACGAGCGACCGATCGGACTAGAATGTCCACATTATCCAGACGCGCGCGTGTGAAATTTCGACTCATGTTTTGTTGGATAAAAAATGGTTGCTTGCAGAATCGTCTCTTTTCCTATTCTTCAGCATTCATTTTCGCAATTAGCCTGGCTGGGCAAGTCGGGATGCACGTGGAGTATAGATACTACCAGCTGTCGATTGTTTTTTTGTATTGTGTGATGTAGACTTTTTGGAAAAATTAACGGATCCTGCGGAACGTGGGCGTTGGGGAATATTGAATAGGGGAATGCACGTGTGGAGAATGATGTGAAAGGAGGAACATCGGTGAAGCGAGGAAGAAGAAGGGAGGAAGTAGGCATTACAGATTGTAGGACGAAAGGTGGTGATAAAAGGGATAATCCATTGTATAAATGGTTTTTTCGTGTTTTTTGGGTGGTGGGGAGAGGAAGCCAGGCGCTCTTTGTTCGATTCAATGCGTATCGTAAAATTGTCAGGGCACTGAATGAATGAAAGGGGACGGGGTAAAGTAAATAAGATTACACTTATAATTCGTCTTTGCGGTCGGACCGGTTTAGTCGTGACATTTTCAGGTGCGCGATGGTGATAGTGATGCCCGTAAGACGAAACCGGTCGCAGCGTTAATATGCTACAAGTTTGTAATCTATTAATATTTTTATCCCAACATGCAATTGGAGAGAAATGATAATTTATGATGATAACTAAACTAATAATAAATATACCATTGTAATCTAAAAGATTTTCGAAAATTACATTGCCATGTTTAACTTGAATAATCTCAAGTACTGTAGAGTCGAGTTTCGGATTAATAATTCCCGAGTATGAACCGTGAGTAATGGCAAATGTTTTCCGAACAGTTATATTTAAGTTTTTAATTTCAATGATTGAAAAATCATAAGCCGTCAGTTGCATTGCTTTTTTTGTTGTTTAGCCGAAAAGCATACAGTTCTGACTCAGCTGATTTTATATCTGGATCTTCATCAAAATAAACGCAGTTACTCTGAGGTAGCTCAATTTCATTACCTTTTTTTTTCAATTTTCTTTCCTGTGTTTATTATATAAAAAACAATTGTGGTTTCCTATCTTCTATGATCGCAAATGTCAATCATCATTTCTCTCCAATATGGAAAGTTTTCACAAAGTTGAGCCTGCAGTTATACGAAGTACAATGTCGGAGTTGACCGTGAAGGCATGTTGTGGACGAATAATGAAACAGGCAGTCATTCATGTAGATATACTGCGCACTCAGTTGCTATGCTTTAGCGTAAGAAAAAAAGAAGGCAATGCTAGAAATTAAAATTCTCGTGAGTAATCATTTGATTGGCGGTGCGCAACCTCGTTTTTAATTGCAGTGGAGGCAGGCACAAATCATCGTGTTACCCTTCAAAATGTCACAAGTCTTCCAGCCAATGTCTCCGCACTTGAAGCATCAGCTTTATGCCTTATATCTTTTGGAACCGACGGCTGTGACCCCGGTGCGGCCGGTGACGGTTGTGGCGGAGGAGAAAGCGTTCGGCGCTCACGATACGGCAGCAGCAGCATTCATCGCGTTTTCTATCCCGGCATTTTTGCGCTATGAGTGCAAGAGGGGAGAAACGTTAAGCGAGCAAGCCTCGACTCTCACGGAATCCAAATAAATCAGGGGAAGGCCTAAGAGAGATGTCCACTGGTTCTTCAGGAACGGGGCGGGTCGCCCGTTTGTCGAGCCACAGACCACTCTCTCCCTATGCTAAGACGTCGCGAAAGAGTCCTCGGACATTTTCGACATCGTGAAGGGAAAAATTCACCGTTCCCCTCAGCACGTAAGCCACCGTCTTATTTTTATTTTTTTTTCAAATAACCCTCTCCTGCCTTGATTGAATGAATGCACAGCCCGTCGGATCGATCGTAGATTAGATATCCTTGATTTCATGTTTCAAGTCGTGGGTTTTTTTCGGATACATCTCCCCCAACCACCCGCACCCCTCCCCTCCTCCGTCACCCCCCTCACCGCTTCGTATTTTTTTAAAAGAAACTATTGTCAGGTGCCCCTGTTCTCTCTCTCTCTCTCGCTAATTAATCGATCCTTCGAGTACACGTCATTAAACTCGTCCCTGTGTCACTTGACCGTCGTGGAACTTCGGCTCGTCGGCTCTGTACTCGCATATTGATCCCCACGGCAAAGAAAGCACGTCGTTCGATCGATGTGAATCGATTGCGTCGAAAATGGCTAGGAAGGTGGCACGGAATGTATTAATCAAGAGTTCCCATGGCTAGAGTGTCCGTCCACCTTCCCCTACTCTAGCTGCCTTATTTATATTATTGGTTTCAACTGTTTGTTTTCTGTTCCCGTTTGCCGTGCACGCATTTGCTCTCACTTGGATTTTTTAAATTATGAAATAAAATTCTTGAAATTTCGCCCTCCGATGGGCATCTGTCTTTACTTAGCGAGAAGCGTGTGCGCTTCAAATTAAAACTCAATAAAATTCGGACAGTTTTTCGACGATCGGGAAGGATAAGGGACCGCACACGATCAATGCTGTCGCCAACACGGGTGCTTGAAGGTCGTCCCGGCCTTGAATCATCCGTGGCATCTTTTCGGTCATCTTTAAAACGCATAATCCACTTGAAAACGGATGTTTTCTTCGGAGAATTATCACCGTAAACAGCTGTCAACATTTCAGTAATTTCTTGATAAATTTTACCGCATTTCTCCAAAAACTTGATGTTGATTCGTTGCTCCATGAGTTCGTCAATTTCCATTTTCGACAAATAGTAAAAACATGGACGATAAAAACTATCATAACTGGCACCATACGCACAGCTCGACGATCCGCCAAGCACAGATGGCTCATTGGGTCTTAGGCAACTAGCGCCGCTAGTGGGCGTGTCATGGCCGCCAGATTGCACCAGTTCGCGTATTTATTGTAAAGACTACGTATTTACTCCGCTGATGATCTTGCTACTTTTTAATCTTATTTTTCCTTCAATGTTTAATCATTTGTTTGCTTATCTTTGGATAGTTACGTTATGAATAGGTATAGAATGTTTATATTAAGGAGGAATCACGTACGGGCTCTTTACTTTTTAAATGGTATGGGAGAATACTTCGTCGTGTTTACTGTTGTTTGGGGGATTTCAGGTGTATGTGCTCTTCAGAATTCTTGTTCCATTATTTTCTAGAAAAAAGTTATTACATTTAAAGTGTTGAGGTTTTCTCTATTTTTTGTTCAATTTAAATAATTTGGAGGAAGAGAAGGGGGTCTTTTTACTTGGCTTAGCTTTGTGAAATAAAAATCGCGATCACCATTTGTTCCGATCGATGCTGATAGTACTAAAAATATGCGAAAAACGTTCTTGGTGTGCGTACCCAGGAGACAGGATCACGCCAAGGTTACGTTGCGGGTCCGGGGAAAATGAGGCAGCAGCAGGTGCGCGGGTGCACGTCACCCGAGGCAGAGCCTTGAGCCTCGGTGATATGCCAGATTGGTTTTCACTCGAGTTTTCAGTTTTCCGACTGATTTTCCGAAGCCTTGCATACACATTTCGTCACAAGGTTGCCTTCTAATTATAAAATATGAGACCTTCCGATGAGAGCAGTGCTATGGTTTTCGGAAATGGCTCTCACGTTGCACTCCGCGGAATTCCAGCCGCCAAGATTTAATTTTAATGGTTGCCGATTATTTTTCTGTCAGCCCCTCAAAGTGCATTGCACCAGTTGTGTAGAAAGTGAAAAATTAATCGCATAGAGCACATTCTGCGACGGTGTGCTGGGCTGACCGTAATGCCTCTTTTGTCTCTCGCAAACGTTTCAGCCTCAGTTCACATAGCTTATTCAGTAGCGGTTTATAGGTGTGCGGCCTTCAAATAGTGTATGAACGTGATGGTTGCCCATTTAAATTCGCTGTTCCATAAAAGCATCCCAAGTGTAAAATTTTTATGTTGGATGAATGGTAACTCGTGAACCTGCTGAAAGTTAACGCTCAATTCTTCGCGTGCATATTTCGGCGACAGTTAGACCAGAACCTTCAGCGGCACTTTCTGGTCGAGTATCCTGGGGTCCTTTTAAGTCGTGCACCTTCCCCCAAGTATAAGCCTCCAATCGCCCACAAAGAACCATAATTTCCCCTCGTCTCATAGTTTGCCGCCCTGCTAAGATGCCTGTAGGTTCTCACTGGACTTAATCGATAGAAAACCGATAAAACGAGCTTCTTTTCTTGAAGAAAGAGCCTGAAACTGAGCGTGAATGGAATTTGAGATATCAGTAGCGGATTTGTGTGGGTTTGGTAGCTGAAGAAAATGTAAACAGTTCCGCAAAGAGTAGGTATCTATGCATTCCTTCCTTCCAAAATTTTCTATCTGTATTTCGCCGAGAAAGATAAACAAACCACGGCGGTCTTCAACTCCTAGCGTTGGTTTTGATAGTCCCTGGTAGCGCTCACCAGAACGAACGAAGAAGTGTCACGGCGTGCGAGATTCCGCGTTCACGGAAGGGGGGGCCAAGTTCCTTTGACTCGGCCGCCTGAGGTTTCCCGGAAAGATATGGATTCGAATCCCTTGCGTGTTTATATTATGGTGCCCGTGAGAATTGCCTGGTTTTAAACCCTGGGCGAGCGACCTGCTCACTAGGCTAATATGCAACCCCATGATGAGGATGGCATCTGAAAAGCGGTTAGAAGAAATGATGTATGAGGGAAATTTTGCTTGGAAAAAGTACATTATACTTAACTGCCGGAAAGGATTTTGAGAGGAAGAAGGCCTTGGATGAAGTAGATAAACCCGTTTTTAAGGAAATTACGTGTTATTACAATGGAGGATAGATAGACGTTATTAAGGGAGAGCGGAGGGGAGCGTAAGATACGCAACCGGACTAGCGCACAAGGACTGCGGACTTCCGACGATACTCTTGATTTAAAATTCCGCCCATTTCATGAGGTTGACGTATGTGAGAAGTTAATGTAACCTTTCCAGAGGTAGCAAAAAAATAAATGCATTTATATTGTATATCCGGCGTAGAAAGGGAAGGGAATTGACGAAATTCCGCCGCCCGTGAGCTCAAGGCGTTTGCGTCATCCATTTGGGATTTCGTGAATCACCGTCCCGTGTCCCCTGGCTTCTAATATCATCATTCATTGTCTTGTAATAATCTCTTCCCCGGCGCTTTTACTTTCTTTTTTGAATGCTGCGTGCCCCACGAAACTACTTGCTAGCCATTATTATTGTGGTATTATACATATCCATCCAGGCCTCCCATTACAATATCTGCCACCCCGACGTCTTCTTGGTTGTGCTGCGGCGTGATATAATGACCCATAAAAGTGTGTGTGTGTGTTGCGTATTGAGCGGTCTTTCGATTATAGCCGTTAACTTTAAGAGATGGCAGATTTTTTTTCAACAGTTTCATTTCCGTGGCCGATTGCCTCTCTCTTGTCTGCTCCGCCATCTCCCTCGTCGATGTCAATAGCAGTCGGCGATATCGCAACACTGTGCAGTTCTTCACGGAGTCGACTTCTTCCTCCTTCGCTCGATCGTGTCGAGACGCGAGAATAGTGTGACCGCCATTGGGTCAGCGCTTGGGACAATACGGCTGTAATTAAAGTGCATTCGTTATTTTCTCATTTTTCTCGTCGTATTGTTTCTACTCGGCCCTACATCGTCGTTCAAGTGACAAAAGTATTTCTGCGTTCATTTGTTTTACTTCTCTGCAAATGTAATACTGGCAATAATTAACGTTAAAGAAGTGAAATAAAAATCGATTTTTACTTTAAAGTCTCTGCTTTCAAAATTCTTCCATTCCTCCGTCGTTTTAAATGATCTATTTCGTGCGTTCTATTGTACATTTGTTGTTTTCATGTGAGGCGTAGGTGTATTTTTTAATTCCTAGTATTCGGAAGGGCGCGACGCCTATTTAATTGGCTACTCTAGTGATGGCCTCCAGATTCCAGGTATAAATGAGAGGGACGTACCAAAGTTAATTTCTGCCAAATATTTCCTAATTTTCATCACATTATGAGTTGAAGGATACAAATGAAAACTCGCCTCGTCAATGCTATGTTATTTTACTATGGACGATCGACCAAATTGAATGGATAAATTCCAGTGTTTTTCTTGGAAAAACTGTGATTATCAATTTCTAATTTGGATTTGGCAATTGTTCTTCACGTTCCACTGAGGTGATTGCTACCCCTTCGTGGAGTTCTACCTTCAAGTATATGTTTAGGCTGCCGAGTTAATAGTTCACACATATTCCTCTTGTATTCGGAGTTGCAGCTTTTCTTGGAAATGATTTCACAAACCTGACAAGTTTAACCTTCGGCAACCATATTGCCTCTCTAATGCTTCATTTTCTTGATGCGGCAAAACATATGATTGTCGTGGATCGCTTGATTCTTTGTTTACCCACTCCTTTCCGACATCCAATTCCCCGGGGCCAAGGTCGTCGGGAGAAATAGTGTAAACGTTTCTCGTACGGCGGCGCCCTAAGTCAGGACGTGTAAGAACGGGTTTTAGATTCTGCCGATAGATGGCATTAAAGGTGCTCTGTAGAACGGCGAAGAAATCCTCAACGTAATATTATCGTTTCCGGAACAGTCCGCTGCACTTTTTCTTTAAAATTTACTTTCGAGGTCATTTCAATATTCTTGGAACGTTCAAGTGTTTTTTTTTATTTTTCGCGATATTGTAAAAGAGGTTACGGCCATGGTTCTAATAATTTGAAATTTTCATTTCCGAATTGTAATTTGAGGCAAATACATCGTATTAGTTTCGTGGTATTTTATTTTTTATTAGTATTCATTTCAGGAATTGACATGGCATTCGGCGGTGTTTAATTAGATTCGTATAAACCGTGAAAACAACAAATAAATCTTGTATACAAACTATGCAAATATTTCAGCCACATTAATTTTTTTACCCAATCAATCTTCGATAAGCCGTTTCTATGTGGTTGCAGTGATCTGTTGAAATTTCCCGCTGATGAGAATGTTGCATATTTCAGGAAAAAGTGTTTCAAATATTGTATGCTATTTTCTCTATTTAGATCTTCGCACTTTTTAAATTTTTTTACTCGTGTGTTCTGTATTTTCCGTACTTTCCCTTGAATTTGGCGTTAAAACGTCATTCTAAAGATGTTTGAGCGTCAGATTTGTCATTCGACACGAAAGTGAACAGTGGAGCCATGTCCACAGATCCCAACCACGGACGATTGCATTTGTGTCCCCTCGTTATTGTTAAAGCGTGGAATGCGGCGAACTCGATGTGATTTATTGCGTTCGGAACGAAAAACTTAAAGATTGATCAACCACGGGGCAATTTAAGCTGCTCTCCGCCATCCGGTAATATTTTTTCTCCAGATTCTCCCGAGCTCCGGCTTTATTCCGCAAACATGGATAATTAACTAAAACAATTAATCTCGGGTGGACGTGGCGTGGGACGAAGCAATAGCCTCTTGTCTTCATGAAATCTGATTAATGCTCCCTCGTACTGCGTCGTTGACCCGTTGATGATGGAATAATAAATCTATTCCCCTTCCTTGCAAGTTGACCGAACGGAATGCAATTTGTTGCAAAACTTAATGCGCTTACTTTTATCTTTCACTCCTCTTCCTCTCCACCGATACTTCTTAAGTCTCTCTCTCTCTCCTATCCGCCCTTCCTCTCCTCCGCCATTACCTCGGTCGTGATTTATGAAAAGTGTACGTTCAGGCATTCGCTTTGTCCGTCTATGCAGCCATAGAGGTACAATTTGAGTAGTATTTTTCGCCCCGTCGATGGAAAATATCCACATTCGCGAATCTGGATGGAGAAAGGTTGTGGTAATTTCGGTTTGATAAGCCGTTCAGTTTCCTTGAAATGACGGGGTTTATCCCTGCCGAGGGAAGATGATGTTCTGTACCTCTCGCCACGAGGTATCGAGAACGGAAAATCACCGCGTGCCGAGACTCCGATGGAACTGATTCTCCCGTTCCATCGCGCGACTGCGTTTTTGTCAGCGAATGTGAAAATATCATCAGCGCAGGGGATTTGTGAATAGTGCCGAGCTATTTCCTAAAGTGATTGAATGTTTCGCTTTTTCCGAGGAAATGTTGTCAATCTTTCCATGCTTAATATGATAGATTTTCTAAAATTTAAGTGTGGTAGTCTGCGTTATTACTGGGCGTGCCTAGCACGATTTTGCCTCGTGGCGAGGTGTTGGATGTGCCTGTAATTGTTAATGAAGGGCAGATACGGAACAGTTCAACAGGAACAGACATAAACTAAGGATACTCTTATTATTTCATGAAGAATCGTCCTCGAAAAAAAATCAGCCGGTCCGAAAATATGTATGATTGTTAATATTTGTACAGTGAAATAAAATGCGCAGAAAATAAACTTCTAGGGAGATTTTGATATTTTAAGGATATGCATGCAATGCAGGATTTGTTTTTCCTCAAGTATGAGTCTTAAATCGAAGACGCGCGCGCGACGCAGAAGTATCCCTTCGCGAGGAAATTCATTCGCCGTATACCATGATTACGATGGTTTTAAATTCCATTTACCACGCTACTCTTTTGTCAGGGAAGTTAATCAGAATTGGATTTGGTGTACCTCAGATTTGAAAACTTCAGAAAGCAGTCTTCGTGTTATGGAAATATCTATTCTGACTGATATGTTGCGATTTTTTCCGTCTTAATTCGAATCATATGCAGAAATCACCGATAATAATTTCTCTCACTCGAGGGCACAATGATTTATCAGTCGATTTGTTCTCCCTCACCTGTCATTTTCCTTTTCTCGCTCGTTACGGGTAACGTCTGCATCTCTTTATTATAGAAATTGTCATTAGCAGCGAGCTTTTCCTATCTTAGTCGAGGCTTCGTGTGGAGGAAGCTGGTTTAGATGTCCGTGGGCGTGTTGCGGGCTTTGTTCTTCCCGTGTGCCGGCCGTGGAAGTCATTAGTGCATCGAGAGGAGAAGGGGGGGGGGGGTTAGAAGAGCAGTGTGGGGAAATGAGTTGAAAAAAAGGAGGAAAACTGGGTATCGTATCCGCAGAAAAACCTCTTTAATGCACGTCTCCATGACGGCATTCCGTCTCTCGTTTGCATGTATAATTCAAGGCGTGTATGTCTCAAGCGGCCATCAAGCCTTTTTAGCGATACGACTGGATTTGTTTCCAATGATGTTTTTTTCTAAGGCCCTTCGCACGCATATACGAAGGGACATCTCGCTTCTTCAAACAAACCTCTGCCAATAACCACGTGCAAGTTGGCTGCTCCTCGTGTTTTGTTCGTCGAGAGTAGAATTATTTAAAGGGTTAGACACCTCATTGCGAGGATTGTAACTCAGCGGGAACTCTGTCGCACCGCAAGAGATATCGGAATACCTTTTCGGACGAAGTGTAATGAAAATTTGTGGTCAGAATGGGAGTTTCCATTAACGTCACGATGACAATTCTTCGAACGAATCATTTTTCGACGCACTCGGCGTTGCAGCGGTCGTTTGTGCCTGACCTGAAGGCTGAAGGGAAACACTGCGTTTTGTTGTGTGCCCACTCTGAGCGGTTGGAGCCAAAGGGTCGAGTTCGTACCTCCTATCTGGCAAACGGGGTGTTGCACTTCAGCAGTGCGTCTACGCCATGGCCTAGTGAGTGGTGTTAGGGGTGAAGAGTAACCTGCCCGCGGGATGCAGAGAATGAGAGAGAGAGATAAGGGTTGAAAGTATTAAAAATAACTAAAAAACGAATATCATTTTCAAAGAAATATACATAATTGGTCCTCAACTGTTCCCTCTAGCCTTCTATTTCATTCGCAGTCAACACTTTCGATTAATTTACTCTCATATAAATGTTTTTCGGAGCAGTTAATCAAGTGCTATTATATGCCATTTCCTTTTCCAGTTTTTTTCACTTTCTTCCAAATGATTACTGTTCGCTTTTACTAGGTATTTTACAGATTTTAAATCCATTGTCGTACAATTAGATATTTAGCAAACTACGATACATACTTGCCTTCTACGTTGCGTGTGCATCGTGCATACCAAATTTATTTTTTTTCCTTTGCTGCTTCGGTGTTTAAACACACTCTATCTCAGGATTTCACGTGTGAGTGCCTGCTCAGTTTTTCGTAAATGCAAAGTCGAACCCGAGACTTCCTTTTGGGAAGCCAATAAACTCACACAGGTCGCCTTAGCTCCGAATGTGGGTCCAGAGCAGCGGTGCTTCTGATCATTCGTGGGTCGTCGTCTCCCTCCTTGCATGCGGGGACGGAGGAAGGCCGCAAGAGAAAGAAAGTCGTGTATCCCATTGTTCTCGAAGGCGTATGGCAGAGCCAGCCGTCAGTTCGCGGCAGGCACCCTGTTGACCCTGTTGTCGTGGGCGCCCGAGGACCACACGTCGAGCCGGATATGGCTGTGGGCGTGACGTACTAGCGGAGACACGCTCTTTATAGGCTGTTAAAGTCATTCCTTGCACTCGGTTAGGTCTGTAATTTATGCTGTTGGAGATTTTAATTCTTCGCCGCGATGAAAATAGTAGTGTTCATACGAGCGACTCCGCTGAAAGCCGCCTGGCACCCTTGGAACGACGTCGCCATTGAGTGTTTCTATCGCTAGAACACGTTCCTGCGAGTTTCTTCGTTTAATATTTCATCACACTCTTTATTTATTCTTGATTTATCAGAATATAAATGCCTCTAATTGTCATGAAGCGTTTTCCTCTCCATAATCAGCATGCATTCCGTTTAATGGCATTTAATACGTACTATCAACAAAATCTCCTATTTCACGGTTAATTCAAATCGATGGCATGCCGTGTCGTTTGCCACGTAAAGTGAATACGCACGGTGGCGTCATTTATATACTCCAAAATTTGATCTGGCCTAGATATATGCCCATCGGAATTTTTGTTTGCCTAACGTAATCCTTTCAATAATTGAATTTTCAAAATATCCTGATTAAAAATCGCATCGAAATATTAGTGCATGGCTCGAAATCGCACGATTTGTGTGGGGTGCGTATTATTGTTTGGTCTCTCGCTACGAATTTTCCACTGACGACTGATTTGATTCCTGTGTTAGGCCACCAGAGAGAACCGGAAAAAGCGGCGCTCATTCCAACGGTCGCTTTACGTTGAAAAATCGAATTATCACGACTGATGTATGATTGCGTAATTATTTATTAAGATTTTGATTAAAATCAAAGAGATTGGATTAACTCATTAACTAAACTATTCTCAGGTAATATAAATCGGAATACTTAATAATCTGTAAGGCAGTCCTCTTCCTAGATGTGGTTGGGTCATTGGCGGGTCTCCATACTTCCCATGCTCACGTTAGATCGCCTAGGATTTATGAAAATCAATCCAGGAAGCGTTTCACGATACTTTATCCCTATCGCTGCCCAGAACGCGATTTTTTCTCCGTGGCACAATTGGCGAACTCACTCATTTGTGAATGGAGCTGAATTGGCTCGAGTATGACCCAGCTGAAGCGATTCGTGGAAGAGCCGGGAATCAGCAGGAATCATCTCGTTACGGTCGATTTCGTCTCGCGAAATTTGAATGAGAGTGATGGCGTAGTTGTTCGTTATTCATTGCGTAAATGACGTTGACAATCACTAGTGCGTGTTACCATGGATATCCACGACTGCCGTCGATTGTGTGGGAGCAGCATCTCTCTTGAATGCGGTGGGAGCTGCATCGTCCGTCGGAGGGGACGTTGAGGCGGAGTTCTAATTCTAGAGTTGGTCAATGCCGACGCCGGGTTTCTCTCCACCGAGCCTCCCTATCAAATTCCCCATAGCCTATAAACAGTAGTCAGACAGGGCAGTAGGATACAGTAGATCAATTAATATTGCACGTGTAAAAAGTGTAATTGACCACATTTCCCAAACGAAGCAAATAACCTCGAGGGAAGGGAGGCAGGCAGGAGGGGAGGGAGGCAGTGATGAATGATATCCATGGTGAGCAACTGGTGAGGTCGAAACGTTTTGGAATCCCATTGTTATGTTTAAAAAAACGAGAAAATGCTTCGCGTTCCGCAGAGAAAATGGTTTATTTCAACCAGTTTCGCTACGATGCACCATTCCCGAAGATAGGACAATGTGCTGAAACTAGTTTGAGTGAAAACTTTCCTCCTTGGAAGTTGCACCATTTTCGTGTTTTTAGTTCACATAGTGAATTTATCCAGCCGTCCCTGATCCCCTTTGACCCTAGTATAACCTCTCGAAATGGTCACAAGGGTGTAATTAAAGACATCAAGCGGTGAAATGTTTTCGAACACGACTTTTGCTTCGTATACTTATGAGTTGTATGCTTCGTATACTTATGAGTTGTATGCTTCGTCCGCTGATGACGCTTTTCTGATATGGAAGGAACTTCGTCATATTGATACATATGCGTCGTGGAATGTTAACGAAATGGGATTCATTTCGTCCATTGGGAATTGAATGACACCAGGTGTGGACGGGGAAAAGGGGAGGAGGTGGATTTACCGCATTGAATCGCGCAGTAGGCGCCGCGACGACCCGAATCGAAGTCGACGCGGAATCTGGCCATGGAAAAATCTCGCGATGAAAGCCTCCTAAACATCGACGATGGGCGATCCCTCGCTCTTCCTTCCATAAACATTGCAGGGATCCGTGTGGATGTGCAAGGGTGGATGGTCGCGGTGGTTGCCCTTGGTTAGGAAGGAATAAAATATGGGTGGAATGGGTGTACCTATACCTGAATGTACCTATATATGTATGTATGTATATATATGTATATATTTGTTTTATATATATATATATATATATATATATATATATATATATATATATATTTGTATATATATATTTGTATATATATATATATATATATTTGTATATATGTATGAGTATGGTTAGGTGGGTAGGTCTGTAATCACCTGTGCGGAAAACGAGCGTTGGGATCAATCTTAGTCCCCGGGGTTCCCTCTGCCCACCACCCCTTCCCGCCCGCCCCGCCCCCTCCGACCCTCCCCCCTCACGATCCCTCCCGCCCCCTCCTCCGCATCCGCGTGAATAATAACAAACCGAATGATTAATCCCCACTCGGAATGAGAGCTCTGAGATTTCTTTCCTCCTCTCTTTCTCGTTTCCAGGATATTGTTCCTTTCGCCCCTCCCCTCTCCCACTCCTCCTTACCCCCTTCCTCCACCCACCTCGCGCCGTTCTATCCATCTTCCGCCGCCCCCTCTCTCTCTCTCGGGTCCCCACCCTTCCTTGCATTAGTGCCTCCCTGTGCATTAGTGCGCCCTCAATGATGTTCTCTCCTTCCCTCTCTCTCTTTCTCCTTTTTTCCACCATAAATATATTCCACTTACTCCTTTATTCCACTCTTCCCGTTCCCTCTTTCCAGTCTCCCTCCCTTCACGCCGCGTCGAGACATATGGCGTCCACTGGATGGTATTCGAACATCTCCCTCTCTCTCTCTCTCTGCCTTCATCCGCAGTTCCTTTGATCGATCGCCTCAATCGGAATCGACATGCTTCATTAGCTCAAGGGGTTTCCGCGCCGTGCTCCGGTTTCGGTGTGAAATATATATTTTTCCATCGCGGTCGGTATCGTTGACCCCTTCGCGCATTTTCCTCTCGTGTTGCGTCGTTGTTTCGCCGGAGGTGATGTGGGTGTGTGAAATGTCAAAGTTTATATGGTATCGCTCGTTCGTACGAGAAAACACAAAAATTTTGGAAAAAATGTATTTATTTTTCAACATAATCTCCTTTAAGCTCTGTACACTTTTCCCAGCGATGTTCAATAAGTTCGATACCCTTTTTATAATAAGAACTGTGTTGCTCCTCAAAATAGTAATTTACTGCCAACATCCCTTCTTCAAGGTTGGGAAATCTTTGACCACTGAGCCATTTATTCAAGTTTGCGAACGGAAAATAATCCGAGGGGGCTAAATATTGCGAATGGGGTGCATGAGGTTTGCAATTCAAACTTTAATCCATGAATGTTAGCAATTGCAATAACGGATTTGTGAGCTGGTGCAATGTCTTGATGAGACAACACTTTCTTGTTAGCCAAAAGCGGTCGCTTTTGCCTGAGGTCTGAGCTGAGGCCTTTCAAATAAAAGTATTGTACAACATAACGATGACCAATTTTCTCCATTTTCACAAATTCACTGAAAACGTTCTCTACTGATGGCTGCCAAACAAATACTAAACGTCATATCGTCTTCCAACTTGAAACATATACTTTAAAGATTGCTTGCTTTCTAATACAGTGATATTTTTCAAACAACTACCGTCATCTCTAGGTCAAGCCGGGTACTTCTGGTCCTTCCCATGTATATTTCAATGTGAGTTTGGTCGATAGGATTTTATTTCAGGATGCAAGGGTGACGACGTCGTGTTTGCACACGATGCCAGCTTTCTCCCGTCTTTATGTTTGAAAGTCTTCCAGTCGAAGAGCCCTCGACATCTTCGTTGCGTTGGGAGTATTTGACGGATTGTGACGTCGGTGAAAAGTCGTCGCCGTCAGCAATTTAGCTGTTGTTATTCGTAGGTGTAAAAATTTTCTGTAAAAAGTTTATCCGTAGGAGTGAAATTTTGCGAGAAGTCGCAGAAGTACGTGGATGTATCGTCACCGTTGTTGATGGCGAGATTAAGTAGGAAAGAAAAAGAAAAGTTCTTTTCAAGAATCTTCCCCTAATTTCCGGGAAAAAAGGAATAAAGATTTCTGATGGTGCAGGTTTTTTGTAGTTGATTTTCACTCATTTAGAATTTTTCGTCCTTCGGTTTACCCGGTGGTAATGGCGTAATCATCCTTGTTGGTGCGGTTCAGCTGGAGCTTGAAAGACGACTCATTTATTTTTACTGTATCCTTCGCCAGGCCAAAAAAAATGGCTTCTATACATACAAAATGGCTAGTGCGTGCTTTTCTCAGCGTATGAATTTTGGTTCATTTAGCGTAGGCCCCGGGTTGTTTTTTCGTAGTTCCACATCATCTTAAATTTTAGTTTAGGTGCGTCCGTAGCAATCAGATGTATGGGAGCCGTAATTAAACCCGTTGTGTAAATCACGCTACAAAAAATTATTAAATTTTTTTCATTTAACTCCACGGGGGTTCCCATGACTAAACGTGTCATCAATGCTCCTGCATATTTATAACTTGGTGCGGAAGATTTTGTTGCCCTCCCGTATTAAATCTTATTTTTGGCAGCGTTTTCGTACCTCCCCTCTTTCTCTCTCTCTCCCTCCCGCCCCTCCTATCGCCTCGTCCTCGGGATGCCGGCATCAATCCTTTGTCGCGTAAATTACACGCTGCCAGCCTTCGAGGAATCTTTCATTGAATTGACCGGCGGGAACATTTCGAGGAGGCGGGGAGGGGTGGATGGGAAAAAAATCAGTCGGAACCGTAACGAGTGACGGGGGAGGAATGACGGGGCGGCGGCCGTCGACGTCCACGCCAAGGTATTCGCGAGGAGGCCCCCCGGAGGCGTTAATCGGTCGCCTCCCACCCCACCTCACACTTCCCCCCGATTGCGTACCTCCCCGCCCTGCCCGGAGACGAACGCCCAACCCCCTCTCTTCCCCCCCCCGCCCCGCCCTTGCGCTCTTTAAGTCGCACCCTCCCACGCCCGAAGGTCCGGTCCCTAACGAGCCCCTCGCCCCTCCTCCGGAACACACCCCGTGATAAGCGGGGCTCGGGTGCTGCCCCCGGGGATGGTGGGGCGGAGAGCTAAGGAGAGGGGTGTGGGGTGCGGTGGGTCGGGTGGAGGCGCCCGAGTGTCGATCCCCTGGCCACCGAAGCGCAGCGACCGACCCCGGGAGGCCTCAAGTTGTGGTCCCGGGAGGCGATCGAGACGTAGGCAGTTGAGGCCATTCGAACCATTTTGGTGTTTGTGGGGGACGAAGGAGAAGAAGCTGAATGCGACTTCGAACTGGTGAGGAGTGCGATGGCGAATGGATCTTTCTGGCTCAATTTTGTGGCGCACAACGAAGAGCAAATGTATCCGTTTCTCCACTTCTTACTCCTCCGTAAATGCCTGCACATAAAAACATACAGGCATTAAAGGGAACTAATATGCGAAAGGAGCTGGCAAATGATTAGTGTCAATGAGCAATTCTGAGAGTGATATTGGCATAAATTCCGCCCATTCGTAAGATTACTAACCTTTCATCTGCCAGGATCTAGGATATCATGGAGTAGGAAAGGCCTTGTTATTTTATCAATTTCCTAATTCTTTTCAATCTTTAATCACCACAGGACCTGGCGTGTTGCGGACTTTCCATTGCCATCTCCCTATACATCGTCTGAAAGTTTATATGTCGTCCCTGACGGTATGCTTGTAGTTAGGTCGAAATACAAGTGCAAGTACTTGCAAAGAAGATACATTTGCACGTCTTCACTGCCATCCATTTCTCACCCTCATATTTCACAATATGATTAATTATGTGACGTTTAATGCAAAGAAATATTGAATTCAGTTTAAGCAAATTGAAAATTGAAAGATGGTTTTCTGCACGAAAGAGGCAAGGTGCTTTGTGTTCTGCATGGGATAATGTGAAATGAACGCGACAATCGGTCGTTATATGTGAGAGAAATAAATTAATATTATTCAATCCGAGCTAGATGGTAAAATCGACCGTAAAGTGATTTACCGACGGCATTTACACATTACATTACTTAGTACCGTGCAAGCTACGGCTAGGGTGTGTGAGAGGGGGTGATTACCTAATACTCTCCCCCCCTAACGTGGTCCGACGGCGTTATTCAGATCTCTTATCGGTCTTGGGAATTATGGCATCTTAAATGACATTGCTCTTTAACCTATTCGTCACATTTCCCCAACGTTCTTCTGATTAATTTTAACTGTTGGTTAGCTTGTCCACATATTCCCCGTATATGTTTCACCCTGGAGTAGTCGTGAGTGAGGGTAACGCCTTAGTATTCAATCGAGTCTACACACTCTAATTCGGTGTTACTGATGCAGTAGGTATTCGGGAGGAACTGCTCTTATTCCCAAAATTTATCACTACGCACTTTTTAAAGTTTAATTCTAATTTAATGCCGTTAATGAAAAGGAGGAATAAAAATAGTTCCATGAACACTTCCCCGGGGGAACATCTGAAGTGACTTTTATTGCATTGGAGCTGTTACTTGGCATAAGTGAAATCAATTGTTAAATAAATTTTCATCATTGTAAATCGGCTAATTTAAGCCTTTCTTTCTTCTCCCCGTGCATGTGTGGT
This sequence comes from Hetaerina americana, assembly GCF_022747635.1. Taxonomy (NCBI): domain Eukaryota; kingdom Metazoa; phylum Arthropoda; class Insecta; order Odonata; family Calopterygidae; genus Hetaerina; species Hetaerina americana. The sequence goes on from NW_027287316.1 coordinate 12,662,045, forward strand.
GCAATTGTTCAGTTTCCCGGTCGTCAGGAACTCTCCCTCGGTCGGGTGTGATCATCCCCTTCCTCCCCCGTCGCGAACACACCCCGCGGAGTCATTAGGAGAGCGCCGTATATATCTACCTACCTCGGCGTTCCGCCCAGGTTAATGCAGGTCGGCAGGGTCGAGGATCGCTCCTTCCCCCCGGGTTTAAAACGTTTAAAAGGCGACTCTTAGGCCGAGAATCCCCTTTCTCAAGGTTTATTTACCCTGGAGCTCCGGGTTGGTGGTGATGGGGTTAAAGCACGCATAAGGCCGTGCCCGTGTGACATGATCACTCGTGGAGATAGTTTCGTTCGGGTAAAACGAATGGCGACGAAGCTCCCCCACCTGTGTTTACTGCGGGACATGGTCATCCTTAAATAAATCAATAGGCCGTTCTGAATCACCACTTCCGTCGCTGATTCGTTGGAGCGCTATTTTACTAGGAAGTAAATAAGGAATGCCCACAATCTACCGCTGCTGCCTGCTGGAATGTTAAAAAATTACCTCACACAGTTCCATTCTAGATGACTTGCGCATACCTGGATACCCTTTTGTGAATATCTGCGTATTACTCTGGGTAGATAATTGGTCCTTAGTAATTTTGGAACATGAGAGACTTCTGAAGACGTGTCTTGCCTCGTTGGAGACAAAATGTAATATCTTCGGCTGGGACTTCGATGTGAGAAGCCATTGCCATACCCGTCGCTATAGTCCGATCGGCTCATAATGTAAAATTCTTGTAATGAGTATTTGACAGTCTACTCTATGCTCCCTATGATTTTATTTAAAAGAAATATAATTTACGACACAGTAAATGGATTTTGTTTCTTTGGATTCACAGTGTTTGTTTAAAGTAGGTAAAGAAAGTGTAATCGTAATTCTTATTATATCTGATACATTTGTACGTTTTAAGGAGTTCTTTTCCCATTCAGATCAGTCTCATCTCATAGTTCTCAACGTTGCGCCATTTAAAAAGTAATTGTTTCGCACATGAATCCTTATTGACCTCAAAATCGCACAGTCTCAACTTATGGGGCTTAATTCCACCTAGTCATTCGTTCATATGGTGTTCGTGGGCGTAGATAAGTCGCAAGGCTCTCACGGTGCTTCAAGCAAGCGAGTGTGTATAATCGCCGTGATAAAATAGTCAAATTAAACCTGAAATTTGTGATATTATTGCTGCGACGATGGTGATAACCTCGAAACAGTGGTCGTAAATTGCGCAATTTATTGTTGGTTTATGGAAATGATCCCTCACAGCCTTGCTACTCTTTTTAGTCTTAAAACGAGAGCTAAATAAACAATTTTGGTGCCGGCAAGTCACGTCGCTATGACAACACGGTGGTCCTTGCCCTAAAAAAGGAGTGTTGCTTTGCAAGCCGGTGGCCGACGGCGGGAGTATCGTCACCTACGCCGAGCGGAGTGATAATGAATTCATTGTACGGGCCTGGAGGAGGGAGTGGAGAGGCGGGAAAGCGGATTTTTTTTCCGGCTACGGGACAAACACAGCGGTTTTGCAGTTAAAATAACCGGTGCATGCGTGTGTGTGTGTCTAAATACTCAGGATTCCACCTTGCTCCTAGGCGAACTCGGTGAGCGCCTGGAATTCAAGATGGTATCCTCATTTCGGTTTGACGAGCCCGGTGGCAGGTTTATCGAAAATATTATCTTTTAAGATTACGTTCAAATTCATTGCTCAGTCTGTTCACATAAGAAATTGCGTTCACTAATGCTTCTAATGATATTTCTTGGAACTGGCAGCTGATGCTACCCATGATTCCATTAATATTTGTGGTAATTGTGTAGGTAATTGACGTGCGCATTAAATGAACATGACTTCCTCTCATCTTATTTCATATTTTACGCAAATCCACTTCACGAGATAATAACCGAGTAAAGAGAAACGTTGGGAATGAAATACGCACTAAAAAACATTTATTATTGAATTTCGCGTCAAGACGGACTCAGTTGAATCCTGAATTCGCTTCTTCCCAATTGTCATTCGGTTTTTAATATCCATAAACGTCCCCGTTGTTCATTGGTTGAAAATACCAAGTTAGTCTAAAGTTGTAATTTTTTGTGAAACGTCTTTTTCTTAAACCACGAGCCTCCGCTTATTTTCGCTCGCTTGGAATTCTATATGCCGATTTGAGAAATAAAGAAAGAAACGGTGCTGAAGGTCAACTGTGGCAGTGAAAAAAATGTCTATTGTCTTCCTTAAATTCAATATTACAACTTCTGTCGAGCGTCGATGCGGCTCTTGTCAAACTTCCCAGCAGGCGCGCCCCGAGGGGATGGCATCACACAGACAACTGTCCATCCATTAGCGCAAAGTCCCAGCGCCCGTAAAAGCCAATTTGCATCTGGACATTGTGAAGGCCCCCGCTGCGCCGCGTGAGAAACATTCATATCCTCGGCACATACTTGCATGTTATGCATTCGCCCGAATATAAATTTTTGGCTCACGCTGGGCGAATGTTTTAATTATGCGCTATTGTTGTTGACGCCGACATCTGCTCGGAAACAAAGAAGAATTTCGAGTGAATCAAGAATTGGGCGGGACCCAGCGACCTTTAGACCCTCCTTGGGTCACAGCCATGCGGGCGTCGTGGGTTCACATTCGTGAATGCCTGTCGAATGAGGGAGGAATAGGTGACACTCTCGCCCTGGAGTCAGGCAGTGTCAAAGGGAATGGAAATGGAAAGAGAATGCTCGGCATGGAGTGGGAGGGAATGGACAACTTCGATCTCATGGAGGGGGGGGGCTATGAGTCAACATTCACTTTTTTTTGTATTCGAGATATTCTGCATATTTATAAATTAGTTAATAGTCGATAGGAACCGTACGAAAACTAAGTAAAAGCGAGGACTTCATCTTTCTTTGTCCTACGTTATTTCGTTCTTCATTTCTTCGTGACTTCTGCCTGCATTCGTGCTGTCTAGAAAGCCTCTCTCACTTCTCACTCTCTCCCTTCCTTTGCATCGCTTACTAAACGTATCGCTCCCTCCATCAAGGCCTTGATTATACCACTACCTTTCAATATCTCCGCCATCCACCTTCTCTGCCTTCTTCGGATTTCCTCTCTTCTCCCACCCCATTTTAAACGTCGGCGTTTGTCTTCCTTTCCGTTCAACTGGTATTCTCCATTCTCATTCACAATCATGGCTCCGAAGACACCAATCTACGCTTGTCCTCTTCTCCATAAGGCCAGGTCTCACATCCATAAAGGTCTACCTTCTATTATAAATAAACCTTTTCTTCGCATCTTAATTCAGTGTACCCGTCATCAATTCTCTTCTTCTTGAAGCTTGTGTTTCGCTGACGCAATTCGTCTCCTAATGTCACCACTACTCTCGCCCTTTTGCTCTAAAAAGATTATGTAAAAATACATGAACTGCTTCACTTTCTCTTATTAATTCCCTCTTACGCCAATGTTTAATATGAGTTTACAACGGGCTCTGTGTAAATATCTGGCCCCTTAGGGGAAAAATGGGAAAAGAATGTAATTGGTGGAGGAAATTCGAAGGAGGTAGGGAAAGTACGTGTGGAGGGTATAGGTATTAAGGGTTATTGAAACGTAAGTAGGCCGCGATTGAAGGGAAGATTTCGTGAATGGTGGAGGATGTGTAAGAAATTGAGCTAAGAGGCTCGTGAAGGGTATGACGATCTAAAGAAAGATATAGTGTCCGCGCTAAAGCGGTTTATATCATTCAAAAGTGTTTCAGAAGTTCACAAGGTAACTGTTTAACTTTTTTTTAGAGACTACTCCAAACCTAACCTCTTCACGGTATACCACTTTTAAGGATTGGAGGTAAATTGCTACAAATGATTAAGGTTATTTGAGTTCTGAGATGCTTTCAAATGTTATCCAGGTGCCCTTCAGCTCGTTATAACCCGTGAAAAAAACGAGAGTAGGAAATAGTAGGCAAAGGAAAACCTTGAGTCTGACGGAAATTTCCTGTTATTACGGAGAATTATTTTTTTACCTTAATAATAGTTGGCTATGGTGGAAAAACAAACAATTTCTATTGACTTTTTCGTCTAGGAGTCCTCGGTCACATAATGGTCGTCGTGTGAAAGGGGTGTACTATCTTTTTTGGTTCATAGTGAAACTATGTGGCGTGGGAAATGAGTGCAGTGTATACGATTTAAACAAATATTTTTTATGGAAAATAACATTTCCATTTTGATTAACCCATATTTTTGCACCAAAAACTGTAAAATAGTGAATTCAGAAAATATCTACTCACTGGCCAACCGCATTCATGTGACTGTGAAGACATTACAGTTGTAAGCAAGTTGATGCCCGTCAATAGTAATTGTCAGATTTATGAATTTTGAACTCAGCGAACCCTAAGTGCTCGATTCTACTATTCGCAGTTCTCATTTACAGTTGTGGTCCACTCACTTTTGTTCCTCAAGTAATGTATGTATTGACCACTTCGTAAATCCTGCCGCTACACTTTCCTTAATTTTCAGGGAGTTGATCCATGACGTTGTAATGGCGCTGTTTCTTAAATGGATACGTATTGTTCCTCACGCACCCACTGCTGTGTTTAATTAATGTAACTCTGTGATTAGGTTTAGTTATATGAAGTATAAAATATACAAATATGTACTTGCCATCGTAGAATGTAAGAAAAATTGGGGAAGGAAATATTTTTTTTAAACAAGAGAAAGTTCACGCAGTACAATGCATAATAATATTAGGCAAACTTCTACCTTTTGTGGGGTGGTAATAGGATGGAGGGGAAAAGAGCTTTTTGGGACGGCATAAAGACAGGTAAAGGGTGCGAGGAACTAAGGAAGGAATTAATGCAGACCGAGCAATAAAAGGTTTACGCGATATGTAGTGCATGCATAATAGTGGCTAAGAAACTTCCAAAAACCCACCGTAAACCATATCAGGCATAAACTAATGATATTTCCTAATTATCAAAGACGATATTTGAAAAAACCGATACTGCTTACAGAAGTAACTTTGTAACGAAACCTAGACCGCGAATAAAATTAAATGTAATGCGTGAGGAAAAGTATTTTTTTTCGCATGCCTTCGATTCCTTAATACGGGCTAAATTTAGCCGTGATACTAACGCGAGGTGAATACGTGGTTTACGAGGGCTCGTAGGGCTGTTTCACTTCTCGCGAAACCGAAGGGCCTCCAATATTTTCCCCGTTTAGGTCTACAAGGTATGTTCAAAAATAAAGATTCGACTGTTTTAAAAAATACTCAATTTTATTAGTTACCCTTTCAACAGGCTTATCGCCTTCAAAATACAGCCCTTGGCTGCCTCGAATGCCGCCTGAAACGCTTCTTTCGGGATTTGCTATAAGTCTGCGGTACAATTTTGTATGGTGTCTTCAAGAGCTTCAAATCGGCTTCTTTTCAAGGTGGATTTCAACTTGGGAAATAGGAAAAAGTCCGTTGGAGCAAGATCCGGAGAGTAGGGTGGCTGGGGGATCACCGAAGCGTGCTGTTTTGGGCCAAAAACTCAGTAACAATCACTTGTATGCGCCGGTGCGTTGTCATCTTGGAAGCAGGACAGTATAAGGACTAAGTGGATTGTATAGTGTCCGCGGATTGGAATACGTGCTCGGGTGCCCTCGCAAATGCCCCCTCTCTGACGGTGCACCAACCTACTCACGGAGTGCACGGGGAGGCTTGAGACGTGTCCCCCTCGAGTGAAACCCCTTCCTCCCGCCCGATCGGGTGATTGGCTGCTTCTCTCCTTCGGTCCCTACGCGACGCGGGGTCCCTCCGGACGCGAGACAGCGTCCCCGCGTCGATCGTATCGCGGCCGCCGCCTCCATGAGACTCTCGTTACGCCCACCTGTCAAATTATTGGCCCCGTGTCACGGCTGGAGAGGAGGGTGGGGACGCCTCGGCGTTTTCCCACCGCGACCTTACGACCTTGTTGTCACTCGGATTTCCCCATTCTTCCGCGACCGTTCTCACATGTGTTTAGCGGGGTCTGTTGAGGGAGGGGAGAAGAGTGGAGGAGGCCGGCGAAACACAATTGAGAGCCCTCCCATGCCATCTCCCTTCACCCCACCTCCTCCCCCTCTCTCCTCGTCCTCGAGTGTGTGTGTGGAATTGATGCCGCGTTCGCAGCGTTTTGAAATACCATTCGAGAGTCCACCACCTGTTCCATCTCGGGTCTCTCTCTCCTCCTCGCCCGGTCCATGACGCTCCTCCTTCCCTTTCCACTCCGGGCTCCGATGCGATGCTCCTGCCCTGGCGTCGCGAAAGTTTCGATGCGTCGGTCGATGAAATTTGGACCTCGTCGATGTTACGACGCAAGTTGCTGTGGGAGTCGTCATTGGTCAGAGGATGCACTGTCGTCTGTGTTGGTGTTGATAATAATACTATTAGCTACATTAATTAGCTATTTACAATATAATAATAATAAGCTAGGAAAAAAATTCGCGACACGGAGCCCCCGAACTCGAGGTCGGCGCTCGAACCCGCGAATTTTGGGATTGCACGCGAATGCGTTACCCTCGAGTCAATCGCACTCAAGTGTGTAACTTAAGTCGATTATCTGACGCACATCGCAATATTGTATCGCTATGTCGATTATGACGAAGGTTTGTCACCCTATCGATATTTCTCTTGTACCTACCTAGTCAAACTTGATAATTTTAGGTAACTGATAAAAACGAGGTTTGATGATACTCGCCAAGATGACGATTCGATATGGATAATATTGTCGATATGAGAGTACGGGTGGTATTGCTGATAGTATGATAGGGCATACTTCCTGCAACAACGAATGAGATGATCTTGCGATTTATTATATATGGACGATGTTGTCGATATGACTCGACATACCCGATAATTAGGGTCGCATCTAAATATATGTCCCACCTGTACATTTCTTCTCCACTGACGATCGACATTGAACAAGAAAAATCGCATAAATCTAAGTAAACTGTATGCATTGTGTGGCATTTTGAAATCACCATGCTATATCGCTTGGGCATCGACCATTGAAATCGATTGATCGCATCGCCCGCGCCTCTTCCCTCCCCTCGGGGGCACCGGCGAAAGTACGTGGTGCGGGGTCAGCGGTGGAGGTGGGGCGCTCCGGGGACGCAATTGCTGACCAAATGGGCGCCCATCTCTGCAGAACGTGCCTCCTTGCGGCCCACCGCTGCCCGCCTCACCCGCACGTTTGACCTTTGTGCCCGGCGCATTAGTTTTTGACCCCGTCCCATCAACCTCGCATCTCTTCAAGGTTACTCACTCTTTGTCTTTAGAGCATGAGGGTAACCCTCTCCATTTCTCTGAAAGCTGATTCTTTACAACAGGTTACATAAATCAACTGGATTGTGCAAATATTTCCTGTATATTCTTGCAAGCTAGCAGCTCTCTTGCTTAATATCTTGCAATGTCTTACAGGCTACTTGTTATGAGGTTTCCCACCTGAAGTCAGATCACACTAATGGACCGGTTTCCGCCCTGGTCTAGGGTTTTGCTTGTGCATCGACGATAAAAGGCGTTCCAATCGAAAAGAATAACGTGAAACTTGCGAATTGTTAACTTTTTATTATTTTGTTTTTAAATAACTTTTTTTAAATTCAATTACTACATTTTTTTAGTTTTTAAAAATATGATTCGTGGTGAAAAATAACCCAGTATGTCGTCGACGCTACCTTAAACCCCAACTGTTGCTGGTATCGAACCCTGGTTGTCTGAGGGGCTATCCCTCAGTTGACCACATGATGAAGTAGCTTCGTCAATAGAACCATGAGACTATTAGGTTTTTGACATTTTAATTTAGCCCTCAATGTGCCTCCTCAGTATTCCGACAGGATGGGAAACATTAAAATTCAAAGCGCCCCACAATGGTGGCGGGAGTATAAAGAATACGTATGGCCTCAAGCTCTTTACAAAAAATTCGGGAACTGAAAAATTTCGTCGTTGCAATTGTTATAGTTTTTTTAAAATCTTTTCTATGCACGACATAAATATCCACGAAATAACATACAATCTCGTCATTGTTTTTTTATTATCGCCCTTTTACTGCAAGGAAGACTCTTATCGCCGGTTTTTGGCGCACGTGCGATGTGATAGACTGAACAGACTTTTACGTCTATCCGTTGCTAATGAAAAAATCCAATAAAGCTGACGACCTCTTACCGTCGCACTGCTTGGACGTAGCACGGAAACGCCGTCCGCTTTATTTCATTTGGAACTGAAAAGTAAAAGTGGACGATGTATCTATGTGTTGTGTAACATCTCTAACTGTATCGTGGGGTCCGTAAATAAATGGATGAGATTCCGTTACGTACAGGCTACCGTTATGAAATTGCATTCGCGGGTTACGTCCTATTAGGAATTCCTCCCAGTACAGTTTTCAGCGTGCGATTAGTTTTATAGATATACTCCTAGTCAAGGCAATGGGAACTAGGCATGCAATTTTTCAAAATATTGCGTTTCTTCAGTCTCTATTACTATCGTTTTCGTGGCTATATGATTTAGTAAAAAAATTCTGATTGCTCACCCATATTCTATTATTATCCTCCCGAATTTTCAAGCATTCATGGAAAAAAATTAAATTGTTCTCTTCCTCATTGCTTAACCTTGTGTATGCCAGGATAAAAATCTGATATTGGGAAGAAGTATAATTTGTTACTCTAATGAATCTTGTCGATTCAAGAGTTGAACAGCGAGGTACAAAAGCAATATTTTTCTTAGATTTCATCACGTAAATGGAGGGGAAGTTCTACCTCTAAGAGCGATAGCATATCACTCTTCAATTCAGCATATTAACATCGTAAATACGTAATTCATTCAAGTTATTTTTTAATTGAAAATACTAGAAATAATCGCTACCGATATTGTCTTTTTAAACGTTCTCCACGTTTCTTTGGACTTTTTTTGCATGTGAAAAATATTCAATTCGCACCGTAGTATCGTAAACCAGTTTCGTCGCGCAGTCGTCGGAACATATGAAGATCCATCGCTGGTGAATTGGAAATATTGACAAGAAATCATTGAAATTGTCTTGGGCGCGAAGAGTTGCAGTGAGCACCTTAGTCACTCACGTTGTTCGAATTTACCCAGCGCCAATTGGCACTTCAGACTAGGAGAAAGGATACGAAAATGACAGGGAATGCAAAACGGGAGGGAAGAAGGCTGGCGCCGGCTCTAGTCACCTCGCAAAAAAGGCCAAGGGGTCCTCAGGTTATCGTCCCGCGTTTCACGGGGAGTCCTTTCACCTGAAGTACTCTCCGGTACTCTCCGGAGCCCAATTACGGATCGACGAACTGGTGAATGTCATCTGCCACAACCAGGAACTGTGCCCGGGCCTTCGGCGTGGAAAGCCAGTGCCTCTGGAAGTGTACCAATCCGATTCGTCGGTCGACCCCTTGAGGATGGGATGAGGGGGAGGAGGCCGTGCCAAATAATTATTCCCTTCTCCCCTTCCCCTCTTGCGTGAGGGCATGCGGGAGCCAAAACCTCTTTAAGGACTTTCGTCTCGAAGTGGAACGAAAATTACGCCCTTTGCTCCACCGGGAAATACCTTCGGAGCGTCATTATTCTTCTTCCCTTCTCTATTTTTATTTTAATCCCGCCGCCCAATTCGCTCCGGTCCCGAATGCAACCCCACCAAGGGTCCTTCTTCGCCACCTCGCGCCCCAAAATTCATTAATAACGTATCGCGAGGGCGCTCTCTCCCCCCCCCCCCCAATCCCCTCTGCTTCGTCTCTTTCACCCGAGCTCTCTCGCCTCCTCCACTCGGCGCGGGCACCCAGTCCATTAGCGCGCGCTGCGACCATTTCTTTTCCGCCCTTTTGTCTCGCTCGCTCCGCGCGTTCCCATTTAATAATTCCGCTCCGCGCTTCCGGGGTCGCCCTGCTGCAGAAATCGGGTTTGGCTCGGGGCGAAGGCGACCGCCGCACTCGGAGGAAGTCAGCCGTCCGGGGGAGTCGATTGTGTCTCCCTCGTGATTCGGACTGCCCAGCCCTTTGAACTAAGGCCCCCCCATTCCATTGATCAATTCGTCTCACGTTGCTCGAGGGACGTGTGTGGACACTCTCTCCTTATTTCGAAAAGTAATTGGGGAAGGTTCTAGCTTGACTGACCTCGGAAACGTTTTCGCGAATGAATAAAGTTTTATTAATTGTTTCTGCCATGCAATACATTTTTTGAGGTTAATTAAGCTTATTGGAAGTTCCTGCCCGGAATTTGGAGGGGATCGGTGCCCTATCCAAGACTATGACTTTCGTGGTTCGCTATGCAATTTTGGACAAAATATTTTGTTAAATCTGTTTTATGCTATCTAAATCTTCATATTTATTCTTTCATATGTATATTTGCTTATTTGTGTACATTTATGAAAGTTGTATGCTCTACTATTCTCATTCACGAGAAATATGCTTGTAATGAAAATTCTAAGCGGTATTTTTTCTGTTTTAAATTTTATGATGCATGTAAAAGGCAGCGTTTTGTATCATCATGCGATAAGCTAAAGGCGTCCAGGGGCGCCGAGTACAGTTTGTCACTCTATTTAAGGGTTTATCATCCTTGAACTTCGCCCGGTGATTAGATAGCGACTGGAGCACAACACTGTGACGTGGATATCAAGCGCTACAATCGTGGAGTGAAAAGTCGGTACGCCACGACTCCCAACGAGTCCGATCATCTAATCCATTAGGGTGGAGTATGAAATCTCTCCTGCTCGTCAACTGCGATACTCAATTACGGCTCTATTTAAGAAAAATAATTTAGTATTTTTCTATTTTGTATACATATTACATTTCCCCTCCAAAATGTGAAATCATATGACGCAGGAGAGTTTTGGTCAAATCGATTGGTTGAATTCTTCGATTCAGAAACACGTACATTATCTGATTTTTCTTTGGATTAATCAGTTGTTTTGTATGTAAACTTTTCATGGATGTTCATGCTGTATTAGTTAGCTTTAATTGAAGAAAATCTTATTATTTTAACTAGCTTCTTATTTTTTATAACTATTTCAAACTGATTTTTTTTTTTTAATGTTCAGCCCGTTGAAATCAAACTTATCCTGACAAAATTAAGCAATGCTCCACTTGCATGTGACTCTAACAATTTAATTTACTTAATGTTTCTCTCGAAATAGGTTTCAGCCTGCTTAGGCATCAGGTGCGTGACTGCCCTAGATAGAATTTCATCGGAATAGGATTTACGGAATAGTGGAAAGAAATTACATTAATAAATTTTTCGGAATCATTGCATTAAGGTTAACTATTTTTAAGTACGACACGAAATAGCTTTATAATGAATTTTGGAAGCGAAAAATAAGAAAATAATATACACCGTAGTGCTGCCATTGTTTATCCATCGGCGAAAATATGAAGTTCCGTTAAAATTTACGATTTTTGTGTTTCTGGAAACCCCGTCTTTGCTGGTGGGATTAAGTTTTCCTAGGAAAAACGGTGTCAGTAGTATAGAAGTAACGATTCCACTTGTTTCACTCCTTACCATCGTAGCTGGGATATGATCATTTATGGCTCCTGAAGTCAATATTACATTTATATCCCATAATCCTATTACATCCCATACGATAGGTATCTTATGAAGTCAATGCACTCGAAGCGTGTCCAAAGCCACGTATTTTCAAGTAGGGATCAAGATCTAGGACTCGCATCCAGTTCTTGGAAGCATGCTTTTAATACAACTAATGCGCCTTGCCCCATCCATCTGAGAATTCTTCTGGCAGTCTATTACTTCACCCTGTGCTATGCAATTCTATTGATGAGCCTTGCGTGGATACGGATAGCATCCGCGGTGGTAATGTCAGGGCGGGGAGTGATTTGATACAGGAGCAGTTGGCGATTAAATAAAAATGCCTACGTGATTAAAACTATGTATGAGAGTTTTATGGTGTTTTTAAAATTTTTACGGTCTACTTAAGAAGAATTATTTCTATTATTCCGTTCGTTTCATCGATGTTAACCAAATAATTGATGTTGAAAAGTAGTGGTTGAACTGGAAGTATAGGGTTTTAAATTCTTCTTCGAGCTGCCAGCAGTAATGTAGGAGGTTATTCGAAAAAATGCCCAAATCATACTTTTATTGATTCCGGCTGTCTTTTGCAACTACTGTTTCCTAAAAATACGTTTAGTGTGTTTTCGCATTCGATGTGGATTTTATGCTTCACCTAAATTTAAAAATGGTTGTTTAAAATATAATTTGATTGTTAGCATGAAATATTTTTATATTCCTGTTGTCTGTTCGTGTGTTGTTGATGTGATTCTCTTAATGTTTCTCCTTATAACCGTGGGAGTTCTTCTCTGGGTGTCAAAATAATTACGTGAATCGTTGATTTTCGGTGAGGGTGAAGGAGGAATGATCACTCGTCTGCGCGTATCGAATTCCGAACGCAGTTGCAAGGGTTAAAATTGAGTCTTCGGGTGTTGCGGTGTGATTGGTGTTGCGTTTTACCGAACGAATGACTCGTTGCCTATGCCTCGTATGATATCGTCTGGAGGTGGAGCGCTATCTTTATAGACTTACAGAGTTATCAATATTTTTCAATATCGGATTCTCTATCGATATCTTTGGACTATCAATAGTTAAAAGTTTGGAAATCGGAAAATTTTGCTCGACAGTTACAATTCAGCAAAGTTGGTTCAACTTTTGTCAATTTTTGGCGTGTTTTAAAATTGTTTTTGTTGTGTTCCTTAAAATACAGAATCCAGAAATCGAAACCGTGAATTTTGTTTAGCGATCCCACTGAATTATGAGCGAATACCATCAGGTGTTCCAGAGTTGGTAAAATTTTATACATCTTTATCTAGCAAAATCAGAATCATTTTCCATAATTTGTATTAGCAGTTATCGCCGTGCGCAGTATACGGTTTTTATCACTGTTTGGCAGCTTCTTCTTAAACCGTCGAGACTCTTTGATAGTATTCTCACCTGCGTCTATACTCTTGATATTACCCTACCTAAAGGAGATAACTTCAGGCGTCACTTTGTGGAAACGATACATATTGCAAAAGAAACACTTGGTTTTTCCACATAAAATATTTATTCACGACCTAGGTTTCGACGCTCAGCATCATCTTCAGGTGACCTGAAGATGACGCTGAGCGTCGAAACCTAGGTCGTGAATAAATATTTTATGTGGAAAAACCAAGTGTTTCTTTTGCAATTACCCTACCTATTAATCCCCTCAGACCAAAAACCTTCATTCGAATTCATATAAAAGGTCGACTTATACTCATTTGATACCCTCTCTTCATACGAATTTACTATCGATTTCAGTCAATATTCAAATACTCTGACGTTTTAGTCGCCATCCAAAGCACCATTTAATTAATTTCGGTTGTTTCCACCGAAAAAAATTCAGTCTCAAATTGGACTTTCAAGTGGAGCATTGTTTACTTATACTTTTTAATAGTCGTACAGATTTCAGTCTGGGCGCTCCGGTCAGTGGCCAAGCACCCTATTCACTGGACTACCTAGCTCCTCGGGGCTCCAAATACCCTGACAAGAACGTTTTCGAATTGCGGAAACCTATCAAATTGAGCCGATGTGGTAGTATTTAATTCTTACTAATTTTTGATTTAAACATATTCAGCTGATGCGAGTGAACTAGGCTTTGGTTTGAGTTCCGGTATCTTGAGAAATGACGTAAATTAGGATTTATTTATGATTTTTTAGGAAATTCCTCCGCCGAATGCCTGCGGATTCAAATAATGCGGGTGCCATTTTGGTTTTCAAGCCATGAGACTCCCACTCCCGCCGCGGGCTAAGCATTTTCACCCCTAGGGGGTCGCCCCCTGCCCCCTCTCGCCACCCACCCCGGCTCATCATCGCGAGCCGCCCTCGGGGTGCGCATTCCCGACGTGCCCGGCGGAGGGAGGGAGAGCGGTCTATCGCCCCCTCCCACATCACATATGCGCGTCCGTCAGTCTCCGCGACCAACGGTTTCTCGAGCTCCTCGTTTTTTTCCGCTCCTCTTCATCTACACTCCATTCTCTCCCAGCCTCCCCCTGCCCCCCCCCACGATGTGGGACAGTTAGCTGCGGCCTTCTCCCATCTTCTCCCCGCCCCACTCCTTCCTCTACTCGTGCCACAGGGATTTCCTTCCTCTCCAGTCCTTCCTTTCGGATGGCCCGACCCCTCTTCCAATCCCTTTCCTACTCTCAGCATAGGTACTTCCTCGATTTCAGTAGAAGGCAAATTCGGGCCCTTCCATCCCTCTCGGCCCAGGGCCCGTCCCGTGGGATCCGAAGAAAAAAATTGGCGAGACGTCAGAGCGGAAGGAAGTTCCCTCCAAACCTCTTCCGTGGGGATCTCTCCCTATGCAGGTTTTCCCCAACTTATATCCCCTCCGCTACGACTTTTCAGACTACATGGAATTATTATTAATGATGACATTCAATTTCACTTTTTTTTATGGCGTGCTCGCTCAAATTTCGGTCGAGTCAATTCACAGCTGCGCCTACTTGCCCGAAAATCCTGAGTTCGAGTCCCGCCTCGGTTTCTAGTGGTTTCTGGGGGGATGTTGGTTGCTGGGGTAGGTGTCGGCGTGTCAAAAGGAGCTATCCCTTCGTGGTCCCGAGGGCTCACGGACCGCCAAAATAGTAGAAAAGGTAGTTTTTAGTGGAGACGACCAACAGCTAAGGTCACTTGCGCCATTAGGGATGGATGGGAAAAGAAGGGTGGAGAGAAACCCGGTGTCGGCATTAGCCTACTCTTAAAGAAAGGCGCCAAGGGGTCCGCAGCTTAACATCTCATCCGACGGACGGCGTGCTCATTCCAAGTTCTCTCCACAAAGCACCTCAATTAGGGATCGGGGAACCACTGAAAAATATCTGTCGCCGCCGGAATTCGGACCTGGGCAAGCCTCTAGGTGGAAAGCCAGTACGTTAGCCACCGCACCATCCCGATCCCCCGCCAAAATCGTTCGGAGGCCCTTCTGGAGCCAGGGTGAAAATTACTTGCCTACTCTTAAGTTTTATTATATTAGTAATTTATTTTACATCATTTATGTTAAATTTATTTGCAATTAATTCCCTTTAATTACTGACTTGCTTTTGCTTGGTCTTCCGTAGGTAAGAGGTTTTTCTATTGAAAAAAACACGGAGTACTATCTTTTTAAAACATGAAAAATTTCTTCTTAAAAAAACTTATGGATGTACTATTTGAAAAAAATAAATCTTGATCTTTGAAATATTCGCCATACTATCATTTAGTATTACAATTAATGAAAGTACTCAATATAGCGACTATTTATGCAAATCCTTAGGTGTTAATTAGTTTATATATGTGTGTGTGTGTATATATATATATATGAACTTAATGACGACTAATTATTTGCATTCATGTGAATCAATTGAATTTTATGACTCAATATGCCATTTAAACCCAAGAGTTGGGATTACCCCTAAAACATTTTTGTTTGGAAACCTTCAAGCTGCGCCGAGGAAAAGTATTGACCCCAAACAAATCATAACATCGATACGGGGCATTATATTTTTGTGTATATTTACTTTCTCATTGCTTGACAAACTCTAGGTTGATGACGTATTTCTTAATTGTTCATATCATTGAGTTATTATTATTGCCATCTATGCTAACCCTCTCCATGAGTGCGCGAACAGTAAAATGTTGGGTGTTTAGCATTGAAATTTCCCCGTCTCGCCAAATGTTCTTTAAATTCGGTGCTCCCTCACCCTATGAAATCTCCGCTCGGATTATATTCGCGGTTCCAGGCTTGACCGTGTTTTAGGCCGAGACGTACTCAAAAGGAAACGCCATACTTAAATGTAATGTGTGACTGGCAGCATTTCCATTATGTTTAATCTCCATCTAACAAGGTCACTTCCCTATTTCGTTTTTTAAGGTCAGAAATATGTAGCTTTCCGTTTTGGTTATGAGGTTTAACTATTGTCATATTTACTGCGCAACGCTTTTTAAGTTCTTCTAACGGAATCAGTTTTTGTTCGCGAATGACGGTGGACGTAATGATATCCGACGGTCCAAATATTGCTAATTTTATTTTGCGGTAGCACCCTTGATTATCCGTTGAATGCCCGGCTGAAATATGACGAGATTATAATCCGGGAACAGTTTTAAATTGAAATAATTCGACGAAAATTTTCTCCCGTAATTTCTGTTGATGTCCTGCTTTGGGAGATTTTATTTTGTATCTTTCGCCGGCTGAGTGGAAAGTATACCTTCGGTTTTTCAGTTCACTACCGCATTCTTATTGTAATTATTGTCTTATTTTTTGTGATTATTATAATGCTCCATGTTAATTATATACGTTATTGACACCATATTGTTAAATACGAAGGATCACTTAAGTTGTTCAGTTTACTATCGCATTCATATTTTAATTATTCTTCTATTTTATTATTATTATTCTACTCCATATTAATTAGATATGTCATTGACACCATATTTTCCGGTGAACTCACGCCCTCCGCTGTGTTTGCCAAGTTGCGTGAACGGTCAAAGTCAATTTTGAAGAAAGGCATCCGTACGAAGGTCACTGATGTAGACTCGAAAGATCTTTGCATTCCGTTATTTTTAGCGTTTCATGTAAGACAGGAAGCGCAGGTGAAATAATGCTATCAAGAAGATATTTTAATTGATTCTAGTTGTTGGTTAACTCCGGTTCGCACTCTGGGAAGTCCGTGTATGAGAGAGACTAAGGAGGCTTAGTGGGATGATAGGGCACGCTGTCGGAAACCAAACCACAGTAATCGACCTGAATATTGCTTTGATACGGTAGGGCAGAACTCTTATCATACTGTGCGCTCCTTTGGAGTGTTATATTTACACATTCAAGGTAGCGGGACAAGTTTCTTTTCATGTGTCAACTGCTGTTTAAAGCCACACAGCTCTGGATTCGAACCCGAGGCGTCCAGTCAGAACCCTAAAATATTTGCCCCTCAGGATATCATGCCTAAAAAAGCTGGAAACAAAAAATATAATGATTTTATCGTTTCCATGGAATATTCATATTCTGCTCGCTCTCGAGTGGCTTTCGTTTGACCCAGCGATTTCGGTTGATATTCGATCGTTCTTGGCAGTGATGACGAATCAAAAGACTCGAAGCACTGATGTGTGTTTGCTCCCGAGAGTCCACTGGGTGCAGTGAACTTGATCAAGACCCTTCGGTGAGCGCAATGGCAGCAGGCATGCCTACGCCGGAGATGGAACACACGACCTTTGACAAACACACCATCTTGGTCGGCTGACTGTTCGCGCTTGGAAGATTAATCATTACCGCGTTGTGAATGGGATGGGACGGTAATCACTCACTCTTCGATTGAGACAAGGGGGAAAACGGAATCCCCAGGGGGGGGAAGGGGGAGGGGATCGGTTTTCCGCTCCGGGCGCCTCATCGCAACCCACCTCGAGCAATTTTGGCCACGTGCAGGGGAAATTGTGTCAGTGAGAGCAGCCAATTGTTCCGAGCGGCGTCCCTTGGTTATTTACGGGACCCTATCTGATTCAATCTTTCGTGGCAATAATTAATTGAGGGAAAGGCGAAATTTGCCTTCGCATATTCATTACCGTTTACGTTTTCTCCCGAAAATCCTCGTCTAGTCAAAAGTAATTTCAATTTTTCTGTCGTTGCAGCAGGAAATCCGAATAAATAAGACCCCTATAGATACAATCGGTGTGTATCAGTGTCTTATTGATTGCGTATTAAGACGTTCGAGGATTTTTTTTTATTTCGATGGAACATTCTCGTCAGAAGGCTGGAGGGGGTAGAGAAGAATTAATCTGTGCCTCAGTTTCTGTCGTTTGCCTGGCGCCGTTGCTCGATCCCCATTGTTCCACTCCCCCCCTCGTGTTCCCCCATTTACTTCCTTGACACACTTAAGGTAACGTTATTTTTTGCGCAATTAACCCGTCGAATGAGAAAACCAGTGGATGAAAAATGAATTCAGCCGACGTTGGGTGGTAAGACAAAAGGCTGTTTATGTTTTGATTATGCGGAGCTCTTTGAGTCTCTGTGGCGGAACAGCTGTAACAACAGAAATCCACCCGTACAAAAGGGCACTCCGTGAATAACGAGAAAATTAACTCGGCCTCAACCAGGAGGTCTTTGAGCTTCGAGACGCGGGTTGGGCGCGCGGGGGAGGGTTCGAGGGGGTGAGGAGAGAATGAAGGGAAGGCGCGTGTGTGCGTGGTTCACGGGTGGCGGGAGCACCGTATGCAGGGAGGGAGACGGTGAAGTGATGCCTCGCTTTGCCGGGGGTGGCAGAGGGTCTCCGCGGAGCGCTTGCACTGTTCTTCCGGGCTCTACCTGCAGAGGGCCCACCTTTGCCGAGTGGGTGTCGGTCGACTCGTCGCCGTCGACCGCGGCCGCACTTCCTCGTTCTGCCATCGGGGGATAATGAGAGTTAGTTATCCCGCCTGTTTATGAGCGACCTGCTTCCCTCCACCGCCTCTCCTCTCTCTCCCCCTCCCTGCCTCCACCCACCCACTCAGGCCATCGTGCCACTATCCTCCCCTCCCCTCGGCCCCTCTCACGAAACAGCTGTCATCCGAGTAAGAAATCAGTGTGAGCCAAACGTTACGTTTACTCCCTTTCTCGTCCCTCTCGACTATTCGCATCCCCTGGGAGTCGACCCATCTGTCAGAGGCAGTGACGCGAAGCTACGTGAATGCTTCGTCAAAGTTTTTAATAAAACTACAGGGAAATTTCAGTCGTTTAAAATGTTACGGTGATCGTTGCCGTGAGATACGAGTCTGGAGAATTGCAGGTCTCTTTGAGAAAAAAAGGAATTGCAAAGATGAAGATTCGCGGCAGAAGTAATTGTGTGTTGGTTATTTAAAAAATATGCTCTTCTGTCGTTCTACCTATTCAGTTAAGTATAAAATTTTGACGCACAAGGAATTCACTTAAATGAATGTTCGTCTATTCATACGGTTTAGAAGTAAGCGTAACTACGCGCGCGTAAATGCGATTAAAGGTTCTTGCGAGATAAAAGGCGTTTACGTGTTCTTCATTTATTATCGAAACTTGTGGACTATACCATCGTAGTTAATTTATTGTATTAATCTGTGTCTACATAGGTGTGCGAATGTTTGGAGGATGGAAGAGTATACGCTGCTTACTTTTCGGTCATTACGTACATTTATTGTTCATTAAGCTACTTTTATATCATCTCCGTATCAGCGTTATATTGAAGTATTCTTCTCATTTGGAGCAGTGTGTGTCTCTCCGCGAACTTATCTCTATCCAGATCCTTGATTGCCCAGGGAACCCCCGCGATTAATACCTGGCAGCGCCAATATCCCGTTATCGCTCATGCTTGCCATACTCCCTCCTTCAACCTTTCATCCCCTTCCACCTTTATCATTTCCCATCTCAATCAAAACCCCTCTCTCTCCCCAGCACTCTTCCCTCTCGCCTCTTTAACTCCGTCATAACTCTCGAGTCGGCGTTTCTCTAATGTCGCCCCCATTTATAAATCGCCATGCCATCCGTCTTCGGCGCCTATGGTCGCTCACCTCATCCCGCACTTCGAGCCCTATCCCCGCGGCCCTGAAGACGGCGGAGATCGCCCCGCGGAGAGTGGCCGAGGGTGCTCGGCGTTCACTCGGCGGCAATTCAACTCCGCGCAGAGATTAACTTGCGCACCGGAACATCAATCGAGGAATAGTGCATCGCTCACAATTAAAGAACGCGGTGCTCGATTCATCAAGATTCCGAAAGTCTCAAGTCTTAATGACTCTCAGTTCCCTGATGTGGATACCTCGGGAACAGTGCTTAATATATGTAGTTTCAGTTTGCACTTAATCTTTATGCGAATTGATCGCAGGGAAATGAGTAGTGTTCGCCCATAAAGAAACACTGTTTAAAAGATGTTAAGCCACAAGGGTGCGGGGGGGAGAGGGCATATTATCAGGAAAGGTGTATTTCTGTAAGCCATGGGTTGTAATGCTTTTGAAGTGTGAGATCCCGTGATCTGTTGGCATTTTAATTTTTATTCCGAATCTATTGGAGTAGTTTAAAATATATTTTTATTTGGAATCAGCCATGCAATTAGATGAGCAACTATTTGAGTTAGCTATGAAATACTATATCTATTCCGAGATTTTGCTTAACCACCACGGAAGTCACTTGGAGACTTTTGTGTTTGTCAAATATGACGAGTTTTAGAATGCTTTGGCGGAGAAATGATTTACCATTACTTTGTTTTGACGCACTTCGTTACTAGGATATTTTGTGTAGTTAAATAACTTTTTTCACTTATCTGGTGGGATAAGTTCTTCGATAACCTCTAACTCTTAATAACTAGTAATAAAAAGGAGATATAACGTTGGATATTTTTCATTTTCATCCTTAATGATTTCTATTTTACAAATGAAAATCGATCACTATTCTTCGTTTGACTTATCGTATTTACGTTTCTCCTAGTTCTTAAGATAAAAGAGGGGGTCGTAATGTCAGCGGTGATTATTGCTTTCTATTTTTGTCATCGACTGTAGAGTTCGTACCCTTATATTCTTCCAAGTAAATATTCTTGTATATGCATACCTTCGACGATCTCCTATATATATATATATATATATATTATATTTATTATATTTATTATATATATATTATTATTATACTATTACCATACTTCTATACCATTACTTCTATATCTGCAGATGAAGATGGATTGTTTCCGTCGAAATATCAAGAAATAACGTGTGAGTGTTCTTCTTTTTTTGTGTTTCTATATTGTGTGTTACTGTGTATTGTACTATATATATATATATATATATATATATATTTATCCAATACATACGCTTCTCTCGACGCTTCTCCTCAGGTCGCGCCCCTACACTCATTCCCAAGGCCATTAATATCCGTTTCCTATTGGTCTTCTTGCATCACTTGATGTTCCTGGTAGAAGTAATCATAATGTTGCCGTATGCATTGCATTTTATTGGGAATTGTGCGCATATCCTCCGTAACTCGGAAACGTTTACGATTCCGAGCTAATATCCAACTCTTAATGAAAATTCCTAATAAATCGATAGCAAATCCGACGCTTTCTGCTTTAATTATGCGGTGAACGATGCCTATAAAAATATGCATAAATGGAAGTATAGTTCATTGCTATATTCATTTCTTTCGCCTCTATTGCGTCAAATCAAATAGACTCTGGGAATAATTGCTGCAAGTGTCGTGCATTATGGCCTATTGAAGAGATAACTCCCTCAAACGTAAGCTCTTGACTGACATATTGGCATGAACTAGCATTTTAAATGCCAGTTCGGTATCGTCATTAATCACAAACTATATTTGTTTTTATCATCATCATCCAGGAAAATTTCTACACATGCAATTATCTTCCTGTCATTTTGACTCTAACCTAATGCATTAAACAATAAATATACTGTACAAGTTTTGCCTCCAGATATGATATATCCTACATATATTAACTGATCTGATATTAGCTGATAGGAAAGAATTTTGCCTTCCTTACCTTCCTCCCCTCTTGGAGCCAGTCTATATAAGTTGAAACATTTTTTGTGTGTGTCACCTAAGGATGATGCGCAGCATCGAAACCATGGGCGTGAAATATTTAATATCTATGTGGAAGTCTAAAGTTTCTTTTTTTACCCCCAGGAAAGAATTTGGCAAATATTCTGGCGAGAATTCGCGCATAATTTTGATTATTGGTCATGTGCATGAATATTTATGTTTTCGTATATTACATCATGAGCTCTTCAGTTCATCTTTTCTTGGGATTGTCTTGGACGCCAAGTGTGTCTAAAATATTATCTGACATCGGGACGTGAAGATGTTTCTTCCTCAGTGAAATGATTTAACTCTTGCTGTAAAATCTCTTGCAAGAGAACGCGGAAATTTTACCTTGAGTTTCTCATTTCTTCTTGTGACACGTTGAGAGAAAGAGGTCATTTAAGTGTGAGTGCATGGTTGCTATAACTCCCATCTGACTTAGAACTGCGGCCATACCCGTGTGTATTTCGCAAAGACTAGGGTCATTTCGTCGCCAAGCTCCCTTCTCCTCTCTTTCGTGCCTTTTGCAACATAGCCCATTGCCATTCCGCGACCTTTGCTGCTTTCGCGTATTTAAATACTGCCACAATATAACGCCCTTTTGAGACACTTGTTTCATGAGCCGCCGTGAGATAGGGCAGTTCTTGGCATGATTAAATGTTAGCGTGATATTCATTTTAAAGCAGATTCGCGTAATTGGCGAATTGAAGAGTTTCTTAAAGATTATCAAATTCTTCGGGCAGAGTATTCATTCGAGTTGCGTTTTATATTGGTATTACACTTTTGAGATCTAATATTTTGGTGTAATTGCAGTAATTCCATCGGGGCACTTAACACGGAGATGGGAACGGTTTAAGTTTCAGTTCCTATTGGCGAAGAATTTTTCACCATGATGGATTTCCGCGCAGGTATTTACGTGGTTTCCCCTGACGGTAGTGGCAATTAGATCCCAGACTGTTCACACGAGGAGATGTTTAACCACTCCCAACCAGTGTGGCAAATGCCGTGAATATTGATGCGCCATTGAATGTAACGCTCAAATCTCAAACTTCACTTCGGTCCATCATCTCGTGGCGTGATTTCCGTGGACATTTTCGTATGCCATTGTTCAATGTAATGTCAGGCTGAGCTAATTGTCCCCACCAGTACGGCATCCGACCGTCGAGCCAGTGGTCCCGGGTTCAAAACTGGGTGCTTATTTCCCCTGCATCCTCCTCGTTTAATCCAAGCTTTGTGAGTTTTCTTCGTATCTGATTTTTCTGGGAACTTTTAGAGAGCTCAGTGAAAGGAAGTGTGCGCCGCCCCCCTTCAAGTGTGTGATATTTCACGGACTGCTGAGCTTAGTGCGGGGGTGCTCATCCATCAAACGAGCCTTTGAGTCGATGGCTACGGTGGATTTTTAACGCCTCAGACTCTCAAATGTGTGTGTGTGTGTGTGTGTCGTCACGAACGCGAGCCAGTCGCCTCGACGACCAACCGACGACGCGCGTCCATCACAACTCACATCCTCGATGCGGTACACGAATCCGCCCCCCTCATTGTCAGCTGGAAGGCGCTTTATCCGCATGTTTGAAGCCGTCAGGGTATAACTTTTTTTTTAAGTCCCGTCCGCAGTTGGGATAAAGGCGCTAATTTCCGTCACCGGGACGTGCCGTGGTGTAGTGTGCCATCTCTGCCTTCTATCCCAGCGCGACATCTCGCGCTCAAACCTCTTGGTGTATGCGCGGCCAAATGCATATACCCCGCACACGCACCTTGGGCGGAATGTTCTTCTTCTTCGTCGTGTGCTTCACGAGAGTTAAAAATCTCTCTCGCCCTCCCGCTCTCTCTCTCTCCCTCCCTCCTTCTCTTGATTTCTGCGCGTTCGTTGCCCGGGCGACAGATGGCAGGCGCGTATTCTCTTGCTTCGGGGAAGAATGAGGAAGTCAGTCCCGCTTGAGCTCGGAAGGGTTAAAGCTGATGGAAAGGTGGTGGCGGTGGGTGGGTTGGGAGGGGACGGGCGGTGCGAGTATGTGCGTTTGAGAGGTGGGTTGGGGGTGGGGGATTGGGAGAAAGAAGATGAGTTCGGATCCAGCGCTCTCCCATCCTTCCCCGCTCCTCCCGGAGGCTTGAGGTCGTCCGATGCACGGGTGGCCTCCGCGGGCATTTGTTTAATCCTCTCCGCTCAGAAGTCTCCCCGGTCCACCATCACCTACCCGCGGCGGCGATTTTTTTCCCTTTCTCTTCCGCAGCGCCTTCGGAAAAACTTGTCTTCTTTTTTCTCCAAATTTCAGGGTCTTTTGAAGTATGCGGTACCTCTGATTTTAGAAAATATTCGTTGGCTCGTCTCGCTGACCCGTCTACGTAGGTTCGTAGATGTGTTGCCGTGGGTGTGAGGAATGTCGATACCTCATTGTCAAACAGTGAACGATCCAGTACTCGCAAGCCGCATTTGAGGGTTCGGACTTCGCAAATTTTAGCTGGGCAAAAAATAGTTACGTAAAATACTAGTATGTAGTGTGCCGAAGTTTGCGTCTTTTCGGTCCCGTCAAGTGGACCACACTCCTTGGTATTTAAATATCCTTGGCTATTGAAAAAATTACAGACTCTATATTTTATTCTTTAAATGAAAGGCGGTAATTTGAGCACCAATTAGAATCTTTCAGGATGTGGAGTGACATGTTTTTATGAAGTAAAGCGAAACGGTTCTCCAGGAACCTTCCACCCTTTGCAATTTGTTCATATTTTTTATTTGTATCTGTTTTTGGTTGCAAAATGCCTCATTAACATCTCCAAGACCACTCGTGAGTCAACAGGAAAGTAATTGAATATCTTGATTTGGCAAGTGTTCAAAACTTCTATTGCTTTTCGCCCCAATTTGTGAGCAAAGCGTTCTTCGGAAATACATTTCCTTCCCACACGCTTCTCGGCAGGTTTCGTGGCTTTCTGCAACATTGTTTAGCTTTACCCAAGAATTTAGTCCATTAAAACGTTTCATTTATTGATCCGTGCAATTAGAAGAATTGACTACTAGCATCTTATTAAAAATAATAAAAATTATGTTTTAGTTAGTACATTATCATTCACCTTCATCGGCTAGCAAACCGCAAGGTGTATTGAAGTTCTTTGATCCGCCCCCCTTTCTCAGTATTCTCCTTAGCTCTTCCTTGCTATTTTACGAGTACCATTATTCTTATTACGTACCCAACTGTTTGCCCTGTGTATTGTTTTAGTTGAGTTTGTTCCTCAATAGTACTTTTGCCCAACTTTGAAGCCTGGAAATCCGTCCCTCATTGGGAACCTGCATCGCTATTGGGGATATATCCTGTGTTCCCTGTGCTTGGTCACTTGACGATTTGAGTGGCGGGGAATTTCTAAACGTGATGCAAGTGTTCATTTTCAATGAACAGATTGATCTTTTTTGTCCACAGTGATAGCGCGTCCTCTCGTTCATCTGAAATGAATGTGAAATGCACGATTACACTTCCTAAGAAGTGGCCATTATCTCAGCAATCGTAGGTTTAATTCGCGCGACTAAGCTTTTTGTTTCCGATTTCCTGCCACCGCAAGTGGCGACTAATGGTGAGTAATGGCGATAATGGTGAATTTCTCGTAAATTATTCTTTCATTAACCTGAATGGAAAGACTGTTGGGTGCGCATTATAAATTTTCTATCTCATGTCAACTGTGCTTTCACCATGCCTGGTCTCCCAACCCCGACCACTTAATTCTAAGCAGGTTTTCCATTCGCGCTTGTCTTTTCTTGTGGTGACCCTTTCGCTGCCGCTGCGCGTTAGCAGTGCATAATATTCCTATTGGTTTGCTCTATTGGTTCTATTTTCATCGGTGACATTGGTTGTATTTTCGTGAGTCACATTAGTTTTCCTCTCCGTCGGTGAAAACGGTTATATTGCCACGACTGTTATTTCGTCTTTTCTCGACGTGCCCATCCCTTGACCGCGGTGGCGCAATGCATTCACCGCCTTGATCTCAACGCTCAATTTCGCATTCAAAATTTCATTAACGCTTACGTTTGCTCGTCAATTATTGCGTCTCCCTTTTTGTGGGCCTTGGCGATGACGTCATAATTTAGCAAGTTTCTCAGGATTCGAGGTGATATTAAAGTTTCCAGTTCCTTCATTAATCTTCGCTGCCATTGGAAGAAAGTTCATTTTTTTTCCTCTTCCCTCCTCACCAGCCTCGGCCTCCGTGCCATTTTATCCCCGCGTCAATGTCTGGCACTTGTTGCGCAATGTGCCCTCAAACGCATACGTAGTTGCGACAAGAGTTAAGGATTTCACGTTCCCTCCTATCTCATACTGTTCGTCGGTCGCGGAACTGCCAAACAGGTTTTATCCGAATTACGTGAACGATTCGAGTGAGTTATCGCCCGAGTCCTAAGAGCTGTGGAACCTTTTCTTTTTTTTCAAATGCGAAATATCTGCTCAGGCAACCGAGATGCCTCGTGAATTTTATTTTCAGTGGTCAAGCTGTCCCTCCATCCTCCCCCGTACGGCTACTTCCCCTCGCCCTTTCAGAGGCTGCAACGAAGGGTTGAATTGTGAAGGAAATATTTCTCTTGAATTTTCTTTCACCGTCTGCGAGTCGGTTGTAGGATTAAGGGATTTTCAGTTGGAATGCTCGAAGCGTAGCCGTTAAGTTAATCATCAAATCCTGCTCCTTCGTGCTATGAGGTTTTGATTTTCAAAGAATTCACCTATCGGAGATTTCATTTTTAATCCGTACCTATTCTATTTTTAGCCCCGAAGTTAGTTAACGTTCCCGATGACACTTTCGCCACTTCAAAGTAGTGTCCCAACCGTTCATATTTATCTTGTTGCATTCGTATTCGAAGTTGATCGTATGCAGCTTCCTGATAAATCGCTGAGAAAAATTAAATGCCAACGGCAAGTTCCCGTGTTATCTAACCTCGTCGTTTTCCACTCCAAGACAAATCATTTCAATAGTTTATAATCGAATAGATTTAAATTTTAGTCGAATGTACATAGTTATGACTATAAATGTCTTTACGTGGCATAGAGTTAATAGCTGGAGGGTAAACAATATTTTAAAATATTTTTTGTGTAAGTGACAAAAAAACTATTCATGTGCATTTGTTCCGACGTTTTGACTGTAATTGTGACAAATGAAATTGTGATCATATTCATTACATTCTTCATATTATGGCAAGCTGAAGGGTATTGAGAGATCTTGTTTGATAAATAAAATATTATTTTTTAAATGTGGTTTTAAATAATGTTCACGATAATCACGATGGATTTCCATTACCTTTCTTAGAGTTCTTCCTTCCTCCCCCTAGGTGAAAATTCCCGCAACTTAAACGTTACAAAAAGAAATTATGGAATCAAAATGGTTACGGTTGTTATATAAACTGTCACTTAGATGAGAAACTGGACTGTAAATACTGCCAAAATGACCCCAAATTACGAATGCGCTCACGGTATAAAGTGCCTGAGAACATTGTCTGCTATTCGTGTCGAGGAGTTCCGTCGTGTTATCTTCTCGTGTCCCGCAATGCGAGGGGAAAGGTGGCCGTCGTGCGATAATTATAAACAATTTCCACCCAGCCCAAGGAACAAGCAAGCGTCCCTTCATCCGTCCGTTCCGCTATCCGGACACACCTTCCAGCTCAGTCGCCCCGGCGCGGCGATGGGCCGGACTGCCGCCGACTATGATCTCCGCGACTCTCCCTCCCCAATGCAGAGGAGAGAAGGGGGGCAGTGAAATGAATTTGCCTCCTTCGACAGACCTTCCCCCTTTTCAGTGATGTCCCATATGGCTTCCGCGGCCCGCCTGCGCGCGTGTGTGTGTACGTATGTGTGTGCGCGCGCGGGGCCGCGTGAGTCTGTGATGCGTTTGTGCGAGTGTGACGTAGTCATTAGCCCCCTTTTCCTTCCGTCCGGGCCGTCTTTATTTTCTTTTCCCATAATCCTCCGCGCGAGTGCTCTTCGCATCCATCGCACCCAACAACCCCCTCCCATCACCGTTCCAGAATACCTCTCGTGTTGTCCCCCCCACCCTGGCCATCCCTCTCCCCCCTTGAGAAGCATCGGCACAGATGTGGACCCGCCCCCTCCTTCATCAACCCACTGCTCTTTGCGCCTCCAGGAAAGGCCGAGGGAAGAAAGCACATTTCGGATTTAATTGCCTCTTGTGCAGTGCCTTGATGATTGCGGATTCTCCTCTCGGCAAACACTGTTACCCATAAGGCTTTCAAGAGTTTCATCCCCATTATAGTCCCCCTCTCGCCATCTCTCCGCGTACCTTCTCTCTCCCGCCTCCTTTGGCCTTTCTAGTGCCTCTTTTTAACAGTCGAGAAAGTCTCTAGACGTCGGGAAAGAAAGGAACCGAGGCCTCCTCGCAGTTAAATAGTAGTTGGATAAAAAAAATCGTGTCGCTCATCTGGAGTTAGCCGTAAGGCAATGCCGGGGAGTGATCGCTTCCTCTTGATGAATGCTGTGTGCTGCGGTGATATTTCTCGTTCCCCGTGAGGCACTGGAAATGTTTAATGTTTCCCATTCATTGCGGCGCGCTTCTATTTCTAGGTAACATACTATTTTTCACCTCTGCATTCGTTTCTCCTTTGATCCTTCGAATCGTCAAATATCTGATTTCTTGTTTTGGTGTGTCATCATATTTTCCACGTATCCTTTCATATATATATATATATATATATATATATATATATATATATATATATATATATATATGTATATATATATATATAAACCATAAATACAGTCATCAATCCGAAGGTCGGTTTGGTAGGTGATGGTGGAGTTCACCCAGTGCTAAGCCCGACAGCGTACGAAATTCACACATCAGGGTAGGGGGGCCAGTTCCTTTCCCTGTGCCGGTTATGGTTTCCCAGGAAGATCTGGTACCCGAAAAATCACATAGGAGGTGGAGCTGCAGGTGCCGAGAGTGTCTTGCCCTGGAATCGAACCCGGGCCACTCCGGCCAGTAGTCCAACGCTCTACCCCCTGGACTACCACCACCCTAATTAATAACTATATATATATATATATACGTATATATATATATATATATATATATATATATATATATATATATATATATGCATACAGTTATCCTTACTGACGACCTCTCGAGGTTAAAACATATCCGAGTATTACAGGATACTGTAGGTATATACATCAAGCAGTCATAAGATTGAAGAAGTAGATAGGATATACGATCAGTTAGAAGACTTAATCGCATGTGTTCCTGCAGGGAAACATTAAGTGCTGGGGGATTGGAAGGCGACGATAGTCTAATGAGGAGATGGTGATGAGGTGGGGGACTACGGTTTAGCTACGAGGAATGACCGCGGGGAGAAAGCAACTGAGTTCTGTTGAAGACGAGGGTTAGGCATCACCAACACTTGGTTTAGACACCACAAAAGACGCAGGTATACATGGAAAATGCCAGGTGACTCAGGAAGATATCAGCTAGATTATATCCTGGTTAGACACAGGTTTAGGAACAGTGTGATAAATTCCCACAGCTTCCCGGGAGCGGATGCGGACTCAGACCACAATTTAGTTGTTATGAAGTGTATCGTCCGTTTCAAAAAGATAAGGCAGGGGCGGCGGGTTAGGATATGGAATGTAGGGGCATTAAATGGATTGACAAGGAAGGAGTATTAGCAGGCTGCAGAGAAATTCATGGATGACGGCAAGGAGCTGAGTACTACGGAAGAAAAATGGGAATGTATCAAAAAAGGGATATCGAAAGCCGCAAGAGAAACTATAGGAACCGCTAGTGGGAAAAGGACAAGGAAACAATCTATCATGGGTGAGATGATTGCATGGATAGATGAGAGAATAAAATGTAAGAAATAAAAAATACACAGAGTTAGGCAAAATAAAGTGCAAAGAGTTAAATAATAATTTGAGACGGGCAACAAATGAAGCAGGAGAAGTATGGTGGAAGACGCAGTACGAGGATATGGAAAGTTTGCAGTGGAAGATTGGTGCGCTGTAAAGCAAAGTTAAATCTTCATCGGGAAGTAAGACGGGAAGACTAGCGATAATCAACAATGGGATCATCAACAAAAGGATAGATAGTAGGGCAAATGATTACTCGGGGGATGATAAGTTAGGATTTAGGAAGGGGAGAGGTACGCGTGATGCCATTGCAGTTGTGAGATTATTAATCGAGAGGAATATAGAGTACAATCAGGAAGTATTTGCTTGTTTCATAGATTTCGAACAGGCGTTTGATAGAGTGAATTGGGGAAAACTAATGAGTATATTGAAGAAAATAGGAATGGATTGGAGGAACAAGAGACTAATGCGCAACCTGTACATTTCTCAGACTGCTCAGGTGCGAGTGGGGAACGGGGGTCGGGATGGGCAGTGTTAGGAAGATGTGTAAGACAGGGTTGCCCAGTATCACTGATGCTGTTCAACATGTATTTGGAGGAAATGATGAAAGAGGCATGGGAAGAACTGGAGGTAGGAATGAAAGTCGGTGGGGAATGCGTCAAATCAGTTGGGTTTGCTGATGACCAAGCTTTAGTTTGTCAGTCAGCCAAAGGATTGCAAGCATTGCTGAGTGAATTAGAAATCCAGTGCATTAGATATGGGATGAGAATCAGTATCAATAAAATAAAGGTTATGCGATTTTCCAGAAAGAAAAAGGCTACGCTAAACCTTAAGAACGGGAGGGTAAAAATTAGAGCAGGTAGAACAGTTTACGTATCTCGGAAGTGTTTTGGACCAACACGGTCAAATAGTAGGGGCTAGCTAGTAGAGAAGAATTGCCCTAGGCAGAGAGGCTTTCACAAGGAGGAGGGAGTTGATGGCAGGGACGTTGAGTAGAGATGTTAAGAAAAGACTCGCTAAAACTTTGTTGTGGAGCGTAGTTATGTACGCCGCGGAAGCGTGGTCACTGCAGCAGGAGGATAGACCTAGATTGGAGGTTTCTGATATGTGGATGTGGAGGAGGATGGAGGTGATTAGCTGGACCGAAAGGAAAACAAACGTAGAAGTGGTCTTATGGTTTGCGAGGAGAGGGGTTTTTTGGGATATATCCTATGGAGGCAGGAAAAGTGGATGAAGGGGGTATTGACCGGCAGTGGGATGTTGAAGACTGTAATTGAGGGGAGAATGTTAGGCAAACGAGGAAAGGGGAGGAACAGGATAGGGATATGTGACGGGATGAAGGGAGGAAGGAAGTACACAGCGATGAATAGGGACTTATTGTAGGATATGTTGCTGGATTGTGTTTTGTTAGGAGTTACAAAATATTTACTTATTTGGTAGTTGTGTCCATCCAAAACCTACTGTAACTGGTATATTACTTAATAATTTTATATATATACATATATATGTATATATATATATACACATATATATACATATATATATATATAGACATATATATATATATATATATATATATATATATATATATATATATATATATATATATATATATATCATATTTCTAGTGTATTTGGCTTTTCCATTGATATTTTAAATGAAATACATGCGTAAATGCGTTGGCTATAGAATTCCTTTGCTGACAGTAGTTGTTTTTATGGGAGGTGACCGACAGCGAAGTTCATTTGCGCCATAGGGATGGACAGAAAAGGATGAGGGATGAGAGAAACCCGTCGGCATTAGCCTGCTCTTAACGAAAGTCGCCAAGGGGTCCGCAGCTTAACGTCTCATCCGACGAAGGGCGTACTCACTCGAAGTGCCCTCCACAAAGCACCTAAAGTAGGGATCGAGACCCCACTGAAATAATCTGTCGTCGTCGGGATTCGAACCCAAGCACTCTGGGTGGGAAGTAAGTACGTTAGCCATTGCCCCATCCTGATCCCCTTCCTTTCCTCATCCATTCTAATTCGGTAATCTTAATTGGCATTCATGGGAATTTTTGGAAATTCTTAATATGAAGTATCCTCACGGTAGGCCTCTTTTGTCACTTGTTCATCAAAATTCATGGGAAAACAGCTTTTATCCATTGTAGTGTAATCTTGTGTAGCGTTGCCTCTTCGAATTTTTTGTTGGTAATGGAACGAAAATGGTGCATGACTGGTTCATTGAATTGAAGCGATGGAGCATGGGAAGGAAAGTAGCCGAGATTTATGTTCAGGCTTTTTCGGGAAAATATCCTGTGAGAAAATAAACTGGTTTCGCAAACGTTCACTTGCCGCCGAAGTCGGAGGCCATCCTTCTCATTCAGCGTAAGGAAAATAAGCTCACCCAGCCCTGGCCTTTTACGAATTTTTTCTCATTTTTTAATCTTGGAAGCGGGACTCATAAGCGAATGAACACTAAGCGGATACCGCTCGGTGTCATTTACAATCCCTGGGACATTTCTGGAAGGGTCCTGTCGTGTTCCTATGGACATAACGTCCCCCCGGGTAGGCTTTTGAGAGGTCGTCAGAGGGGTGTCCTGCCCACCTCGGAAAATCTCCCGGGAGGTGCGGTCCTTTTGCCCTCTCGTCTAGCGGCCCACCCTCGCGGCGCCTCCTGCCACCCCCCTCCCCACCCACACCCACCTTTCACACCCCATCATCCCTACCTGTACCCTTTCCCCTTCTCCATCCCTCGGTCATTCTCTTGCCCCTTCTGGCTTTTTCCTCGCGAATATCCCAATCCCCTCGAGCCCTCATTCCCTTGAGCGCCCCTATACTTGTTCATCCTGGATTCCTTTCGGTGGGACCTGTTGGTAAGTTTTTCCGGCCAACGTTGTTAGCCGTGAAAAACAATTACTCCTTAAGTCTACGAATGTATGAGTGGATTGAATGGTACGTACGATAAGTTTACCGTTTTACGAAAACCAAGGCATCGAAATCATCGGGTGACTAGCCCAGCTATCATAGTTATTCATTGTCCACACCAGTTGGAAAATTTTATTGTACTTAAATCAACAGTCAATAAGGGGCGCATATTGTACGCCGTACTTAATGGCAAATCTTACCATCCGACAGAACCAACCTGGAACCATGTAATAGGATTTATTGCTCTCTGAGAATAATTTACATTTCTCTAAGCACGAAGCATTTTATTTGAACCGCACCAAGCGAACTCAAAATTGGTTATCATTTCCGCCAGATGGCCAACTTTGATTGCCGAAAAACTTTCAATATTTTTGGAGTTTTTGTATTGAAATAAATAATTTTATGACGCGTGCTCTCGTGTGTCATCCAAGAATTCGCTCCCCTTGTCCGAAAAGTTGTTATAGGCTCCTAATTCGGAGTTTTCTGATTACGCTCCATGTATAATTTCAAGCCTTCGTTGTGGATATCACTAAGTAAGATATCACTTTCCTCATTCGGTTGTAAAAATGAAGAAAACGGGCCTCTGGAAAATTTACAAACATATTCCCAATACAGTTCAGTTTGTGGTGCCATTTTCCTTGTCTTTTCCTCCTGAAAAATATCAATAAAGGCTGTCTTAGACTAGATAAGTTCTCACTGGTATCGAATACCAGTTGAAACTTTATTGTAGTGGATATAATTTGATATCATTATTTGGTACCATTATTTGGTGCCATTATTTGTAGTAGTAGTCCCCACAAATAGTTGATAGAGCTCTGGACTTCGTCCTCACGGCCCTCGTTCGATTCCGATTGACGCCTCTTGGCACCCTCAGTTTTCCCAAGCTGCGTAATTTTTCAGCCACCAGATATTCCTGGGAAGCCACTGTGGGTACAAGGAGAGGAACTGCCCCTCCCCCTTCCCTGATGTATGGAATTCAATGACCGCTGGGCGTAGTACTGGGTAGGTCCTA
The DNA here is from genome assembly GCF_022747635.1 of Hetaerina americana. NCBI lineage: Eukaryota > Metazoa > Arthropoda > Insecta > Odonata > Calopterygidae > Hetaerina > Hetaerina americana. The sequence continues at coordinate 12,695,304 of NW_027287316.1, forward strand.
CCCTCACTATTCAAATCCACCTGCGGATTGATAACCATGAATGTAGTGGACTATTATTTCATGCTAATCCAAAATTAAATAATGAATGGCGTGTTGATTTGTATGTGAAAAATATTTAATCTCGTCTTAGGTTTGCGAGAAAGATTTTAGGACAGAGTGTATCTATCTGCAAGTTTAATTGCAGCTGCCAATGGGCAAAAGTGTTCTCGTGGTGAAAACGGGTTTCGGTGTCTCGCATACATACTGTACATACATATAGGAGGTAGAATGAAGAAGACACAAAAACGTCAATCTTCATGCAGGAGTAATAATATCGTCGCCCATACGACAGCAAGTTTGTAACCTGTTTCAGAAAGCCCTCGGAAGTCGTTATATGCGATTTTCTCAAAACGTGCGAAAGGATGACTCAATAAGGAAACGAGTCGGATCGGAAGTTTTTTCCGAAGAAGTGTTTTCTGGAAACTTAGCCCGCCCGAAACTAGCCATCTGAGTTATTACTACAAAAACTGAAAACATATTGGCGTCACGGGGGTTTGGGCAGGGCACCTTGAGTTTTGCTTAAGGGGCTCGTTCGTTCTGAGCCTTACCTCTGCCCTCTCCGAATGCCATGAGTGGTCTGGAGGGAGCGGTGCTCGAACTCATGGTCTTCGAATCGGCCGTCGCCCCACCACACCTCTCCCCTTCCCACTCCTCATTCCTTTCCCTTCCCCTCCCCTTCATCTTCAACCCCTTTCCGCGGCCACCTTCCGCCGCCCCCTACGCCAACCCACCCCTCCCCCCCGCGCTCCGTACCCCTTTCCCCAAGAGAAAGTCTCCCTCGGTTCTCTGCAGCGGCGGACAATGGCCCCCCTTAATTCGGAGCCGCGGGGGGCGGCGTGTCTCCGTGGCAGCTGACAAATGATGCCCCGTCCTCTCCCCCACGCACGCCCCCCGCCTCCTTTCTCTTTCCCCGCGGCGGCGTCACCGCGCGCACCACCCTCCCCCACCCTCCCCCACCCATCCCCTTTTCGCAGGGACCACGCCCCCTCGGTGGTCCCCCCCTCCTCTCACGAGGGCCCTGCTCCGGGGCCTCACGCCGGAGAAGTCGGGGGAGGTGAGACGGAGCCGACCCCACCCGCCCTCCCCCGTCAGAAAGGGATAACACATGCAACACGCAGGCGATGCGAGAGACCTCTCACGGGTGGGCGACGGGTGTCCGGGGGTGGGCAGGAGGGTCAGATATCTTCGGTTCGGTGTGGCTGTCCTCCGGCGTGGAAGTGACGCGGGGGGGACGTGTCGGAAGGGGGGCATGCGGGGAGGGACCCCTTGCGCTGATCGGTGCTCGGGAATAGTCGCCGGGGTCTCGGGGGTGTGAGTGGACATGATCGGGTCCTCGTCTCTGTCGCCGCCATCGATCCTTAGCTTGGTCTGGTGGTTTTAAGGTGGTGGAACTAGTAAAAATCAGAGGATGGTGCCTAAGGAGAGACTATTCGAACTGATTATCCTTAAATCAAATTACTATCAAATGACTTAAATACATCTTTCCTGCCTCCTTCGAATTTCTCCCAGCAATCTCCTCTCCTTCCCCGCCATGTATAGCTGTTCTTCGTTTGATTTACTTTCTGTCAATTTCACTTTTTCCTTCCTTCTTCATGCCCACATTTTTAAAGCCTCTAATCTGCGCAATCATCTGGCTTCAGCGACGAAGTTTCTGTACCGCACAAAGCCACGTTCCATACCAAAGTTTAAACGAGACTTTTCTCCGCATTCTAACTCAACGTCCCTGTCATCGTCTACCGTCTTCTTGTGAAAGCGCCCTTCCATAACGTAAATCTTCTTCGTATGTTCCCCTGCTCCGACCATCTTAGTCCAAAATTTTACCTGGGTAGGTATCGCAGGGCCCAATGGAGCACAGGATCCGTAGTGGGAGGTCACTTGCCGCGAAATGTAAAATGCGCTGGTATCCATTTGCATCACGGTATCGATTCGTTGACACTGCGCTAGTTAATCAGCTCTGCCCGGTCACGGCGCGTGAAAGTCACATATCATAGGCTTGGAAGCCATTGTCTCTCACTGCGTCATTGCGTTCTCGGATCGAATGCTAAAAATATTTGTAAAATATCGCAGGTTGCATGTATCTACAAGGTCCCCTGCAAGCCACCGCGTGGGTTTGTGGAAGTTGGGTGAAATTAGGCGAGCAGAGCTTGGACTGAGATTATTGTGTCGGCGTTTGGATTCAAGTGCGCTGAAATTCTCATTCTGATATGATGATTAAATCATGGAATCTTCCATCTGCTGTAGTTTATGCCCACTGGAAAAAATGAGTGAAACCATAAGTTCTGGTCTTGGAACCCTTTATTTTTTTCCCGTAACTCTCGAGAGTTCTCAATCTCATTAATGTACTCCATTTAGAAACATTAACTTGAATGTTTGAAAACGAATGTTGACATTGAAATGGTGGATCCTCTTTGATATTTATTTGATGTGTTTAAAGAGTATCATGTAAATAGCAGCAAAAATCGTGCCTACAGAATTCTCACATGGATATTTGGAGGAGAGATTTGAGGTAGTTGAATTTTTGCCTAAGATATACTTTAATTGAAAGGGTTTGTAGTCTAAGTTGTTTATTGGCAGAAAATCCACATTTTTCTTCCCGAAAAGTTTACCGTCATCCGTTTTAATTCATTATTTTAATGTATTTAATCAGAGATAGATCTCTTGGGTTGCATTCACAAATCGCGCGTCATTTATCGCATAAATATTTATCCCTTGCGATCCATTGAGAGCCATTGGTCGAGAGTAAGCTTATGCTTCAATGCCAAGACTGTCTCTATTATTTTCCCTTATTATTCTTCCCTTTACCCAAAAGATTGCATATCCTCAATGATTCGGAATGCATAATTAATCTTGGTCCCCCTCAATACCTCAAAGGTAATCTAGAGCGAAAGATATAAAATGATGCATACTTTGGTTACGGTCGAGTCACCTATCGATACGTTATCATCTTGATATGCACGTCGATTGAGTCTTTTTTTTCGGTCTGAGACTCATCCCTGACTGGAAGATACAAGTAAGAGATCAGATGTGTAACATCATGTCGTACATCATTTTCGACGGTCTTAAAATGATCAATGAATGACTCTGATTAGCGGTCTCAATTTTAATACCCCGATTATTTTGGGCCTATTTCATTCCTCCCTCCCCGTTTTTCATGATCATTCAGTTTCTTAAATTCAGGTGCATATATATTTCTAGTCAGAGACCGGCCAAGTTAAGCTGGAATTTGGCGAGCTCAGGACAGCTTTTTCCTGCCTTCGATACCTGCGCTCTATGGATTTTTGACGTCATTGACTGTCACCCGCAAGAGTAATGGGATTGAGGCCCTGAAGTCGATTTCTCAACGTTTGGCATCTTGAGGCGCGGACTGCGATGCCACGACCGTTTGAATGTTTTGCTATATATTTTCTTTTCTTACCATTGAAGATTCACAGGTGACGTGATCCGTCAAAGACCTTGGGAAAACTCAAAATGTAATTTCAAATTGTAACAGTACACACTTGCCATAGAAGATAAATTGGAATGAAACTTGTGAAGAAATTCACCGTTGATTCGCCAAAAAAAGTACAGGTAGATAAAAATAATTATAATATTTTTTCTAGGGCAGTGTTCTTGGCAATAGTATCGAACGAAAAATTTCAAATCCAAGGCGCAACTTCTTACCAGTAGGTTCATTCTTATATGAAAGAGTGAATAGGCAGTGAGATACATGTTAAAATGAACATAGGGGCATATATTAGTAAACCAATTGCATTTTTGGCACATTTTCATCGAAATAACGCTTGTAATATAGATATAAAAACATTAAAAAATTTAAATTTGTAAAAATTTTTATATTTATAATATAATAGGAATGCCGCTCCTTACTCTCATTGCTGAATATATTGTCGATAATTGGTATGTGTCCATTAATTCTGGAAAAAAGGAGAACTGTGCATTGAATAACCATTAGGAATGCAATTTAGCCTCCAGGCATTTATCGTACTTGACTTAGTGTATTGAATGGAGGGACGTGTGAGTGGATCCCCAGCCCATAATCCCGGGGTTGGGTGGGCGAATTGGCCCGACTGCCGCCCACTTGTCGAGTGCGTCGAGAGTATGTTCACCGCGTTTCATTCTCCTCGAAAATCACATATGGCTTCGAGTGGCATCTCCGCTAGGCGCCCTGCGGGTTGTTACGTCGAGGACTGCGTGAATTTAAGGGCTGAGGACGTGTCTGTCTGTCTCTCACTCTCTCCACCTCTCTCGCCCCCCCACTCCTGTCTCTCTTCTCTTGAAGGGAAGAGATGACAGCTGAAGTGGTGGGCGTTTCGCAAAGATCCTTGGCACGAATCGATATCATTTGTCATCAGTAAGCATCGGGCTTCGGGCATCCGTCGTTAATGTTTGGGTCGTCGAAGCTTTCGCCTTCTAGCTTATCTGACGTGGTCCTCGCTCGAATTGGCGCATTAGCGTAGGGACCAATGGACGGGACCGCGTTATTTCTTCACTGACCGAGAGGCTGTGGTCATCTCCTCTTTCCAATCGAATCGGATTCACTCTCTCTCGCTCTCTCTCTCTCCCTCTCTCATTAGGTCCTGAATTCGATTCAGCGTTAATGAATTCCCCGTGATTTTTCCGTCGGCCGAAAAGATGAATAATGTGAAGGCGGAGGTGAGGATGGGACAATGAGGTGGTGCGTTCGGCGTAAGAGGTTGTTTAACGGTAAACCCCACCTTTCATTACCTTGTGAGGTCATGCTGCTTGTGTCACTGTCAGTTTACAGTTCGGCAACCCTCGTCAAATTTCATGTGCGAGATGGGGAAGTAATTCTCTTGAATGATGCCTTCGTTGTTTTGCTGAGTATATAAAAGTCATTTGACAGTATAAATGTTACCATGACATATTTTAGATAGTGTTAATATAGGATCTCGTTCCGCGAATGAAATCTTTTATTTTAAACGTTGGAAAATCTCGGAAATCCGCAGGAGAGGTAGCGTGTCCCCGAATATGATGTATTGGTGTAAGTTTTGTTCTTACAAGCATGTAATACGTAATTATGAAAACTCAAGGTAACGGTGTGTGCTTTATATAATCGGAGTTCAACTCCGAACTGATTGGATATACCAAGATAAGCGTAAATGTCGATCAAATACTACGGATTGAGGATAGAGTCTGGGATAGAGTTGGGAATCGTTCTTGATAGCTTTGGGTGAAAATATGATAGAGTGAGGACTGAGTGAGTCATAAAATAACGTATTTCATTAATTCACCTGTAATGGACAAGTATGAAAGAAGTGCGCTTCGCTGGCATGATCATGTTGTGTGTGTGGAGATGGAGTGTGGAATCATGAAACAGATGTGAGTATGAGGGAAGGGTGAATGTCTTGAAAGATGAACGGGTAGGCCGAGAAAGCCATGGGAGATCGTAGTGGAGGTGACTCTAGCCGAGGATTGGTAAAAGTGTCAGGAAATGAAGAGCATGCATGAAAATGATAGGGGTGAAAAATCACTTGGGGATAGAATAGTATTTAAGGAATAAGTATCCCGAAATCGACTGAAATCAACCTATTTTTCACATTTCTTATCACGAAAGGAAAGGGCGTGTTGGCTATGTATGATATGTAGGTTTATGGTATGCGAACGGTATGAAAGGTAAGGGTATCCAGGGTCTGTTCCAAAAAGAAGTAGGATAAATCAGGGAAAAAGTATTGAAGAAATTGTACTATTTTACAAAGCATCAAAGTACAAAAAATTTTCAAAATAGCACCCTTGTGCATCGAAACGCCGATGCCACAGCGCCTCTGCCGGTCGCGATACGTTTCCTGGAAGGCGTCAACGGGGTCCTCGTCACGGCCTCTTTGACGTTATCCAGCGTTCCAAATGGGCTGCCTTTCGAGCTCCTCTTAATTCTTGGGAATAAAAAGAAGTTCAGCAGTAAAAGCAGTTAAAATACAGCCCCGATGCGGCGATGCCACATCGGGGTTGTAAGTCACTTTCCCAGCCGTCCAAGAGATCACGCGAGATTATCACTTGCGTAGCCTTCTGATCTTCCGACATCATATTGTCTTGTCACACACCTTTCGCATGGCTAAATCTTCTCTAAGAATGCAATTCATTGTTGTTTTCAGGATTTTGCACTCTTCTGCTAACATCCTGATATTTGGGTGTCACCCAGAATTGAGTATGTCTCACTTTTTGCATATTTTCGTCACACTGTGTCATTGACGGACGTCCAGGACGTTTGTCGTTGTCAACCTCCTCTCTATCCTCCCGGAACATCTTGTACCAGCGGAAAACTATTTCTTGGGACATTGCTTCATCTCCCGAAACTGATTTTCCGAGCTTAACGCAATATTTTAATAGCGTAACGTTGTTTTATGGAACGTGAATTCGTGACCCCACCCTCGAATAGGGGTCCAGTCTAGCAGTGATCCGCACACTGCAACGGCCCGTGAAGAACTGACGAGGGTCGCTTTGCTTTCCCGAGACCTCCCTCCGCCTTTCCCGCGACAATACGCTCCAGCTGTCCGCGTTGTTGGGAAAAAATCATTCTAATTGTTTTTGTGACAGACCCCGTATGTGTATGGTGCGTTAATGTGGAATGCAGTGTTTTCAACTGCGCGCTTACGGCCTTCCTGCTCCCTCTTGCCCGTGCTTTCGAACCAGAGAGGGAGGTCGGTTCGCATCCGAAAGCCAAGCTACTTTTAATTCGAACTTGGGACCATTCTTACCGTTAAATGAGTGATATTATTAGAATGCTTGGATTCGCCATCGCTATTAATAATGTTGTACCCGAAGGGTTGCGGTTGGTCTCGGTCGTTTGTCAAGGCAAGTTCCATGAATACGAGAGTGGTGGGAACGAATCGCGTCCAAAATCGTTGTGATGGCGAGGGAGGATTTAAAGGAGATCGTTTGAAAAATTTAAGCGTTTCCGATTCCAGGGATGATTTGCACATTTGGCGCAGCCCGCGAGTAATGATTCGAACCCGAAGTCCATTTCTCGTCCTTTTTTCCCCGTGTCAGGGTTAGGAGCATTGGCATAAGTTCTCTTGGGCGGCGAGCAAAGTGAAAAGGAACCCCCGGTGCACGATGGGAGCAGTTTTCAGGCCGTCTAATAAAAAGGTTCTTTTGAGTTTTTTTTCATCCCTGCCTACATTTCTCCGGCAGTTGTTGAGCTTTGGTGATTTTAACGCTCCGGTGGCTTAGCGACTTCATCGCTTAACGATATTCAGTGCTTCGGCCAGTATTCCATTCTGCCATCTGCCTCCCATTCTCGGAGAGGAGAAAAATGTCCTCACGTTCCTTGAGTCTTATTTCTGTTTTTTTTGTGCCTCCATCAAGCTGCAAGAGGAATATCAGATTTTTAAGAAATGAATAAAGCTGTAGTAGCACTTTTTTTTAACATTAATTCTGGATCGTGCAAGTATTGTTCATGCTTTCTCGCCTTAGGAGTGTAGCGATTAATAATAGACATATCCTCCGGCTGTAGAAATTCTTCTGCATTCTCTTAAATTGTTGCACTGGAAGAAATTGGATTATAGTCATTTATCTGGGAATGTTGTGGTCGGTATTTTAGATATCTCTCAGATACTGTATTTTTGTATGTCATTTTACTATGTTCATCGGTTCCGTCGTGCTGAGAAACGTGAAAACAAAAGTTAAGGTCATTTTTCAGTTTGATTTGCCACCCACAGATCTAAAATTCCTCTTAGAACTCGTTGTTTGTTCTGTTTCTTTGCGTCATTTTATCGCTTGGTTTTTAGTGAAAAAATGTTGGGCCTAGTATACGTATTGTTGGACCATTGCTCATGTGGATCTGTAGAGATAAAAATAGGTATACTTTGGTAATTAGTTAATTAAGTTTTGGCTTTTTCCATGTGGAGTGCGAAAATTGTTGCCATTCTCTTGTCTAATTCATATCTGTCCCTTTTGTTCGACTGGTAGAGTATTATTAGAGCACTACGCAGTAATCGGTCTACAAGTGAAAGCTCGCGTTCATTTCTTCAGTTGTTCGTAGTAATTTGTTTTCATTTCAGAAATAATTGAGTAAATGTCATAATTTGCTTCGTATAGCTTGATTTAACAGTTCATGATTTCATATTGTTGATTGTTGAAATTAGTGTTCTTGACCTCTTTATTTACTTTCGGTACACGTAGTCACCGTCACGACTCTGCGTAATTGTCATTTAGAATGGACGTGGTTTTTCGATGCTACACATGATGGATAAATGATAATTTGCCATTCCCGTTAGTCCGTCGAGAAGTGCACCCCTTGGCTAATTATGGTGTTCCTGGGTTCAGTCTTACCATCGGGCCTACACGGAGCCCACCATTGTCATCAATTGCTTTTTCTTGAGTTAAAACGGCGCGAAACTTCATCCGTTGTCGTACCTAACACCTTATTGGTTACTTAAACTAATCATTTTATGTCAATAATAATTGGAGATACAAGTCAACTTATCATTATTGATCTACCAATCTGTCAATTAGACCTCGTTTTAAAGAAATATTTTTTACCATTTTCACCTTATTAATGCAGAAAATGTACGATCATTTCCAATGTTTCCTGAAATCATTGAAAAAGATTTCTGAAGATTTTTTTCCAATAATTTGTAGAAATGGATTGTGTATTTGATTTAAAAAGTTTGAAGCACTCACTTAGATGGCGGAAATAATTTTGTCGTGCCACTTCGATAATTTGTAATGTAATGCGTCTTTATCCTTTTTATTTGCTCCCCCCGATGACTTTCCCTCCCCAAGAGACGCTCGGATAATCGCGCCTTGATCTCCCCGACCCCCGGGCCTGGACTCTGTTCCTGACGGCCATTTTGTGGAGTCGTAAAAGAAAAAAAAATATCCGATCGGGAGCCTTTTGTGTCGGTTTGCTGCATCCCCTCTGTTTTCTCATCAGGGCTCGAGAGGGCGGGTGTGCGGCTGGGAGGGGGGTTGTGGAGAGCGGGAGGGGGGTGTGTGGAGCGGAAGAGGTGTTGATACGAGAGGTCCCTAGTCCAGCATGAGGTCCCCTTCCCCCCTTTTATCCGGGCTTCCATGCCATTACCCAATGAAACGAAGCCGCTCCTCCGGTTCTCCCATTCCCCTCGAAACAAGCGGCGTTGCCAAGTGACCAGATCCCCTTTTCTCGCCGTTTCTCGGAGCCAGGGCAACAAAACATTTCCCTCCCACTAGCCCTCCCCCCCTCGATTCCGCGTCGCTTCTTCCTCTCCCCCCCCCCCCCCGGTCGCCCTCCCAGTCATATCCGGCAGGAAATAACCAAGCCACACGTCCCGTGATCATATATATATATACATGCATTTACGTATGTATGTGTAAAAAAAGGTGTGGGTGCGGCTGTAACAAAAGTCGACGGACCGAGTTTTTACCGTAATTTCGCGTAATGTCTTAAATCACATAATTTCCTTGTTCTGGGCCTTGGGTTCGGCCGTGAGATAAGGTGCGGCGAAGCGTCCTTCGTTCTTCGGTGCGGTTTCTTAGCCTCATCCGAGCGGGAATAAACAAATGTCACCGTCAACAATCACCGCACGTGAAGGACTGATCATCCTGAAAATCTTGTGGTTTCCCTTCCACGGTTCAAAGAGCATTCTATGCCTTTGAAAGCATCGTGATTCTTGCAATTTTGATTTCCAATAGAAACCTATGACCTCCAATTGAGTCTATTTATTTTTACTTTCACGAATTTTTTTTATGAATCCTGGATTCCAAATCACAGTTTCGTATTAAGATGTAAGTAATGGATTTATATTCAACTTACAGTATGAGTCGCGGTTATTACCACGACCGACTATTGTGAGCAACGGGATGTGCGTATATTTTATTTAAGCTTATTTTCCCAACGTTATATTTGGATACATGTTTGTAAATTACGTCATGAACGGTGTTTGGAAATCTTAGGTGTTGTTGCTGTCGCATGATAAATTTTATCGTTACCAAAAGTAATTTGATCTATTTCAGTAACATGCAGGTTCTTGAGATTATGTTGTTCGGATAAGGGCGTGGGAGATAAAGTTTATTACCCGTGGACTCCCGTTGCTCTAAGTAAAAATGATACGACGTTCAGCAACTCAATACTTTTCTAAAGCTGTTGTTTTCTTATTTTATTCAATGGTTGTGGACATTATATTCTTGCTCGCTAAATGCTGTAGTAATACGTTAGAGGCAAGATTTAATAAGTTAAGTAATTCCAACAGTCGGCCGTCTGTAATTTTGGCTAATTATGCGTAACAGTTTGCCTGGCGAAATTTCAATGTCCGGTTTGGTGGCGCATTATTGGGGTTGGATTTGCTTAGTTCTATTCTTTTCTTTTAGGCTTCATGTATTATTTAGCAACTAATCAGAAAACAGTCGAGTTGGCCAAAACGTTTCATAATTAAGAAAGGCATGACAGCAAGGATAAACCCAACCCAGGAAAGGAAACTCACCTAGGCGAGGATCGAACCCGCGACCTATGCCTTGGTAGGCGAGAGCGTCAGCCCGATGGCATCGAAGGCCATCAGCCGCGCACCCAGTGCGAGGTGGTTAATATGGAAATGTTTATCTGTGGAAAATAAAATTCCGATGTGTTCGCTGCGATTCCAAATGCTTCGCCATTTGCCTTTGCCCGTCCGTTTCCTCAGTCCTCATTGTAGAGGTCAGAGGTTGTTTCGGTCGCTGCTTATGATTCAGCTTTCGCACCTAAAGTTTTCAGCGAGAGTATCTTTTTCGCCGTTTCCCTTTTTTGATCGTAGGCGTCGTGTTTCAAGCCAATAGTTTCTCTTTGTTCCATCAAGCCTTCTTGAGTAATTATTACTTATCTTCGTGGAGGTCTGAAGAGTGGGAGAAAGTGCGCCCGGAGGCATGTTTTGCCACTCGAATACCAATTTGCAACCCATTTATTTGAGTGTGTACCTTGTTCGAAAGTATTTCACCGGAAATTTAAGTGGCAGACGGAATCGAGTGTTGTTATCGCGTTGAAGAATCACTCTTGATCGTGGAAGGAGACTTTGGTCCAAAACAGCGCGTCGGGAGTGAGACGGCAGGGTTCATTTTCTCATCTGGGCTCATTTACGGCCGTAATAGGCTGCCGGAAACTAATTTTATAATATTGAGAATGAGTGTAATTCTGATAGGTGTGGTAAAACGAACTTGCTGGCATGTTTATTATATTCCCTGCCGATGTTTGATTAAAATGTACACTTATCGATATATGTATTATATAACTTCTAGTGGACCGACAATTGTCTCTATTGAGAAATCTTTATCAAGAGTTTAGAGAAATCCCTTAAGAAACCGATATAAAGCATTGGGAAAATGATATAAGTCAATAATCTTAGCGTCCTATAAAATGATAGTGAATCTACTCAACTATTGGAATTGCTATCGAAAAGGTGAGCATTGTGGAATGGTTTAAAGTACGATATCTTCAATTTTTATCAGGATATAATGTTCTCTAAAATCATCAGTGGTGGCCATGCATGCATGTATGTATAGTAAGTGTATGTGTGTGTATATGTGTGTGTGTATATGTATGTGTGTATATATATATTATATATATATGTATATATGGGGACGTGGTAGTCCAAGAGTAGAGCGTTGAACTAGTGACCGAAAGGCCTCTTAGCACCCTCACCCAGCTTTACCCAAGCTGTGTGATTTTCGGGTACCAAAAATACTGTCATATATATATATATATAATATATATATATATATATATATATATATATATATATATATATATATATATATATATACATATATATATACATATATATATCCCTGCTTCTATTATTAGAAATATTTCTTCATTAATCAATAGCTTGTTGGATATTAAATAGAACTTTCCCATTTATTATTATATGAATGCGAAGTTTATTTATCGATAAGCGTATGAATATTTAATATTTCTTACCTTCCTTCCACAACGTTGTTATAAGGCAATCACGGAATGCACACCCAATATATTTTTTCACTATTTTATTTCACCTCAAACGTACTAATTTCGTAAAATGTTTTGAGTCTTGTTGCTCAGGTCACACTCCTTGGTTGATAGCCAAGAGAGCGACTATTATCGCAAAATGTACTTTCGATATTTCTTCAATGATGCTTGAACCCTCTGATTTGTGAGGTAGCGTGGCGGGCAGAACCAAACGTTTTACAATAAAGGTGAGGTGCTCCATTACCTTTTGAACTGGCCCCTCGGGTACCTGAGAATTTGCATGTCTCCACACTCCACAATATATGACAATGGCAAACCACTTCATCTTTTCATTGAACTCAGTCCCGAAACGGGAAAGACGATACTCCTGCAGCGCTGGTCAAAGAATCCACTTTCTTGATAAATACGTCCTTATCGCTTTCCGGAGAGATTTCTAAGGAGATAGGAGCACGGTGTCTGGGTCCTTCATGCTAGGTTTTGTCCCTGATGTACGCTCGCCAGTCCTCCTCTTGCGTTCGGCTCAGTTTCGCGCATTTCGAGAGCCGTAAACATACTCCTCCTCACTTTGGAGTTATCTGAATGAAATAAAAAACTTGTGACGATCGATCTTATCAGCGAAACGTGGTCGAGAGACATTCGATTACCCCACGTGCTGCCGTGCAATCGGTCTTTGCGAAAACGAGAAGGCGCCCGATTGATATGCTCGGTCTCGGGACTTGGGAGACGCGCTGAAGCCTCAAGCTATATGGCCGCCGCAGAACAGGTCAGAAGGCATCTCCCGAGGATATCGAGCGATCTGTCGATCCTCCTGCCCTGTGAAGGGAGTGAGGAGCGGGAGGCCGTTTTTGTGGCCCTCGACCCTTGTTCATCCACAGCAAACGGCGTGCCGATTCTAATGGAATCCCTTTCTCTCTCTCTCTTCCTCTCGACAGGACATGGACCTGATCGAGGTCTTGTGGAAGCAGGATGTGGACCTCGGGGTGCCGTTCGACATCTTCAACAACACGCGACCGGAGGAGGGCGTGGGTGCCGCGTCGCCTCTGTCCAGGCAGTCGGACGACGAGGACGAGATCGAGAAGCTGAAGGCGCTGGCAGAGAAGCTCCACGACTGCCCTAAGGTGATGTAACTATCGCCCCTGGTTGCGACATGCCCCCCCCCTCTCACCGCCCCCCCCAGCCGCATAGTCGAGTGTGTTTTATGTAGTGCACAGTTGCCGCATCCGCGCGGGGCCGAAGGGCGGGCATACCTTGGCCCTCCCCTTGTTTCGCCGCGTTGTCTCTCCCGCGCGTGAGTTAATTTCCGAGTTGTCGCGTCTTCACCGACTTGCCACTCCTTCGTTTGGCTCCAAGTCGGGTGAGGTTCTATACACCTCCGAGTGGTATTTCTTCAACCGCAAGCAACTCTTATGCATCATCCCCGGGTGATTGTTTGAAAAAATAAAACGAGAGGAAACGAGAGCAGTGATCAAGTATTTCATTTTCTCTAGAAAGGCAGATGCTTGTCAAACGAACATGAAAGATTTTGCGAACTCTATACTTTTCAATGCAACGATTGTAGATTATAAAAATTATTCGCCTTGACCGAAATTCGAAGCCGGATCCCTCGATGTCCGGCCGAGTGCTGTAGCCAGTTAAGCTATCGAGGCGTGGCCAAAATTTCAGAGTTGGACGCCTCGATAGCTCGGCCGGACATCGATGCTGGAATTTTGGGGACTTTCAAGGAACAAGATGTTGTGACAAAATACCGTACATACAATGTCACAGGCATGAACTCTATACAGCCTGTACTCTTTCTGCGCCACTTCGTGGTGTTATTAAGTCGGTGACTACTGAGCCGATTATTTGTGGGTACCTACTCAAATTAAAGGCGGGACCCATTTCAGTATTGTATGAATGTAAAACTCCAATAGCCGTAAACAGTTACTGTTTACGGCTATTGGAGTTTTACATTCATTCAATATTACTAGCCGTAAGAGCTCAATTCTATCAATACCCATTTCAGTGATGGGCAAGTGGATCAGGATAAATCAAATCGGTGGGACCAATGAGATATGTCATTTCCGATAAGGAAAATAAGTACATTTTTCCGCAATACTTTTCGGTAACGTGATGAGTATACGTTTTGGTTTGCGCTTCCTTATTGGTGTAATTCTCTAGTTGGCATATCTTTTATTTCGTTTGCCAAGGGTTTAGTTGTTATGCACATTGAAGTATATACATAAATGTACCTATCGGGGAGTGTACGCATCTTCTTTGATTGTAATTATTTCCCCAAAAAGCAACTGTGACAAGCTACATTCATCCGTTTTTGACTTAATTTCCTTTTAAATAAATTAATGCGAGACATTTTCGATGCCTATGGGTCTCGAATACATTGGATGATGCATATCAAAAGTATTTATCTAGTTAATTTTGTTTGTTCCAGGAAGAAACTAATTGCGTAACATTTAAAACTTTAGCTCTACAGTTGCATGCATTACGACCATTTATGAATAACTGATGTCGGAGAATTTTCCCCGAAAGAAACGGTGTTCGGATGTTTACTTTATGTATTTTCTTTCAGGAATTTTATTTTACCCGCTATGTATCCTTCTGGCCATGAAGTCTACAATATGTAGAACTTGCAATTCTGATTAAATTTTTAAAAAAATCTCCCCACTCATGATCACATCCATTTTATTTTAGGCCTTTTTTCACTATTCCATTTGACCGTCGATGTGGCCTAATATGCGAAGTTTTCCGTCATAACTGTCTCAATATTCCAACGCATGGATATTGATAGCCATTTCCATACTTCGACCTTCAGCATCCAGCCCCTTTCGATATTATCCTCCGTACTTAATTTAGTGTCGTTTCGACTCGATCGATTTTATTTTGATCTCTTCATTCGGAGGGTTCCGCGGCTTCGATTCGATGATTACTACTTTCTTCTCAGGTTTTCGCCCCTCTCGTTCGATTGGTTAAGACAACATTCGGTGGCATTTTAACTTATTTGTTCAAAATTAGGCGAATCTATCGCCGAACACTTCGACAAATCTTTCCGCGATGGGACCACACTCTCGTGTCATCTACCCCGAGTGCAGCTCACTCGACTGGCGTTATCTCTTCCGGTTGGGTTGGGGGGGGGGGATGGGAACCGGTGTGGGGGCAGGGTGGGGTATCGGCAAAGGGGCGCACAACGCGAAGCGGGATGAGGCCGGAGTGCTTATGAACCGATTTCTCGCAAGGAGTCGTCCCGGGTCAGGTGGCCTTTCTTCTCCGCCGTAGTCAACCGTTTTGTTTACGCCGTTGAACACCTCCCTCGGCCATTCGACGCTAATGGACGTGGAGAAAAATTGAAACTCTGGGTTTTGGGACCCTTCAAAAACGGCGAGACCCGTCAAAAAAAAGAAGAGGACCATCTCTCTTATTCCCTTCGACCCTCTCCCACCGTCCAAGCCCTCCACCCACCCAGTCATTCCCTCCCTCCCTCTATCCATCCTACTCCTCACTCCGTCTCGAGTGCCCCTCTCCAAGTCGCTCGTCCTACCCTTCTGAAGGCCCCTCTCGTTCCCGATGAGGAGGTGTCCCCCCTTCTCCTCCACCCCCCTTTCTCAATCCGCTATCACCCGCGTTTCAACCTTCCCTCCTGTCATCCCTATCTTCCCGTTCCGCACACTCTTCAATATTTTGTTTGCTAGTAAATGAGTCTGACGTCGTTGCAGTGAACTTACCACGCGTTGTTGCACTTCATTGCAAATTCAGGCGTCAGGATTCGCGAAATGAACGCACCCCTTGCACTTTCCATGAGCACCAACCGGGCGAAGGCATCCTTTTTCTTCCCACTCTTTCAATCGATTGCGCGTTTGTCTCATAATCTCGATAGTTGCAATTCATCAGGATATTGCAATGCAAGTGATTACGTCTTCAAGGAGTGTTCAACGAAAAATCAGGAGCTTAAATTTTAAATTAGTTTTTAAATCACGCCGGAATAACACAGCAAGTCTTCGGGAGTCTTTCCACGTAGCCAAGATGTCAGCGAATACAGCGGAAGTTTCCCTGCACAACACATTTTCCCAAAAAAGAAATTCTGTTCATTTCCTGGACCCGTCGATACCACCTATTCTACGTCAACCAGTGCATGCCATCCAGTCAGTCATCGAGGTAAGCTAATCTTCAGTCGTGAACTAAGACTGTCCATGTGTCAGACATTAGTTGGAAATCATAAGTGGCTCTTTGAATGCCATGCTGTGGTGTAATCCGTGCCTATGGTTCCTTTCATCCTGTTTATTTTTTCCTCTCTGTTCATTACCGAACTCAGCCTCTTCATACCTCATGGTAATGTTCAATTTTTGCAAATTTTGAGTCAAGGCAGATGCAATCAGGTGCCGTCTCCATTAGATTTCATATAATATTCAATCCTCTTGATAAATGTGGAGTTCAGACTGAACAGAACAACTGTGTGAGTTAGCCCTTCATTATTTACGTAAATTCTTTGCTGATGTCCATTACTGGCTTGTGATCATCAAAATATACAGCATTTTTCATCATCGGCGTCTACTAATCACCTGTAGCTTCTTGATAGATGTCACAAACAACACTTGTGTTGAAATTTTTCCAGGTCTTTCAGCCAAGCTAAGAGTTATTTTGGAAGTGAAAGAAATCCACTGCTTCGAATTCCGTCCTCGTTATTTTTGTTGTGTTATCACTTTGGAACGAAATGATTTCTCCTCTTGTAGCTCTTACATGCTTTGACATATTAATTCAGTTTTCATTCCCTCCATACATACGATTTCCTTTGTTTAAGGCTTTATTTCCTATTTATCAATTACCGCTGAAGCCTTTCCGATCCAAAGGTTGTGAGTTCGCTCTACCTTGAGCGTTGATGCAATGTTAATTTGCATAACAGTTTCCTGTATGAGTTTTCGGTGCAGTAGGCATATATTCTGCTTAGATTGAAAAGAGTCCAGTTAATAATATTTAAACAAACAGGGAAGACGAGTGCTTAATAATATTTCTATGGTTGGCGTCTACCAGTTGCGGAAATGCTATGTTCACCATCTCGCGTAAGATGCGTCCCCTGCTTCCAAGCAAGCATCACTGGACCGACAGGGAGTGGCCGCTTCGCCCCTCCCCTCCTCGGCATACTCCAAGCGGGGCATCTATTGAAGCGCAGCGGCAACATTTCCGCAGAAGACATATTTCATCCTTGACAAGGCACTTGAGGAGTCTTAACCGTTGCTCACGCCTTCCCGCCACTTGTCTCTCTCTAGTGTCGTCGGCGCGCAAGGGCCTGCTTTGTTGACAATCCCCTTTACATATCGCCTCTGTTCTTCCAATTGCTCCTCCATCGCTGGCTGTATCTTATCTCCAGTTTTTTCCCACATCTCTTATCTCTCCCGGAGTGGAGTAGCCTCGAAGTGTATGCCGTTCGAGGCCACGAAGCTAAATATATCATCGATGTGCTCTCGCGGGCTCACGGTTCCTGGAGAAACAGACATCCCGGATGTCTGGAACGGCGTGTCTGGTGTTTGGAGACGGTCACCGTTTCTTCGAATTGTTCACGTTCTTGCAAGTTTCTCTGAGTCAGGTTATGTTTCATTTCCTGATAAGTAATCAACATCCTTCGATATTTATCATTTAACGAGCCGTTCGGACGTGATTATCACGGATAAAAGGTCAAAATGCACTGTCGCAAAGGCGCATCAAAAATAAATGAGCGAAGCAAGGGCCTGTTTCCATTGGAGCAAAAGCTTCCAATTCATATGCTTTCTCTAGTGTTCGTTACCGGCATGAATATAAATTCTCCGCCGCGTCGTCTTAACACGCTTGCTTGTGTAATGCTTAATCGTCGGTCTAGGTATGGTATCCTCTTATCTTATTTTTGATTAAAGTCGTGCATTCAAAGAAATCCTATCAGGGACGGGTATTTTATATGTAATGGTGAGTCTTAATATTTTAATTCGCTCAAGTGATGACTAATTTCATTTCTTGTTGATTGACCGATTCAAATCATATCTTGTTCCGTGGCAAAGAATTATCAGCATTCTTGTCACCAATAAAATGTCTACTACCATTAAGGGGACATTTGAAAGACATGCAATAATTTATTTATCATTAATATTAATAGCTCGTAGTACATATCTTGCGAGTTTTTTGTAGTCACCTTTAATCATCTCGATTTTTCAATTCCTTATGAATATATTTCACTGACGAATTATACTTGAATGCTACTACTAGCGGTTGCGAATCAACCACGACGCAGTCTAAAATAGAATTTGTGATTTTTTTCAACCTTTTGGCATTTTTTCACTCGTGCCCTCCACTTAGACGAACTTGGTTTGGTCCCTCCATTGTTATACTTTACTTTATTATTCCTGCTGATTCTTGCAGCATTTTGCTATCTTTAATAGCCCTCTGTAACTAAAGGGAAAGCTATTTGTCCTAAATGGCCAATTTCTAAAAAATAGCTACACTTCTGAAGTGTACCTTGGGTTTTGCAAAATGGCTACTAAAATGAACTCTAGCCCAAAAACACCTTGTTATCGAGGATGAGGTACGTGGTTGTCGATTCCCAACAAACGTATACATGGTAAATTTCATTATTTTATTTTGAAAAAAAATACTATATTACAACGACAGTACAAAATTAGCGTCACTTCCGAGTGAATCGTCAGATATACTACCTTGAACAAAAAGTTCCCGGAATAACCACCGTGTGGCGCTCCCATCGTTCCGATTTGAGTTCTGTTTTTTTTGTTGAATTGGTACATCTGTTGTTGATATTCCCTTTAAATCTTAGTGTCATAACTTGACATTTGCAAAAGTTACGTAGCCAAGAGTACATCTATCTCTGTGTGTGTTGGCGATTTTTTACAATTGCAGAAATGGATTTAAATTTGCAACAACGAACTTGTATTAAATTTTGCGTAAAAAACGGATTTAGTGGCGCACGGACGTTGGAAATGTTGGAAAAGTGTTTCGGCAACGATTCTCTAAAAAAAACGGTCGTTTACCAGTGGCACGAGCAGTTCAGAAGTGGTCGTGAGTCAATCGAAGATGATGAACGCAGTGGCAGACCATCGACATCGAAAGTCGGTGAAAAAATTGATAAAGTAAAAGAAATGTTGGTCAATAACCGCAAATTAACCATCAGAGAAATAGCGGAGGACTTGAACATTGCCTATGGATCCGCCCAAGACATTGTGGTTAATGATTTGGGTTTCCGTCGTGTAGCAGCAAAGTTGGTGCCAAAAGACCTCAATTTCATGCAAAAAAGAGACCGTGTTGACGTCGCAAAAGACATGATTTGCGAGGCTGAATCCGATCCCACATTCATCAAAAGGATCATTACTGGAGACGAGACGTGGGTTTATGAGTAGGACACGCAATCCAGACATCAGGCAAGTGAATGGCGTTCACCAAATGAGCCGAGACCAAAAAAACCACGTCGTTTTCAGTCAAAAAAGAAGGCAATGCTGACGGTTTTCATGGATTACAACGGTGTAGTGCATCATGAATTTTTGCCAGAAGGCCAGACAGTAAACAAAGAGTATTATTTGGGCGTTATGAGACGTTTGCGTGAAGCAATTCGCCGAAAGAGACCAGAAATGTGGGCAGAAAACTCGTGGATTTTGCACTATGATAACGCACCGTCGCACAGTGCTATCATTATTCGTAATTTTTTGACGAAAAATGCAACAAATACCATCCAACAGCCACCGAATTCACCTGATTTGGCTCCCTGTGACTTCTTTCTGTTCAATCGAGTTAAAAAACCATTACGGGGAACGCGTTTTAGCAGCCGAGAGGAAGTAATGGAAAAATCGCAGGAAGCACTGATGGACATACCGAAAACCGACCGTAACTTTTGCAAATGTCAAGTTATGACACTAAGATTTAAAGGGAATATCAACAACAGATGTACCAATTTAACAAAAAAAACAGAACTCAAATCGGAACGATGGGAGCGCCACACGGTGGTTATTCCGGGAACTTTTTGTTCAAGGTAGTATAATAATCGATTGTTTGTAGGAAACGAATAAAATAATAAGTTGTGCAGTAAAAATTGTACTGAGATAAACCATCGAAGTTAACTAATTAAATAAAATGTGGACAAAACTAAGACGGCATGAACTTACCTTGTGGAGTGAGTAGAAAGCTCATGTAGCATTACTGAGTTATCTATTAAGTGCTATCGTTAATCAGATTTTACTCTCCATAATTGGGTAGCTAAATTATGTTTTATGCATTCTGTAATCTTCCGTAGGATTTCATTCCCCGGTTAAAACTCGCCAGACGAGATTTATTGGAAGTGACTTGTAGAGAAGAGCATCACGGGAAGAATGCATGAATGTGGCGGAGGTGAAAGAAATATTCCTGGGCAGAAAACATTGGAAGATTGATTAATGGGTTGGAGTAGGTTCCTCGAAATAGCTTAACATGAACAAATAATAAACAAAACAAATCGGAATTACTAGCTGTCATTTACAACATTATATAAATACGAATCAATTAATGTGCAGAATAAAAATGATCCATACATCTCGGTTGTTCGTAGTAATAAATACTTAAATACTATGCCCTCACGCGTGCAATCTTCGTAACCGTTTGGAAGTTCGGATTTAGAATGTTAATGGAATTGCATTGAATGAATCGTCCTCGTTGCGTCTTTTTCCTTCGAAGATAGCGCACCGTTTGGGATCCCGTTGACGCTTCTCCATCCTCTCCTCTTCCCCGCTCTTCCTCTCTCCCTCCACCACAGCGATCCCCCCCCCCCGAGATGATCTCGAAGGCCGCGGCGCCAGTGATTTCTACGCGTGTCCAAATTGGAACGCGGGGAGAGATTGCGCGAGTCCCACCACCCGCCGGGAAAATCTCCCACTTTTCTGGCATTCCTTTTGAACGAACGACAATGGGCGGTGTGTGAAATCAATTACGACGAACACTTCACCTGTCTTTATGTCATTCGACACGATTGAGAAACGCACCGTGTGCAATCTCTTTCCACCTCGCGAAATTGGATGGTTAATTTGCCGCTAATTCATATGCCCGGAGCGGTTTTCCTCATTTAATTGCCAGGATTACCAGCCTCGAGGTGGTTGGCGGTAATCTCCGCGGGTGTTTCCACTCCCTCGGAAGTTTCCCGTGCTCCGCAATTAATTTTCCCGTTACCTCTGTGCGTACGGAGTTCCGATGAAAAAATAAGGGTGAAGTCTTTTGTTAATCTTGACCGCAACATTCTGTACATATTTCCGGAGTACGGCATCAAATGTCCTCCAGTGGCATTATATCGACATTTTATTACATTTAGTGTGAGAAGATTATATCAATTTATATTTCGAGCAAAATTGGTATAATTATTACCAGATATTCAAAAAATGAAAGTTTTGACTTATCCGACCACCGTTTGACCGTATCTGCGTCACTCAGAAACTAAAACATTACTATTATTATTATTATTCATTGTCGTGTTAGCTATAGATTTTGGCATTCGATTATTTATAATGCCCCAAATAATATTCATTGATGAAAGTTGTTCGCAACCGGTTAATGCTCTCGTTCGCTATTTTGATTGTAATTTTTGTATGAAGTTAGAAATTGAGAATTGGCAGACTGGAGAACCTGGATTTGTTTATTTAATGTTGTTATGGCTTCTGGGTAGTTTCCGCGATATCCGACCTCTCAATCC
Source organism: Hetaerina americana (assembly GCF_022747635.1). Taxonomy (NCBI): domain Eukaryota; kingdom Metazoa; phylum Arthropoda; class Insecta; order Odonata; family Calopterygidae; genus Hetaerina; species Hetaerina americana. The sequence goes on from NW_027287316.1 coordinate 12,716,921, forward strand.
TTTTACCGGAAGGGGCGGGCGGATACCTATTACGTCTCGTTAGTCTCTCATCGTATCACCGAGGCGTTGAACCGTTCTTACCTTGAGGAACCTTGTCCAAAATAAAGAAATTTTAAATCCCACCACTTTTTGACATTTTTTTCATTTTCGTGATACGAGTAATCGGTTGAAAATAAAATTATTTTTCACCAAAAATAATTTTTCGTTTTCTAAGAAGGTATCTATCCGTTGCCCTTTGGAGTTTATTTTTCCCAGCCGGGCATGCTATTTCCCCTGTAAATTCAGTGTTTGGGACCTAGTGTCTGTAAAACTCTTTATTTTTTTCTCGTCGCATCTTCGCTGCTTCCCACCTGTCACCAAGCGGTCGCAAATCTCCTCCCCCCTCTATCGTCACAGGGACAGATTTAGCTGATCAGGTGGAGCGGGGTTAGTGGAGCGTTTTAAACTGCTAGGAGGTAACAAAACACCTGCGCCAATATTAGGGAAGTCCGCCAATATTTTTTAGCGCGAATATTTTTGTTGACGAGGATTCACCGTGAAAATTAGTTGATCCTATCATTTCTACTGCACCGAGGCACCCCGTTGGAATGTGGGAAACAACGCGGAGTGGAGGCTTCCGCAGTTTGTTTTAAGAATTAATATGGGAAATAACTGTGATAAGGTATTGTAATATTTTGGTTTCTTATTCATCCGGCATATTACATTAATGAGGGCCTAACCGGTGGCGTCAGGGTAACGTCCTCGACTGCCAACCCAGAGGTCGCGGGTTCGATTCCCGCCAAGATGGTTTTTCCTTGGGTGTATATATTTGTTAAATTGTTATATCCATGTTCAAATTCCGATGTAAAGGGCCAAGTGCTGTTTTCGGACCAATGCGAAATAAATAAACATTTTTTACCGGTATTTAGTTAGTACTTAAATACTTACTTTTCGAAGCTCACAGGATGTAGGAGTAGAATGAGTCCATGATCCGAAATCTTCAACCTTATTTTGCAACACATAATGAAAAGTATAAAGAAAATAGATATCTATTTCTTGCTTTTGTTTGGACAATTTTCTGTATGAAAATTATTACTCGACTAACGTTCAATCACCTTTGTGTGTCAACGCACAAAACTTGTTTAAAGTTTACAAATGGTCCCATTTTGATTGGTGGTGTTCCAGAGCTTAAATAACCAATCACATGAATTTCAAATGGTGTTTGTATCCTTAGATAAATGTCCAATCTTCAGCCAATATGCATTTTTGAACATGGGTTCAAGTAATCGAGTGACCTATGCGAAATATCTCGTCTATTTAACCCAGGACTTTGAAGAATATCGTGAAAGACGTTCCACTGCGCAGGGTCGTAATAATGTTTCTTGTTCAAGTCAAGGACTTACGCGTATTACTGAAATTATAAATCAAAATTGATTCAAAGACAGTGATTTTTATGCATGTCAACTTTCAGAAAGCGGGCGCATTTTTTGTAGCCTATCCCACTCCGAAATTTGATTTGATATTTCTCGCAGATATCTCTGGAAGTGAATTTTTTTCCACAGACAACTCTCCCCGGTTTCGTTCATGCAGGACTTTTCTCTGGTGCGGACGGTTGCGCCTCATTACTTTGCCCACGGCTCATAATTTTTGCGAGCGCTCAGGCGATTCTCCAAACTATCCATCTCTTACTTTAAGATCATTCGATGTTTTACAATCATCTATTTGAATGGAAACCAATGACTCATGGACTGGGTGCTGGGAGTTTTTGACGCCACGCCGACTTAGTGTAGCATGAAAGCGATACACTCGACTCAGTTTAAATAAATTCTTCTTCTCCCCTTCGAATATGAATCACTTTGAAGGCAGGAAATGGTGAATAAAATAGATTTTGCTTCATCGTGACGGTTAAAAAATGAACCGTTCGCTGATTATCCGATGTAATATTCAAAAGAAATGTTGTGAATATGTACGTACGTATACTACGCGAGATATACAATATAAATGGGCGGGATCAAAGCAGCTTGCACCGCGGCATTAAAAGACATTCCGAAGGAAGTCTACCGCAACGCATTCTCGAGCTGGAAGTCCCGCTGGACC